>NW_028245451.1:0-600000 GCF_964263255.1 Lissotriton vulgaris
TGATGTCCTTGCTGGATGAGAAGACAGCGTCGAGTGTGTGTCCGGCGAGGTGGGTGGGGGTGGACACCAGTTGCTTGAGTCCCAGGTTGGTGAGGTTGTCGAGCAGGGTGCTGGTGTTGCGGTCGTTGTTGTTCTCCAGATGGAAGTTGAGGTCTCCCAGGAGGATGTAGTCAGCGGAGGGGAGGGCATGTGGGCTGACGAAGTCGGCGATGTCCTCGCTGAATTGTGTGCGTGGTCCAGGGGGTCGGTAGATCAGGGTGCCTCTGAGGGTGGTGTTCGGGTTGGTGTGGATCTGGAAATGCAGGTGTTCGGCGGTGGTCAGGGAGTTGTCGGTGCTGGTCGTGAGACGGATGGTGCTCCTGTGGATGATGGCGATGCCTCCTCCCATCTGGTTGGCGTTTCGGTCCCTCCGGACGATCTTGTAGCCCTCTGGGATGGCGATGGCGATGTCGGGAGCTGAAGAGGCGTTCATCCAGGTCTCCGTGAGGAAGGCAACGTCTGGAGCTGTGGTGTCGAGGAGGTTCCAGAGTTCGATGGCATGTCTGTGGATGGAGCGGGTGTTGAGCAGGATGCACTTGAGGTGGGTACTGCTGGTGTTCGGCTTGGTGGGTGCTGGTGCGAGGCAGGTCCGGATGCAGGTGAACTTGCAGGCGTGGCAGCTGAAGGGTCCGTGGGTACGTCGTGGAGAGGCTTGATGGCATTCTGGGAGTCGGCCGGTGTTGAGAGCGGTGAGGGTGGCGGCGGAGTACGTCAGGCGGGTCGGTCGGGGTCTTCGTGGGCCAGGGGTCCTGGCGCTGGTCGCGATCCGGTCGCGGACGGGCGTAGTCTTTAACATAAGGAAAAGCTTCTTCAAAAAGTTCCACAACAAACTGTCGTACATCTTGTCCCTCGCTTCCTTCTGGAACACCCAAAATTCGCAGATTATTACGACGGAGTCTATTCTCCAAGTCAACCAGTTTAGAATTCACATCTTCTTTCTGCCCCTTGGAGTCATCAAGTCTAGTTTTAATGTACGTTACTTGGTCCTCTAGTGAGGATATACGTCCTTCCGCTTCTGCCATTCTATCTGTAAAATCATTACATGACTTGGCTAAGCGTCGCACCGTGTTCTGGAGTTTTTTACAAGCATTGTGACTTTTCAAGTGCTCGGCTTTTGCCTCCAGCCATTGTTCTGAAATGGCTTTCAGTATAATATCTATTGGTGTTTGATTAGGAAAGCCAGGGCTAGAGCTGGTTTGTTGAGTAGAGTCTGCTAGATCCTGATCTAGATCTTGATCAATTATAGTTGGGTCTCCATCTGAAGTTTCCTCGCTCCAGGATCTAGTTGCCTGCAGATCGACTGTAGCAATGACAGGTGTTTCCTTGCTTGTACTTTCCTTACTTGTATTTTCCAGCCCCTCCTCTAAATCTTCTTCCAAGTCAGACCCCTCGGAGTGCTCTGAGAGTGGGTAAAATTCACTATCTTTGCTGCCGATGGGGTCACCATCACATTCTGCCCCTTCAGCTTGGGATGGGTCCAGTTCGGCATCACCTTGATCCTCCCTCTCATCATTAATATTGAAAACAACAGTATTTTGTGTTCCGGGCAGTGCGAGGGGTTCAAATGGAGAGACAAGTGTGGATGGAGTAGTTGAGGAGGTTGCCGGAGAGGCTACCAACTGTTCGAGTGCCACTACCAGAGTCTCATCTTGATCGTTGTCCAGATGTAAACTGCCCAAGTCATTACTAGTCATATTCTTTTCAGTCCCACCTCCATCATTCTGAGTCTTGGTGATTGTTATTGTTGTTGCTTTTACTTTGGAGTTAAACATTTGTGGGATTTTTGGAGTGCCAAATTGGCTATTATCAGGGTCGTTATTGCTAGTATCTTGCTTTGATTTTGCCTCTAGAGCAGCTCGAGTTCCAATCTGATTTTTACCGGTAGGTCTAGTTTTACCACCACGTGCAGTTTTAGGGGCCATATTGCACTGTACAGTTTATGTAGGTAATTGCAAAAAATCGCCTTTCAATTAGTAGGCTCTGCCGATTATGCCGATTATTGAGTCTCTTTAAGCTTAAAAAGCCTCTTAAATCCTTTTAACCCCTTCAAAATCCGTTTTTTTAGAAGAGAAACAAAGTTACCTTTCCTCCCCTAAATTTAGTTCTATTCAAGATTGAAGAGCAGTCTTACTTGACTTTAAATGACGTTCTTGCCGGGAGCAGTGTTTTCACCTCAGTTGTTCCTGCGCTGTTCCTGGCTGAGACCACACTCGAAAAAAGGGGCAGCATTCAGCGTTTCTCTGGTGTCTGCTCCGTGATTCCTATGACTCCGTTCGACTCTCAACTATCGGCTCTTGACGTGTTGAGCCGTCCCTCTGTGCACCAAGGTCGGCGTTCGATTGTTCCAGATGCCGCTGCAGCACAGCGCTGCATCCGCGTCCGTTCGACACAGCGGGCGCCTCCCACACAAGCACAGGATCGTAGCCCCTGGACCGGAGCACTCCAAAAAAAAACTCCCCTGCGCAGCACCGAACACCGCCAAAACACCAACAGGGCACCAGCGGACTGGGAGCGCGGCCTGGCAATAGCAAGAATCACCGCCAAGGCTCAGATACAGCTTCTAGCTAGGACGCCCAAACGGAGCTCTCACAAACACGCCTGACGTGCAGGCGCCATCTTGCCTCCTTCAAGTAAGAAAAACACCAGATAGTATTAACTGCTACCATAAGAATTAAGTAGTTAACAAGCATTGCCAAACGTTTTGACTTGTTCATGGGTAGTGAGTATTTCCTCTGGGAACAGCTATGCTGTAGATGACATTGAATGCTATTGCTACCCTAAGGATAGTGCATTTTTGAAAATGGCCTAACGTGTTGAGTTGTGCATGTGCAGTGTGTCTTACCTCTGGGAACCTCCATCTTGAATACGGCATTGAATGCTAACATGTGGATGGTGGTGTGTTGGGCATGGCTGTATATTGGAGAGGGCATTGAATTGCACCATAAGGAAGATGGGATATTGAGACCAGCTAAACATGTGCTGTGCAGTGCTTGTTTCATCTGGGAAACTTCATCTTGCAGGTGGCACTGAAAACCTTCAAAAGGCAGGTGGCATGTTCGGAATGGCTTAACATGTTGACTAGTACATGTGCAGTGCATGTTTCCTCTGGCAAACATCGTCAAGCGCATAGGTCGACCAGGAAAGTCATCTTGCAGATGGCCTAGAATACTACCACAAGGAAGGTGGCTTGCTGCAAATAACCAAATATGTTGATTTGTGTAGTGTCTGTTGGGTCTGATGCCACCATAGTGGTGAGCATAATCATGCTGTTCGTTGGTTCGTTTAGTGGATCCATAATGGGGAACAGAAGTAAATGTCAGATAGGTACATCACCAATATATGCCTTATGGTATTGCTAGAAACATGGTAGGAACACCACATAGCCTGTTACCGATGGTTCCTAAAGACACGTTATGTATTTTAAAATAAATGTCAACTTCATCAGTATTTTTGTCATTCCTACTTGAAAATATTCACAAAAACTAACACTTTTTAACGCTAGAAATACTGTTTTGTACAGCAGGTATTATTAACATATTACATTTCCTCTGGCATTCCTCCATGTGCAGTATTTTGTGAATGTCTATGCAATAGTAAACATGGTCACTTAGCATTTGCTTTGATTGACTAGAGCTTTATTCTTATTTATACTTAGGTCACTGGCCGTTACAATGGAGCTTTCTATCCTGTTTATGATTCTACCAATCCCCAGAAGGTGAGACATCTGACGCATGTTTGAACATGGCCACTCTTCGCACTCAGAGGGGCGTTGTTTGCTACACAGTTGACAAGGATTCATCACAGAAGCAAAGGTGGATCCGGGTACTTCCATTTCTCTTCGATCCCAAGATGGCGAGTGACATGCACTGTACCAGAATAGGATTATGAGAAGGATTGGCCAATGCATTATCCAGTTGGTTTTGAGTAGTGCATTGTGGCATCAGATATCAGAAAAGTTGTGTCAAATGGCGGACGTGGAGAAGATACTTTGGAAGTTCATTATATAAAGTCAGGCATTGCTCAGACTCGTCTAATATCATGCAACAAACTGCCAATGTCCAAAGTCCATATTACAACTTCCAAGTCTCATAGAATATCCAATCTACCTGAATAAGACTGGGGTGAAACATGATTTATGAATCTATGATAGATTCTCAAACTGATTTTTGAAACATACAGTATCCTATGCAATATGTAATTGCTTCTGTTTTTTATTGCTCAAGGGAAGAACCTGATCTTCATATTATCAACGTTCATTGTGAGGTTTAATCCAACATATGAAGGGCAGTGGAGGAAATGTGGCTTCTTCATTCTTCTTCTCTCTGTGCACTTTTCATAAGCGATTACAATTGGTGTGGGTATTGGCACATGAAGGTATATACACAGAGTAATAAAATTAATATATATATATTTAATTAAAAACATTCATCATGGTACTGCACGTATGACTATCTAATGGGAGCCTTCGAATGCAGAAGTGCATTTTCACTTAAAATAATAACTTCCATTCATTATAAGTGTGTATGATAGGCTACATTTTGAAGCAGTTGATTACCCGATCCGGCTTGTATCTTCACATGTTTTGAGTAGGTTGTAAATGTCTGAAAGAGCTCATGTTTGGGGCCAGGGCAGGATTGTGGGGGTGGGAAGAGAGAAGAAGGGAAAGGAAATATTTTGCTTTTTAGGGGGAGCATTGCGAGCTCTTGCGTGCTTTGGCCTAGGATTGGGCTGGGCAGGGGGTGTGAACTGGGTCTTTGACTACATTGCAGCCCTTTCTCTAAGTGATATTACAGGCTGGAATTTGTAGCTGGTAAAATTGGATCCGGTGTTCTCACATCCAGGAAATCTGGGTGGGGGGACTTCGTCCAAAATATAAATGCACAAAGTAGAATTCCACATAAGAATTCCGCACACCCTGCTCGTAATATGCACCCAACAGTGGCAATGCAATGTGGACGTCAAATCACCAAAATGCCAAGGGTAGCAGAAGTGAAATTACCCGCCCTTTGACCTTCACTTTCACTCACATACACATGCTTACACATACACACATAATCACAAGCTCTCTAACATATTCACACTGTCACCCCCAAGCACACACACAACATATCTTTGAAAGCATTTTTCTACTTACCTCAGCTGCCAGGAAGGTCATATTCCAGCTAATTGTACTCCATTTGGTATTACACTAATAGTAAATAATGTAATACTATTCACTATTGCTGCAATACATTTTTTGACAGAAAAGAAGGTGAGTCCAGCCGATGTCAATGAGGACGAGTCAGCTGCCACTGTGTTCCCGACACTGATTTTGCCACCTCTGAGACCAAAGGCAATGCCAGGGTTCACAACATTAAAGCAGAGGTTGCAGCTGCAACCCCTGCCAATCCCTAAATGGCGTTCATACAATGCAGTACATGCATAAGACGGTTCTGTGCACTTTCAGTTGTCAGGTTTACTTCCGTACACCACCTACAGCAGACAGAGAGTAAACTAGAACTAATGGCTAGGTCTGTTAGTCTTCCTGCGTTCAGTGTGCTGCAAAACAAATGAATGCTTGTGCTCCCCTAATACACAAAGCCATGTTTAACATGTGAATCAAGAGTTGCGTATTATTACCCATACCTTAATTTGTGATGTAGGTGCGAATAAAAATTATATAAAGTTAATGTGAAAGAGAAATCAAAGAGTTAATCATTGTCTCAGAATTATGACGTTGTGAAGTTGGAACACAATATGGATGCAGATTACCCTCAGGCTGCACACAGTTCTCAAATCATGCATATGATATCCATTTAAAAATTGATTGATAATAGGTGTGGGAGGAGAGGAGCATCACTGTTGAGGCCAGCTGTGGCACAGCTCCCATCAAGTAAAAAATCTAGGGCATAAAGAGTAAAAATAAGTTTCTATGAAGAATCCAGGGCTTACCCTTAGTGGCTGTCGCCTCAGTGTTGTGCATCTCCTAAAGAAAATTCAAGAAATGCATCTTAGCAGCACATCTCGGTTCGAGCAGGGTTAAGACTGATTTACACATGGCTGGATCTAATCTAAGGTGGCATGTGGGCAAAGGAATGATGGGTTAGAATGCTACCCCAAGCGATTGCCAGTGGTTAGATGTATTGCAAGCATCCTCCCATGACCTTTTGTGTGTTTGATACAATGAATGATGTTGCAATTCATGTCAATACTGCACCAACTGACATCATCAAACAAAGTGACATTCTAGAACATTCTAGAATGCTTATTGTTGTTCATTATTAGAGAATCGGAACTGGGTAAAGTTTTTTTTTTATCTCAGCACTGCATGGCCCATTTAAAAACACTGCCAGCTTTTTCAATCTGAAGCTGCACTGTGGGTGGTGTTACTTCTGAAACATGTAGGTTTATCACAACTTTCCCATTTCATTTCTGAACATTATGCACCAGCATATGGTGACATACATCGGTATGCGGACTTTGGGCTGTGTTGTTCCTGCTGACAAACATTTCACTGCCTGCACTACTGTGCTTATTTAAACAGTGCTGCTGTTGCATGTGGGGAAATGCCTGTCGGCAGGTTGGGAAGGGCAGGAGGAGTATGGGGCACCCCCCTTCAAAAGAAATGGCAATCACCCAGGGAATTGTAAATCAGTATGTTGTGGTAGACTTATAGAAATGCAATTGTCTGTTACATCTGTGCTAAGGGCTTACCTGAACTTGCTGGTATCAAGAGGAAGACAGCCACCTAGTCAAGCAACATGTTGGGCCTGATTCACAGAATGAACTTAAGACTCAATCCTAAACTTACTACTATTTTGGTATTCACAGAATGCACTTACTACTTTTGGTACTCACAGAAGTTAGGATTTTGTCTTAAGTTTGTCTTAAGACAAACTTAAGACAAACTTAAGACAGACTTAAGACAGACTTAAGACAAAATCCAAACTTCTGTGAATACCAAAAGTAGTAAGTTCATTCTGTGAGTGCCAAAAGTAGTAAGTTCATTCTGTGAATGCCAAAAGTAGTAAGTTCATTCTGTGAGTGCCAAAAGTAGTAAGTTCATTCTGTGAATACCAAAAGTAGTAAGTTCATTCTGTGAGTGCCAAAAGTAGTAAGTGCATTCTGTGAATACCAAAATAGTAGTAAGTTTAGGATTGAGTCTTAAGTTCATTCTGTGAATCGGGCCCGTTGTAGGGACACGCACTCAGCACATGGATAAGCAACATTGCAGTCTGGGCAGCATTAGTGTTTCTGCTGTCACCCGAATAACTGTTCTGCAAACAGTGTGGGGCTTCAAATGAAAAGGACAAAGGATGTCAAACATGGGCTTGAGTCACATAGGTAAACTTATACTTTTTTGTAAGTTTAGTCTTTTTTGGGTATTCACAAACGATTTAATAAGTTTAGTCTTTTTTGGGTATTCACAAACGATTTAATAGTAAATTTACAACTGAATGGACTCTGCAGTTGGTGCGGAGAACTCCACAAATAAAAAGATAGATCTGTCCTATCTTTATTTGTGCAGAGTTAAACATACATTTCAGTGTAAGTTTACCTTTTTCGATATTCACAAACAAATTATTGACTTTAGCCCTTTTGAGACTCTATAGTTGAGCGGAAAACCCTGCACATAAAAAGAAAGGTCTGTCCTATCTTTATAGGTGCGGAGTTCTCCACCTGACTGCAGAGTCTTCGCAGTGGTAAAGTTACTATTAAATAGTTGTTTAGGAATAACGAAAAAGAGTATACTTTGACAAAAGTGAAAGTTTACCTTAGTGAATCTAACTCTTGGACAACTTCATCTGATGGACTAACTCACAGAAAAGGGCTGTGACAAGCTTAATGAATTTCCCTCTCCAAGGTGGTGATCTGTTCTGGGAATACTGCCTGGTGTTCCCAATCTAAGATGAAGTTGAGTTTTTTCCAGTGATGTACGTTTTTGTTTGAATAATATATAAAAAGGTATTTACAAGTGATAGATGCAGTAGAATGTATTAGGTTATCTTTTTTAAAGTAGTGTTCATTGCTCTCTTGCTACTATTTTTGTCCCTGATATTTGTTCATCAGGATTTTCTGCTAGATGTTATTTGCTTGTTTTTTTAAGACGAGACTCTGAGACCTGCTGTATACATTTTGTGGGCTTACATCTCACCCATTGCTTTTTATTTGCAACTCGGATTTTCCTTCCAAAATGCTTGTTTGCTGGGGGTGAATACTTCCTCTTTGTCCCTCCTTTTTGTCTTTTGTTTCCTCCCATGGAGCAGGGACAAGATTGTATCTTTAATGCATCTTTAATGTTTGGTTGTTGATCTGTTCTTTTGGGGGACTATTTTTGTTATTGGTTTCCTGCTCATGTTACCCTGTGGGTGCGTGTTCAGCTTCGGTGCTCGTATTTTATTGCATCTTTGCCCCTGCCCCATCCTTACCCTGGTGTTGCTGCCATACTTTCCACACCTCCCATTCTGTTGCTTGTTGCCGCGATGCTTGTGTTCTGTTCCTAGTACCGTACGCCTTTTATTTTATTAGCACGGGACCCAACACGGCCGCTGTGCTTCAAGTTTCACCAAGCCACTCCACACCACTCCACACCACCCCATTTCAGACATGGCCATATGCAAATCAGCCTTGACCCTGTGCCTCATGGGAACAGTCCAGCCCGAACCGCCAAGCCATGTCTTTCCTGGACCGGAATCAAGCATCCTAGGACCGGTTTCTGGCTATCAGCCTTCTTCAGCCAGGATAGCTTGACTCCAGTGGTGTGGAGAGCATGGGACTCAGGGTCAAGGCTGATTTGCATATGGCCATGTCTGAACTGTGGTGGTGTGGAGTGCAAAAAAACGATGGATTTAGGCCCAGATCTCTGTACTTGGGTGAATGTATGACATTGTTCTGCATTCTGTCCATCAACTGTTGTTTTTGCATTGGTCCGTTGTTACAGGCGCTTCCCTAAGTTCTTCAGCCTGTATTTTTTAGCCCATACTGCGCTTGCGCTATTGCTTAGAATTACTTCAGAGCGGACACTAGACTGCTGGTGAGCGATTCTGCTTCATGAGCTGTAGCCATCTCGAAGTCCGGCAACACTTTGTTAGTGACAGAGCCCTACAAGAATGCTGTACTCAAAATCAGCAGTTGCTTCTTACATAGTAAAACCATCCCACAGAAAAACACTTACAAGCATACATGCAATATCCTATGGGGCTCCAAACATAATGGAGGTCTTTCTAATTTCCGTTGAGCAGCTCACTTTTGCCCTTCTTGTTCCAGTCAGTTCGGACTGGGGGCTGTCTTTTAAATGTGCCTGGTCCCTATCTGTCTCATTCACAGTTTTTCACTTTAGTTTGTTCGATTTCTCTTCCACACCTGTCGGTTTGTAGTCCGTTTTCTACGTGTCCCCTACAGTGTGTCATGTTACCTAGCAACTTATCAGATGGGTTATTTGTAAGGATTTGCTACCGGCTGTCAGAGCGACATTTGATACACATATTTCTTGGGTGACCTTAACAGCAGTCATGGTGATACTGATGCATAGTGGAGCAGTGGTGAGGCACTGTGGTTTAAGGAGTGTGTATTAATCAGCCCAGCTGCTGGAACCTGTCTGGCGAGAGCATTTATGCATCTCCCCTCACAAACTCTCTGACCATTAACATGAACTGCTTTAGGGTTTAACCTTAGGGATAGAACTCAGAAGATTATTTTTGTACTAACATACCACACTGAATTACTCTTAAGCTCTTGTTGTTTATTAATTATGGATAACTATCAGCATCTGCCTGAGGCTATCATGATCCAAAGGGAAGTCAAAGTAGATGATTTGTTTTGTTATTTTTTTATTTAAACAAGCCATAGATATTAATGGGGGCTTTTTCTTTCAGGGGCCTTCTCCTGCCGAGCACAATTCCTCTTGTATCATCATCATCTTGCAGCAAACTCTTTCGTAATACACTGGTACAAGTTATTGTTGGTGCCTTTCTCCCCAATTTTACACTTTAAGTCAAGTCAAGTCAAGTCAGATAATTTATATAGCGCGCTACATACCCAGAGGGTCTCAAGGCGCTTGAGGATGGGAGGGGAAATTACATGTCGAATATCCAGGTTTTAAGTTGCTTTCTGAATGCTAGGTGGTTCTGAGTGAGGCGAAGGTGAATGGGAAGTGAGTTCCAGGTTTTAGCCGCCAGGTAGGAGAAGGATCTTCCTCCCATGGTGGTTTTGTTGATGCGAGGGACAGCGGCAAGGGCTAGGTTGGAAGAGCGTAGCTGGCGGGGCGGGGGGGGGGTGTAGAAGGAAAGTCGTGTGTTGAGGCATTCGGGTCCAAGTTCGTAGAGTGCTTTGTGTGCGTGGGTTAGGAAGCGGAATGTTATCCTCTTATTGACAGGAAGCCAGTGGAGGTTTTTCAGGTGGCCAGAAATGTAGTCTTTACGCGGGATGTCTAGTATGAGTCTGTCTGATGCGTTCTGGATGCGTTGGAGTTTTTTCAGAAGTTTGGCGGTGGTACCGGCGTATAGGGTGTTTCCGTAGTCCAGGCGGCTTGTAACCAGAGCATGGGTGACCGTTTTTCTAGTTTCAGTGGGGATCCAGCGAAATGTTTTTTTGAGCATGCGGAGAATGTTAAAGCAGGATGATGAAACGGCGTTGACTTGTCTGGTCATCGAGAGTGAGGAATCCAGGATGACACCCAGGTTCCGTGCGTGGTCCGTCGGGATGGGTGCTTTTCCTAGGGCCTCTGGCCACCAAGAGTCGTCCCAGGCGGAGTGAGAGGTACCTAGGATAAGGACTTCTGTTTTGCCTGAATTCAGTTTCAGACGGCTGTGCTTCATCCACTCGGCGACTTCTTTCATTCCTTCATGTGGGTTGGTTTTGGCGGTGAGAGGGTCTTTGGTGAGTGAGAGGATCAGTTGAGTGTCATCGGCGTAGGAGATGATGTTGAGGTTGTGTTGGCGTGCGATGGTCGCGAGGGGGCTCATACATACGTTGAAGAGGGTGGGGCTGAGTGAAGATCCTTGTGGCACGCCGCAAATGACTTCAGTGGCCTCTGACTTGAACGGTGGGAGGCGGACTCTCTGAGTTCTTCCGGTAAGGAACGAGGTGATCCAGTCGAGTGTTTTTCCTTGGATTCCGATGTTTCTGAGGCGTTGTAACAGGGTGCTATGACAAACTGTGTCGAAGGCAGCGGAGAGGTTGAGGAGGATGAGGGCAACTGTGTCTCCATTGTCCAGTAGAGTTCGAATGTTGTCTGTTGCTGCGATGAGTGCGGTCTCAGTGCTGTGTTTGGCTCGGAAGCCGGACTGTGAAGAGTCGAGGGATCTGTTTGTTTCTAGGAAGGCGGCGAGCTGGTTGTTGACAGCTTTCTCGATGACTTTGGCCGGGAATGGTAGGAGCGAGATGGGGCGGTAGTTTTTGAGTTCGGTGGGGTCAGCTGTGGCTTTTTTTAGAAGGGCGCTGAGTTTGGCGTGTTTCCAGCTTTCCGGGAAGATGGCGGAGTTGAGGGAACAGTTGATGACGTCTCGGAGGTGTGGTGCTATGATGGAGTCTGCTTTGTTGAAGATGTGGTGAGGGCATGGGTCTGTGGGGGATCCTGAGTGGATGGAGTTCATTAGGCGGATGGTGTCCTCAGTGCAGATTGGGTTCCAGTCATTAAGGATGTTCAAGGGAGGTTTGGGTTCGGGGGTAGGTTGGGTAAGTTGGTCTCCGGGTTGGTTGTCGAAGCTGTTGTGGATGTCTGCGATTTTGTCGTGGAAGAACGAAGCAAGGGAGTCGCAAAGGGTTTGGGAGGGCGTGATGTCGTTGGAGTTAGCAGTGGGGTTGGTAAACTCTTTGATGATGTTGAATAAATCTGAAGTACTTTTCTATGGCTCCTTCCCCACCTCGTTTAAGAACTCACTGTGGCCTCCAAACATTCCTTGCCCAAAAGAGATGGGGAGACCAGCAAAAAACCTCGGCATCTGGTTCACAGAGGATCTCAAATTTGAGGTCCACATTAAAAAACTTACAGGCACCTGCTTCGCTACCCTAAAAATGCTCCGCAAATTCTTCCCTCTGCTCCCTAGGGATGCTAAGGAGACGGTTGCTATAGCACTTACACTGGCTAGGCTGGATTATGCGAATGCATTGTTCAGTGGCATCCCGGCCTATTTGGTAAAACGCCTTCAAATCATCCAGAATGCGGCAGTCAGACTCTTGCTTAATATCCCGAGATGGAAGAGCGTTCGCTCTGAGATGCGCACGCTCCACTGGCTTCCGGTTGCCCAACGCATTCTATTTAAATCACTGGTGCTTGCGTTTCGTGCTTCCCATGATCAAGGCCCCCTGTATCTGAGGAAGAGATTTACCAGCTATGTTCCTGCACGTCCCCTCAGATCCTCCACCCTGCACAAATTGTATCTTTCCCGCTTCAAACGAGCAAGACTTGGTGGCCAATCGATCTCAGTGATCGGGGCCCGGGCCTGGAATGCTCTCCCCCTCCAGCTACGATCTATGTCCTCAGTGGCTGTTTTTAAAAAGCATTTGAAAACTCATCTGTTCAAGAGTGTATGTTAAGTTTTTCTTGTATGTCTGACTGTCTACCTCTCCTTTACCCGCGCCAGGATACTCTCCAGTAACGGAGCGCGCTATAAAATAATTTATACATACATACATACATACATAATTCCTTGCTGTTGTGGGCGTTGTTGTCTAGTCGGTCTTTGATCAGATATATTTTTATTGAGTTCCACAGTGCAACAAAATACAGCGGGAGAAGACAAAAAATACAATCATCATTGGCAAGGCAATAAAATAAATGCTGCGGGCGTAGGCTAGTGTCGCTAAAGTCCAGCCGGCTGAGAAACTGAGCAGGCATTTTAAAATCATGCGGCAAAAACAAGCCCATCTCCAAGTGCAAGAACTCTTTTCTACCCCCCCCCCCCAAAACTGAACCCCCCCCCGCCCCCAAGCCAACTCCCCCCCCAACGAAGCCCCCCCCCCCACCCCCTCGGTGTGTTACTAGTAAGCTTAACGGGGATCGAGCGAGGGCTGGATTAGACTTTATGTTCTGCCCTGGTCGTCTCCCCCCGGAATTCCTCCGCCAGTTTCAGGACCCTCAGGTACTTCGGGCATGTGAACTCCGTGAATTCTTGAGACAGTAAAGACAGAAGTGGTTGCCATGTCTCGCGGAAGGCGTCTGAGGTCTGTGTGAGCGAGGCCTGGATTCTCTCCATCCCCATGATATACCATAGCCTTTGCAACCACCCCGTGTGTGTGGGTTTCCTCTGCGTGCCCCATAGTGACAGAATGTGGTGGGTCGCCGCCCCCATGGCCAGCCCCATCTGCCGCCCCCGCAATGACTTAAGAGGGAACATGAGTGCATTGGGGAGCCCAAGAATCGTGTATGCCGGGAAGCGCGGGATGTCAGTGTCAAAGTAATTGTTGATGTCTTTCAGCACCACCTCCCAGTACTCCTTAACAGCCTCGCAGTCCCACAGTATGTGGAGCATGGTCCCGGTGTGTCCGCACCCCCTCCAGCAAGTGGGATCTCTGCTTGGGTTACCCTGGTGAAGGCGTTCGGGGGTCAGGTGCCAGTAGTATGCAATTTTCACCGCAGCCTCCCTGCTAGCTGTGTTTCGCGCAGTGTGGTGTGCTCTGTGAAATATGTCCCGCCATTCTCTATCAGACAGCGAGCGTCCCAACTCCCGCTCCCACCGTTTCTGGCCTGCAGATCGTTCCTCAGGGGGGGGTGGAGAGAGCAAGAGGTACAGTTCGGTAATGGACCCAGAGTCTGACTTTTTAGTCACGAGCCATTTCTCGTACGGAGTCATTGGGCGGCCCACCAGCGGGGCAACCTCAGGGTGAGTCAGCCAGTGGCGGAATTGGAAATACTGGTAGCGGTGGGGCTTATTGAGGGCGTAGCCCGCCACCACTTCGTCCCACGGGAGGAAGCCATCCGTGTCAAACAAGTGGCCTGCCGAGCGACACTCCGACACTCGCCACTGGGGAAACGAGCCCGGCGGGAGCCCCGGGGGGAAGGCTGGGTTGTCCAACAGGGGTGTCATTGGCGATGGAAAGGTCGTGAGGCCCTTCGGGACAGCAGTGGCGTTCCAGACCTGTAGTAGGGTCCTGGTGATAGGGGATTTTCTTAAGTATGCCGGCCTGTCCTGGCGCGCCAGGAAAGGGACCTTCCACAGCGGCATGCCCGCCATGGCCCTGTCCTGGAATAACCAGTGTTTTTCGGAGGTGGGTCTGGACCACTCCAGCAGATACCGGAGTTGCGCAGCCTGGAAATAGCGGCGCAAGTCCGGGATTCCCAGGCCCCCCTCGGCCGTAACCCGCACAGCCAGGTCGCGACGAAGTCGGGGTCGCTTGCCCGCCCACACATAGTGGTTCAGGGCATCTTGGAGCATCTTGATCACCCCCAGCGGGGGGGTGACCGGGAGAGTCTGGAAGAGGTAGAGGATCTTGGGGAGAAGAGTCATTTTAACGGCCGCTATGCGTCCCAGCCAGGATAGTGGTTTTTGCCTCCAGCGAGCGATATCCCCTTGCACCCGGGAAAGCAGTGTAGTGTAATTGAGTTCGATCGTTTGAGCAGTAGCGGGAG
The DNA here is from genome assembly GCF_964263255.1 of Lissotriton vulgaris. Taxonomy (NCBI): domain Eukaryota; kingdom Metazoa; phylum Chordata; class Amphibia; order Caudata; family Salamandridae; genus Lissotriton; species Lissotriton vulgaris. The sequence continues at coordinate 14,588 of NW_028245451.1, forward strand.
TCAAATCTATCCCTAGATACGGTACCGTGGTGCTAACTTCCAGTCCCCCTATGCGAAGCTCGCGACTGTGAGCAGGCTTGGTGTTGCGCCCTAGTGGGAGGACCACTGATTTCTGAACATTCATTTTAAAACCCGACACCGCGGCAAAGGCCTCCATTTCAGACAGGAAGGCGGGCAGGGAGACCTTGGGATCGTCCACCGCGACCAATATGTCGTCGGCGTATAGGCTGATCGTTTGCTCCGCGCCCCCGAACCGGACTCCTGTGATTGCCCCATTATCTCGGATCCGTTGAGCGAAGGGCTCGACGTATAGGGCGAATAAGAGTGGCGAGAGCGGGCAGCCCTGTCGTGTGCCGCGTCGGATAGCAAACGGTTTTGAGCTGAGCCCGTTCACCTTTATGGTCGCTCTGGGCGTTGCATAGCAGCCTCCTATCCAAGAGCGAAACCGGGGGCCGACCCCAAATTTCGCTAGAGTGTGATCGAGAAATCGCCAGTCCACTCTGTCGAACGCTTTCTCGGCGTCCACTGAGAGCAGTGCGGCGTCCGAGGCGTTGTAGTGGGCCTTGTCAATGACATGCAATATACGTTTGGTGTTGTCCGCGCATTGGCGGGAGGGGACAAAGCCTGCCTGGTCGGGCTCAATAATGCCTGGGAGGCATGGGCCGAGGCGCGAAGCCAAAATGCTCGTGAAAAGTTTCAGGTCGACATTGAGCAGAGATATCGGCCTATAGGCCGCGTATCTCTTGGGATCCTTCCCCGGCTTTGGCAGGACTACGACGTCTGCCTCCAACATCTCTGCTGGGATCGACCCCGGCCCCCCGAAGGAGTTAAAAAGCTTCATGAGAACCGGCGCGAGGAGTTGGCAAAAGGTTTTATAGAAACCCGCGGAAAAGCCGTCTGGGCCCGGAGCCTTCAGGGGTTTAAGTCTGGCAATGGCCGACACCACCTCCTCCAGCCGGATAGGGCTATCCAGGGCGCTGGCGTTAGACTCATTGAGGGAAGTGACTTCCACGGTCTCGAGGTAGGCCCGCCCGGCCTCGCCCTCGATGGCCGGGTCCGCGGCGTAGAGCTGGGCATAAAAGGCGCGGAAAGCTTCGGCTATGCTAGCATCGTCCCGAAACTCCTCGCCGCCGTCCCCCTGTATGACCGGGACCCTGGAGCGGACCGTTTTGGCCTTAAGGGTGCTGGCCAGGAGGCAACCCGTTTTATCGCCCCCCACGTAGTACGTGTGGCGGAGGCGAAGCGCTGCATATTCCGCCCTGTCGAGGTCCAGGCCCGCAAGTTGGGCCCTAGCCGTTTTAAGCTGGCGCCAGATGCGGGGGGCTCCCGTGCGGCTGTGGGCCCTCTCCAGTGTCGTTACCTGCTCTTCCAGCTCCCTCCGGCGGTCCCTGCGCTCCTTGTTGTCTGCGGCCGCAATCGCTATGATGTCGCCCCTGACTACCGCCTTGAGTGCCCCCCACAGAGTCGCTTGGGTCACCTCCCCAGTGTCGTTAACCCCCAAATAATCAGTGATGGTCTGTGAAAGCCTCTGGACCGTCCCCTGCCTGGACAGTAAGTTCTCCCTAAGCCTCCAACGTCCTTTGTGTGGGGGCGTGTGAGGAACGCTCAGCTGAATGACCACTGCGTCGTGGTCCGACAGTGCCGCCGGGGTAGTGTCAATGTCTGTAAGCGTGGGAAGGAGGTCAGTAGAGCACAGGAAGTGGTCTATTCTGGCGTAGGTGTGGTGGACCGCGGAGTAGAAAGTGTACCCTGGGGCAGTGTGATGAAATTCCCGCCAAGCATCTACCAACCCCCTATCTGTGAGCCACTGCTTTCCCGCTGCTGAAAGTGCCCCTGAGTCCCCAAACCTCTTGCCCGATCTGTCTTTCTCATCGTCCATGACCAGGTTCAGGTCCCCCCCGAGCAAGACATGCCTCAGGTCGCCAGACAGCGCCTCCGACAGGGCCCCCCGCAGGAAGGCCTCCTGGCGGGCGTTAGGCGCGTAGAGCGATCCCAGTGTGAAAGAGAGTGTGCCAATGTGGATAGTGTAAGCAAGGAGTCTGCCCTTGATCTCGGCCACCTTACCACCCACCTGCCCCTTAAAATGCTTAGATACCAGGAGAGCCACCCCCGCCTTCTTCTCGGGAGTCGCCGAGAAAAACTGCTGCGGGAAGGCCCTAGCTTTCATGCGGTGCCAGTCCTTAGCCAGCAGGTGCGTCTCTTGCAGTAAGCAGAGTTCAGCCCCGGAATGTTCTAGAAAGGAAAGCACTGCCCTGCGTTTGATCGGGTTGTTAAGCCCCTTCACATTAAGAGATAAGACACGGACCCCTTCAACTGCCATGGGAGATTGTGGAAATGAAGCGCAGCGGGGCCAGCCTCCACCCGCCCTCCACGTATCCTGCAGTATTTAGCACATCCCGAACACACCGAGTGCCCCCCCCAGCCCCGAACATGTCCCCCCCAAACCCAAAACCCAAACCAACAATCCCCAACAAGAACACATTGTCCGGAGCCTATACGGCAATTGTCCAGGCCCCTGGTGAAGTCTCTGAAAATGGGAAAACGTGGCAATGGCGGACCTGGAGCCCCCCGTCCCGCCCCCCATACATCGTGCTATGCATTAGTCTACCTTCGTGCACATGACTCCTCAAGGCACAGCCGCGGTGTCCGTGGAGACTTTCTGAATCGCCGCGGCATGTTCCATCTCGACCTCCGAGGGGTCCGGCTTGAATCCTTTCCTGGGGGAACGGCGGTTCCGCACAGTTTGCCAGCCGTCCGCCTGGGAGCGGGAAGATCGCGCTTGGGAGGGTCCGGGGCCCTCGTCGTCGTCCTGGTTCTCCTCCTCTGCAGCGAGGCCCAGCACTGCACAAGTGTCCCGCAGGGACCGAAGCTGGTGAAGTGTGCCATTCCACCTAAAGATCAATCTAAAGGGATGGCCCCAGGAGTACGGGATACCTTTATCCCGGAGAAAAGTAGTCGCCACCTTGAATGTTCGCCTCTTCTGGAGAGTGATCGCCGACAGGTCTTGGAAAAGCTCGATGGCGTGGTCCCTGAAGTGGAGAGGTTGCTTTTGGCGGGCGGCCTTCAGGATACGCTCCTTGAGGGGGTAGTCCGGGAGGAAGGCCAGGATGTCGGGCGGGGGGGGCTGGTGCCTTGCGTGCCACGCCGACCCGGTGGGCCCTGTCGATGCGAATGTCGAGGCTGTCTCCCTCTCCCAGGACCTCCCGGAATAAGTCCCGTAGATAGGCGGCAACATCGCCTCCTTCTGCCTTGAGCGGCACGTTCCTCACCCTGATATTGTTGCGCCTGGACCGGTTTTCCAGGTCCTCGGCATGGGCCTGGAGCTGAGTCTGTTGGTCGTGGAGCCGGAGTATTTCGTCCTGCAAATGCTCCACCTCCGCGCTCCTGGTCTGGTCGGATGCCTCAACGGCCGCCACCCGCTCACCAATGTCGTCAACATCGCGGCGGAGTTCCCTGAATTCCCCCGCCATATCTTGCCGGAGGGTCTGAAAGTCCGCTTTAAGGGAGGAGAACAGGTCCTCCATGAAGGCCTTGGTGGCAGGAGTGTCGCCCTCCTCGCGCTCTTTGCCTTTGGGCGGGGGGGTCGTCGTCGGCTTGTCCGGGCTTTTGTCTCCCTTGGAGGCCCCTTTCGCCAGCATGTCGGGGATAGTTTGGCCCCTCCGGCGGCCGTTATTGGACATCTCGGGGGAGCCCGGTCCGCGCCGTACCCCAGACCACGTGGAAAATGGCCGGTGAGTAGCGTCTTCGGGCTCTGGCTCTGGTCTCCGGCTGGTGGGAGCGCGGGGTGGAGGATGCCTGACCGAGGCCCAAGCCGGGGCCTCACGTAGATCCCCCGGCCGCCACACCTCGCTCCTCCGCTGGGCCGTCCACGGGGTCCTCCCAGGGCCGCCGGCGGGGCCGTTGCTTGCACCGCTGACTCCACGAGCGGGTCACTGCTCCTGGCGCCGCTCCTCCGGTCCGGCCTCCCCGATCTCAGGCGCCGCCCCGCGGGCCCGGCCCCGCGGCTCCGCACTCGGCTGCGCCGTTCACTCTGGCGCCGAAGGGCCCGGGGCCACCGCACGACCTTGGCGGGTGGGTCCGCCCGGGGCTTCCGGGGCCGGGTCAACGGACGGACGGCCTCCTGTCTGGGTCAGCGAGCTTGGGGCACCCTGTACCCCAAAATTGGGCGAGATGCTGCGGCGTGGCTATGCAACGGGGGGATCGGGACGAGGAGCTCCACGAAAACGCGTCCTCTCAGGCCGCCATCTTAGCCACGCCCCGTCTAGTCGGTCTTTGAGTGCGGCTTTCTTTGCAGTCCGGATTAGTTGGTGGTGTATGAGGGTGGCGTTTTTGAAGGCGTCCCTGGTGTAGGTGTTTGGGTCTTTTTTCCAGGCCTTCTCAAGGGAGCGACAGAGTTTCTTGGATTTCTTGAGATCATCGTTAAACCAGGGGGCGTTTTTGCTGCCTAGTTTGATTTGATGTTTTTTAAGAGGTGCTAGGTTGTCGGCGCTGTTGGTTAGCCATTGAGTGAGATTAGTGGCTGCTTGGTTGGGGTTCGAAGAGTGGGCCGGGGGGTTTTGAAGAAGCGATGAGGAGATCTGGTCGATGGTGATTTTGTTCGCAGAGTAGGTTGAGGATGTTTGTGCATTGTCGTCTTTTTGTAGATAAAGTGCACGCAGCTGTGGTCCGTCCAATGGAGAGCTGTGGTGTGATTGAAGGAAATATGTTTGCTGGAGGTGAAGATAGGGTCGAGTGTGTGACCTGCAATGTGGGTGGGGGTAGGCGACGTCCGGAGAGATGGTGTCTAGTAGATTCCAAAGGTCGATGGCGTGTTTGTGAACCGAGCGGGTGTTGAGCAGGATGCATTTTAGGTGGTTGGTGTCAGATCTCTGTTTGGTGTTAGTGGATGATGAGTTGGTCTTGGTGACGTGGTACTTGCAGAAGTTGCATGCGAAGGGTCCATGGGTGCGTCCAGGAGCGGCTTGGGCGCAGTTGGGGAGTCGGCCTGGGTTAAGGGCTAGGAGGGTGGGGGCGTCGTATGTAACTCGGGTGGAGAGGGTGGTACGGGGGCCAGGGGTAAGCATGGGCGAATTTTGCGAATCTCGCGTTCGCGAATTTAGCGGATTTGCGAACTCGCAATCCGCAAAATCCGCGAATTCTCGCGAATTTTCGGATTTTTTTTTTTGTGTTTGCGCGGGTTTCTGCCAGTTCGCGAGGGTTTTGTACACTTTCGCAAATTGCGAACTTACCTGTCGGGTCGCAAGTTTCGCGAACTTGTTGTTTCTACGTGTCCAGCCTGTTTGGGACACTCTTCTTCATCACTGCCACTCTCTGTCACCACTGCCACTCTCTGACTACTCATGCCACCCTCTGCCCCACCCATGCCACCCTCTGTTTCATCACAGCACCCTCTGGTTGTCCAGTCAGTGTACATTATTGTGGCAACGCAAGCACACCTTCCCTGCCTCAAGTGACCTGAATTAATTTGGAGCTGATTAATGTGTCACAGAATATTTTTTTAGCTGGCACCTGCTTCCTTAGTGCTTCCTGATTAGTGATCTTTTGCACTTGCTAAGTGCTTTCGTTGTTGCAAAATTAGTTACAACACCTGCCCTGCCCCAACTGACAATAATGAATTCGGGGCTGATTAATGGATTTGAACTTCCAGCCTGGCTCCTGCTTGTCTCCCTTAGCTGTAATTCAGGACCTTTGTGGCATATGTGTAACTATTCTGAGGTTCAGAGCAGGGTCACATAATAGTTGCAACTGGCAACTGAACTCTGGAGGGGCCCCTCAGGAAGCACTACAGGAAATGGCTACTAATGATGAGCCTGAACTTTTGAACCTGGTAAGTAGTTTCAGTTTTGCTAAGATCGTATTTCTGCAATTTTGCACTTATTCGCGGGGCGCGAAGTTGTACTGGGAAGCCGCGAACTCACGCAAACAGTGCGAGCAGTGCGAGCAAAATCCGCTGCTCGCGGATTTGCGGATTTTGCGGGAGATTCGCGAATCTCGCAGATTGCGAATTTACCGAAAATCTGCAAAATCCGCGAGCGAAACGGATTTTCTGCCCATGCTTAGCCAGGGGGTCTGGCACTGGGCGCGGTCCAGGCGCGGACGGGCGTAGACGGGCTTACCTTCGGCGCACCTTCGGCGCAACTGGGGCGCGGCCGCTGCGCGTGAACGCTGCGTGAAAAAGCATCTGTCATAAATGGTTGGTGGGGGGAGGGGCGAGGGAGGGTCAGCAGGGAGGCGGGATCGGGCGGAGAGGACGGGCTCTGAGGCACAAACAACAAACAAAATGGAATCCGAGTCCAATTTGCAACAGGAAGGGGCACACCGAGTGAATGGTGGTTCCAATGCTTTTTAAAATTAAAGAGGAGCACTCGGCAATGTGATGATTACACAGGCTCTATGTTAAGTAGCAGCTGGCGCACACAACAGCTGGGCATGCGCGTCTGAGCCAAGGAAAATGCAGAAATCGGCAGAGCACTATGAATGGGTTAATATACCCACGCTTATGGCTTCACTCAGTGTTGGCCTGTGGAAGTGTATGTCACCATTAGTTGGTGGTGTATGAGGGTGGCGTTTTTGAAGGCGTCCCTGGTGTAGGTGTTTGGGTCTTTTTTCCAGGCCTTCTCAAGGGAGCGACAGAGTTTCTTGGATTTCTTGAGATCATCGTTAAACCAGGGGGCGTTTTTGCTGCCTAGTTTGATTTGATGTTTTTTAAGAGGTGCTAGGTTGTCGGCGCTGTTGGTTAGCCATTGAGTGAGATTAGTGGCTGCTTGGTTGGGGTTCGAAGAGTGGGCCGGGGGGTTTTGAAGAAGCGATGAGGAGATCTGGTCGATGGTGATTTTGTTCGCAGAGTAGGTTGAGGATGTTTGTGCATTGTCGTCTTTTTGTAGATAAAGTGCACGCAGCTGTGGTCCGTCCAATGGAGAGCTGTGGTGTGATTGAAGGAAATATGTTTGCTGGAGGTGAAGATAGGGTCGAGTGTGTGACCTGCAATGTGGGTGGGGGTAGGCGACGTCCGGAGAGATGGTGTCTAGTAGATTCCAAAGGTCGATGGCGTGTTTGTGAACCGAGCGGGTGTTGAGCAGGATGCATTTTAGGTGGTTGGTGTCAGATCTCTGTTTGGTGTTAGTGGATGATGAGTTGGTCTTGGTGACGTGGTACTTGCAGAAGTTGCATGCGAAGGGTCCATGGGTGCGTCCAGGAGCGGCTTGGGCGCAGTTGGGGAGTCGGCCTGGGTTAAGGGCTAGGAGGGTGGGGGCGTCGTATGTAACTCGGGTGGAGAGGGTGGTACGGGGGCCAGGGGTAAGCATGGGCGAATTTTGCGAATCTCGCGTTCGCGAATTTAGCGGATTTGCGAACTCGCAATCCGCAAAATCCGCGAATTCTCGCGAATTTTCGGATTTTTTTTTTTGTGTTTGCGCGGGTTTCTGCCAGTTCGCGAGGGTTTTGTACACTTTCGCAAATTGCGAACTTACCTGTCGGGTCGCAAGTTTCGCGAACTTGTTGTTTCTACGTGTCCAGCCTGTTTGGGACACTCTTCTTCATCACTGCCACTCTCTGTCACCACTGCCACTCTCTGACTACTCATGCCACCCTCTGCCCCACCCATGCCACCCTCTGTTTCATCACAGCACCCTCTGGTTGTCCAGTCAGTGTACATTATTGTGGCAACGCAAGCACACCTTCCCTGCCTCAAGTGACCTGAATTAATTTGGAGCTGATTAATGTGTCACAGAATATTTTTTTAGCTGGCACCTGCTTCCTTAGTGCTTCCTGATTAGTGATCTTTTGCACTTGCTAAGTGCTTTCGTTGTTGCAAAATTAGTTACAACACCTGCCCTGCCCCAACTGACAATAATGAATTCGGGGCTGATTAATGGATTTGAACTTCCAGCCTGGCTCCTGCTTGTCTCCCTTAGCTGTAATTCAGGACCTTTGTGGCATATGTGTAACTATTCTGAGGTTCAGAGCAGGGTCACATAATAGTTGCAACTGGCAACTGAACTCTGGAGGGGCCCCTCAGGAAGCACTACAGGAAATGGCTACTAATGATGAGCCTGAACTTTTGAACCTGGTAAGTAGTTTCAGTTTTGCTAAGATCGTATTTCTGCAATTTTGCACTTATTCGCGGGGCGCGAAGTTGTACTGGGAAGCCGCGAACTCACGCAAACAGTGCGAGCAGTGCGAGCAAAATCCGCTGCTCGCGGATTTGCGGATTTTGCGGGAGATTCGCGAATCTCGCAGATTGCGAATTTACCGAAAATCTGCAAAATCCGCGAGCGAAACGGATTTTCTGCCCATGCTTAGCCAGGGGGTCTGGCACTGGGCGCGGTCCAGGCGCGGACGGGCGTAGACGGGCTTACCTTCGGCGCACCTTCGGCGCAACTGGGGCGCGGCCGCTGCGCGTGAACGCTGCGTGAAAAAGCATCTGTCATAAATGGTTGGTGGGGGGAGGGGCGAGGGAGGGTCAGCAGGGAGGCGGGATCGGGCGGAGAGGACGGGCTCTGAGGCACAAACAACAAACAAAATGGAATCCGAGTCCAATTTGCAACAGGAAGGGGCACACCGAGTGAATGGTGGTTCCAATGCTTTTTAAAATTAAAGAGGAGCACTCGGCAATGTGATGATTACACAGGCTCTATGTTAAGTAGCAGCTGGCGCACACAACAGCTGGGCATGCGCGTCTGAGCCAAGGAAAATGCAGAAATCGGCAGAGCACTATGAATGGGTTAATATACCCACGCTTATGGCTTCACTCAGTGTTGGCCTGTGGAAGTGTATGTCACTCTGCCATTGGCCACCCCATGTATGTAAATGCTGCATGACTAAACACTTATAAGGTCCCAAAGCAATGGCCTATTGGCTATGCCAATGCTTATTCCTTTTCCTGATGTGAGGGAGATATTGATGCGTTAGGATTTACCCCTTAGCTTCAATCAAGAACTAAATAGCAAAATAGGTTGAATGCTCTGTGGTAGTTTGTGGCTTTTTCCTCTTAACTGGGCCCCTTTGAACGACATCATTCATGTGTACTGTTTTGTGAAGGGTGACACCCCAGCTACTGGGTGGAGTCGCCCTTTACTTGGACAATCAAGAACACATCTTCACAGAACTTCTCAGCAGCCAGTCGTTGACGTTGTTGAGATATATTTTCTGAATAATAGGCAGTGTCCATGTAAATGGTATACTGCCTTTAGATCTGTTGCAATATAAATCAACATGTATTTGTTAAATGCTTTCAATGGGACAGTCACATTTCAATGCCTTTAAACAGCATGGGGTCTAATTTGACCTGGACAAAGATAATTTCTTCCATGCCAAGCAGAGGTACCTGGGTGAACTGGGGAGTGATCAGCAGTCATCAAAGGGCTGAATATGGCCCGTTGGGTCAAAGAAATCCATGGGAATTTCCTCCTGTGCTGCCAATCATGTGTTGTAGTGTAAGTGTAGGGGGTTTACCAACCACTGTTGAGAAGGGTTATGCTAGAGATAAATCTAACCAGGATGTGCTTTCAGGGCATGAGCAGATTCAGGGATACCCTCATTTATATGGAGTAAGCTCACATACCAGGCTAGTTCGCCCTGAGATTACTGATGTCACCAGGGGTGATCAACACCATTTCACCCCACACCTCTCAAATACAGAAAACAAATCCGCAGGTTCCTCCACGGTCTGTTGTGAATGTGCTCCATACCCTGAGGCCATGATTTCCAGAAGTTCTGTGGAAGGAGGAGAAACATGGATTTCAACAGTTCCAAACTGATGGGTCCTCCAACTGCCCCGTTCACCTACCACCTCCATATTCTAAATACACCCATACGTGGTTCATATGGGGCCACACAGAAGCCACTCCATTTGGCGAGGCAAGGCAACATTTCTATGACAACTGAAAAACTATTGGGGCTGTATAGAAAAGGAAGAAGTGTCATACCCTGAGAAGCAACAGAGCTAGAACATAGTGGAAGGCAATGTAGGAATTAAAGGTATTAGGTTATCCCTTTCTCCAATAATTTTAAAATCATTTGAAAACTATATTTTAGAAGTTGGCAAGACTTCTTTTTACCAATGCTTATCTCAACCATACAGGAAAGAGATTTGCGTACAAGCATCAGATGTAAACGCCAAAATGAGTCCAGATAAGTCAGATGGTGAAAGGTGTGCTCCCTTTTTTGAGATTCACAATATCGGGCATATTTATGAAATTATCACGCAGTGCAGCAAGTTACCTTTGATAGGGAGAGGGCAGTAATGCGCCATACTTAACAATACACAGCACATTCCTGTCATTCCTGTCATTTCTGTAGTGTGTCCTGCATCCACATTGAAACATGTATTGACTGAAGTCCTGAATCAGCATCAACTCCCAAATAACATAATAAGGCAGGTTTACTAGTTTTTCACGTAGCACACAGCAGCAGCCGCAAAGGCTGCACTGTGCTACATGAATAGGAGAGAGGAGGAGAGCTCCCTATTTAATAAAATAAGGCACTCTCACTAACGCCAGCACTAAAATCAGCTGTTGCGCACCACGTAGACACCTTGGGGCCATGGTGCAAGGGTATCTGTGTCTCCGGAAGTCTAGCATAGGTTTTGTACTTGAAGGAACCCTTACAGTAGAAAATACTATGCCAGACCAACTTTAACCCTTTCCCCACTTTGTATGTGTCCTGTAAAGTGCAACACACATGCAAAGTCAGAAAAGGAAGGAAAAATGAAGGCACTTTTCCTTCCTTGCTTTCCCTAAAAAGGGCGTGGTTTTCTTACACTAAACTAAATTTACTTTATTTAGTAAATTAGGTTTAGCTTTAGAAACCTTGGGTGGTTACATGGGAATGCCCATGCACCCCCTTGGTAGTCCCCCATTGCGATAAGTATTATAAAGCAGCACTATATATATATATCCACACAGCTGGATTGATGGGATGTCATCAGCGGCCATGCCCCCTCTCTCCTCCACTGTGCAAACGTACCTACTGAGGCACTGCTGCTTGGGGGTTGAAGCCCACTTTAGTCCTGAGGCCCTCGGGAGGCAAGGAGGACTTCATCCCCCACCAGCATAGCGCTAAAAGGCATGTTTGCAGAGTGGTGGAGAAAGAGGGTGTGGCCTCTGACTACCTTTCAGCAATCCCACTGCTTGGGGCTAACTGATAACAGGAGAATTTGTTGGCCTCCAAAGAAACTCAGCAGGCAAGGGGACTTCATCCCCTAACTAGGAACGGGCCAGGAGGAATGTTTGCAGAGTAGTGGAGAAAGGGTGCGGGCCTCGGAGGTTCAACTGAGTGACAAGATGGCTGCCAATACTTCCTAGTTTGAAGTGTTGGCAGCCAATCAGATCTCAGGCACGAGATCGGGAAGGTTTGCGCTTCCACTGCGGCTACAGTTGTATAGCTGAAGAAATCTTTACATTTCTCAGGAACTACTGAGCGAATTTACACCATTTAACAAAAAGAGTGCTTTCTGGACCAAGAGCTACTTTTTTGCCAAATTTGCTGTGAATCTGCTCAGCAGTTTGGGCTGTAACCATGTCTAAAGTTTCCTAAGGAACTTAACATGGAGAAAAAGCATTTTGGGACTCCCCTCCTTTTTCTCAGCCTTTGCTTGACGAATCACCCAGAAAATTTCCAAGACAGGAGCTGAAGTGAGCATCAAATTTGTTTTGAAAATTTTGTGAAGATTCGTCAAATGACGTCATAGTAATTGGCAAATCAAAAACAGAATTTTAATAGAAATCCAGTCCTAACTATAACTACCTACCAGCAACTGCCAGTTTGTAATATATATATGTATATATATATATATATATATATATATATATATATATATATATATATATATATATATATATATATATATATATATATATATATATATATATATATATATATATATATGTATATATATATATATATATATATATATATATATATATATATATATATATATATATATATATATATATACATATATATATATATATATAGTTCATGGTAAAACAGCTAGAAATAACTGGAAAGACAAGCACCTCAACAAGAGGTTCAAGAAATAAACTGCCACTAATACAAACATAATCCTACATTAGAGTCTCAGACGACTGAGATTAAAAAGCAGAGTTAGTTCTAAAAGCATTAGACATGCAATCACTGTGCCCACTGGAACTCTCGACTGCATCTGTTCCAATGGAAAGAACAAGATTAATCTGTCCCTACACTGATTCTAAAGTGGCATCCCTACTTAACATACCTCCCAGGCAAGAGAAAAAGGTGTCAGCTGTGAAGGCTCCCTAAGAAGCACATTCACTTTTTCCAGGTAAGAAGCCTAAAGTACTGGGCTTGTTCTAAGATGCTCCTTAGTTTCTCCTGCCTAGCCAAACTAAGACCCATGTCTAACTGCACATCCAATTGGACTGCATTAAACAAGACCTAGTCTAAGTCCGACTGACCCTAACCCTAGCTTCACTAAGAACAAACTAACTCTCCACCCTCGGGGCACTTTCCCTAATACAAAATCCCAAAAACAAGGGGTACGCCCATGTCACTCCTCCTTCAGCAGGTACAGCCTCTCATACTTTTCCAGTGTTGAACCTTCTTCTTCCAAAAAATGTTGCTGTGTCCTTGGATCCCAGGCACCTTCTCCGCCAAATGTTGCAAATGCACCTGCCAGCACATCCCTTTCGTCTTCACTCTTACCAATCTAACTTCTAAACAATGGCTCCTTCTACCTAATGAGCTAAATGGCCTTGCACCTGCAAAAGAAATGCATGAGAACGATCCCTCTGCACGCTCTAAGTTACAATTCGAAATTCAACTGCAAACATAAGCTTTTCTCAAGGTACCTTTCTCATTCCAACATTTCTAGTCATGCTAAGAAAACCACAATTAGGCCTCTGCTAGCGTTTCTTAACTGAGGCCTTTACTCTTTTAATGCATTTCTAATACAACATCATAAGCATTTCTTGAATACATCCTAACATTACCATCTATGTTAACGAACATTACTCTCATCTTACAACCTACACGTGCAACTTTAATATGGCACGTTTAATCTCAATGCACATTGTATACACAGAGCAATTAATCCTAAATTACTTAAGGTATTATTCTCTCGACTGAGCACTATTTCAATCAGTAAATGATATGAGCATAATTCTATATATGGCAACACTCTTGATTAGTCCTACATTTCTAAAACCAAACATTAGTAGGGTCCTCTAAATATGCGGGTGCTGACTATGGGCGGTTATGATGCACCCCTACAATTTTTCAAACAACATGGCGCTCTATCAATATCCTTTGTCAACTCTTCTTGAGGTGGAGCTGTGTGTTGACAGTATGTTAGAGAATAGATCTTTGACAGGGAGGGCAATTCTTAAATCAGAGACTGATATGGAATTAACACAGAAAACGTGGTTGCTTATTGAATTTTGGGAATATGATATTTCACTCTGCTGTGTCTGAAGCATTGACTGCATTTTTATATTTACTGCAAATATGTGAGAAAATAAAAATCATAAGTCAAACAGCAGTCAGAACTCTACCTTGGTGCAAACTTTACTGGAAATAAAGCATACTGTGCTAAAATTCTGACCTTCCTTTTCCATCCTACAAAGAAGTTTGTGCTATTGGAATTGTGTTAATTAAGGTATTGAACGAAAACTCAATTTTCTAATGTTTCTTTAAATGAGGAGTCAAAAGGTCACTTGTGCGTTTCTGCTGAGGTGGAATTTCATTTACTACTTGTCTCAGTTTCAATGTAGGCCCCCACTGGTTCTATGAGCAATAACCCATTGATCTTCCTTACCTAGTATTTTCTCAAAAACAAGGATCTTGGGCATTCAACCAAATGTAATAATTAAAGCACAGTCTTGCATAAATGCCATATTTTTATTTGTGGTCAGAAATCAATAGGAAAGGAGACGGCAGAACTAGAGCACAGGTAGTGGCAACCACATCTACATTTTTCTTAGCTGAGCTTGCAGCAGCTAATACATGAACTCAAAGAATTAATAAATAAAGACATAAGAAAACAAGAATGAATATGTCTAAAGGTTTAAAAAATATCAGGAGCAAAGAACTATTAAAGTTGGAGTCAAAATACATTAAAACCCATTCAGCCATCTCACAAGCCTTCTCAGGAGCAGCATCCTCATTGTGAAACTCCCTTCCTGAAAAGATGAAAGCATAACTTGGACTAAATCTTTCACTTGCTCCCAAATACAGGAATATGTGTGCTCACTGCTTCACCTTTTATTATATTACATATAGTCCATCAAATAATTATACGGCCATGTATTCCCTCTTAGACTAGGTATGAGATTTAAGAACTCATGAATATCCTATATCACAATTGTTGTCTTTTATGCAATCTGTTTCTTACACCTTAGAATCTCAGATGGACAACGTGTTTCGCGACCAGCACGAAGCTTCATCAGGGCCAATCACATAATATACATATGTCTCATTTCCTAAAAAAAAAGCTTTAGTCATAAACTGATTCTTTATTAGTTTATTCAAGGTTAGACATAATCTCTCTAGCGCGTGATTGAATTACACTGAAGCTGTTTTTACCTACTTGCATTTTTGTTTCTACAGTTTCTCTCTCTCTCCCTATGATGCCCCTGACGTTTTCCCTCTCTCAATCTTCACCCTCCCTTTTCTTTCCATTTTAGGGCACATGCTCTATCAGGTAGAGTGAGCACTGGAGGTGCTAATTTAGGCTATGGTCTCCTTGGATCATATGGTCTCTGCTATAGTTTGAGATGAGTGTTGTCCTAAAAAGTTGAAGAGCCTGTGATCATTTATATTTTACAACCTTAGACAGTGGTATACGGTTGTTTGACACAGGTACTTTAAGGGAAATGGCTGCTTTTGAGAGGAAATATAGTAGCATTTGTTGGGAAATCCAAAGTAATTAAAGAGGATAACAGAACAAAACACAGTGACATAAAACAAAGCAAAATCATAATAGCATAACCTCTACAAAATAGTAAAATTACATAGACAATACAAGAACCACAGTATAATGCAACAACAACACAATGCAAAAATGTAGCACAAAAGCATCAAAAAATCATACCACAAAAATGCAATGCAACAAGTATGTACAAATATTTTTTCCCATATTAACAGCTCCACAAACCTGCTTACATAATGCGGTGGTAAAACATTTTTGCACAAACCACTGCCTTACTTCAAAACAAGGACATGTAACAGTGTAAGTCAAACATTTTTTA
The DNA here is from genome assembly GCF_964263255.1 of Lissotriton vulgaris. Classification (NCBI taxonomy): domain Eukaryota; kingdom Metazoa; phylum Chordata; class Amphibia; order Caudata; family Salamandridae; genus Lissotriton; species Lissotriton vulgaris. Next base: position 29,812 of record NW_028245451.1, read on the forward strand.
TGATCCGCCCCCAAATCCTGTCTTTCCGTTAACAATGAAGAAGCTTGTCCTTTTCCAGTTGCCCTGTGTTTTATAATACTATAATCTGAGCCATGCCTCTGTGTAGACAAGACCCAGGGCCTGTCTCCCATAAAGTGAGTATGGGAACTACTAGCTTAAGACTTGGTCTGTGACCTGGGTGGAGACTGAGTGTTGTCATAGTTGATGGCAAAGCTCTAGAGGTGGTGGGTTACCACCATTGTCAGTGGTAAAATATTTGCTTTTCACTGGCACTGTAATAAAATGTGCAGATTTGGTCTGAAAACATAAAAGCATTTGTTAATGTTTTCAAATGGACTACATAAAACAGGAGTATAAATAAAACAAAAGGGCATAATCACAAGGGCATTGTGCCACAGCGATGTGACTTTTAATGAGTTTCCTGTGGCGTAATGCCCTGCTCCATATTTACACGGTAGCGTTAAGCTACTTAACGTGGCTTAACACTGTCTTGTAAATATGCCCTTTAACGCAGCAGTCCGCTGCTGCAAAGGGGCGGCAATAGGTGTTGCTGTGGGCTTTTCATCCCAACCCTTATTGCTTTTTGATGATGCCCCTTATTTACAAGGGTGGCATAAACGTGGGGGCAGCGCCAAAAATACGAATAGGGAAAACATGGTCTTAAACAGGTGCAAAGAGGAGACATTTAATTTCTCCTCGTTTTTTGCAGCACACATATAAAGAGCAAATCGTCATTAGTGATTGTTCATGTGCAGGAAGATGTCCCTTCCTGCACAAAAACAATATTGAAACATTACGTTTTGCATCTTCCATATGTGCTGCATTCTGTAGGACACATAGAAGTTACAAATCACCATTATTGATTGCTTATGTGCAGGAAGGGACAGTTTCCTGCGCAGGAACAATCATTATCTGCAACGAAAGCACCCTTGCACTATGGTGCAAGGGGGCCTGCATTGGCGCTAGGCAGCTACATTTTCCCAGCCAGCGCTAGGGGAAATGCACTGATGCGCCGCATTCACGAAAATAGGGTGCATCCCTGAAAATAGGGTGCATCCCTGCATTTTGAAACTGTTGGATCGTGGCATTAGCAATTTTGGCTTAACACTGCGCTCCGACAGTTTCTTGTGAATATCCCCCAAACTTAGATAATACACAAAAGCAGGAGATGTCACAACACACCAAAGCAAGCACATCGGCAGCACTGCACAGCATAAACATCTGCATAATGTAATGTAGGGTTGTATCATTGTACCTCAGCTGCAATCTGTCTGCTTAAATATGCATAGCCATTCTTACCACCTATTACCACCGGCACAAATCTGTTTTTATTAAACAGTCGTAAAACATGCTACCAAGGACGCCAACCCATAACCCCAACAAAAAATGATTTATGATTCAGTCCCGAGTTTTGTTTGTTGGTATCGATCCTCTATTTAGGAAGGCAATTAAATAAAGCACAAATAAATAAATATAGAAATAAACAGCAGCCTAAATTAAAATAAATCCAATCAAAGCAAAACATTCTACCTAGTCTTCTGAAGAAAAGGTAAATTCTCTATGACCAATACCAAGAAATGCACATCCTGGCAGCCGTTTGTGAAGATATTACACTCAAAAATAGATCTGCACAAGCTGTGAGTATGCCAACTTACCACAGCGGGAATCCACCTGTTACGCTTGACTGATTGTACCTGGGGACGGTAGCTGAAGTCTAATATTAGACACACTCAGGTTGTTTATTGCACTATAAGTGATGTTTTAAAAGCAAGGCTGCTCAAGAACTGAAGAGTAGAACAACGGAAATACATGGGAGGTAAAATAAATGAGTATAAATTCTACAAACCGCAAGACACAGTTGAATTCTGAGAACCAACCAAGCAAGGCCTGAACAAGGAATTTATTGCCAAATCGTTTGGAGAAAGCAATGGAATCTGATAGAATCGAAAGAAACCCACATTAAAAAAATACAATAGGTTTGGCTTTTGCACAGCTTATTCAGACAAGAAAACTATCAACATTTTTTAACAAGTGGCTCCATTAGATAAGAGACATCAGTTGTTGCACGCATTGCATTATGGTAGATACTGTCTTGTGTGGCAATTCAATTGCATGTGCTTTGCAGCTCCGGTACTATTTTGAATTTTCAACCAACGCTCGCATGGTTTAGAAATCTTCTCTTACTGTGTCACTCTTTACTAGTCGTCAGAGTAGACTAGTCTTTCAAAGCAGTGGTGTCTAATATGTTTACCCAGAGGTAGATGCAAACATCACTTTCCAGAGGGTGCTGCATTGCATAACTCAGACAGCATCAAGACACCTTTTAACACACACGGCTGCACTGTATGTTGTGTCAGTCTTACATACCCCGTAGCTCCAGTAGTGTTTGTAGTTTTACAAACTCTTGTAGAGTTCACTAATGTCCTTACACTGATTCGCGCGCATGTTCATATTGTAAGTTCAACACAGACAGGGGTGCCCATGCACACAAGCCAACAACCATACATAGTCCTTCTCAGTAGTGGCACCGGGTGATGTGCATCAATAGGGACACATGGGGGTATGTTTGTAACGAAATGGTGCAGCACGGTGCTGCAAGCAATCAAGCAGCATACAGGATGCAGCATACAGAAAAAGAGCGAAATAAAAGTATTTCTCCTCATTGCACTAATCTAACGCCTGCTATTCAGTGGCGTTCGTTTTAGATGCCTCAGATTTACTCGTGTGCGTAAATCTGGGGCAGCATCAAAAAGCAATGGGTGTTGCGGTAGAATGCCCACAGCAACACCCATCACACACCACTCTCATGCAGATACCTGAGCGAAAGGATACAACATTTAAAAGCAAGCAAAGTGCTTTAACACTGCTTTGTAAATATGGAGCAGGGCATTGCACCACTGGAGCATCCTAAAAAGTGACGCTCCAGTGGTGCTATTCCCTCGTAAATATGCTCCATTGTGTATTAACAGAACGTAGGACTCTTCGTAGCAGAGGAACAAGGTGTTATGCATCATGATGACACAGGGTAGTATAGGGGATATACATCAGGATAGCAAAGGATGAGGTGCATAAGTAAAGTACAAACCGGAAATGAAGCGGAGAGCATGGTGCATTGTGCACCAGGGTGAATTAACTGAGGATAAGCACCTCATGGGGCACAGCATGGTGAGCCCTATCGGGGCACTGAGTGATGTCCCTATTATTGCAGTGGACTTGAAATCGTGCAACTTTGTGAGGTATCCTCCAAACTCTTAATAATGCCCCAGGTGTCACTATGGATCATATTAGGAGGTCATGGGAAAGTTATCGCTACTCACAAGTGAACACAGGAGGAAAAGGGTTGTTTGTATAGATCCACAAAGTTAATTTTGATGGCTTTATGCAGCTCAAAATGCTTCTGTTCAGAGAGGCCCTGAATACGGTCTAGTTCCCTATCCATGCACTGTTTATGACACCGCTAGTAATTTCTGGCCACTCTCCCCTAAGCACTTACAGCCTGATTCATGAAGGAACCGTTTTGCGAGTCTCTAATAGAGATTCATAAGGAATCGCTATTAGAGACTCGCAAAACAGTATTCATGTAGGAATCGCAAAATAAAATGCGATTCCTACACATTCCTTATTTGCGATTAGCAAATTGCTAATCGCAAATAAGGAAAAACTCCCCATTCATTCCTATGGGCCAAAAGGCCCATAGGAATGAATGGGGAGTATTCCTTATTTGCGATTAGCAATTTGCTAATCGCAAATAAGATAGTGATTTAAAGGTTGCCAGGGGTGTCCAAAGGACACCCTGTAGCACCCCTTAAATGCACATTTGAACAGGTGTTGCGCACACACATGTCCAAAGGACATGTGTGTGTGTAACATGCAACTCAGAAAAATGCATTTAAATGCATTTTTCTGAGTTTTCGCAATTTACCGCGAGGTCTGACCTCGCGGTAAATTGCGCCTAGAAATTGTGAAATCGCAAATTGAAATAGGATGTTGAATAGCATTTAAGGAATCTCAAATAGAGATTCCTTAAATGTCATTTCCTCGCACATTTGCGACATCGCAATTAGCGATTTTTGCTTTTGGGATGCTGAATCCCAAAAGCAAAAATCGCACTCGCAAAGGGCCGGATTCTCAGAATCCGGCCCTTTGCGAGCCGATTTAGCCTTCATGAATAAGGCTGTAAGAGATCTGCCGGTAATTATGCGCTATATAAATACCAGTTAACATTAACATTAACAAAACGTGGCATGCCGGTGGCGAAAGGGGCTTGTACATATGCCCCCAAGTGTTTTTGTAATGTAGGCTGACCAGCTAAGTAAGCAGCAGTAGCGATGCAAAAAGTATTCGATCCATGTTCGTCCAGGGCACTCCTGACAAAACACCCATATTTCATACAAACTGGACCCAGTAAGAGCCATTTGCAGCTGGTAATGCTGAATTTCCACTTGCGACTTCGGACATGCCTTCCATTCTGTGCATTATTTAGCGCGTTTATTTTTTTACGACCCATGCCCGGCTCCTGTGACGTCTTTAAACTGGACTTAAGCCTCTCCAGAAGGGTAGATTTGATTCCAGAGTCCAGTTTCGCCCAGGCCCGTCTCACGTCACTTGCTTCGAGGGTAAATTTCATCATGTGGCCTTGTTGGTGTTCAGCTACCTGAACACACCTGTTGGGAGCTATTTATAAATGTCACTGACCCCAAGGGGTGTCTGTTACTGGCCGCAGGTGCGTATCGGATGCGAGTGGTCACTGCTTAAGGCATCGCTGACTCTCTTCATGTCCGCATCTGCTTTAATTTTTGCCATAAAATTGGCTGTAAAATGTTTCTTTTCACCACCTGAAAGTCTCCGGTTTGCACCCGGGAGGGTACTCATCTTTATTATAGAATTCGACTCTTTTGGACAAAGGTAGCATCTAGTTTCATGGCTAATGGACCATTTAAAATTAAAGTGTATTCTCTACAGATGCCTTTGCTAAGAAAAAAACTGCAACTTGAATAAATAAATAAAATTGTAAAACCTTAAAATAGTAAAAGGTGAATGAATAAACAGGTACAATTTAAGAATGTGAGAGAGTTCCAACATTTGAAATAACCTGTTCTGTTTTCAGATGTTCTTTCCGTTGTCACCCGACCCGTATGTGTTTTGGTTGGGTTTAGTATTGACAGTAGGACACAGATCACAGAACACAAATTACTCAACATAACTATCGAACTGTTATATTTGCTTTTTAATTGCATAAAACAGCACGAAGTATTTCATTATAATCCCCAGATTAAAATAGAAATTGCACATTTGCAAATAAGGAATAACTGCTATTTTTCTATCCCTGAACTAGGCTTTGATAAACAGGAGTGATGCTAATACGTATTCCTTGCTTCGACAACGTGAGAGGTCAATTTAAGTTTACTTCCCTTCTCTGTTTAAAAAAAAATAGCTAGCGAATCTGAACTTTTTTGGAAATAAAACACTCTTTCACTCCCCTTTCTTTGTCCACAACCGATGTGTCAAATATTTGTTGCAACAGCTTTACGATATATTTTCCTCGTTTTCATCCTGATGCAAAAACTGTCCCTATTACACAGCAGCAAAACGTTAAAAATGGGATTTGGTGCATTTTTGCACCAATGTACATTTTAAGTAATCCTGCATTATTAAGAACAGTGTATTTCAAACGGAGCAAAAAATAATCTTGTAGAAAACGTCTGGGAAAAGACCAGGCATAGACTGATCAGAACTGGCCCAGGAGGGTAAAACTCTCATGGGTTCATGTAGTCCTGTGCGGTATTAATGCGACCTGAAACACCCTGGCTCAATTGCAATGTATCTAGACATCTAAGGCCAGAATTATCAAGATTCGTTAAATGGTCAAACGAAGGGAGCGGGAATGCTGCATATTTACTAATATTTGGCACTTTTCTGCTCTTTCTCTCTCTATCTGCGCTGGCGCACTTGTGGCTGCCAAGCCCCAAGGCATTTAAATGAGGAATATTGTGAGGGTTTTGCACCAGTTTTGAAAGGGGTGCCAAGTGCCTGTGTACAGGTGTGAGTGCAATGTATGTGCTCATCTGCCTATGGACACAAGAGGTTCAACAGGCTAAAAATACAAATCATGCCCCCACTGACTAATGTGGCAGAGATTTATGGATTTACAAGACGACCCAGTCCTGGGTAAGCCAGGGTTGCAACTAGAGGTGACTTTTGGACGGGGCTAAAATTGGGAATGGAGAGGATGGGCTATCTTTTATTTTTGAGTTAAAATTACTTGTGACAGTTACTTTCACTGCATAATATAAGTGGTCTTTTTTGGACAATGAGTCTTATTTGGTGTATATTTACAAGGGAAGTGGCAGAGTGCAGGGTTAGCCATCTTGGCTGAACACCGAGTTCGGCCACTTAGGAAACGCATTGCCACAACATATGTTTGCTGCTTTGTGCAGCACACATAGAAGTTGCATCTCGTCATTTCTAAAATTATTTTTTTATGGGCAGGAAGGGACACCTTCCTACACATAAACAATCATTCATGGCGCTTTGCTGTCTCCATTTGTGCTGTTCAATGCAGCACACATGGAAACAGCAAAAACAAGGAGAGATAAAGCATTTCTCCTCGTTGCCCTATGGGGCAGTGTCAAAATCAATGGCTGTTGCGGCTCAACGCCCACTGTAACACCCTTTGCCCTCCCCTTTTACTCTGAGTATAGTGTAAAAGGGTGCCTTATTTACCAAGCAGCATTAAGACACGTGTAGTGGCTCAACAATGCCTTATAAATAAGGCAAAGCCTGTATCATCACAGGAATGTCAGAAAAAGCAACGTTCCTGTGGCGATAGGGGCTTGTAAATATGCCCCTTTATGTTTTAAAGTACACTGGACCAATACAATGGTCTGAGGAATAGCAGGAGCTAATTACATTTACAGGGGGTTATGATTCTCTCTCCTTGAATGTTACTATGATGAATTGAAAATGTTGGATTATAATACATACTAGCAGCCCGCCCCAGCATTGCCTGGGGCACAAAGGGGCTGGGGGCAGCATTGTAAGCCTCTGTGCACCGCACCCCCCCCGGCATTGCCCAGTCCGCATCCCCCCGCCTCCCGCCTTGACAATGGCTATACCGCCTCCCGCCTCCCGCTTTCAGCCCGCCGCCCCCCCCGCCCCGACCCGACCCGACATTGAGCATTGAGCATAGCGGCTACCGCCACCCGCCTCCCGCCTCGCGCCTCGAGTCTCCCGCCCGCCTCCCGCCTCCCACCTCCTGCCCCGGCTTTGTAAACCCCCCCCCCCCCCCCAAGGTCCCGACTTACCTCCCCGCGCTGCCACTGCTCCTCCGCTTCTCACCGCTCCGTATTGCTGTTGCTGGTGAACTCCGCTCCTCACGCAGACGCTACTCATTTCCTCGCTCTTCCTGTTGCTGTGAACGACGCTACTCCCCTCACGCATACGTCGTGGCCAGCGCTACTTGCAAGGGACTACTTTATTTTTATTAGTAAATATTTCAAACAACGTTTATTTTTTATTTTTATGTAGACTCCTTCTTCTTGCCCTGAGGTTTTCTAAGATGTCTTGGGTGTTCAGATTGGTGGTGTAGTTTTCGAGTTTACCTTGCCAAAAGGTGCAAGTTCTCTCTTCATAATAGTAGTATAGATTAATACATTTTGGTTTCTAGTTTATGGGATGACCAGCAGCAACTGGTGTACTCCTAACCACACTAGGCTGGCTGCATTGGTCTCTCCAAAATAGGGTTATTTGGATGCCGTCTATTCCTTCTCTGAAGGAAAATGTGAAGTTCAAGAATATTTCTTTTGTTGTGCTCTGCTCATATTGCATTTACCAAATGAAAGTACTTTTATTAAATATACAGGGTGGGATGATGGAATAGGAGATACGTCTCTTGCTGTCAAAATGGAGGGGAGGATGCCTCATGTCTAGACTCTATGACACACAGAATGCTGGAGCTGTTTGAGCAACACTGTCACTTGTGACAAGATCCAAGGCAGACTCTGAAGGATACAGAGAGCTCAGAGAATCAAAAGTAATTTATATTTGAAAATATTACAGCTGGTAAACAATTTGACAGCGCTGTACTTTTTGCATCTGAACACATCCTTATTTATTTTAACTCCAGTCTATGTAAATCAAATGTGAACTCTCCATGACCTATTAGGGCGTCTACACTGGTTTAATGATTTTAATGCGTGTGTGATCTAATTCCATACACCTCCCTTTTCTATGTAAAGCACTTTGGTGGGTCTTGTTCGCTGTATGAAAGACTGCAAACAACAAAATAATTCTAAATGTCTGCAAATGCTCAAACCATGATATAATTCCCTGCATTTTTTAGGGAGAGTTGAGATATTTTAGAGCAAAAAGATTTTTTTTAAAGTACAAAGCAACTCAAGTGACACTTTTCAATTCTTCTGATACATTCTATTCTTAGTTGTAGTTTGTATCTCTTGTAACCTTAAATTTCACAGACTCTTGTTTCTTGATTTAAATACGTATGGGCATATTCTCAAGGAGTCATCGCCAAGTTAACGGCACTTTATTGCAGCCAAAGTCGCGGTAAATTTATCACCCCATTCACAAGCAGGTGCTAACAGCCCATGGCACCAGTTTACCTGCGATAGCTGCTGCTAAAAACATCGCCACAGATGACCCCCGCAACTATCGCTAATGAGATGCAGAGTAGGCGTTCCCGTGCCAAAAGCCACAACAACACCACTCCTCAACATTCTCAACGACCAGCCAGATAGGCGAAAAGACCACGAAACATGCGATAAGGCGCATTATCTGCAGGAAAGTAACACCTGCCCTGACCTGGTGTAAAGTCGGGTGGCAGCCTGCATCATAAAAGGGAGCCCAGGCCAGAGCCACACCTGACGGGCAACAGATGCCATGGAGCCACTGAACATGCGGGCCGGACACCCAAGAGAGCCACAACCCCCACTGCCACTACCCCCAGGAACCCCCCAGAGACCCACCGCCCCCCCGGACCAACACTGAGGCAGCGCAGACAAAGACAGCAACCCCAGAAAATGCACCAACCTCACAGACCCAACACCAGAGAATGTCATTGCCCACTACAGGCTCAAAGGGATAAACCACCACCGCATCCTGACCACCATTGGCCACCGGCTGAAGGTACCAGCACAGCGACCAACATCCCACCTCAGACAAAGATACTGGCTGTGATGCACCTATTTGCATCTAGTATCCACCAACCAACAACCGCCCGAGTCGGCGGAGTCACACAGCCAGGCCAATCCAAGTCCCTCACAACGGTTGTGGGTGATATCATCAGCTTGGTGCCTCACTATCTATACTTCCCACACACTGCGCAGGAACAGCCAGATACCAAGCATGGCGTCTACACCACAGCTGGATTCCCACTCATGTCAGGGGGCAATTGACTGCACACATGTCCCACTTGTGCTCCCTGGAAACACTGCATACGATAAAGTGCAACAGAAAGCGCATGTATCCCACCAATGTGCAGGCACTAGTGGACCACAGGGGAATCTCTGCCAACGTCGCCGCCAACCACTCAGGCAGTGTGAATGATTCATACACCAACGACAGTCCATCATCAACCTGTGCCACCAGGATGGCACCCAAAGAAATGCACTGCTCGCTGGCCAATACCAAATGCACACACCACACACATCAACTCCACAATCATGCAACTCACAACACAGGAAATGCACACATCACAAGCTCACATACAACATGCACACCCACCGGACACGACAGCACAACTCTCTGTGGGAACGTGGCCCAGCCAAGTACATTAGCCATCAACGGCATGGCACCTCAGCCAAACAATAGCAGAATGGCGGAAGAGGTGGGGACCAAGTATGTGTGAAGGAGGCAAGTGACCAATAAATGAGAATGTATACAATGCCAAGTGTGGCGTGGATGTGATGGCCAGATTGAGGTATGCAGACCACACACACACACACATATCCATGTCAACACACACCGCTGGTGTTTGGAGTGTAGTGGACAGTGGATGCAACCATGTCACCCCAGCCAGTAGGGAAGATAATGGAAATGTAACTTGTTACATTCCCCCCTGTAAGCGTGAGGGGAGTGGGCCGGCCCGTCGTAGGCCTGGACAGCGTAGGGGTGTGAATGAAACCCATGTAACTCTGGGCATGGTCCTCTTCTGGAATGCCCAATGTCTCTGACAGGGCGGCGCCTCTCACCCTGCCACAAGGCCGACGCTGTCGCCATGAGCGGAGTTGCCTGCGATCCTGTGTGCCTGCTGCACCCCGGGACGCTGGTCCTCAAACCTGTCTGAGCTGCCCCTGCACACCCAGGCCTCAATGCCCACTTGCCAACACCGGCGTGTGTCAAAGAGGGCCCACCACGTGCCGGTGTACACTCCAAGCCCGATACCCGTGATCCTGGCAACCTGCTATGGCCATCTTGGCCTCCGCGAGCAAGGCTCCCTGGACTCCTTTCTCATTTTCGTGCTCGATTGTCTGACACAGCGGACTAGTAAGTCACACATTTGAAACTGAGTCTTGAGCATGGTGTTAATGACTTACTTGAAATCACTATATTCAATGTTGTGCCACCAAGTCTGTGCTTAGCATCACAAACACACGTGCCTCCCCCCCATGATATGTCCACTCCTCTCTCCCTACGTTCCTCGACGCACCCTTCAGTCGGAGGGACAGAACCAGGTCACCATACCCCGCATCAAGCTAAGCCGAATGGGCGGTCGCTCATTTGGATACTTAGCTGCCAAACTCTGGAATGGGCTCCCTGCCCAGATCCGTGAGATGAACGATCTTTTATCCTTCAGGAAAGCCATCAAAACTTACCTTTTTAGTTAGTTATGTTATGTGCACTTCAGGACAACCCCCCCTCCAATTTACATCTTCAGCTGTCCCCTGGACAATGGCAGCTAGCGCCGGGATGCCCCTTGGCTGGGGCAGCCGTGCGCTATACAAACACCTATAACATAACATAACATGTGGGCCCACGCGGACTACTGCCCACAGCCTACGCTGCGCTCGAGTAGGTCACATATTTGGAACTGAGTCTTGATTACACCATGGCAGAGCATATTCATTATGGCTGAGTGTATCTCACTATACACCCTTCGATGTGGTGCGCTTGAGTAGGTCACAGAATTGGAACTGGACATCGATTATTCAAAGGCAGTGTACATATCATTGCACGTAAGGAGAGGCATAAGAGGATGATGCGTTGCATTTGGGAGGAAAAAAGGATCATCGTTACTGAGGTGATCGAACACTACCGACGCCTGCCCTGGTGTCACTAACTCTGTGCATCGTGAGCCTACAACATGTGGCTCTGGGCCACTGCTGACCTCTGCCTCCATCCTACACTGCAGTCCAGTAGGTCACAGAGTCTTGATTTTGCAATGGCGGAGTTGATATCAGTGTACAGGTATCATCGCATCCCCTCTCAGCCCCTGTGCATCTAAGTCTGTTCCCCGATATTCATGGAAACTCTCTGGTCGTACATTGGTGGCGTCTGAGTCTATGGACTATGGGGTAGTTTTCATCCTCATGTGGCTGGTATCGAATTGGTGTTGGCAACAAGGCTGCCATTTTCCACTCCTCAATTTGCTGCTCCCAGATAACATCAGACCTCTGCATCATGCCCTGGAGGACACCTTCCACTGTCCCCCGCAACCCTCCGCCACATTCACCTTTGACATCGACTAGGACCCACTCAGTCTGTATGGCCCTACCTCAGTGGAAAGCAAGTAACCATTCTGTGGCGGGGTGCCTGTGCCAGCCGCTGTGCATACGGGGCCACTACCTCTATGTAGCTCAAGTCAGGGACCCTGTTTCATTCAATATTTGATGGCCTCTGAGACGATAGCCTTGGGATTGTCAACGCCATGTGTCTGTGACCCTGTGTTGTCCGCTGCCTCTGGCCTCAACTGCAGTAGTCTACCAGGGCTCACACATTCAATTGAGTCCTGACCTGCTCGGACATGGCATCACTGCAGGAGGCACACGCCACCAATGCCAGAACCACCTCCAACCGCCATCTGCCAGAGTCGAAATAGTGGTACTGACAGACTAACGGAGTTACTCACACCTGTCGTGGATGCCATCATCTGCCTGTTACCCTGCTCAGCACTCCAGGTGCAACCCATGGACCGTCACTGATAGAGTTTTGTGCCGTGGAGAGGTTGTGCACCTCAGGCAGTGTGGGAGACCTGGGACATTGATGTGGAAGATGATGCAGGTCTAACACACCCACTGCGTCTGCATCAGGAATATCCCAAAGGGACACAATACAAGACATTTTCTTCACAGGAGCACGCTCAGCTCTAGTGCCCCTACCTCGGTGCACTCCAACTCACTGACGTTTCTGTTTGTATGTTGGGTGACCTCTGTACTTGCTCCGGCTCCCTCCTTGTTGCTCAGCAGTTGACTCTGTTATGCAGGTTTCTATGTTTCCGTTGCACTAGTGTCCACTGTTCAGGTTGTTGCCAGCAACCCAAAGGGCATCACCCGAAACTGGTAATGACCTTCTGGGGTTGAAAATGCTGATCTCCCTTCGGCCCCATTGGTTAAGGCAATCAGACGTTAAATCGAACGTGCTGAGGAACCGGGCAGCTCCTAACCGATCAAAGAGCTCATTAGTTCTGGGGATGGGGTGCGCGTCAGTCCTGGTGACGGCATTGAGCCCACGGTAGTCCACACAAAATGGCAGTTCTGGAGTGGACCCGGGTGCAGCAGGCTTTGGGACTAAGACCACTGGGCTGGCCCAAGGACTGCTGGAGGGCTCAATCACCCCTAACGCCAACATCTTAGAGACCTCCTCCTTGATGCTGGCCCTGACCCGGTCAGTCAACCTGTAAATCTTGTGTTTTACAGGAGGGCTGTCACCAGTGTCCACGTCGTGGGTACACCAGTGAGTTACACCTGGGGTTGGAGAGAACAGTGGGGCGAACGGTCACAACTGGTGACCGCCCCCCTGCTGCTCTTAAGTCAACGTAGGGGAGATGATCACACCCTCCATGAACCCATCATGCTCCTTGTTCAACAGGAGGTCAGGGAGAGGCTCACTCTCCTCTTCCATCCCATCATCTGTTGCCAAGAGCATACTCACTTCGGACCTCTCGAAGTGGGGCTTGAGGCGGTTCACATGGAGGACCCGCAATGGGTTCCTTGGACTCCGCAAGCTCACCAGGTAGGTGATGTCACTTTTGTGTTCCACCACCTCATATGGCCCAGTCCACTTGTCCTGCAAGGCACAAGGTTCCACTGGGGCCATGACCCACACTTTTTGCCCAGGTTGAAATTCGACCAGAGTGGCATTCTGGTCATACCACTTCTTCATTTCTTTCTGGCTGGCTTCTAGGTTTGCCTGAGCAAGTTTCCTGAAGCAGGCAGTTTGGTTTCAGAAGGCCAGCATGTAACTAGACACTGCCTCCCAGCCTTCCTTTACCAAACTCAGAGGCCCTTGGACAGGGTGGCCATACAGGAGCACAAAGGGGCTGTACCCAAGAGACCTCTGAGGCACCTCCCTGTATGCAAAGAGAAGGCATGGCAAGAGGAAGTCCAACTTATGCCTCATGAGTTCTGTTACACCCTTGATCATGCCCTTCAAGGTCTGGTTGAATCTCTCCACCAGACCATATCCTTGGGGGTGGTAAGGAGTGGTGAACTTGTAGGTTATACCACACTCCTTCCACAGGGATATCATATACTTGGATATGAAATTGGTCCCCCTATCGGAAACCACCTCTCTGGGGAATCCCACAAGGGAAAAGATCCCCATTAACGCCCGGCCCATCACTGGCGCCATTGTAGTCCGGAAAGGGATTACCTCGGGTTACTGGGTGGCATGCTCCACCAAGACCAGGATGTACCTGTTGGCCCATGGCTGTCTTGGGATCCAGTGGCCCCACAATAGCCATCCCCACCCTCTCAAAGGGTGTTTCAACAACTGGAAAAGGTTGGAGAGGAGCTTTGACCTTCCACCCACTCTTACCACTTGCCTGGCAAGTTTGGCAAGACCTACAGTGCGCATTTGACTGCCTTCGCATTTGGGGCAAAAGAAGTGGGTGACAAGCCTATCAAAGGTCTTGTCCTACCTCAAATGTCCTGCCACGTCATGAGCCAGACTCTGTAGGAAGGTCCTGAAGCTCTGGGGTACCACCAGCACACAGGCTGACCCAGGCACAGCGACCTTAGGCTCACTGTATAGGAGACCATTCTCCCAGTAGATCAGATGGGACCCGGACTGATTACCAGCTGCCTGGTCTGCAGCCTGCCACTGCAGACCCTCCAGAGTAGGACACTCTTTCTGCTCCTGGCAGATTTCCTCCCTGGTGGGACCCCCTTCTTGCTGCCAATGGGTCAGCTCAGAAATGTCTCCCAGTTCAGCTACCTGTTCCCCTGTAGGCACCGGGGTGTCCCCCTCGAGGTCTGCCTCCTCCCGGTCCATGGGAACTTTGGGGGCCAGTTTCCCGCACCCCTTGTCCTTTCTCTTGGCAGGGACTTGGGCCACTGTTTCAGGCTCCAAGTCCTCTTGATCACCCTTTCTGGCTGCCATTGACCGAGTAGACAAGCATGGCCACTCTGGCAACCCAAGCATCTTCAAGTGAGACCTGAACTCAACATCCTTCCATAAGGACTGCTCCAGGTCATTACCTAGCAGACAATCTACAGGCATGGTAGAGCTCACAACCACCCTCAAGGGACCTGACACCCCCGTTCAAAGGGAACCTGCACCACCCTACACTGGCGCTCAGAGTTGTCTACAGCAACTACTTGGTGGAATGCCCCTGGGACTACCTGCTCCTCAGAGACCAGGTGACACCAGACTGAGGTCATACTGGCTCCAGTATCTCTGAGAGCCTCTACCCTTTTCCCATCAATGGTCACCCAGGTTCTATATTTCTTTGTGTTAGGGGGCACATGGTTTCCTGGGACCATCTCACTGTCCCCTAGTGAGATGAGGGTAATTTCTGCGAGATCCCCACTCTCCCGTGGGCACCCCTCCTCCCCAAGCACTACACTAGCCAACACCTTGGACTGTCCGCCGGTGGGTGGCTGCGGCCCCTTTGGGCACTTGGGGTCCCCCTTCATGTGACCCACCTGGTCACAGGCATAACACTTGCGGGGGCCGATCTCAGCAGGCTTTTCTGTAGAGACCCCTTTATTCTTTTCACCTGGGGGCTGGGAACCTTTACCCTGGGTACTAGTTTGGGGCCCTTTAGAAACTCCTGTGCTTTACCCTTGTCCCCCCACCTTTCTGCTGGGGACCCTGCCCACCTTTGGCTGAGTCTCCCCCAAAACCCGGGTACTCACCCAGAAGCCTACCTCCATAGCAAGCTTCCTGGGGTCAGTTAGCTTACTATCAACTAGGTGCTGGCGCAGATCTGCACAACATAGACTAGACAAGTGCTCCCATGTTATCAAATTGTAGAGCCCCTGACAATCTGTTACATTACTGCCCTTCACCCAGCCATCCAGCAACCTACAGAACATATCCACACATTCCAACCAAGTGTTGGCCTCAGACTTTTTACTGAACCTAAACTGATCCCTGTACTTCTCAGGTGTGAGTCAATACCTAGTGAGGAGAGCGTCTTTCATGTCAGCATAGGTGAGGTCCTGCCGCTTACCCAAAGCTATCAGAGTATCCCTAGCTCCCTCTGGAAAGAGAGGCCATAACCCCACTCCCCAGTGCCTCTCAGGGACCCCATTCATATGAATAGACGACTCATACCCTTGAAACCACCTTTGTATGTCATCGCCCTTCGTCTACCAGTTACCTACACAATCCTGTCTGTGTGTTCTGAAGAGTTGCTGTCACCATCTGAGCAGAATCTACTCTTTAGCTCAACTCCTTGATAATTCTCACATGATCTAATATCATCTTCCTTTCCTCCTTGGCTATTCTTTTGTCTTCCATCTCACTTTCTTCAACTCAATCGTCCTTGTTTCATGCCAGTCCTCCAGCTCCTCTGGGGACAAGCTACTGCTGCCTTGTCTGGAAGGTTTACCCCCTCCCAAAAGCACATCCACCCTAGGTACAGTATCCTCTGCCTCTCCACTGATATCACCAGATTGCCCACTGGCATGTCTGGCTGCTACTCAGGCCCTAAGCGCCTTTTGTAGCTTCTCCTTCCTGGTGCACTTGCCAAATCGACATGGCAACCCCAGGCTACTCACAGGCTCTGCGTTGGCAGGCCCGAGTTACACTTTACGGGCTTTTTACATGGGTGGCACAATCCAGTGCTGCAGCCCACCAACAGCATTTGATCTATCGGCCCTGGCACCCACAGTGCACTTTACTAGGGACTGACACATAGATCAAATAGGCCAAATAATGGAAATACCAATCCATAACACATTTTATACAGGAGCACTTGCACTTTACCACTGGACAGCAGTGAGGAAAGTGCGCAGAATCATTACACCAGCAAAAACAGAGTAAAAAACTGGTGATCAGTAAGCAAAACGTCAGGGGAAACACGCAAAAAGATGCCAGGTATTACATGATGAGAGAGAGAATGGGGTATAGAGAGGTGAGGTAGTGAGGGAGATGTTAGGAAGAGAGAGAAATGAGATAAAGAGGTGAAGCGGAGTGGTGATATAGGGAAAAAGTTGAGAAAGAGGTAGAAAGATGGATAATATAAAGATAGGGCGGGGATTTAAATCGATGGAAGAAAAATGGAAGGGGTCAGATGGAAAAGTGCAGGGAGGTAGAGGGAAAGGGATGATTCAGAGAGAGTTGAGGAGGAGAGAGGGGAAATCGGAATGATAGATGTTGATATAGGCACAGAGAGCGAGACAGAGAGAGGAGCAAGTCATAAGAGAGAGGTAGAGATGAAGTTGAGCGAGATATTTTGGGCCTATTGAGAGAGCTGAGGTACCGTGAGCTAAGCTAGAGAGCGAGGATGAAGGTAAAAATGTAAATTGATACTTGTATAGCGCACTACTCACCCACAAGGGTCTCAAGGCGCTTGTACGAATACCACTGTGGAACCCATCCTGGCTTTCCCTGTGAGGCGTCCACTGCTGGGCACCCCCAAGGTGGTGGCCAGGCATCCTTAGCGTTGTGGAGATTAAGCAAGCTATTGCCAAGAGTTGCACTCCATGATTGGAATAGGCACAGAGACGAGAATTATCAGGTCCATGGCATTTTTTGATCCCAAGACCTGCCGTGGTGGGGAATTGAACCCTGGCCCCGGGCTAGACCTCTGCATCAGGGTCTGCCGCTCTAACCATTGAGCCACACTTCTCCGCATAGAGAGTTGGAGAGGGAAAGAGAGAGGTTAAGAAACAGGGTTAAGGGTGACGAAGTGAGGTGAAGTAAGGATAGAGAAATGACTCGGAATGCTTGAAAAAAAGTCAACTGCCCGAGAGAAAGGGTTAAGGTTGGACAAGCAAGGCGTGCACACAAAGGGGCAGATTTATTTTTTGTGCAATGTTGAGTTACTCATGGAAAGAAGGACATGAATTTTCAAAACGTATGTCACACCTTTGTTAGATTTAGTGGAGTGGAGCAAAGTGGCATGGCGGGGAGTGGAGTGGAGTGGCAGTGAGTAAAGGAAGTAGCATGGCATTGAGAGGGGTAGAGTGGCGTGGTACTAAATGGAGTGACATTGTATTGAGCAGAGTGGCGTGGCATTGAGTGGTATCGAAAGTTGCCTGAGTTGCCACTGTCTTGCATTATAGCGCTTCAAAGCTTTGTGCTATAAATTCAATTATAATCCAAAATATTACCAATTATCTTGACCTATGTAAACATCTGATGCCTTTGATCCAATGCAGGAGCTTGCAGGACGTACAGTGCTTCTGCAAGAACTGGCATGTTTACAAATAAATGCATTTAGGCAAGGAGGGTCTAGTGGGTGAGGGAGTAACATATCACACCGGTTGGAGATAAAGAAGAATGCGCCAGGTAGGAACAGTGAAAGAAGTACAACCCGAATTACTGCATGCTCATCGGATTGACACTAATTGAGATAAATGAATCTGTGGTTTGTCCATGTGCCACAGAAAGAAATGGTAGGGACACCTGACCAATTAGAAGGCAGCACAGAAAAGTGACAATGAGGCCAACCAATGATAAATAATGGGCAGGCTGAAAGTCCCTTTAAAGTTTTTTTTTAGACACAAAAGATCATTGCCAAGTGACAGAACTTGCATGCCGCATGCAGACAAGACATAAAAATGTCCTGCTACTAATCACTGCCCTTTTGATAGTGCACAACCTTTGCACCATGCTTTAGAGGTGGGTATGTGATGTCTAGCACAGGTTGTGTACTTGAAGCATGTTCTGGTAGCATACCCTCCCAGTACTGTTGTATTTCTATCTAGGACCCTAATTCGATATTCCCGATTCATGCCCTTATGTGGTTATAACTAATAATATCCTTATAAAGGCATAAGAATCATATCCATATTTAGTAATAGCCCATGCAGTCCAAGACGATATGAATACGAATGTCCTCTGCCGACCGAAATCCTGCCTCTAGAACATTACGGCTGTATAATATATACAGAAGGATCAGCACAACCCGCAGTCGGGGGTAAACAAGCATATAGTGCTGCGTGCGCTATTGTTAAAAGTCGCTGGCGCTCTGGTAAATTCAGACTTATGATTACCAAAACTGAATCACTCAGAAACTGTTCAGCTGAACGAGCTGAAATAAGATCTTTAAAGATGGCGCTTGAAAATGCCGATCCCGAATTCCCCACACTAATAGTGTGCGATTCGCATTACTGCGTCAAGTCATACAACAGTGACATGGACATGGAACAAAAACGGTTTCAAAGATGACACAGGTGCCACAATAAAACATAAAAAGCTTTGGGAACAAGTAGTTCTTTTAAAGAAAGAACTACAAAAGACTCACGTGATACACGCACAGGGTCATTGACGTGATGGCAATCACGTTGCAGGGAATTCATTGGCTAATAGAGCCACAGCGGAAGCGGTTCAACCGGCTTCCGTAGCCACAAAAAAGCATTCAGAAAAACAAATAGATGGAGAAACCATGCTGGCGGTAAAAGCGTCATTAAAAGGCGATTATGCAGCATTACCTCTCCACTCGGTAATTCCTACATAATCGATGCAAACTCCGTTCCTTTTGCTCAAATCCCTGGAGTGGGGGATAGAGTAATTCCAAACACGAACCGGAGGGTTTTCTTGATTGAAGACGCACACATGGGACTGGGTCCAAGGCACCAACAGATCTTGAAATCTCTAATAGAATTACAATCAGAATACTGGTGGCCGGGGATGAGCTTGCAAATTTACAAATTTGCAATGGATTGCCCTGACTACAACAGAGATCGCAGTTGTGAACCGGACCAGACTATTGCCAGGACACCTTTATTAGAAAGCATCAGGCGATCTATAACGCAGAAATCCAACCAGAGAAATGCGTCCCCATAATTATTAAGACAAAATTAACTTAAAAATGTAGACCACCAGCGCTCGGCTGACGCCAGAACTGTTATAAAAGATTTGCGAGTCTTTATCGGCACATACGCAATTGGCATGCTACATTCTGATCAGGGTCCTGCGTTTAGCTCTCGAGCTTAAAAAGAGGCCATGACCAGCATGGGCATCGCATTGCGGTACTCTTCTCCATTCCATCCTGAGGGAAATGCGGTAGTGGAAAGAAAAAACTGTGACATAAAGCAATCTATAACGGCAAGGGTATTAAGTTCGGGTGATGGGTGGGTCAAATATTTAATAAGTGTCCAACATAGTCTTAATAACATGCCAAGAAATTCTCTAAAAGGTTTCAGTCCGTATGAACTTTTGTTTGGTACTAGAATGATTATCCAGGATCTGGATTGTCAGACTTCAGTGGTAGAAGAAAAAACTTTTGATATCAAAGATCGTTTGGCTGTTTTACAGGACTTGAATGAAACCAGAAAGAGTCTAAGTAACACAAAATCTAAGCCAACAACCACTGAAGAACCACCTGTCCCGGCAAGACCTGTCTGGATTCCAAAGATTGGGGATCTGGTCAGAGAGAAGATCGCGGTAAAGAAGGAATTTGGGCCTTCTTACAGAAAGGCAGTACCTGTCTTAGCTGTCAGCGGAACAAGATCAGTAGTACTTCCGCCACTTGCTGGTAAAAAGGAAAACAGAATTGTTTCCATTGACCTGGTGAAACCACAAACATGTGGCCGATAATAAATAGCAGGCCCAGTGGACTACCAAGAAATAGCAGAAGACCAAACTTCGCTACAATCCAAGAGGTTCAAACTGAGAGACTAATCACATTCGATAAACCTGCAGTAAATAACAAGGGACTATGCAACAAAGCCATGGAACTTGTGCCTCTTGAAACCCAAATTGCAACAATTCGTGATGATACACCAATCTACAACGATGTAGCATCAAAATGTACAAACGTAACAAAAGAAAATGCAAAGATCAATGGAAATCCGAAAGCAATCCCACCAATTGACAGAATAGCATCTGGCTATTTTATCAACTTCGATGACTTTTCCGATGATCCAAGTGAACATGGAGAGAAGCCAGTAACAAAAACTTTCAAAGGAAAAATGACCGAGCTTTTTCACCAACTAAAAGAAACATATCTGATTTCACCATGGATTGAATTTTGGACTGTGTTAGGTGTACTTTTTCTCCTGCTTTGGCTCATCATGGTTTTATGCTTGGGTAGATTCAATGGTACAATGGACACAGCAAGTCAGAACATCAACTTGGTCCTAAAGTCTCACAGATCCTCTCACATCGAGAAAAGAGAACTATCTTCAGTGAACATCAGAGCCAATCCAATACCTGGGGGTATAGCATGGGACAGAACTGATTATGATATTTATGGCCCGGCTGAACTCTTGAAGTATCCACACCAGTTTAAGGTTTCCTTAAGTGAATTTGTGATACCAAGTTCTTTTTCTGATAATTGGGACTTTGAAAATATTAATAATATGATGTCCGATTTAGTAATGTCAGCTAAATTTACAGAACATGATTATTTACAGGATTCATCAAATTATGAAGAATTACACTGTTACAATCACTATGGTCATCACTATTTGCATAAATCTGCACAACCTAGAAATGTTTTTACTTATAATCAATGGAAACATTGTCCTACTCCACCAAAAGGAAGTTCAAAGACATTTTTTGAGAAATTTCCATACTTCTCAGGGTTTAACAACCGTGATCTAGAAACGTTTTATTTTAAATTGTTAAATAAGACAGGAATGAAAACAATGTTGACAAATACTAAATTGATTTATTCTGAGAACTTTTATGACAAAATGTCTACATTTGGTTTTGAATTTTGAAAAAATAACATTGAATCAAAAACCATCTGGGGTACAAAAGATTGGCAGGTACAAGGTCTAGAATCATTATTTAGAGCCTGCATGATCCCAGAACAAATATTATTCCTGAATGATACCTTTCAACAAACTACTTGTCTTGGTTTAGCTAAGATAAAAGACTTAAATAAACCGTCTATTGCAAAGCCCAACCCTGATAGTAATAGCACTACAGATGTGGAAATAGACATATCCCATATTTTTCAACAAAACAGAACAAATCCTGATTGGAAAAAATGGTTGATCTGGCCCACAGACACAAACAACTGTCAAGATAGATTCCTGAACAAAAGACAGGGATTTAAAATGAGCAGGCCAGACCCTAGATATTCCCAGAGACAACATCCAGGGATAGTTACAACATACAGTGTAGGGAAATTATGCCTTGAATGGCTACAGAAATCCACACTGGCTGAAATTAAGCAACACTTTACTTAAAGAAGGTGCTGACTTGCGAGATTTCATAATGGGACCTCGCAAACAGCATCAAAAACATTTCATAGCGGCCGGTATATACGCTGCATACAACGAAGCTTGGAAAGTAATGCAAATTAAAACAGCGGAAAAAATACGAGAAATTGATTGTAATAATTTGGAAAGATTACTTTCTGTTGTGGACAATGGGTTAACGACTCTGTCTTCCAGAATATATTCACTGGACAGTATTGTATCATCTGCCTTTGATATAATAGAGCAAGACTTGCTAATGTTACAACATGGTCAGTCCCAATTGCATTCTATTGTACAGCTTGGCTGGACATTGCAAAACCTATGTTCAGGCTACGTGCCATGGCGTTTAATCAACAAAACGTCATTATTTTCTATCTTTAACTTTACTGATAAATAAATCAGTTTGGCACAAAAAGGAGCAGATTATACGATTCTGAGCATTGAAAAACTTGAGAGATTACCATTGACAATGTCAGAGAGACCTGTCATTGAATGGATAATACACGGAACCATTACAATTCCGATAACAACTTTCCAATTTAAAAATTGCCAAGAATATATACCAGCAGGCCAGTATGAAAGGTTGGGTAAAGGATACATCAAATCAACCTGGGATTTACCTTACACACACAAATGTTATAGTGAAGGGAAGAAGGAGGTATTCCTTAGTGGTAATAATTGTAAAAAATCACTAGGCAGTACACTTCTGTGTCAAGGTATTAACTTGCATGGAGCCTGCGAAGGGTCTTCAAATAACCTTTCATGTCACCTGCAAGGCACTCCTGCAAAACAGATAGAGCCATTCTTCAGACAACTCTCCAACCAAAGCTACGTTTTAATAAATGACCACAGCTGTTGTGGAATGGTGCCAGGAGAATGCTATCTCGTTACTGTTACTTCCAGTGTCGTTTGCTGTATGCAAGTATTGTATCCAAACAGCAATCCAGACATGGAGGCGACAATATGGCCTCATGTGAATACCTCTTCTATTCGAATTGATACTTTTTTTTCTTTTTTAAGACCTTTATTGTAACAGGATATACTTACACAGCCAGGAGCCTACAACCCGGGGGTGGCTGCGCTAACTTAAATAACACATTACCCTGTAGCCGACAACGCATGGTCCGGCGGCGTAATGCATATAAAGTATGTCTTATTTTAGTGTTTGGTGGTGTACAATGATAAACTTATATTACCAACTCATAAACCAGGGAATGAGACCATCACAAACTAGCAGTCAACTCCGTGAATTCTGAATGAATCATAATATGTCTGTGCAGACAAAGCCACCCGTCACCCAACCGTAGTGATATCAACCTATACAGTTTGGATCAAGACCTTAAATCATTAATTCGTGGCAGCCTCCAACGTGCGCACATATTCAGAGAGGTATCTCCAGAAATCTTTTGGCCTAGATTGCATCGGTAGTTCTTCCTCATATGTTAGGAGTTTATCCCTGCAGCTGGACATATCTCGTAACCATCTGGATGTGGTTGGCACCTTGGTACTGTGCCAGCATTGTGCAATTTGTCTCTTGGCAAGCAATAGTGAAACAACACAAAATTTACGTTTGGTGGATTTAAGTTGTGGTACTATGCCCAGCAGGCAGGTACGGATTGTGCAATCTACCTCAACCCCTATCATAGTAGACAGTTTTGCAGTGACATCACACCAGTATTCACGGACTCGTGAGCAGAACCAAGCTAAGTGTGTAAAGTCTGCGCCTTCCGTGCCACATCGTTTACACCTATCTTCATCCTGCAAACCATATTTACACATACGTGCTGGTGTGTAGTATGCCTTGCAAGGAACTTGTAATGTATGATTCTGAGATTGCCATTAGGAGTGAGAATTTGTATTAATGCGCACGTCTGTTGCCATTCCTGTTCTGTTAGTGGATCCTCCAATACCGAGTCCCATCTAGATTTAGCCCTCTCAGTGGTGTGTGGTATTTCGGCCTGCGCTGTGGTGTACAGCCTTGACACTAGGTGCGATAGGTCGTGAGTATTGATAATCAACTGCAGTGTGTCGAGACTTTCTGGCTTGTTGGGAAAGGTGGGATAAAGCTCCATCAAAGCCCGTTTCAGCCTGTAATGTGTGAAGCAGAACATCTGCTACTTGTTTTGAATGTATGTCAAGTCAACATTATCTATAAATTTGCCATCTCTAAATAGGTCACCCATCCGCTCTATGCCCACCTGCTGTAATAGTGACATACCCACTTTTTCGCCCGTGACTGACAGCACTGATGATGATGTAAAGGCATGTCCGGTGCGTAGAAGGGGGTCTTATGTGCCAGTTGTCCCAGTGTCCGCCATGCCTTTACTGTGGTGTCTATCGTGTTAATATCCTGAGCATGCAGAGGCTGCCTTGTATGTGATAGAATAGCTGTCAGTGGGATAGGTTTCGCGTCCCCTTCTTCAACCGCCGTGTGAGTGAGGTATGGTACTTCATGATACCAGTAGGCAGCGTACTGGGCTTGTGCGCATAAATAGTATAAATTTAAAATCCGACACCCCGAGCCCTCCCCTGGCATATGGAAGTGTCAGTGTCTGGAGGCCTGTGCGAGCTTGTTTGCCCGCCCATACGAGCTGTAGTACGAGTGATTTTATGCGACGGAAAACTTCCCCAGGAGGGGTGATAGGGATATTGTTAAAAAGGTATAGGAATTTGGTCAGCATATTCATTTTCACGATCGCGATACGATCCGCTAAGGACAATGGTAGCTGTATCCAACGCCGCACTTTGTCTTCCAATTTGGAGATTGTTAACCCATAATTCGAGCGGATCACCACCTCAGGGTCTCTATGATACAGCACCCCTAAATATCGTATAGGATCAATTTGCCATTCTAATGGGTATTCGGTGTCCAGGGGAGTTGTCGTGTCAGTCAGAGGGATGATGTAGGATTTAGACCAGTTTATGGCCAATCCTGAGTGTCCACCGAATTTGATATATTCTCTCAGCAGCTGATTCAAATGTTTAGCGGGGTCGCGAACATATAGCAACATATCATCTGCGTACAGAGATATCTGCAGTGGTCTGGAAGGGAATTGCAGGGCAGACGACTTGTAATTCTGGCGGATCAGGCAAGCCAAAAGTTCAAGGGCTAGGGCGAATAGGAGGGGAGATAGTGGGCATCCCTGCCTAGTGCCGCGTTCTATAGCAAAGCTATCGGATAGGTACCCGTTCACCCGGACCCTGGCGCACGGATTAGTGTAAATCAAGGACACCCATTGAACAAACCTTTTGGGAAATCCCATGCGGTACAAAATAGCAATCAGGTAACTCCAATTGATAGAATCGAATGCCTTGGCGGCATCAAGCATCACCGCTACCGCCTTCGTAGCGGGCTGAAGATTGTGGGACAAGGCAAATAGCGTCCTAGTGTTATGTATGGGACGTGGACCTTGTAGGAACAAACCCCGCCTGGTCAGGTAATACCAGATTTGTCATTAGTGGTGTAAGCCGAACTGCCAGAATTTTCGCAAGTATTTTGGAGTCAACATTGATCAGCGACAGCGGCCTGTAGGAGTCGCATAAGTCTGGGTCTTTAGAGGGTTTCAAGAGGGCAATTATTACTGCTTCCCTGAGTATTGGGGGTAGCACCGCCTGATCGAATGCTGCTCCCTATATTTCCACCAGGTGAGGAGCTAATATATCCGCGTATTGTTTATAAAATTCGTTTGTGTACCCATCCGGGCCCGGCGCTTTCCCATTCGGCAGTGATTTAATCACATCTGTGACTTCCTCTACCGTTATGGGTGCCGCTAAATATTCCCTCTGACCATCCGACAACCACGCTATTGCCACATACTTTTAAGTAGCTGCCAATTTCCTCTTCCGACGCTATCAGTTGAGATCTATATAATGCCCCGTAGGTGTCAACAAAGCAGTTCAGAATTCCAGTGGCTTGTGTCTGGAGCGTACCATCCTCCGATTTAATATGTAGAATGGCCGCATGACCTCTACCCTCGCATATTTTGGCCGCCAGTACTCTGCCCGGCCTGCCACCCTCTCCATAAGACCTAGCTGTGTGTTTCTTGTCTAAATATTTTATCTCATCGTCGACCAATGTTTGATGCTCCGTGTGTACCTGTCATAGCTCCCCCAGAAGAGTGATATCATGAGTGGCCTCAAAGGCCCTCTCTAAATCCCTCATGCGTCTTTCACAGCGTTGTATTTGTCACCTTATGTCACAAAGTATGCCTACTGTAGTGCTCATACACACGCCCCGTATCGTAGCCTTGAAGGCTTCCCACAGGAGACATGGATCCTCTACCACCGGTTCATTTATCTGAAAGTAATCTTTAATCACAGTGTTTTTTTTTTTTTTAAACCTTTATTTTAGCATTCAGTAGAAATACAAGCATGGGCCTACAACCGCGGGGCCGGCCGCTAGACAAATTAAAATTCGGTAATATCACAATACGACACAGCTCATCAGCGGACAACCCAAAGGTCCGGCAACGATTCAGAGTAAAGCTTGTATTGGAATGCATAGTCGGAGTTCAGGATAAGACAGAGGTTTCATTTTATATTATATAAGAGAGGATCAGGTGCCATACAATCAAACAAAAAAAGCGGGGGGCAGGGTAAAAAACAGGATATACATATAATGACCACTATAATGGAGATTTGGCGCCAGAGCATATAGGTCGATACAAGAGAACACACAATATACATTTCCACGTTGAGCCAATACTCAAGGCCTGCCCGCCCACAAATCAAGATATCATAAAAGCGAAAGCACAAAGTACAAGCATACGATAAGAATCCAAAAGATTCGTAGTTATACTGACCCTACAAGAAGAAAGAAAAAGAAGGAAGGCCATAGAAAATAAAAAAGGCAAAATAACCCCCCCCCCCCTTCAGGCCCCCACCCTGCACCCCTGCAAATGGCTACAGCCTGACCCCACTAGCAGCGTGCCTGTCGCCCCTAACAACTAAAACCCAAAGATAGGAAAAAGAAGAGCGGAGGAGGGAATATCCATGTGGGCTCCCAGCCCCTTTAGACCCCCCGCCTGAAACAGCCACCCCCTATCAGTAAAAGATAACCTTATGACAGCAATATAGAAAAATTAGAGGGTACCGTGAGACACCGCCCAGCCTCTTAGAGCAAACAGTTGCAGGTCCAACACTTGTAAAAGCCATGCCAACCCATCACGATCCAGCCGATCTTAACCTTGGCTCTTCCGAACAAAAACACGAACCCCTTCCAGCGAGACCCAGAGGCACACAAAGAAGCAATAGAGAAGAGAAGAGTCAGCAGAAATCAGCCCATGGCTACCAGCAAGCAGTAAGTCCCCAAGAACCGTAGATGCAGACAAACTCTCCCTCCGAGATGAACAGTCCCAATGTGTCTTGAACAGGAGTCGTAGCGTCGCCAGGAAAGGAGAAGATGACCACAAAAGAGATGAAAAGTCACAGACAAAAGTCTCCGGGAGGGGAACGCCTGACGATATCTCCAAAGCCCCCCTTTCTTCACTGGACTGCCAATTTTCGATTCAATAACCAAACTTGTGTATAGACCTCACATCTAATTGTTGGAGAGTAATAATCTTTATTCATTTGCGCAAAGTCTTCTTTATATTGTAAAATCCTTGGCATTGTATTTCCAGTTAATCAAAAATGTGAAGATTTTCGTTTAATTAATGCAGTTCCAGTTGTGTATATATATTTCTTGTCCCTTGTATAAATTGTATATATGGTACGCTTGAGCTAAGTGTGTATGTGTTGAATGTGTGGCGAATGTGACATGACTGTGGTTTTGAATGATGGTTTATTCCAGGTGATTGTATTTTTATGTGTCCGTTCTCAATTTTGATCTTGTCCCACTGTGTTTCCCGGTAAATGTAAAAAGAACCTTTTATTGTTGAAATTCTTTATAAAATAAAATTGCGACTATTGAGCATTCCCTTTCTGGAATTTGATTTTCTGTTTGTGGAAGATCTATCTCATTGTTCAACTAAGTTTATCAGTACTGGCATCTTCTTCTGTTACTTATGATATAGGCCCAGCCTTGCTGATTAGGGCCAACCCCATTTTGTTTTCACGATATCTCCAAAGCCAGCAGTCGTGAAAAGTTCAGCAATACCATGCCATCCTCGGGAACACCGTCCACCAGGACACCATCCGATGATTCCAGTACTCGTTTCTGCACGGGGTCCTCGCATGGAGTCAAAATGGCCGCGTTTTGAATGGCTGCAGAATCCCGTTTCAACAATAGGGCCGGGCCCGGTTCCACCAGGAGAATTTCAGATAGGCGCGAGTCCAACTTGCTCAGCAAAGTATCCACATGTGAGCCGAATGCCCAAAGTTCTGCCAGTATTAACCGCAGCGATGGCTCATGCACCGTTCGATCCATAATCTCGTGTTCGGTTTCAATCACTATCACCTCCCCAGGTGATTCCGGCACCCACGGGGGGGATAGACAGGATCTCGAACGTGCAATTGCGAAGGGTGACCAGTCTTTGTTCGCAACCATGGTCAACCCAGTTAAGGCCGCAGGCCAGTGACCCCGAACCACCGAACCCCGGCGGGAGCAACCCGGGGCCGCGGGACGGGGGCCCCCACCTGCAGCCAGCAGCACGCAGACTCACTCCTCCGTCGATACTGAGCACTGAAGACGATCGCCTCCAAATCCGGGCTGAAACAAAGCCTCCACTCCGGTCGACCGAGCCCAGCCTGAATCTCCTGGCCGATGTTGTTGCACTACAGCCTGGCTGTGAAAGTACTCCAGGCCCCGGCTTCACCGCTGGAGCAGGCCGCAAACTTACACTCGATGTAACTCCGTCAAACAAGCTGATAAAAGTTTCCAGATTTCACCATCGGAGTGCGGGACAGTTCATGCACACAGAGACTAGGCGTTAAGTCAGGATAACATGCAGGATATCGCAGCGGGTTACGAGGGTCGACAGAGCCGGGAGCCTAAGCAGCCATCTTGCTTGCTGACGTAGCTCCTCCTTTTTAATCGTAGTGTTGATGGTGTCAGCGTAGAGTATATCTGTTAGGGCAAGTGAATTGAATCTCCATTGAAATGGGGGTGGTGTGTAAGTTGGTAAAGTGAGTTTGAACAATATGGGGTTATGGTCTGAGAGTGTTCTGGGAAGGACACGTAAGTCCTGCGCCCACAGTGTAATGTTATCTGTGCCGAGCCAGTAATCCAGGCGTGACCAACTGTTGTGAATAGCAGAGATATGTGTTGCACCCGGTATATCGGGGTGTTTGTGCCATAAGTCCGTTAATGACAAGTCCTTCAACATGTGAAGGAGTTTTGCTCTAGCCTGTTTGTGTGGTTCAGAGGATTGTGAGGAATGATCTATATCGTCCACCAATGCCACATTCCAGTCACCTCCACATATGATGTGTGTGTCTGTTAGCTGCTGTAGATGTCCCCAAAACTCCTGAAAAAATTCGGGTGCATCCACATTTGGACCATATACATTAAGTAACGTCAGTCTTTGTCCGCGTAGAATACCAGTCACAATAACATATCTACCATTCGGGTCTTGTGTCACCTGTTGTGTTGTGAAATTCATGCCCTTCCGAATCAGCGTCATCACCCCCCTTGAGTAAGAAGAAGAATAATTAGCCGTGTATGCAGATTCAGCCCACCGTTTGCCTATGGATTGATGTGTGTTAGGTGCGATGTGTGTATCCTGTAATAAAGCAACATCTATATTCCATCTATTTAGTTAGGCAAACACCTGCCTAATTTTCTTGGGCTGCGTGAGACCCCTAACATTCCACGTGAGGAGATTCATGTGATTACAACCTGTGCCATTAACCCTCTGTGTCATCGATGAGGTAGGGATATCCAAACTTGCAGCCCAATACACACATGTACAGAACCAGTACGCAATTCAATGTATGTATCTACGTGTGTCCAAGTGACTATCTGTCGCACAACATAAATCGGATTGACATGTTCTAGAAGACTCGGTCTCTTAACAGTAACAATACCCCCACCCCTCCCTCCCCCACCCACTCCAGCAACCCAATCCTGCCGAAGCCATTTGCCCTCCCGAACTAGTCCCATCAACCTAGCGGAACTTTCCATAACTACCATTGGAACAGAACTTTTATGGGGAACACCCTCGTGGAGGTCCGCTTGGGACACAACTCGCCATCCAACTTAATGGATGTGGACGACTCTAATAGCGTTAGTTTTACTCAAACGTGATACGTCTGGATGCCCCAGTGTCACCCACGCCCATTACATGCATGGTCACGGCCTGCGAGTAGTATCTACATTGCATCATTTCATGACAAATCTACATGTAAATAATAGCAAACGAGGTAAGATATGCAAATTTGTCAGCAGTGTTCTTGGAATGTAACCCCTGGTGCACCGGTCAGTTTAACTGGCATTACCCCGTTAACTTATACCATCATTGCATTCATTGTCATGTACATCTCACAATGGCTAAAGGCACCAAAGATTTTAACAAGAACCACAAATCATTTGTGTAATTGGCGTTAAGTACCAGTACCTGTGTGGCATTCCAGCAACAGACTATGTGATGTATAGTTACGTCCAACATTGTACAACGGGGTATAAAAGTGCCAAATCAACAGCGACAGTACACATGCTATGTCGGGTCCGACTTAATAACCCTTAGAAGCAGATCCCTAGGCCCGACCTTATGAGGGCCGTAACTGGTGAAGACAGCATTGCAACTGTACCAATAGTGCTCATGGGTCGCAACAATCATATTTATGTCTATTACGTATGGCATTGTTTTTAAAAACTTACTGCTAGCACCTTCAGGTTCGTGTGCACAGTGCAATGACAAAGGGCCCCACTAACGGCCAGCGTGAGATCACCGTAGCACTTCGGTATTGTATGTAGTAGTTTACTTTCACTGAAGCCCATGCTGAGGCCCAAACTCAGAACATGTAAGTCTCTGCCATAGAAACCATTGTGCAAAAGTGTATCAAAAAGCCAAGCAATTGGCACTTATAAACAGTCAGGGTACGTTCTGGCTCAGGGATACCGGAAGCTGATGTGGAGTACCATGCCCCAGCCGGCAGCGCACCGCACAACGTGAACGTGGAATTCTATATCTGGAGCGTAAGACCTTACCATGTTCCTTTGGGACGCACATACCACATTGCAGACGCTCTCAGTCCGATTCCAGTTGCTGCCCATCTTGTGCATTGGTCTTGTTCTGTTTCAGAACTTTTTTCACAAACTCTTGCGCAGCTTTAGGAGTCGCCAGTATCACTGCCTTGCCCTCCCACATCACACGTAGTCTGGCAGGGTATAACATAGAATAGTTAACGTGAAGGTCTCGAAGCTTGGATTTCACCGAGGTAAATTCACTCCTCGCTTGTTGTACAGCAACGGTGTGGTCCGGGTAGAATTCCAAGGTGTTTCCCTGGTGGGTGATGGTTCCTTTCTCACGTGCGAGCCTCAAGATGGTATCCCTGCCAGGCGGTGGACGGGGCGCAAGGGACCTATGCGCTCTCTCCACTACGAATATCTGCGAAAGTGCATCCTGCCCAAAGAGATCCTTGCACAATTTCTCTATATACTGCTCCATGCGCCCCGTGTTCGTCGTCTCCAGAAGGCCCGTGATGCGCACATTGTTGCGTCTAGAACGCGCTTCCAATTCCTCCTCCTTCGCTTTCATCACTTCAAGTACACGCTGGTGCATTTGGTGGTAGTGGTATCCGACTCATCTTCAACTGCTGAAATTCGCATCTTGGCCGTCTCCAACCTCTCCCCATGCTTTTCCAGTTTGGCAGTCATACCATCCATCCTACATGTCAAATTGTCCAGTTTGCCATTAATATCTTTCAGGTTCGCCTGGATGGATAGCAGTATTTTCTCCATGTTGTTGCTGGGAGGTGGTTCGGAGGTGCACCGCTTCCAGACATAGTTTCCGTGTTCTTGGGTGTTTTTATGGCTTCAAAGGATATCTTCTGCTGTTGTTTGTCAGGTCTTACCATTGTTACTGGCGGAGGCGATGTCGGTGTTGCGTCTTGAAGTGCGGACCTGGACCTTCTGGTTGACGTCGCCGTTTTGACCCCCGTTACAGCCTGTAGTTGTAGGAACCGCAACTAGGTCCGTGTCTTTAATCGCCCACATTCACTTGGTAGGTGGTGCTGGGTAAATGATCCTGTCTTGGATCAAAGGCAGTGACCGCAATGAACTTCAGGCTGCAATTTGTACATGGCCCAGAAGATCTTGTACATAGGAGCCCACATTGCGGCACAGTTCAAACACCAGCGGCAGTCCAATCACCACGTCGCAGCTCAGCAGGAGTTGTAGTAGTGCCAGGAACTCTGCAGCGGCATTGTGGGGAGAGCTCAGATGCTATGTGGTCATGGTTCAAAGTTCAAAGTTCCAAAATTTGTATAGCGCACTACTCACCCAGAGAGTCTGAAGGCGCTTGAGGGAGGGGGGTACTTTACTTATCGAATATCCAAGTTTTTAGTTGCTTTTTGAAGGAGAGGTGGTTCTGTGTAATCCGAAGACACCTTTTGAGCTTTTCGCACCTTTTGTTACAGTGCCAGCTATGCATGGATCGTCGGCTGTCCAGCCATGTATTTTGTGTATCCGTGCCGCCTCCGCTTATAATACATCCAGGATCCAGCTTGCATCGCCCATTGCTCCCTCGCTCCGAGCGTTTCACGGGCCCCGGGCAGCATCCCCCTCACTCGCCGTTCCTCAACCCGCTGGGCGCCCCATCTTGTCTACGCACAGCCCCAGTTACAGACAGGATCCGCACTACAGCCAGAACGGGCACAACCAAAGGCAAGTTGCCCCGGCGACCCCTTCAGTCCACATGTGCCGTTCTGTATTCACTGTATTCGCTAGAGGGGTTTTGTCCTACAGGACCAGGCAGGACAAACTTACAATATACAATAAAGATTGCCTGGTCTCGGGTTCAGTCGCTGTTTTTTTATTTTTCAGCAAGTGTGAGCTCTATTATGTAGTTTTAGAGACTCATTTTTAATTCACTTTTTTGTAAATGTTTATCTTACTTATACATTTGCAGTAAGAGGTTATAACACAACCTGAAGCAGTTCTTACACATAAATCAAAATTCAAAAAACAATTGTGCATGGAAAATCATAACAGCAGTGGTTTGCATGACCATTACATACGTAATCATAACTTTCAATCATTAAAACGGTACACCAGAATTTTCAACAATCAGTCTTAGGTCATATTTCGTTTTGAGAATTTTTTAAAAAGACTGACACACTATGGGCATCTACTTTATGCAAGGTTCGAGCACGTCCTAGCAGCGCGGGACGTCTTTTTCAGTTTAATGCCTTATAGTGGATGTGGAAAATTAATCACATGTGGAAAAGCCGACGCGTTTCCAAACCCGGTATGGATACTCGGGTTTTTCTTCAGGGCAAGCCTGGGTACCTGTTGGGTTAGAAATTATATTTTAGTCTCTACTCTTTCTCATGGTTTTTACAAGTGGGTGGTATTGGATGTGGCATATGGTACCTGTTAATTTTGAGTGCGCGATGTCATCATTATCATTCCGGTTTCCTGACCTTGACTCTGTATCAAGAGAAAGGAGACCGTAAGTTGTCACTATGTCTCACTCTCTTAGGGCTACATGGGCATAGTCGAGTGTTTGAAGTAACTTTACTTACTTAGTCTCAAGGTTTGTGGGCGTCAGTCACGCTGGCTTTTTCGAGCGGGTGCTGTCAGGGAAGTTTCCGCGTTAGGCGCGTGTTCTTAGCTGGGATTGTTTCTTTGTTGCAATCGCTTATGGCTACAAAGTTAACGAGAACGCTCAGATTAGTACGGCGTTTTAGGCTTCAGAAATGAAAGCTGAGTGCGCGAGGTTGCAAACGCGAGGCTGTCAGAGCTCACCTTTTTCGATTCAATCACGGAGTTCTTTCGACCACACTGACTCTGCCGGACTTCACCCGGAAGTGACAAAGGTTAATCACCTGACATGACCCGCTGGTGGAGTTATGGGAGTTGAAGTGCGCTTTTTATAGGAATTAGAAAAAGCTGAAAGAAGCTAATTCATTTGTTTTCATTGAAGGCAGGGTGGGTGCTCCAGAAGGCACGGTGGCATTACATGAGGGCTCAATGAATGTTCCTTTGTAATTCAGATAGTTCATTCATCCCTCTACTACACAGTTGAACTTGAGAATTAAGTAGGCTTCTCGTTGTAACAACAATGTTTCTATGTCTCCTCCTCTTGGTGGAATTTTTATTCCTGACAGGACTGTCCATTTAAAGTCCTTTTCTGTGTGTCCACTTAGGGCGAAGTGTTGTACCATTGGGGCTGTTAGTACTTTTTGTTTAATACGGGACCGGTGTTGGGCCATTCTCTGGTTTATTTGCTGACTAGTTTTTCCAATGTATAGTTTAGGGCATGGGCAGATGACCGCATACACCAAGTTGCGGCTTTTACAGTTGGTAAATTCTTTATGGAACCATTTCGTATTGTTGAATTCGAATTCAGTGCCTTCAATTGTGGTGGCACACGAGACACACGTTCCACATTTGTGGTGTCCTTCAATTGGTTTCAGTCGCCATAGTGTGCGTAAGTCTGTTCTAACATGGCTGACTCCTAGGTCTGCCCTCACAATCTGTTGTCCAATACTTTTATTCTTCTTTAGGGCAAAAAGAGGTTTCTGCATTGGCATCTCTAGCCCAGACAGCAGGTGCCAATTTTTGAGAATTATAGATTTGAACTTGTTAGTGTGAGGCCCGTAGGTACTAACACAAACCAGTCTGTCTAATGGTTTTTTCTGTTTTTTGAACAACAACTCTTCTCTTGGAGTACACCAAGCCCTTTTGATGGAGTGCTTTAGCATTTTGTCAGGGTAACCTCTTTTTTTGAGTTGGTTTCTAAGAATTTCTGAATGTGCTGTGAAGTTTTCTTTTCTGGAGCAGTTCCTCCTAATCCTTAGCATTTGTCCATAGGGGAGGTTAGCTTTCAAACTTTGAGGATGGTAACTTCGGTAGTGGAGGATAGTATTTTTGTCTGTATCTTTGCGGTGTAACGTGGTAATGAGTTTTTGATCTTGTACACCAACCTCAACGTCGAGAAACGTTAGGTGGGTGGTACTGTAGGTTAGGGTTAATTTTATGTCCGGGTGTCTCATGTTCAGCCATTCATGGAATTGGATCAAGGATTCGACTGAACCCTTCCATTGACACCAGATGTCGTCAATGTAACGATACCAATTTAAAATGTGGTTCTGATAGGGGTTATTGTGGTACACAAACCGTTCCTCGTACAAGGCCATATAGAGGACCGCCATTTCCGGGGCGTAAGGACACCCCATGGCGGTCCCCTTGACCTGCACGTAGAACGTGTCCATGAACCTGAAATAGTTCCTCTTTAGTGCAATTCGAGCTAGATCGATTATAAACTCGGTGGGCACTCTGTGTGGTTTGGGGCGGGTTTCCAGAAAGAATTCAATTGCTTCTAAACCTTCCTCCTGTGGGATCTGTGTGTATAGGGAAACTATGTCAAAGGACACCATTAGGTGTTGGTTCGAATCAAATGGGACCCCTTCGACTTTAGTTATAAAGTCCATGGTATCTTTTAAGTATGATTTTACTTGGCCCAAAAATGGCTTCAAAAACACATCAACATATTTTGCTAATGGCTCTAGCACAGAATCACACCCGGAGACTATGGGTCTCCCGGGCGGTTCTGTGAGAT
Organism: Lissotriton vulgaris; assembly: GCF_964263255.1. Taxonomy (NCBI): domain Eukaryota; kingdom Metazoa; phylum Chordata; class Amphibia; order Caudata; family Salamandridae; genus Lissotriton; species Lissotriton vulgaris. The sequence continues at coordinate 65,255 of NW_028245451.1, forward strand.
GTTTGTGTATTTTGGGCAAAAAATAGATTACCGGGGTACGTGGATTCTTTTTGAGTAGGTAATTAAACTCTTTCGGACCTAAGATGCCTTTGTCAAAACCTTCTGTTAGTTTGGAGCTTATTTCATTTTGGATCTTTTCTGTGGGATCTTCATTCAATGCTCTGTACCACTCAGAGTTGTCAATTTGATGATGTGCTTCCGCGACATATTTATCTTTGGCCCACACCACTAGTGCTCCCCCCTTGTCTGCAGGTTTCACCACTATTGTGTCATCATTTCTTAAATCATGAATGGCTTTTTGTTGTTCTTTTGACAAATTATTTTTCAAAAAGGGTTTCTGTTTGCTCAACTGTGCAATAGAGGAGAGAACAGCTTGTTCGAACGTGATTATTTCTTTCGGAACCAAGTGTGTGGGAGGAATGAATGTAGACCTGTTGGCAAGGCCAGAGGGTTCAAGTACCCTTGTATTTTCCTTGTCATAAAAGAAAGCCTGTAATCGCAGTTTCCGACAAAATTCGAGGGTTTCAATCTTTAGTTTGGTCAAATCCGTATGCGTGGCTGGTACAAATTTGAGCCCTAACTCTAAAACTGTTTTCTCATGTATGGTAAGTTGTTTCTCCAGCAAGTTAACTATGGATGTTTCAGCTAGCTCTTGTAGTAGTTGCGGCGTGTCCTCATTTCCCATGCTGTCGGCGGTTTGAATCTTACCCTGTTTCTGGCCTCTCCTTTCTCTAAAAAAGGGTTATTGTGTTTAGAGGGGCCTTCTCTGGGGTCTGAATCACCTGCTGATTCAGATGAGGATGTATCTGAAAAAGTGGAAAACCGATTTTTAGATCGCCCTTGATATTGGGATAGGGCGCGTCATGATTCGATTTGGGTATAGTAATCGTCCTTTAAATATGGATACACCGACTCTATTTTGAATGTTTTGACGTCTTTTTCGAATTTATTCGACCTGAAACTGATGGTGTTGTCCCTAAATGTTTGAATCTCTTTGTCTATCTTATCTAAGAGGGCCTGTGCTTCTGCCACGGTATGGTTGTCATTAATCGCCTTTCTTAAGGCCTCAATTTCCTCCTTTTCCTTGTCACAGATTCGTTTGGCTGTTTCGACTGTGTGGACCATTAGGTCCCTGCTACATTTTGTAGCTATGTATCTAAATCCCTTTTTGTATAATGGGTCCTCTGTAAATACCACCGGCACGTTCTTAACTTGGAGTCCCCACGGAATGGTTCCTGCCTTCAAATGTTCAAACAAAAAGTGCCCGTGTAGCTCGGTTCTAATGTGTTTTTTGGTGAGTCTTGTCAATTTGTCAACCCGGAAGTGACAAAGGTTAATCACCTGACATGACCCGCTGGTGCTGCTGGAGTTGAAGTGCGATTTTTATAGGAATTAGAAAAAGCTGAAAGAAGCTAATTCATTTGTTTTCATTGAAGGCAGGGTGGGTGCTCCAGAAGGCACGGTGGCATTACATGAGGGCTCAATGAATGTTCCTTTGTAATTCAGATAGTTCATTCATCCCCTCTACTACACAGTTGAACTTGAGAACTAAGTAGGCTTCAGGTTGTGTTATAACCTCTTACTGCAAATGTATAAGTAAGATAAACATAAGATAAACATTTACAAAAAAGTGAATTAAAAATGAGTCTCTAAAACTACATAATAGAGCTCACACTTGCTGAAAAATAAAAAAACAGCGACTGAACCCGAGACCAGGCAATCTTTATTGTATATTGTAAATTTGTCCTGCCTGGTCCTGTAGGACAAAACCCCTCTAGCGAATACAGTTTCACGAGCGGGCCTTGCCCGCGTGGGTTATGAGGCGTTGAAAGTTGCCTCTAGCTTTCTAAAGAAACCACAACAGGGACTATTCCCCATAGTCCCCAAAACATGTCAGAGGAAGAAACACTTTCCTTTTCTGAAGACCACGTTAAAAATTTAATTGCAGGTCCCTCTCCTTTCTCAGCGATCAAGTTGAGCACAAATGCTCAACAACAAAATGAAACTGACAAATTGACAAGACTCACCAAAAAACACATTAGAACCGAGCTACACGGGCACCTTTTGTTTGAACATTTGAAGGCAGGAACCATTCCGTGGGGACTCCAAGTTAAGAACGTGCCGGTGGTATTTACAGAGGACCCATTATACAAAAAGGGATTTAGATACATAGCTACAAAATGTAGCAGGGACCTAATGGTCCACACAGTCGAAACAGCCAAACGAATCTGTGACAAGGAAAAGGAGGAAATTGAGGCCTTAAGAAAGGCGATTAATGACAACCATACCGTGGCAGAAGCACAGGCCCTCTTAGATAAGATAGACAAAGAGATTCAAACATTTAGGGACAACACCATCAGTTTCAGGTCGAATAAATTCGAAAAAGACGTCAAAACATTCAAAATAGAGTCGGTGTATCCATATTTAAAGGACGATTACTATACCCAAATCGAATCACGACGCGCCCTATCCCAATATCAAGGGCGATCTAAAAATCGGTTTTCCACTTTTTCAGATACATCCTCATCTGAATCAGCAGGTGATTCAGACCCCAGAGAAGGCCCCTCTAAACGCAATAACCCTTTTTTAGAGAAAGGAGAGGCCAGAAACAGGGTAAGATTCAAACCGCCGACAGCATGGGAAATGAGGACACGCCGCAACTACTACAAGAGCTAGCTGAAACATCCATAGTTAACTTGTCGGAGAAACAACTTACCATACATGAGAAAACAGTTTTAGAGTTAGGGCTCAAATTTGTACCAGCCACGCATACGGATTTGACCAAACTAAAGATTGAAACACTCGAATTTTGTCGGAAACTGGGATTACAGGCTTTCTTTTATGACAAGGAAAATACAAGGGTACTTGAACCCTCTGGCCTTGCCAACAGGTCTACATTCATTCCTCCCACACACTTGGTTCCGAAAGAAATAATCACGTTCGAACAAGCTATTCTCTCCTCTATTGCACAGTTGAGCAAACAGAAACCCTTTTTGAAAAATAATTTGTCAAAAGAACAACAAAAAGCCATTCATGATTTAAGAAATGATGACACAATAGTGGTGAAACCTGCAGACAAGGGGGGAGCACTAGTGGTGTGGGCCAAAGATAAATATGTCGCGGAAGCACATCATCAAATTGACAACTCTGAGTGGTACAGAGCATTGAATGAAGATCCCACAGAAAAGATCCAAAATGAAATAAGCTCCAAACTAACAGAAGGGTTTGACAAAGGCATCTTAGGTCCGAAAGAGTTTAATTACCTACTCAAAAAGAATCCACGTACCCCGGTAATCTATTTTTTGCCCAAAATACACAAACATCTCACAGAACCGCCCGGGAGACCCATAGTCTCCGGGTGTGATTCTGTGCTAGAGCCATTAGCAAAATATGTTGATGTGTTTTTGAAGCCATTTTTGGGCCAAGTAAAATCATACTTAAAAGATACCATGGACTTTATAACTAAAGTCGAAGGGGTCCCATTTGATTCGAACCAACACCTAATGGTGTCCTTTGACATAGTTTCCCTATACACACAGATCCCACAGGAGGAAGGTTTAGAAGCAATTGAATTCTTTCTGGAAACCCGCCCCAAACCACACAGAGTGCCCACCGAGTTTATAATCGATCTAGCTCGAATTGCACTAAAGAGGAACTATTTCAGGTTCATGGACACGTTCTACGTGCAGGTCAAGGGGACCGCCATGGGGTGTCCTTACGCCCCGGAAATGGCGGTCCTCTATATGGCCTTGTACGAGGAACGTTTGTGTACCACAATAACCCCTATCAGAACCACATTTTAAATTGGTATCGTTACATTGACGACATCTGGTGTCAATGGAAGGGTTCAGTCGAATCCTTGATCCAATTCCATGAATGGCTGAACATGAGACACCCGGACATAAAATTAACCCTAACCTACAGTACCACCCACCTAACGTTTCTCGACGTTGAGGTTGGTGTACAAGATCAAAAACTCATTACCACGTTACACCGCAAAGATACAGACAAAAATACTATCCTCCACTACCGAAGTTACCATCCTCAAAGTTTGAAAGCTAACCTCCCCTATGGACAAATGCTAAGGATTAGGAGGAACTGCTCCAGAAAAGAAGACTTCACAGCACATTCAGAAATTCTTAGAAACCAACTCAAAAAAAGAGGTTACCCTGACAAAATGCTAAAGCACTCCATCAAAAGGGCTTGGTGTACTCCAAGAGAAGAGTTGTTGTTCAAAAAACAGAAAAAACCATTAGACAGACTGGTTTGTGTTAGTACCTACGGGCCTCACACTAACAAGTTCAAATCTATAATTCTCAAAAATTGGCACCTGCTGTCTGGGCTAGAGATGCCAATGCAGAAACCTCTTTTTGCCCTAAAGAAGAATAAAAGTATTGGACAACAGATTGTGAGGGCAGACCTAGGAGTCAGCCATGTTAGAACAGACTTACGCACACTATGGCGACTGAAACCAATTGAAGGACACCACAAATGTGGAACGTGTGTCTCGTGTGCCACCACAATTGAAGGCACTGAATTCGAATTCAACAATACGAAATGGTTCCATAAAGAATTTACCAACTGTAAAAGCCGCAACTTGGTGTATGCGGTCATCTGCCCATGCCCTAAACTATACATTGGAAAAACTAGTCAGCAAATAAACCAGAGAATGGCCCAACACCGGTCCCGTATTAAACAAAAAGTACTAACAGCCCCAATGGTACAACACTTCGCCCTAAGTGGACACACAGAAAAGGACTTTAAATGGACAGTCCTGTCAGGAATAAAAATTCCACCAAGAGGAGGAGACATAGAAACATTGTTGTTACAACGAGAAGCCTACTTAATTCTCAAGTTCAACTGTGTAGTAGAGGGGATGAATGAACTATCTGAATTACAAAGGAACATTCATTGAGCCCTCATGTAATGCCACCGTGCCTTCTGGAGCACCCACCCTGCCTTCAATGAAAACAAATGAATTAGCTTCTTTCAGCTTTTTCTAATTCCTATAAAAAGCGCACTTCAACTCCCATAACTCCACCAGCGGGTCATGTCAGGTGATTAACCTTTGTCACTTCCGGGTGAAGTCCGGCAGAGTCAGTGTGGTCGAAAGAACTCCGTGATTGAATCAAAAAAGGTGAGCTCTGACAGCCTCGCGTTTGCAACCTCGCGCACTCAGCTTTCATTTCTGAAGCCTAAAACGCCGTACTAATCTGAGCGTTCTCGTTAACTTTGTAGCCATAAGCGATTGCAACAAAGAAACAATCCCAGCTAAGAACACGCGCCTAACGCGGAAACTTCCCTGACAGCACCCGCTCGAAAAAGCCAGCGTGACTGACGCCCACAAACCTTGAGACTAAGTAAGTAAAGTTACTTCAAACACTCGACTATGCCCATGTAGCCCTAAGAGAGTGAGACATAGTGACAACTTACGGTCTCCTTTCTCTTGATACAGAGTCAAGGTCAGGAAACCGGTATGATAATGATGACATCGCGCACTCAAAATTAACAGGTACCATATGCCACATCCAATACCACCCACTTGTAAAAACCATGAGAAAGAGTAGAGACTAAAATATAATTTCTAACCCAACAGGTACCCAGGCTTGCCCTGAAGAAAAACCCGAGTATCCATACCGGGTTTGGAAACGCGTCGGCTTTTCCACATGTGATTAATTTTCCACATCCACTATAAGGCATTAAACTGAAAAAGACGTCCCGCGCTGCTAGGACGTGCTCGAACCTTGCATAAAGTAGATGCCCATAGTGTGTCAGTCTTTTTAAAAAATTCTCAAAACGAAATATGACCTAAGACTGATTGTTGAAAATTCTGGTGTACCGTTTTAATGATTGAAAGTTATGATTACGTATGTAATGGTCATGCAAACCACTGCTGTTATGATTTTCCATGCACAATTGTTTTTTGAATTTTGATTTATGTGTAAGAACTGCTTCAGGTTGTGTTATAACCTCTTACTGCAAATGTATAAGTAAGATAAACATTTACAAAAAAGTGAATTAAAAATGAGTCTCTAAAACTACATAATAGAGCTCACACTTGCTGAAAAATAAAAAAACAGCGACTGAACCCGAGACCAGGCAATCTTTATTGTATATTGTTCTGTATTCACAGCACTGGCGGTGTCATTTTTGTCGTTGTACTCACTGTGCTGCCAGTTACAGTACCGTGTTGAATATCCCGGCGGCCGCCATTTTAGCCGCCGCAGCTCCTCGTTGCCGTTTTATGTAGTTTTTGCCTGCTATAATGGAACTTTTCTCCCCGGCGCTTAGACCATCATGCTCCTGATGCCTTCACACGCCAGGGATGACCTGTCGAAGGCGGCGTTGCGGGCTCTGGGGTGATCGCAGACCAATACGTTCTTGGTCGCCCGGCGGAGCTGCAGTCTCACCCAGCCATTCCGCTGTGCGCCCCCTAGTGCCTCCATTCGAATTGATACTTTAAGCAGAATGAAGTCTATTCTTTTACAGACTACTGTGCCTCTGACGTCGTCCAAAGAAACGTATGATCTGCAAGTTGCAAGGACAACATCAGAGATACATACCCTTTTATCGACAAATTGCCCCGTGCATTTCGTAGAAATGTTAAGCCAAATTTTAAACATGTCTGATACCAGTGGCATCGCACATGTATTTAAGACAATTTTTTTGGGACTGTTAGCACCCTTTGAAACAGTTCTGGGCTTCTTCCCGAATTTTGTCCATTCTGTCTTTGGCGGCCTACCCTTAATCTTGGGACTCGTGGCAGGAATTTTATTTTTGTTCCTTCTGCTCCGATATGGCAAGCCAATCCACAGACAAGACTCCAGCAACGATGGAAGAAACGATCTTAGCAATACGCTACTGAGACCGCATCACTAAGGTCCTCGGATTGGCCCGGCTAAGAGAATTGAGTGCAACTTGGTTTCTTTCATTCAGACCAATCTGGCAAGATTGCATCTTACCTGTGCTTCGATGTCTGCTATGCGGAGAAGAATGCGTGTTGGACGTCTGTCTTACACAACCATCAGCAGTACCAATGGATATCGATACTTTGCTAGGTCCAGTAACGACTCATGCAACGTGTTGTCCCCAGCGGCTACCTATTCTGATGACGGCATTCGTTGAGACTTCCCCGGTGAAGTACGAGAGGAAAGCAGCACCAAACAGGTACAACCTTCTGTGAGCATTGCTGATCCCCAAACATCGATGATAGCAATCACGCAGAGAATTGCACAGTTGCAGTGTTTTCGAACTTGGTCGAACTTTCACCTGATGGGGTAGACCAATTTTTTGCGAGTCTGTCTGATATGATGTTCTCCCCTGAACAACGGGAATAACTTTTAAAAACAATGATCACACAGCGTTCTCTGAACTCTGAATTCGGCCTTCAGTTTTTTTTAAACAATGATACTGAAAACATTTGGGACTATTTTTTTCTCTCCCTTTCCCCTGAAAGTAAAATAATTTTTCTTTTACTTCAAAAATATTTACCATTTTTTCTGGCACACGGTACTCTGCTTAAAGTAGAACTATTCTTAGAGAACAGAGCTTCTATTTTTAGAGACGATAGAGACAATATTTACCTCAGCCTCTAGCACATGTACAATATCGTATAAATATGTGATGAAGTGGTCTCGACCTTCTTTTCTGTATACAGAGCCATTTCATGTGTAATTTTCGCAATTCATTCAGCTGATATATATATGCATTTAACTGAATGATAACCCTGCTTGAAAAGCGTACAGTACCACTACTCATTTTCGTGTATAAACCATACACCATTTCAAATGCAATTTATGCATTTTGGGGTGGGTTTGAAAACACACATGCATCGTTATATGTTTATATTGCTTATTATTTAGTAATGATGGACATTAATACGTGGAGTGGGTGTTGTATTTCTATCTAGGACCCTAATTCGATATTCCTGATTCATGCCCTTATGTGGTTATAACTAATAATATCCTTATAAAGGCATAAGAATCATATCCATATTTAGTAATAGCCCATGCAGTCCAAAACACGGCAAGGCTACTCCCATAGACACCTAGAAAGCACAACGCGTTCTTTAAACAAACCAAGCCTCCAGCAGCCCGGGAAAACCCCCTGCTTTTGTTTTGATTTGCACAAGAACTCCTGGAGTCCAGAAAGAACTGTTAGTTCTTAGTGAAGTCTTACGTCCAACCTTACGTCAAACGGGGCACCTTTCAGGTATAAATATACCAACGTTGCCTTAAGCAAACACACGGTGGTTGGGAGCAGAGCGACGTTCTACTTGCCCGGGAGCCCAGCTGTTATGAGAGCCGACGAAATCCGCCCCTCCCCTTGACGCACTGAGAGAGACGCTGTCTTTTTCTCCAGCCGAGAAAATCCAGCTCCTGTGTTCCCAAGTCACCCTCGCGGGTTGCTGGGAGATCGAGTCCTGAGAAGCGAGATACAAGATCTCCTTAATTCTATAACCAAGGTACGAAGCTGAATAAAACGTTAGAGAGAATTCTTGATTCCGATACTTGGCAAAACTTAACTGAACTTAAAACTGCAAACTTACTTACTCCTTCCCACGTATTAGGCTTAGGTCAGGTACACTGGGGTAGGCGTATCTAGAAACACCAGTTGAGTTCGTTAGTCAATGTTTTTATGTATGTATATATTTTATCCATTTTAAAGTATCATATGGCTAAGAAACCATATCAATTCTTTTACAATATTATTTCATACTACTACTTTTACTGTACGCACTTTACTTTACAATAAGTATTGCAATTATGGCAATTCATTTCTCTTGCATGAGAAAGAAGACTGCTCAATAAAATAACATATTTTATTGAAAACGCCCGTCTCTCTATTTCTCTGCAATCTGGTGGAACTAAGCATGCACGACTGACTGGGGTGAAATAGTTGTCAATTGTTTTCACACGACTCTGGAGATACACTCTTTATTCTGGGGGAGCAAAGTTGTCATGTTATATGGTTGTCAGAAGCGAATCCCTTCTTGTCTAAATCAGGACGGGTAACCCTTTCCTGACCATTCGAGAAAGTTTCTAATGACCTCTGAGCTAGCTGGCAAAACTAATTAAGTCTAACATAGTCAGTAGAGACCTAGATGATCTCAGTCCTACGTCTACACTGCTGTTTATGTTATTCCAATGCGCAGAGCTTATTGGGAATATAGGAACTACACTATAGTACAAAATCCCATGCCTAGACAATTTCTTAAACATTCCACATATTGCATATTTGCTGCACATTTAGTAGACTGATAGATGGTCTACTAAAACCCACTACGCTTATGAGGGCAAATACTACTCCCAGATGGTTTGATAAAGATTGCTCTTGAGCAGAGAAAGATCTTAAAACTAGCCTGAAAACCCTTCCACAGGATAAGTCAAGAATTGCGCAGTGTAGGTATGTATATAAAAAGGCGATTAAATGCAGGAAGACCTCCCTTCAATCACAAGCCTGGGAAGATTTAAGGGACGCAGCAGATAGAAGGGACATGACTGCGTTCTGGAAAATAATAAATAACCTGTGTTTCCAGGACACTAACACCCCAGAAATTGGTACAAATATCCTACCTGAACAATGGTATGACCATTTCAAAGGCCTGTATAACCATACAGAGGAGAACAATAAGGACGTTGGGAGGGTTTGCCAGTGGGTTTCCCCGGTAGAATTTACTTTAGAGGAAATTGTAGTGGGCATCCAGGGCCTAACACGAAAAAAAGCCCCGGGACCAGATTGTATCCCACCAGACCTTTATTTAAGTAACGTGGAGCTGTGGGCCCCTTTTCTTACAAGGGTGATAAATGCGGCTGTCACAAATGGCCTCCCGCGCTCATGGTTATCGGCAACAATAGTTCTCATTTTTAAAAAAGGGAACAGGGATAACCCTCAGTGCTACGGACCTATATCACTGATTGATGTGACAGCTAAAGTCCTGGGCCGAGTGGTCCTAATGCGCCTCATGGACTGGGCCGATGAACACCAAATTATCACTGATGCCCAGTACGGATTTAGCAGTATAGACAACAATTGGTCCTAGACATAATTTTACTAATAAGAATAATCATAACATTCGGTCAAGTTAAATGACTCCAAACCCAGACTAAATCTGTAGTCTCAATAGCATAGAGGATACTAGCCCACAGCCTCAAAATAATTTAATTACAGTAAGTGCCAAAGAACCAATGAAACCAAGAAGGTCCTCTTGGGACGATTAATTTAATATACCATATAACAATGTTTGAAAATCATTATAACTATGTACATATATTTACACAAATCATAAAGCAAAATACAATTTTATAAAAAGAGGGGACGTGCACAGAGAAAGATAAAGTGAGTGCTCAAGTGAATGATCAAGAAGATCAGAAAATAGTGTAGATGATTTATATACAAAGAAATAATGAGCCTGTCCTAGGTAATGCTTGTAAAAAATACTTCTTTTTTACTCGCTAAATGCTATATACAATTCCTTGGTCCTTCAATTGCACCATTGGCAATGGGGTGGCCAGGAAGAAAGGGGGGGACAATGGACAGGGATTAGTAGGTACAGGCTCCCAAGGGGGAATGTCGTCGATGTTTCGACCCAACCATGAAGTGGGTGGTTCAAGTCCTCAACAACGGGTCTTCATCAGGACGGAGTAAAAAAGGGGGAATGTCTCTCGGAGTGCACGTCAATTAAAAATCATTGGGCACCCTTCCGTGGTGCCTTGGCAAGACAAAGTGCGTCGATTGATCCGCACCCACAATGTTAAAGTATCCAAAGTTATACCAGTACATGTGTACACTGCTGTTATTCAAAAACGTTTTTCAAGCCAAACTGACACTGAATGTCGAGGCGTTAGTTCGCTGGTTTAGTTATATCTCGAGCAAAACAGACACACAGTGCCCGTTTTTCTTATGGGGGCGAAAGATATTATTTCTTTCTTCTCACTGTTGCTCCGCTGAGTGGTGCACAGCTTCCCTCACCGATCCGCGTTATGGAATGCGGAAGCTGAATCCAGCTGAATTCAGCTTCCGCATTCCATAACGCGGATCGGTGAGGGAAGCTGTGCACCACTCAGCGGAGCAACAGTGAGAAGAAAGAAATAATATCTTTCGCCCCCATAAGAAAAACGGGCACTGTGTGTCTGTTTTGCTCGAGATATAACTAAACCAGCGAACTAACGCCTCGACATTCAGTGTCAGTTTGGCTTCAAAAACGTTTTTGAATAACAGCAGTGTACACACGTACTGGTATAACTTTGGATACTTTAACATTGTGGGTGCGGATCAATCGACGCACTTTGTCTTGCCAAGGCACCACGGAAGGGTGCCCAATGATTTTTAATTGACGTGCACTCCGAGAGACATTCCCCCTTTTTTACTCCGTCCTGATGAAGACCCGTTGTTGAGGACTTGAACCACCCACTTCATGGTTGGGTCGAAACGTCGACGACATTCCCCCTTGGGAGCCTGTACCTACTAATCCCTGTCCATTGTCCCCCCCTTTCTTCCTGGCCACCCCATTGCCAATGGTGCAATTGAAGGACCAAGGAATTGTATATAGCATTTAGCGAGTAAAAAAGAAGTATTTTTTACAAGCATTACCTAGGACAGGCTCATTATTTCTTTGTATATAAATCATCTACACTATTTTCTGATCTTCTTGATCATTCACTTGAGCACTCACTTTATCTTTCTCTGTGCACGTCCCCTCTTTTTATAAAATTGTATTTTGCTTTATGATTTGTGTAAATATATGTACATAGTTATATTGATTTTCAAACATTGTTATATGGTATATTAAATTAATCGTCCCAAGAGGACCTTCTTGGTTTCATTGGTTCTTTGGCACTTACTGTAATTAAATTCTTTTGAGGCTGTGGGCTAGTATCCTCTATGCTATTGAGACTACAGATTTAGTCTGGGTTTGGAGTCATTTAACTTGACCGAATGTTATGATTATTCTTATTAGTAAAATTATGTCTAGGACCAATTGTTGTCTATACTGCTGAATACCCAGGTCCTTTGACTACATTGGGTCAACCCCTGTTTTATAACAGTACGGATTTAGGGCAGGAAGTTCGACGATGGACCAGTGTCTGAACCTTTATTTGCTGGTGGCCAAATATACCATAGCCAGTAATGAAGCGGTATACTTAGGGTTCATGGATCTCACTGCAGCCTTTGATCATGTTAACAGAGAGAAGCTGTGAGCCCTGATGAACAGTTTGGGAGTTGACCAGGGTTTGGTAAATATTCTTAGAGCACTACACTGGACCACATTCGCCAAAGTGCGTTTCAATCTGGACGGGGGTACTACAGAACCTTTCCCCTGTACTAGTGGGGTCAGACAGGGATGCAATTGGGCCCCCTTTTTGTTCTCCCTGTATATTAATAATCTAAATCCGGCGCTAGGCAAGTTAAAAGTGGATTCCCCAAGAGTAGGTACTCGACCCGTCCCTGTGCTGCTGTACGCGGATGACGATGTACTTCTAGCCCGCACCCCTGAGGGACTTCAGTGTCTGATAGATGGGTTTGTTTGTTTTATGGATACCCTAGATCTATCGGCTAATCTGACTAAGTCATATGTAATGTTGACGGAACTAAAACCTTCAAGAACTTCTCCTACAAAATAGGCGCACATAAAATAGGGCAGGTACAAACCTTTTCCTATCTTGGCCTGTTATTTGATTGGTTTTTAAATTTTAAAACATTAATTGAAGAGCAGTGTACTACGTTAGTGTCCTTGACAGGTGCTATAATGAATTACGGGCGCAGGCTGGGTCGTTGGTCACCGGAGCAAATCATGAATTTGTATAGCTCAATATGTTGCTCAAAAGTGATTTACGGGTCCGAAGTTTGGGGTTTTGTAAATGCCCACCAATTACAGTTGGAGGAGAAGAAATATTTGAGAAAGGTGCTTAGAACCCCACAAAGCACACTGGCCCTTATTGTCCATAACGAATTGGGTAGGGTATACATTGAAGATTTGGTAAAGGTTAGACCCCTTATGGCTTAGCTAAAGATTTGGACCAACTCGGAGGCAGACTTGAGCAGAAAAATTATTAGAGATTGCCTGGATAGGGATAAAGGAATGAGTATTCCATGGTTAAAGTATGTGAAGACTTCCCATGAAGGAATTGGTTGTAAGGATCTCTTCACAGAACCAACGGAATTTATCCCCCAAGATAAACTTAGAGTCAAGAGAATCTTTTTGGATCAGGTAGCCTCACGTAGAGTAGCAGTGGAAGGAGGCAAACCCACAGTCTGCTCCCACAGCATGGTCAAGACAGGGGAGGGTATTGAACCTTATCTTGCTCTTATGTCTAATGCGCAGGACAGATTTTTAATTACCTGTTTTAGGCTCAACCTTTTACATCATCTACTGGCCGATCCGCCAGGTTTTACTTTAACGGTTGAGCAGAAGGGTGCCTGCGGCTGCGACAATCGGGCTCCGCAGGACACCCTTCATTTTGTATTATTATGTCCATTTTATGTATTACCCAGGCGCAGTTTCTCAGTAGGTATTTTAAAACAGGCCAAGTTCAGACATGCTAAGGTTGCCCTATTATTCTTGCAAAGGGCCAATGATCCTCGAACGTTGTTTTGTATTATGAATTTTATTAAGGTTGCTTTAAGACTAAGGAATACAAGAGGGTTGTGCTGAATGAATCTCCTATCAATTATCTCTAACCAATTTTGTAGCGGGCAGGTTGTGTTCATGATTCATATTTTAACTGTTTTTTAAATGTATAAATATGTACTTTTTTTAATTTATTTTTTATTTTTTATTGAGATGGATCAGAATTTCAATAAAACACACATACAAATTTACAGATATCAGCCAGATAAAAGACATGATTACAATGTAGACATAAGGATTAAAACAAGAATGCAGATATAAATAGTTCTTATAAGACTTCCAATGGTTGTCAAAATCCAAATAGCTTAAAAATAGATTAACATCGTGGGAAAACATTACCTGACAAGAATAAAAGACAATGCAAGGACTCTTTAAAATCGATCAACCAGTTATTTTCCTCCAGTTACTAAGGGGAGCCCATATCTTTTTACCATACTCTTTCCTCTTTTTACCCTTAAAATTATATAGACATTCTTCAATGTTATGTGTCCCGAGCAATCTCGAAAGCCACATCTGGAATGTGGGAGCTACCGGATCTTTCCAGGCCGCCGCGATTAAAATTCTAAAAACAGCGACGGGCAGAAAAATAAAAGCTTCGGCTTCCAGTTCAACTCTAAGGTTTCCGTCCCTGCCAATCAAAACAGTGGTTGGGGATAGAGGAATTTGACACTCTAGCAGCCCCGATAAAAACTTCTCAATTTCTGTTAAAACAGGTTTAAGATTCTTGCAGGAATAAAACATATGTATTAAATCTGCTGGGCCTTGGTTGCATCTTGGACAACTATCTGTATCCCTTTTACCCCATTGAAACAACTTAGCGGGGGTATAATAAAGATTAAAAACCATCTTATAATGTTGTGCTTTCAAATTGGTCGCTCTTAGTACTTTCTTGTTTAATGCCAGCGCATAGTCCACATCCACGTCTGGGTCCCCTATTCTTACAGCCCATGCACTTTCTATTTGTCCAATATCCTCTTCCAAACCTTGTAACAGATAGTTATAGCCTATTTTAATCTTCTTACCCCCATTCATTATATAATGCACAATCGGATTTAACTCCTGAATAGAAACCCTAGGTCTTAGTGCCTTCACTGTTTGTTCTAGCTGATTGTACAACAGCCAATGATTAGAGGGGATACCAAATTTTTGTTGCAAAACCTCGAACCCTAAGAGATCATCCTTACACATAACATTACCCAAACATCTAATGCCCAAGCTCCTCCACAAGCCGCTATTCCTATTCTGTCCAAGATGTAGGAACTGACTTGAGTTCCAGAGATCTATTGTACCGTTGATTTTAGGAATCTTAAGAAATTTCAGCAGCGCCTTCCATGCACCCCACGCACTTAACATTACTTTACTTTTGCTCCTCTTAAAATGCAAGACATTAATTTCGCGTATTAGGACCCCCAAAGCTTTTTCACCCATTACTAATTCATAAATTGTGGGGATTCTATGGGTACCAAACGGTACTTCGGGAGTATCATAATACAATAGATGGTTCATCTGCAACAGTAAGCAAACCCAGTGGTATAGCCTTAAATTAGGTGCAGATAATCCGCCTCCCTCTAATGGTGTAGAAAGTCGAGCTAATGATCTTCTAACTTTGCCATATTGCCATACAAATTGTGAAAACACTGCTTCCATTTTTTTCATCAAGCCTTCATCAATTAATAACGGTATGGCACGGAATAAATACAATAGTTTTGGGAACATCGACATTTTCAGAACATTCACCCTCCCAATCAAAGACAACTGTAATACATCAATCCTCCTCAAATCTTTATCGATTGTGGCGAGTAGGGGCCCATAATTTTCCTGAATGATTTTATCTACATTTGAATTGATTTTTACCCCTAAATAGACCGCGGAGTCCACATACCTTCGATCCCTTTTCTGAATGTTCTTAGTACAGATTATTATTGTTTTTTCTGCATTAAGTTTATATCCCGAATAGTTCCCAAACTCCTGAGCCAGACTGCTTAGTTCCTGCATTGCCGCTTGCGGATTAGTGGTAACAACTGCCAGGTCATCCGCGTACGCCAATAACTTAGTGGTATGTCCCTGAGATATCACAGGAGATATTCTATCCGATGCGAGAATCTTCCTAATTAGCGGGTCTATATACAACGAGAAGAGTATGGGTGAGCAGGGGCATCCCTGGTGGGTACCTTTCTAATCACTACCTCATCTGATTGAAAACCCATTGTGGTAATTCTGGCTACTGGGTCCATGTACATCGCTTTGATAGCTCTCCTGCATTTTTCTCCGAAACCCCTTCTAACCAATACCTCCCACATGAAGTCCCAAACCACACGGTCGAAAGCCTTCTCGGCATCCAAAAGAATCATGGCCATATCTCCACCCGTTGCAGCAGCCGCATCAAATAATGAAATTGCCCCTGCTGTATGCTCAGTAGTACCTCTCCCTGGGACAAAGCCATGCTGCCAGGGTGAGACAAGTTGGCCAATGATCCTTCCTAACCTTTTCGCCCATACTTTAGAGTATAATTTAGCGTCTGTATTTATTAACGAAATAGGGCGATATGACCCTGGGTTCTCCTCTGGTTTTCCCTTCTTGTGAAATATTACGATATTGGTCTGTTTCCATGTGTCCGGGATATTACCTGAACAGATTATTCCATTAAAAAGGTCTTCGAGCAGGGGGAGAATTTCGTCCCCCAAGGCCCTGTACACCTCGATTGGTAGACCGTCTGGGCCCGCCGCTTTACCCACTGCCAATTCATTCAAAGCAATTTTTATCTCCTCTGATGTTATATACATTTCTAGTCTGGCCCTATCTTCCTCCTCCACTCTTGGAATTAGGGGAGACTGATCTTGCATAAATGGTACCACCCCTGGCTCTTGATCGTACAGTTTTTGATAGAATTTCTGAAACACATCCATTATAGATTTTGGGTCTGCATATTCACTCCCATTATATTTAATCCTCCCAATTTTATTACGATTTGATTCTTGCCTAATGGGGAGCGCTAATACTCTACCAGCTTGTTCTCCAGTCTCGTATCTCCTTGCTCTTTGTGTTTGGTATTCACATATCTCCTTCTGTGTGATTATTTTTAAGATTTCACCCTTAACCCGAGCCATATTCCTAACAATCTCCCCACTATCTCTACCTGAAGCTATTTCCTCGATATGACGCCTCTCTATTCCTGCTAGGTCTGAAATGAGTTTTCCCACCTTACTTTTATCCTCTCTCCTTAATTTTGCTGCACAACTAATCGTCTCACCCCTTAATGCGGCCTTAAAGGATTCCCACACTCCATTTCTGGAAGCACTATATCTGTTACACTCAAAAAATTCCTTTGCCCAGTTTTTAATATGTTTAACAAACCTTTTGTCATTTAATAATTTCTTTTCGAATGTCCATCTAGATGTTTTCCTCTGTACATTCGGGACCTTATACGTCAGAATTAAGGGATTATGATCGGAAATTATTCTCGGTAATCTGTCAATATTTACCTTGCCGATTTCGCCCGCTGTGACAAAGAAGTAATCCAGTTTGGAATATTTCTGTGCCGGGTGGGAGAAATATGTATACCCTCGGTCTCCGGGAACTTTTTCTCCCCATACCTCCACCAAACCATGAGACTGTATCAAGGCGCTTAGAGCTCTATTAACTTTACGTTTACGACCTGTATAGTCACTGCCCCGCTGCCAGTCTGCAGAAATATTCATATCACCGCATACTATCATCGGGGCAGTCCAGTTGGCCAACTCCTCTTCTAATTTGTCATATACCATTGGGTCATCCTCATTCGGACCATATATTGCACACAGCGTGAACCCCAGATTCAGCTCCACCAATACCCATCTCCCAGAGCCATCTGTTTTACTGCGTTTCACTCCACCCAGATTACTTTTAGCTAAAATAACCACCCCTCTGATCATTGATGATTGCGATGAACATCCAATCAAGGTATACCCATACATCTCTAACATCTTTCTTTTATTCCAGGGGATATGGGTTTCCTGAATACAGACTATGTCTATATTATTTGATCTAATCAGGTGACTCAATCTCTGCCGCTTCTTCCAATCATTTAACCCCCCAGCATTAATAGTACAAATCCTAATGTCTGACATTGTTAAAGTATTTGCATTTCCTACCTAGACTAATTACCATGTATCTGATGTCTGCCCAATTCCACTTCCTTTCCATCTCATAGTTTTTCAAAGTTTTCACCCCCCTTCCCTCCCCACCCCCTCCCCTCCCTCCCTCTGCTCTCTCTCCCTCCCCTTGCCCAGCTCCAAAATGGAGCTCCCCCTCACCCAACCCCCTTGTTCAGAGGCGCTCAGACCAATGGTCTGTGCACGGGATGGTTTGCAGCTCAGATTGAGGAGAAAAAACCTGTTGCCAGTTTTCCCCTTATATATATTTTTTTTCTTTTTTATTTTTTCCCAATTTTATTTTAATACTGTGACCCCCTACCTAATAAATTTCACTCCACCCCACTATATATGTTCCCGCTTTGTACTTTTTTGCATAAACTTGACCGGACAGGGCCGGACACCCATTTGTCACAACTGCCAATATAATGAGCTCACATTAGGTTACATCCACTATTTCAAACAAATTTTAACCATTTAACACCGTTTCTAAACTACCAACGACAACAGGAATTCTTTTGCCTTAATTTCAGAAGAGAAATATAATGTTTTTCCATCTTTGATTATCTTCAACTGAGCGGGATTAATCAGGTAGGCCTGCATACCCTTGTCCTGAAACGGTTTGATCAACTGCCTTAGTCCAACGCCTCTCAACCGTAATATGGCAGAAGTCAGGGCAAACAAAGAAAGTATAGCCATCAACTGTCTTTTTTTTATCTGGTCTCGCCCTCTCAGAGATAGCTTGCCTCAAATTAAAGTTGCCCAGAAAAATTAATATCGCTCTAGGCTTGTCGCCCTCTTTCGTATTCTTATGGAGATTAGCAGGGGTACGATGCGCTCTCTGAACCTCTCTGTCAAAATCCCAATCTTTCAAATCCATAAAGGCATGTTCAAAGAGTTTTACAACAAATGTTTTCATATCTGTACCCTCTGATCCTTCAGGGATTCCCAGAATGCGTAGGTTGTTCTGACGCGATCTATTTTCCAATGACTCAAGTTTCCACTGTATATCAGTTAGCTGCTTAGTTTGCACATCCACCTTATTGGAGGCGGCCTCTGATTCCGCTTCAGTAGAAACAATTCTGTCTTCCAGATTGGTGACCCGCTCCCCCAGGTTTACACATGCCTTGGTCAGCTTCCTGACCGCCCCTTGTATTTTTCTGACTGCTGCCTGAGATTTGCGACTCTCCTGTCTTGCTTCCTCATGATGCGCTAAAATCTCCTGATGAATAACTTCAAGAAGGGACATTTGTGCGGATTCCCCACCTGGACTAACTGAGGCAGTATTAGTCAGTGGCTGTTCTCTCTTCTGGCCATGCATTTTCGTTCTCAGCATAGTTTTCACCGCTGTACTCAGGGGACTACTTTCATCATGTTCTAAATCGCTGCCAGTATCTAAGTCGCTGCCTTCTTGCTCCAAGCTGTCCTCCTCTTCTTCTGACCATTCTCCACCCTCTGATACTGAAAAGAATGCCTCGCTTGGGGCTTCTTTTTTACCACTGGGGTTCCCTCCAGTATCGTCCTCCAGGATCTCTTCTAGTGCTCGAGGTATTAACAAGACATTGGCCACGGGATCTACTTCAGGAGCCTCTCCCTGCTGTTCTTCCCCCTCCATATTTCCGACAGTATCAGTATCAGGCTGTTCAATTTGCCCCTCTTCCGTATTATCCGGGGCCCCCTCATCCATCTTTAATATAGTCTGCGTCTGGATCTGGGTAACATCAGCCTTGCTATCCTTAGAGTCTTTGTTCGTACTCACTTTTTGGAAGATGTCAGAAATTGGGGTAGTACCCTGGGAATCAGAATTCAATTTGCTGCCCCCTTGCTGTTGTACCAATTTTTTAAATGAAGGAGAACCTTGTTTCTTCCTCTTATTGCCCTCTAAATCTACCAATGATTCCGCTAATTCAGCTGCTGCCTTCCTCCTCGCAGCAGCTTTGGCGCTAGCGCTCATTTTAGGGGCCATGATTTCCCTCCTCCTCTCCTTCAGCCCAAACTGCTCTTTACCGTCTGGGCTTCTACAACTGTCAGTATCCTCCACTTTCCAGACCGAAGGAACCTCCAGGGCGTAAGGTTTCACTGCCTCCTCACCTTGTAAAGAGCTCGCTTGCCCGTGCGGTCGGGTATCAGCTTGTCGGGTTACAGCTGAGCGGGGCTTTCCACTCCGCTGCAAACTCCGTTTGATCAGGAGGCTCCGCACCGCTTGTCTGGTAAAGGCAGACTCTGCAAACTCCGCTGCCTCCGCCTCCGCTAGCAGCCCGCCAGCCGCCCCGCCTCTCAGCCTCCTCGTCACCTGCAATACGTCCAGCAACAGCCGCTTCAGCGGCTGACGGCAGGTCAGTTTCATGCAGCAGTTTTTTGGTTTTTTTTCCCGGCGCCGAGCAGTTCGAGCTTGCGTCTCTTGCCTCGAATCAATCTTCAGGTCAGATTCCAGATCCAGCCGTTATCGATATCGAGCCCTCAAAGTACAGACGGTAAGGGGTTACGGGGTTATTATTACTTCATTACTTCCTTTGTGCACCTCCTCAATCGAGCTGCTTTCCCGGCTGTCTACACGGCCGCCATCTTGCCTCTCATGAACACCGCATAAATATGTACTTTTATGGTGTTCTTTAAATACCGAATAAAGGATTATTGATTGATTGATTGAGTCTGAGTCAATGAGGGGGTATTTTTTGACACAAAGTCTAGTCTGGCAAGCTTCAGTAGATCAGTCTTTGTGTCAAAATAAAAAACCTATTTGTGCTTGTGTTAATCCACCCAAGTAATGCTCCCTTGATGCAAAGTTTAGTATTAGAACAATGGTTCTTAAAAAGAACATTATGATCATCTGGATAAATATAGATTCCAATCAGTGCTATATTAAGAGTGTCCATACAGACAGTCAATTTAATCATCAAAAATTTTGAATTCAAAAGTATAAACACATCAATACAATGGGACACCAGCCTGCATCCTATATAAACACATGACAAGTACACTTTAGGACAGGAACATATCAGGCAAGAAAGGGTAGCTTGTGGAATATTGAACACAATTTCTAACAAGCTTGAGGAAACAGTAAATGCACTTTTTTAATCAGATTCGATTAATGTGCAAACTGTTTACATTAGTCGATGACGTTTCGATCCTATTTAAAAAATAGTAGGATCATCATCAAGACAATAAGGCTACAAGTCTGAATAATTAGAGCTTGCCTCAAATAGGCTTGCGGAAGGTTAAGCCGCTGTGGTGGTGGGCCTCAGCAAGGCCTACCAGTGCTAGGGGTTCTCCCTTCTCTCCACAGAGTTCTCAGACCATAGAATAGAAGTTGGCACAGAAACTGGAATAGTAAGTACAAAGTTTATTAAACCTCATGAGGTGGCACTACATTCACACAGCACCCTTCGGTAATGTATGAAGTAGCACACTGAATGGAAGGCGCTTGGTCCTTTTATACCCACACAGGGGCTCAAATGAAGGCGGTACAAGTACAAAATGCTGGTTGTAGGTACATATAAGGTCATACAGAAAGTGTACAGGCAACAAGTGGGAGGAGCTAACAGTTTGCTAATTCTGGTGGACACATCCTGACAGTTACAGACTACAGCAGCTGCAAGCTCAACTGAGTATGTGCGAAGGTGGAAGATGCTAAATATATCTCGTCTCTAGGCAGATTTCAAGGGCAGTTAACAGGAAGGTAGTACAGAGCACATGGCGAGCACATGGTAGCACATGGCAAACAAATTGGCTGACAGAAATACAAAATGGATTCCACAAAACGGACAAGATAGTCTCTAAATACAGGATGTCTTCTGCTAATGCTTAACCTATTTGCTGCTTAATTACAACACCGCTTACGGATTTGTTGGCGGTAGACGAATTATTAGTATTTTCTGATGATGAATAAACTGGCGTTTAAACTGTGAAAATTACAAGTTCCAAAGCAGCAAGTGGTGATGCACGTTATGTTGTTTTATCCAAGGCTCGATGGCAGTCACAAAGTGCTAATAAAGCTGAAGAAACGGCATCTTTCTTGCGAAAAATAACTTTAGTGCTGAAACTGAAATGCTTTGCAAGAGTTTGCATTGCTTCGTGTCACTTTGCATTACTTTTCCATGGTGTAATTCTTAAGTAAATGTGGATGTACATTTCTTCTAAAAATGCTTGTTTGAGAAATAAGAATTAAAAAAAGAAGCTGTTGAACAATGGTATTGCAGCAAGAATTTCAATTGTGCACTCACTTTTCCAGGGGGCCCTTGAAAGGTGAAGTCCTTGGGCAATTACCCACATTTCCCATGCCTTAAAACGTCTCTGTGGGGGACAAGCATAGAAACAGCAATTACTTGATATTCAATAGCTGCTCATATATTAATTCAAGGCAACCAATAAGTGAGTGAATGCCAGTAACCCGATATGCATCGACTGCACTCCATATCATTGGAGTATATTTGACTGTCAGCTTAAAAATGAACAATAGTCGATGACACATGTTCCTGTACTTTATTGCATAATTTGTACATATTGTATTTCCTTTTAGAGCACTTGTCACTTTCGAAATTTGTATCAAAATGCAAATAATTGAAGATACTGTATAGCGACATTTGCACATTATGTAGTTTAGAACACATAAGGCACTTTCCTGCTAGTTTCCATGATATTATTTACCAAAGGTGTGTACAAATTTACTCCTGAAGACAAACATTACTTGTGTATTTAATAAGGATTGATAATAATTACGATGTTCTATGTATTTTATGATTGCTTATATGGTTGTGATTTGCAAAACGAATACAGCTTTTGAACTTGAACTTGACACATGTTCCTGACAAAACCTGAATTGCACTGGATACATGAGCCCTGAAGAAGTTCTCATGAACGAAACGTGTTGGCTACTACAAATGAACTGGATCATGTTTTAATAAACACGAAGAAGGTCGTCATGGAATAAAGATTATTTTTTATTTCACTTTGGATCATTGTGCGATTCTAAGAGGACTCTCAACTTTACTTATGTGGTCTTCTGCAGATCTTACTACATATTTGGACTTTGGTTTACTTTACATTGGGTGCTGATCTATATTCTTCATAGCTTTGAAATGGGAAAAGCTTTTTTTGTTTTATGTATAGGGTCGGTGGTACCTCACCTGGTTTCGTTCACTCTGACATGACCCTATGTAATCCTCTCATTACCTGTGATTACTAAGATAATGTGTGACTGATTGCTAGAGTCTCTGCCCCCAGTTTGTGAGTTATTTGTCCAACCAATAAGCTGTGTAAGCAGCAAACCGCGCAGGGATAATGAAGAACATCATCAAACACAAAGTCTGAGGTGCCTATTCACAAAGGTATGTTGGAGTATGTAAAAGGGTACTCGTGTAGCACCATTCATGTAGTCTTACATTCCTTTGTGAATTGACCCAAAAACATCTGGGAATAAAATTGAAATATTCATAGACAATTAGTACACATTGAAAGGATTCTACCCTCTTTGCACTTATACTAAAAAGGAATTAGATGACTTGTACGGTATGTAAGAATATCGAAATAATACTCCTTTAGTACTACTTCCAATACTCATGAATACTTTTGTGATTCGACCTTAATGTCTGGAACAAACACATTTTAAATAGGTCGTCGAGGGAGGAGGAAGAAAAACACTGCCTGCCCGATTGGACCAGTGCAAGAGCTTGGTTGTTTGGAAGGGCTTACACTTAAAAAACACCCTCATAAATACATTTAGGTTCACGTGCAACTCTTGTAAGGTAGAATTTGTATTCGATTTCCGTTCATCATTTTCTTATTTCCACGTATCGCAGCCAATCACAAGATGCCACACAAATTGAGAAAATGGTACCTTGTGTTGATGACCGGTGAGTTCCAACAGCAGCGAGGCCTTGCATCCTCCTCCTACAGGAAGCTGGACTCAGATTGGAGCGATGGAAATAGATGAACCCTTTTTGAGTTCAAAAAATAATTTTATTAAGTAAAGAAGAGAAAAACAAGGTGTCAATACAAAGCATAAAAATAAGAGATAAAATATAAAAATCAATAATACTCAGTGGAAGCAATATGATTACAAACAATGAAGAGAAATAATCATGGGCATCAGAGCTAAATGGAGGAGATGTAATAATTGCGAGAAGATGAACCCTTTTTGTCTCAAGAAAAGTTATGCTTGCAGTATTCCGCGGGTCACCAATGAGATGCTTGTGCTGACACTCGCAGCCCCACATCTGAGATATGAGATGAAAAGCACAATTTCAGCTGCCAGGGTTCGTAGACTTTACAATTTGTCATCGAAAATATGCCCTTCTCAGTGTGTCCTCCCCTAATCGGATGCAACAACCGGCAGGTCACAGCTGAAGACTACACAAATGAACAACTCGGCACCAGCAAAGTGCTACACCAACAGCCTGCTGCCTGCTGTTCATTCTTTGGTTATAAATCAGTAAATACACGTCTGCAAATTCATGAGCTAGGGTTTCATGACAATATGATGCCAGAGACCATACATTATTTTGGGCTCAGGCAAACCTATTTGCTGTTTGACTCCAGTGCACAATAAAGGCATGAATGATTAAACAGTTCTTTTTCTTTTTTTTTAAATGATGAATATTTTGGTCTGCTTTACAGACACACAAAATAAATCCCAAATTGTTGGTCTTGTTATTTTTTTTCTTAATGTAATGAGTCTGGAAATATAAGGGGGTTGTTGTCTCTGCAGGCACTGGGAAAATATTCAGGTTTATTAGTGACTTTTTGCTATTTTCAATCTTGGGGCCTCATTTATGAAAGCCTTGCGCCATCGGTGCGTCACTTTTAAAATGGGGAAAAGTGACGCACGGGTAGCGCAAGGCCTTCATAAATAAGGCCCTTGATATTTTGACCTTCTTGGACAACTCGAAGAGGGTTAATTTGCCGCAATTGGACAGCATTAATAGTAAAAATGGGATTATTTATGAGAGCCCTGCATACCCTTTACACCACATAAAGTGGTACATGAGTGACGCAGGGTTCTCATAAAGATTTATGAAGCCACACAAAGCCACCCGGCATGGCTTCGAGGAGTCTCACAAATCATGAGTAAGGCGGAACCATCGCGAATCACTGCACCGCCTACTCTGCGCCAAGGAGGTGTTCCATGGGCGCTGCAGTGAGTTTCCCAGGCAACACCCATGGATTTTGATGCTGCACCAGATTTACGAAGTGATGTTAACCTGGGCAATTGTCAAATCCGTACGACTCCTGAGGTGATACGTAACAAGGAGAAATATGTTTATTTCTCATCCTTTTTTTCTCTTTTCATGTGAGCTGAAAGAGGAAAACTCCTCGTAGAATTGTTTTTGCGCAGGAAATGCCCCTTCCTGCACAGAAATAACCTTGACAGTAACATTGGCGCTAGGCTTCCAAAACAGCGCGGAAAGTACAGGAATACACTGTGTAACTTAAATACTGTGCATACCTGCCCTTTCACTTTGGCATAGGGCAGTGCATCAAGTTGCCGCGGCAGGCTGCCCTGTGCCAAAATGCCATAAATGAGGCCCAAAGTCTTTAAACATTTTTTAAAAGGGTCCTCTGAGTGTATGTATGTCTTTATCTGGCTTCTTTTTTGTATTTTTTTTTATTTTGCCCTTTTGATCACGCAAAGATTTTAATCAACTGAATTATGATCAATAAAATTCATTCAATTCAATTCATTTATTTATATTAGTATATTATGCATAGATTATATCATAGCCACTTGTTACGAAGCATTGTTCGTTTAGTGATGTATATTGACCCCAGGACAATACTGAACCACAGCAAAACGAGTGAATTGCCTGGTTTGGTCTGGAGTCTAAGACAGCTGGGTTGAAGAGTCTGAATTACCAATGTTGGTTTGGCCATATCAAGGTACCTGACCAAACCTACATGCACAATTCACACTGGGGGTTGTTAAAATACCCAGCCAGCTGTTTCCAAAACTTCTAAATAAGTTTAATAATTTATTGTTTTGAGGTGGGATTTTTACGTGAAGTGAAGAATGCGCCCGCTTGCACAAGATTTTTTCTAGTTTTTCTGGTACAGGAAATTTTCTTCGTGGCTCGGTTTTGATTTAGTATAAGATTGTGAATAGGACAGAAATTGTTCACCTATTCAAATGAAGCCATGGGCACCATTTAGCATTTGGTGGACCTGCTGCCAAAACTGAGAAGTAGCAGTGTAGTAAAATCTAGTTTCTGCAGCCTTAACCGTAGTTGAAATAAGCCAGTCACAGCATTGTCCTTCCTTACTTTCCACTCCCCTAGGTCTGTCCTTTTGGCACTGCCATTGTCACCATGACTCCAGACTCCATTGCAAGTCTGCCTCTTTAACCACACCTCCTTAACCAAGGTAACACAGCCGAAATGAAATTGAACTGGTTGCAGTACATTGTGCTGCAGGTGCAACACTGTTTCAGCCAGTATCATGGATGCCACTGGTGTCTCACATATAGTGGTGCTGGCAGTGCATCTGACCTTGAGTACACAGCCTTCTTCTGTGAGGGGAGAAGAAGAGGACAGACAAGACATCCACCTTTTCTTGGTGGGAAGTGCTGTTAAAGCCATCCTCTAAATCTGGCCTCATAAGCCCTAACCATAACTTTTAGAAGTTTTATATGAATTATTGATACAATACACCAGAAAGAAATGCACTTTCAGAATGCATTTTAAAAATATTGATGCAGTCTGCTTCTAGACCAGTGGCAAGCAAGCTTTAGCATTAAATTACTGCACTGCTAGGAATTTCCCGGTCCCACTAGACTCTTCTAACTTTTAGCCAGACTAGGGTTCTTCATAGTCAATCCTAGAGGGCTGCATCCATGCCAGATTTTTAAGATAACTCCATGTATCTAAATGAGGATATGCTAAAAGTGTGCCATGTAAAACCCTGGATTTAATTTGTGCCGTGCTAGCAGTTGCATGTAGCCATGATCTAACTCAAACAGCCCTCAAATTGGAAAATCCCCCTCTGTTCCAATCTTTTGAAGGGAAACTCAAGAAGATAAACATAACCCCAACTAAAATACACATCATCCATCAGCCCCATGGTCATAACCAGGTATTCATAGAACATTTATGGATCAAGCAATATCAACCTCAAATTTCTGCTTTTTGGCAGATTTTGATCTAATCTGGCATAATCTAAATAGCTTGTCTGTCTAACGACTGAGCACCCTTTTTGGGTAAAGGCGATCTTTCACAACTCTATTCAGCCCTAACTAATTAGATGAAGGTAAACCTGCACATTCTCATTACAAAAAAAAGAAAACAATTCTGAATACGGAACCCCATTACCTGTTGATTAGTCAGACCCCTACCTCGTTCCTTTCTTCTTCAAACCTTAAAACCTTGTGACAAATGGCCGGCTACAAAGACACAAAACGTCTCCATATCATCACACCTGGAGTGAGAATACAATCTAAGGTACAGCGCTGGGACGCTCCCGGGTAACCATGCGCTTTATAAATCCACTTCCATTCCATTCCATTCCATTCTGTTACCTGCTTATTGTACTGGGTACTGAACCTCCAATACCTGTGGGTTACTCAGCCCCTACCTCGTTCCTTTCTCTTTCATATCATTAAAATACCAGCTAAAAAGACAGAAAACATCTCAATGACTTTACAATTGCAGTGAGAAGACAATCTAAGTTACACCCCCTTACAGACAGTTAAAGTTAACCGGCATGAGAGTATGAAGGTAGGCCTGGATGAAACATGGAAACTGCTGCATTTAAATTGTTGATGATGCATAATGCTGACTAAACAGGGACAACTCATGTTTGCTTATTCTTATAGACCCATCGGGGGTATTTTTTTTTTGTGAACTACAGCTCTTCATAATATACTCTGGGTAATAAGGGTATTAATCAGAGAGTCCTGAATTGGCTTTCTTCAACCTGTCACCATCACCAACAAACACAACTGAGCTGATCAGGTCTTTCACGCCTACGTCATGGAGTGCCTCAATGTTTCTTTCTATCCCTGATGCTTTCTAATCTAAACGCATGTTTTCTGACAATGCTTCTTAAACTCTCTAATATATTTTATCATCTGTGTGCCAAGCATGCAAAGTTATACCAAGAATCACCCCCGTACATGACATTTCCGTATTAGTACAAAATCATGGATGTGTTTTCATCACCTGAATTTTGTGAAGTGGTCCCAGTCCCAATGTTCTTCAGAGTCCCCTGACTGAAATCTGTTGTTCACTGGCTCTTAGCCCATCTTTTGCAAGCCTGGACCACCAGCTCTGATCCCAGAACTTAAGGGGTCCTATTGACACAACAGTCCTGTGATAAACGCACTCCTGCCTTTCTCTTGGATTCTGGGAGTAAGCAATGAGTAAGCCTATAGTAAACCTGGAAAACTCCAGACTTACTTCAGAAAGTTATGAGTAAGCCTAGTGTACTTCATCTGTCACAGAAAAATCTTTGTGAATCGCTTCATATGAATTTTCGAATTCAATTTTCTACTTACCTAAAGTTTCTTGCAGAATTTTAAACATTCAGCAGTATTTTCTGATGCCTGAAGAGACTTGTGCACCAATGCAACTGCCTTATATTTTAACCTGTCCTGCAGAAGTAACCAGGTAATGGGTTTCTCCAAAGAGTGTCCATTCCTGCCTGTTGCATTGGTTTAGAAGAGGTTGGGTTCTGCTTAGGAGTCTCGGATGGTATTTGGAGGGGGCAATAACAGAGATGACAAGTTAGTCCGTGGACATTCTGTTATAAAATAAGAATGCAAAAATTTCACATTATCCTTTGGACAGAATTAGAAAAAACTCAACTTTGAAGAGAGGCTATCTTACCTTAGCCTTTTTAAAGAAGGCCCTGAACTTTTCAGTTTTAATTCAGTATTTTAATCATTTAGGTTTAGCCAAGAAGACTTTCGATAGACCACAATGTTTGTTTAATTTGGGCTACACACTAAAATCATCTACAAGAAGGGTTTGCTGAGATTGTGCTTGTAGATGGAGAGATTCATTTCAGATTAGGTCCTTAAAAGAGTGAGGGCTCTAGATTAATGTGAATATGAATTACTTATTTTAGGTACACGGTCATTGAACGAAGAAACGTACAATGTTTCAGGAAATACCACACATGATATTTTTAACTTATAACTAAAACACTATTGTAGGTTATTTTATAGCCTGGTGGGAGTCAATCATTGAAGGCCGTTGTGGTGCTGCAGCATGTTCGTTGTATTACACACAATTTAGATCAAGGGTCTTAATGAGTATTGTTTAACCCCACATTTTAGTTTTGAATAATCATCACTAAGAAAGTGGGTGTGATTAAAATTTGCAAATGTGTGAGTGGCATCGTCCGACGCTCTGCAAAACCATTGTTTGGTTGTCATGGAACCAGACTTCAGTGTTAATTTCTAAAGGTCTCTTATTTAGTGGATAATGAAAGGATGGGATGTGTCTCGAAGAGGGGAATTTATGACAAGGGATTTCAAATAAGTATCCACCTGTTACTCAAATGTTCCAGACATCTATCAGTAACACCAGGACATTAATCAAATAGTCCATATAGTCCTTTCAGTGCCTACAGTGCTGTACGTCACTTTGTAAACTTTCAAATGGTGCTCCTAAATACACAAGAGCATAATTAAAATAGGCCAGGCTCTAATCAATGTGTCAGTCACTTTTCACATTGTCATCTAGGTTCTCCTTCTCTAGCCAAGGATACATTGACATACAACTGCTACACAAATAGATACTGCTATATCAGCTCACACATAGATACTGCTATATCAGCTCACACATAGATACTGCTATATCAGCTCTACATTGCTTTCTCACTTTACACCTTGCTATGCCATCTTTATCATAACCCCAGAAAATTGTTTGCAGACCCCCCCAGTACCCTTCTTCCTTACCTTCCTCACTTGTCGTGGCCTCTCTCCTGTCTCTGCTATCCTCACTTGCCTACACCTCCTGCTACATTGTACTGCACATTTACTTGATGGTTTTGACGTTGCAATTCCAGTTTCGTATTACCACCAGAAGAATACTTGTCTCCATTGCTCTTTCAGTTTTACACTACCCCAGTTAGGCAAACACTGCCATTCAGTGTCCTGTTGACCCAATCTAAAGTACATATTCCCACTATTGGACAACGTATGTATGCTAACAGGCAAGTGACAGCAAAATTAAATGATTAGGATAATGCATACAAACAGGTCACCAACCACTCATATTTTACTTAGACAAGAGTGTGGATTATACAAAGGGTGAAAATGGCATTTGATGGCCTGAAAAATATCTTCCTGTTGGCTTATGATCCCTGTAATGTTTAGTCTTAATATATTTGTTATTATGAGGATATTGTCTGAGCCAGCTACAGTGTAAGGAGCTTTTGAATTACAGCCAAATGTTTGGCTATGCTGCCATCTTAAAGCCTTTAGTTGTAGGTTGTGCAATCACATTAAGAAAGCACTGTACCTGATGAGAGGTGTTAGAGTTTACCCCTGAACAGTCTCCTCTAGTGTTTGACCTGCGGTTATGAGTCTGCCGTTATTGGCTTTGTATCTGGGTTGACTTAAGAAAATCTTATGTCATCAATACTTCAGAAATGATAATGCAAAGTAAAGAGAGAGATTGGCTTTGTGGGACCCCTAGACCCTTGTGTGTTTTTCCTGATTTACCATAGTTCTGAAAGATTGTCCATCAAGGTCATGTTATTTTCATAGATGTTTAAATTGTCCAATTAGGGTTCCTGTGTGGTTTTGGTAATAGGGGCATCAAGTAGTCCTTTTTCAAATTGAACATGATGAGTAGTTCATAACTGCAAGTCAGTGTGTTTTGAAATGTGTTTTCTTTGCTGACATGGCAACATCTGAATTGCAATATATTGCCTTTTTGTTTGAATGCCTTATTCTGTCATAAAGACATAATAGTATTATCTAATTGCCATTGTGTTCTTGTTTGTTTTACTTTCCTGTCATTAAAGCATGTCAGATATGCAGCTTTTTGCTCACGAAAGATGTGTACACACATGGGCTTTCTTAAAGGCACAAGCTACTGGCCCTTTTTCAAAAGTATCCACTATGCAATATTTTGCAGTGTATGCTTTTAAGTTAACCACACACAATGCAAACTTAATTTTCTTAAGTCTTACTATAACACTCTTCTTTGTCAACACAGCTTAACTCTGCTAATAACAAGTCGTTCAGCAAAGGGACCTGATTCCTAGTTTCCATATTGGCATAGCCCCAGATTGTTGCGTTATTATGGTATTTGTTTTCTATGATGGTGCAAGTAACAGATATGAAGGCACTTAATTAACTAAAGGGTTGTCTGGGTGCTTTTGTGATGCTATGTGCAGCAGACAGTAGCTGTGGTGCACTATTTAGTGTTTGAAAGTTGACCCTATACAGAACCAAAACCACCGTTTGTTACTTCATGCAAAGAGATCATATCTGGGACTTAAGAGCAAAAACACCCCTAGGTTTTGGCACAAAGCCAATTGAACTAAGTTTTCATGACCTGTTTTTCCCTTAATCCTTATGTCAAGTAAAACCTGATGCAAGAAAAGAGCCATTCGGTATATTGCCTAACATTTATCGGGCATATGCATCAACATTCGGTAATACACGTCGGTAATAGCGAAAAATACCGAATCGCTATTAAGGACATGCAAACCGCGATGCATCAAACAATTCGGTAAAAATTACCGAATCGGTAAAAATCGCTATTAAATAGCGAAAGTACACCCGCACGAGTAGCAAATACTGAGTTATTAGTGAATCCGGTATTAGCGATTTCGGTAATAGCGAAAACGGGCAAATTGCGCGACGCTTCGGATGCGGGCCGATGACATCACAACCAGGAAGTAGGACAGCCACGCTGCATTCTGTGTTCGGAGTTGCACTGAGGAGGAGGCAGAGCACAGGAGCCGGACCAAGACTGAACCTGTAGCAAGCAGGACAAGGCAAGCAGGACAAGATGGAGAAGGAGGCCCCCCAGCAGGGAAAGGACACACACCGAAAGCGCAAAAGGAAGTTTTCTGATAAGGAGCTGGAAATCCTAATCGAGTGTGTGACCAGCAATAATGACAGACTGTTTGGCAAATTGTCCCTGAAGGTTCCAGAGGCAGAAAAACGCAAGATGTGGCTGCGCATCAAGGACAAGGTAAATGCCTGCGGAGTCACCCACCGCAGCATCGACGACTTAAAAAAACGGTGGTATGACCTGGGGAAGAGGGCCCGGGAGAAGATTGCGCAGAGGGTCAAGGATGCTGGTGGCACAGGAGGGGGCACAGCCAACGTGACGCCAAACACTGCCCTGGAGGATCTAGTGGAGTGCACCATAGAACCGGAAGCTGTTGTGGGGGTCACACGTCTGGACACCTCTGGTGCTGCGGAAGGAGGACAAGGTAAGAAGCATGGCAGCGTAACAATGCAGCGTGTACTAAGTCCCTGCCCAATCCCCCATGCCAGACCCAGTGCCCATGTAGTGTTGCCCTAAACGCATACCCTCACCAATGTGTTGCACCATGGGAGTTGTAGTCCATACATGAATGGGTGCATGCCAGAGCACAGAGATGAATACAGCAGCAAAGGGCCAATTGTCAGACAGAAAATGTTATTTATTGTGATATGCCACTGCTATTTCCACATACTAATCCATGATAATAACTATGCACTGTTTCACACACAGATACATCCCCCTACAATTCAGACAACAGTGCCCGCCTCGTCATCTCGGAGACGCCAGTGTTGTCAGAAGGCGAGTGCTCACATGGAGCTGAAGCCATGTCCTCCCCTTCACCACCACGGCGGTCAACACCTCCACCATCCCTGCGGTCCAAGCCACCACCACCACCACCAACCTTGCGGTCCAAGACACCACCACCACCAACCTCGCGGTCCAAGACACCACCACCACCACCACCACCACCAGTGCGGGCCACTCCGCAGAGCCGCAGAGCTGATGTTCCCTCCCTGCCCCTGATGGAATCTGATCACAGTTCAGCACCCCCAAATGTTCCACGCCAGGCTGTCGTCACTCCAACCAGCCAAACATCATTACGACAGCACATCAGGCAGAGGGCTGTGACCCCGGCTAGTGGTGCTGCAAGACCAGTCGATCTGTTGTGGAGACCCGGATGCTGCGTGTCCAGCGCCTGCAGGGGAGACACATGGGTGCCATGAAACTCTCCATGACCAAGCTATGTAACAAACTTAGCAACATGACAGACGCTATGCGTGAACACACCACTGCCGTAGCTGCCGGCAACAATGACATTAAGCTGTGCCTGCAAGAACTCACACGTGCCGTAGTGGCAGGCCAACAGAGTGAGCGGCGGCGTCATAGGCAGATCATGCTGGCAGTGACTTCAACCAACAAGGCCATCAATAAGCTCTGCAACAGCACGGCTGTGCTGTCCCGCAGGTCTGTGTCCCTGCAAGTGGACCTAGGTAATTACTGTGGGGATGTGGCAAAGGCCCTTGAGAGGGTGACCACCGCAGTGGAGCAACTGCAGCCTGGGTCAGCCAGTGTCAGCATCCTGGGGGCGGAAGAGGGGAGTGAGGCTGCCTCCAGTGTCAGCAGTGTCTCCCTATCGGACACCAGTGGGAGGAGGCGCAGTGGCCGCAATGCAAGTGCCACAGACTCCCATCGAGTAGAAGCCGAGGAGTCACAGGACAAGAGACTGGGGGTACGCGGCAAACGCAAGTGAACATGTGACAAAGTTACACTGTCCTTGGTGACGTAACCATGGCCAGACTTAAGTGCTGCCCGCATCACCCGTTCTGAGGACGGACAATTACAGTTTGACTTTAACTGCAGCAGCAGCATGTTGTTGTTTTGTTTCTCTGCACCACTCAGGTGACCATGCCGATTAAACCCTTGTAAATCGAGACCTGTTGTCAAGTCTCTCTCTTACCTGTCTCAGAAATGATTCCGTGTGATGTATGTCCGCCTCCGTTGCCCTTCAGCTGTGTTGGGCTTATGCGCCTGTCGGTGTTGGGGGGGTGGTTGCTCTGCACGTAGTTCATCCTCTCCGTCCACCTCTATGGGTATCCCCCTGCGTGTGGCGATGTTGTGCAGGATGGCACACACAGCAATGATCTGGCCGCAGGTCACTGGGTCGTACTGCAAGGCACCTCCAGTCTTGTGCAGCACCTCCAGTCTTGTGCAGTATACGGGTGGAGAGTACGATGATGCATCAATATGTACCTAGTAGGTGTCTCTCTCCAAATTCACCATTGATCAGGCGCCTGTGGAGGCCACAGTGACGGAATATGTAAGCGTCGTGTGTGCTCCCGGGGAATTGGGCTACAAGGTCCGTAATGATGTACTTGGCATTGCACACCACCTGCACATTTATAGAGTGATATGACTTCCGGTTGCGGAAAATGTATTCGGTGGCTGATGGAGGACAGATGGGGACATGCGTGCAGTCAACACACCCTATGACATGGGGGAATTGTGCCACCTGGTAGAATTCCCGTTTGGTGTGGGTCAGCTGCTGGGGGGTTGTGGGGAAGGTGATGTGGCGATTAATTAATTTCAGCATGGCCTCTAGGAACCGGTGGAAGAAGCGTGATAACGCGCTTTGCGACATGCCTCCAGTCTCTGCTATTACCCCCTGGAAGCTTCCAGACGCAAGCAGGTGCAGGCAGCATAGGACCTGCACATGGGCTGGTATGGCGTTGGTCCTACGGGTCTCGTGCTGCAGTAATGGTTCCAGGTCTGCAATTAGGCGCATTATCATGGCACAGTTCAGTCTATACTTGTCGTAGACCTGTTCCTCGGTCTGCCCCAGCAAAGTGATGCGCACCCTGAAGATCCTGTCCTGGATCATCCTCCTGCGCTGGGCCTGGGCGTTGATCCTCCTCCTCCTAGCAAGCACGTACAGGGCA
Organism: Lissotriton vulgaris; assembly: GCF_964263255.1. NCBI lineage: Eukaryota > Metazoa > Chordata > Amphibia > Caudata > Salamandridae > Lissotriton > Lissotriton vulgaris. The sequence continues at coordinate 99,894 of NW_028245451.1, forward strand.
GCCATTTTGGAAGACATGTGGGGTTTCCCAGGGCTTTTTTGAAGGGTTACAGATTGTGTGCACCTGCAGTTGGGGGTTGTAATTTTATTTTTCTGTCCTTCCGTTTACTTTACCTCCTGATTGTGATTCCCCTTAATTTGCTCATGCTAAATAGCGATTTTGGGGTTTTTCGGTATTAGCGACTTTTCATGCATACCATTGCGATTCTTTATTACCGATTCGGTATTACCGAGGGCCGCTTTGGGGGTCGGTAATTCCGATTGTCTGTTTTGCGATTCGGTATTTTACCGCGGGGGGTTATTTGAGATTCTTTATTTTTTAGCGATTAATTGTTTGATGCATAGCATTTTCTGGTTTTGCGTTCGGTATCGGCCTGTTTTACCGATTCGCAGTTTTACCGGGAGGTATTTCCGTTGATGCATCTGCCAGTATATGTTTAATAATAGCTCATAATGACAACTTGCTTCCTGCAAGGCTTGCCCTTCTGTTGCTGTTTTTCAGAAAGAAATTGAACTTGAGTGTGTCCCTTTTGTATGTGCAACCCTGCATTCTTCGTTTTACAACCAAACCTGAGGTTAGCATAGGAAATAAGTATAGGCGGAAAATCCGTTACGCTCGCGGATTTTGCGGATTTTCGGTAAATTCGCAATCCGCGAGATTTGCAAATTTCCCGCAAAATCCGCAAATTCGCACGCAGCGGATTTTTTTTTCTTGGTGATACAATTTTGCGGCGCGCGGCGTTTATCATCGTTTGCCGAGTTATTTTTCTTGATATTTTGCGAGTGCTGCCCCATTTTGGATCTTGCTGCAGGATCCCGCGGGAATTTGGCAAGCGCGATTACGTAATCGCGGCTTGCCAACTTTTACAGCGAGCGTTTGTCAACGCGAGTACGCCGTGATCACGTATCGCGGTACTTCGCAATTGCGAGCTTTGTGATGCGGCGAGCAGCAACAATCTCGCACATGCGAAAATATTAAATTTGCAATTCTGCACAAGAAATCCACCAGCAAGCAGCATAAACCTTCTTGAAATGATGATTTTTATCTGAATAACTCCTTAGGTTGACATTTGCCTGCACTTATTTTGTGAGGAGTCCATTTTGGGGAGGGGGGGTGGGAGGAAGGAAGTGCCCCACAGTCTTCAACTTCCTGTTCCTGTCCAGCAGGCTCCTCCCAGAGCTTTGCCCATCTCCTGGTCACTTTTCATTTGGATCTGGAGCTGGAAGGATTACTTTTTGTGGATGCTGCTAGATATTTGGATTTGAGGCCTTTTTGACTTTCTTTGGATCACTTTTGGATTAGAAATTTCACAAGTAAGTTTGTTTGGGGCATTACAGTTGCTGCAAGTACAATTTTGGAATTTTCAATTTTTGGGCTGTTTTGGGGCCTTTTGCCCAGGGGTACTCAGTGGTGGGTGCACTGAGTCTTTCTGTGGGGTGTTTTGAATTTAAACATCATGGAGGGGCTGGGTGGCTTGGGATTGTGCTGATTTTTCTGTGATTTTCGTTTTTTTGGCCTGTTGTGGCCTTTTCACCCGGGGTAGTGAGTGGTGCATGTGCCTAGTCTTTCTGTGGGTTGTCTTGAATTTAAACATCATGTAGGGGCTGGATCATGGCATGGGATTGTGGTGATTTTTCTGTGACTTTCATTTTTTGGGCCTGTTGTGGATGGACAGGTCATGTGGTTGGGGGCCATTTTGAGTGCTGCTACAGGCCCTGGCCATGTGCTGTGATGGAGGGGGCCATTTTGAATGTAGGGAGTGTTCTCAGGCCTGCACCCATTTTGCCTAGCTTTCATCCATTATGCTCAGGGCCCAGGGGTAGTGAGTGGTGCATGTGCCTAGTCTTTCTGTGGGTTGTCTTGAATGTAAACATCATGGCATGGGATTGTGGTGATTTTTCTGTGATTTTCGTTTTTTGGGCCTGTTGTGGATGGACAGGCCATGTGGTTGGGGGCCATTTTGAGTGCTGCTACAGGCCCTGGCCATGTGCTGTGATGGAGGGGGCCATTTTGAATGTAGGGAGTGTTCTCAGGCCTGCACCCATTTTGCCTAGCTTTCATCCATTATGCCCAGGGCCCAGGGGTAGTGAGTGGTGCATGTGCCTAGTCTTTCTGTGGGTTGTCTTGAATTTAAACATCATGGCATGGGATTGTGGTGATTTTTCTGTGATTTTCGTTTTTTGGGCCTGTTGTGGATGGACAGGCCATGTGGTTGGGGGCCATTTTGAGTGCTACTACAGGCCCTGGCCATGTGCTGTGATGGAGGGGGCCATTTTGAATGTAGGGAGTGTTCTCAGGCCTGCACCCATTTTGCCTAGCTTTCATCCATTATGCCCAGGGCCCAGGGGTAGTGAGTGGTGCATGTGCCTAGCCTTTTTATGGGTTGTCTTGAATGTAAACATCATGGCATGGGATTGTGGTGATTTTTCTGTGATTTTCGTTTTTTGGGCCTGTTGTGGATGGACAGGCCATGTGGTTGGGGGCCATTTTGAGTGCTGCTACAGGCCCTGGCCATGTGCTGTGATGGAGGGGGCCAGTTTGAATGTAGGGAGTGTTCTCAGGCCTGCATCCATTTTGCCTAGCTTTCATCCATTATGCCCAGGGCCCAGGGGTAGTGAGTGGTGATTGTGCCTAGTCTTTCTGTGGGTTGTCTTGAATGTAAACATCATGGCATGGGATTGTGGTGATTTTTCTGTGATTTTCGTTTTTTGGGCCTGTTGTGGATGGACAGGCCATGTGGTTGGGGGCCATTTTGAGTGCTGCTACAGGCCCTGGCCATGTGCTGTGATGGAGGGGGCCATTTTGAATGTAGGGAGTGTTCTCAGGCCTGCACCCATTTTGCCTAGCTTTCATCCATTATGCTCAGGGCCCAGGGGTAGTGAGTGGTGCATGTGCCTAGTCTTTCTGTGGGTTGTCTTGAATGTAAACATCATGGCATGGGATTGTGGTGATTTTTCTGTGATTTTCGTTTTTTGGGCCTGTTGTGGATGGACAGGCCATGTGGTTGGGGGCCATTTTGAGTGCTGCTACAGGCCCTGGCCATGTGCTGTGATGGAGGGGGCCATTTTGAATGTAGGGAGTGTTCTCAGGCCTGCACCCATTTTGCCTAGCTTTCATCCATTATGCCCAGGGCCCAGGGGTAGTGAGTGGTGCATGTGCCTAGTCTTTCTGTGGGTTGTCTTGAATTTAAACATCATGGCATGGGATTGTGGTGATTTTTCTGTGATTTTCGTTTTTTGGGCCTGTTGTGGATGGACAGGCCATGTGGTTGGGGGCCATTTTGAGTGCTACTACAGGCCCTGGCCATGTGCTGTGATGGAGGGGGCCATTTTGAATGTAGGGAGTGTTCTCAGGCCTGCACCCATTTTGCCTAGCTTTCATCCATTATGCCCAGGGCCCAGGGGTAGTGAGTGGTGCATGTGCCTAGTCTTTTTATGGGTTGTCTTGAATGTAAACATCATGGCATGGGATTGTGGTGATTTTTCTGTGATTTTCGTTTTTTGGGCCTGTTGTGGATGGACAGGCCATGTGGTTGGGGGCCATTTTGAGTGCTGCTACAGGCCCTGGCCATGTGCTGTGATGGAGGGGGCCAGTTTGAATGTAGGGAGTGTTCTCAGGCCTGCATCCATTTTGCCTAGCTTTCATCCATTATGCCCAGGGCCCAGGGGTAGTGAGTGGTGATTGTGCCTAGTCTTTCTGTGGGTTGTCTTGAATGTAAACATCATGGCATGGGATTGTGGTGATTTTTCTGTGATTTTCGTTTTTTGGGCCTGTTGTGGATGGACAGGCCATGTGGTTGGGGGCCATTTTGAGTGCTGCTACAGGCCCTGGCCATGTGCTGTGATGGAGGGGGCCATTTTGAATGTAGGGAGTGTTCTCAGGCCTGCACCCATTTTGCCTAGCTTTCATCCATTTTGCCCAGGGCCCAGGGGTAGTGAGTGGTGCATGTGCCTAGTCTTTCTGTGGGTTGTCTTGAATGTAAACATCATGGCATGGGATTGTGGGGATTTTTCTGTGATTTTCGTTTTTTGGGCCTGTTGTGGATGGACAGGCCATGTGGTTGGGGGCCATTTTGAGTGCTGCTACAGGCCCTGGCCATGTGCTGTGATGGAGGGGGCCATTTTGAATGTAGGGAGTGTTCTCAGGCCTGCACCCATTTTGCCTAGCTTTCATCCATTATGCCCAGGGCCCAGGGGTAGTGAGTGGTGCATGTGCCTAGTCTTTCTGTGGGTTGTCTTGAATTTAAACATCATGGCATGGGATTGTGGTGATTTTTCTGTGATTTTCGTTTTTTGGGCCTGTTGTGGATGGACAGGCCATGTGGTTGGGGGCCATTTTGAGTGCTACTACAGGCCCTGGCCAAGTGCTGTGATGGGGGGGGCCATTTTGAATGTAGGGAGTGTTCTCAGGCCTGCACCCATTTTGCCTAGCTTTCATCCATTATGCCCAGGGCCCAGGGGTAGTGAGTGGTGCATGTGCCTAGTCTTTTTGTGGGTTGTCTTGAATGTAAACATCATGGCATGGGATTGTGGTGATTTTTCTGTGATTTTCGTTTTTTGGGCCTGTTGTGGATGGACAGGCCATGTGGTTGGGGGCCATTTTGAGTGCTGCTACAGGCCCTGGCCATGTGCTGTGATGGAGGGGGCCATTTTGAATGTAGGGAGTGTTCTCAGGCCTGCATCCATTTTGCCTAGCTTTCATCCATTATGCCCAGGGCCCAGGGGTAGTGAGTGGTGATTGTGCCTAGTCTTTCTGTGGGTTGTCTTGAATGTAAACATCATGGCATGGGATTGTGGTGATTTTTCTGTGATTTTCGTTTTTTGGGCCTGTTGTGGATGGACAGGCCATGTGGTTGGGGGCCATTTTGAGTGCTGCTACAGGCCCTGGCCATGTGCTGTGATGGAGGGGGCCATTTTGAATGTAGGGAGTGTTCTCAGGCCTGCACCCATTTTGCCTAGCTTTCATCCATTATGCCCAGGGGTAGTGAGTGGTGCATGTGCCTAGTCTTTCTGTGGGTTGTCTTGAATTTAAACATCATGGCATGGGATTGTGGTGATTTTTCTGTGATTTTCGTTTTTTGGGCCTGTTGTGGATGGACAGGCCATGTGGTTGGGCGCCATTTTGAGTGCTGCTACAGGCCCTGGCCATGTGCTGTGATGGAGGGGGCCATTTTGAATGTAGGGAGTGTTCTCAGGCCTGAACCCATTTTGCCTAGCTTTCATCCATTATGCCCAGGGCACAGGGGTAGTGAGTGGTGCATGTGCCTAGTCTTTCTGTGGGTTGTCTTGAATTTAAACATCATGGCATGGGATTGTGGTGATTTTTCTGTGATTTTCGTTTTTAGGGCCTGTTGTGGATGGACAGGCCATGTGGTTGGGGGCCATTTTGAGTGCTGCTAAAGGCCCTGGCCATGTGCTGTGATGGAGGGGGCCATTTTGAATGCAGGCAGTGTTCTCAGGCCTGCACCCATTTTGCCTAGCTTTCATCCATTATGCCCAGGGCCCAGGGGTAGTGAGTGGTGCATGTGCCTATTCTTTCTGTGGGTTGTCTTGAATTTAAACATCATGGCATGGGATTGTGCTGATTTTTCTGTGATTTTGGTTTTTTGGGCCTGTTGTTGTGGCCTTTTCACCAGGGGTAGTGACTAGTGAGTGTTGCATGTGCCTAGTCTTTCTGTGGGGTGTCTTGAATTTAAGCATCATGGAGGGCATGGGATTGTGCTGATTTTTCTGTTTTTTTCCCGATTTTTTTGGGGTGTATAACTGAACTGATGTTCCTCTGTCTTCCATTGCTTTTAGGTGCACAAGACTCAAGAGAACCACCAGTGCCAGGAAGAAGTCCTGCAGCGGTGTGTGTGTGCAGCATAACGTCACGCGACGTCACGTCTGGCCTCAGACAACTCTACAATTCGTGCAACTGCGGCCTGCTGTCTGACCTGCTCTGAAGAAGATGGCCCCCAAAAAAGTTCTCCGTAGCTCCTCTAGCAAGAAAGTTGCTAGTAAGGAGCAGAAGAAGCAAGTTACCAAGGAGGCTGGTGTGCCGGCCGCCGCTTTTTTTGGGAGCAAAAAAAAAAGTACGCCTGCAGCAGCAGCAGGATCTGCTGGGGACCAAGCTGGGAGCAGCACCCCCGCTCCATTGGGTTCAGTGCCTCCACCACCACGCCAACTTAAGTCAAAGCCCTTGAGTGCTTCAGAGGCAGTCAGTGTACTTCTCCAATCACCATCGACCAGTGATGTTGGCTCATCGCAAGAAAGTAGCAGCAATGTCCCTGAATCAACACAGGTTGTTGTAACTCATCTGACAAGTGTTGAACAACCACAGCCGCAACAACAACACCATGTGCAAGTACAAGCCAAATTACATGTGGAAGGAGAGGCAGCGCAAGGAGATGCGCAAGCAGAGGTGCATGGAGGGTCACAAGTGCCCACAATAGTTGTTCCTCCCGAAGTAGGGCCACATCAGGAAATCGACAATCAAGCCGAGGTATCATTGGAAGCCATTCCGTGGAGAAGTGTGGCTCACCGGTTAGAGGAGGCAGACCCAGAAGCAGAGGTCGGCCCGGGACCAGGGCTCAATTCCCGACGAGGCAGAGTTTGGAGCCCAAATGTCCACGGACCTGATAATTCTCGCTTCGGTGCCTACTTGAATCAGGGGTTCACGCTCTGCAACTCTGGGCAATAGCTTGCTCAATCTCCACTACGGCCCCCGCGGCGGGATGCCTGGCTTTCACCTTGGGGGTGCCCAGCTGGGCTATCCCACAGGGAAAAACCAGGACGGGGTTCCCAAAGCAAGCGCCGAGATACCCTTTGTGGTGATACGTGCGCTATATAAGAAACTACATTTAACTACATTACTCCTCCTGATGATCATTCATTATCTTCCACATCCCTAGCAAGGAAAAGTTCAAGGTTGGTGTCTACATCTTCTTCAAGCCCACCTCCTTCTGATGAAACGGATCCCAATTGGGAACCAGCACCACTGCCGTCTGAGAGTGAGGCACACCATGATCTGACAAAGGTACCTAAGCGTAAAAGGAAGGTCGTCGAAAAACTCATAGCTATGGAGTGTGATGAGGCTCAACAAGAAGTGAGGGATACTGCTGCTGATGAAGCCTCTCACGATGACGACGAGCCAGTCATCATAAAGGTCACTGCAGCCCCAGCGGGCATGCAGCAAAGAGACATTTGACCCTATCCCAAGAAGCTGCTGAGTGTGATGATGATGTCAACGAGGAGGCAATGGAAATGGAAACACAACAATCATTAGATTTGGAGTTAACTAGTACACCAACACCTACCGCTTCCATATTTCTTTCCCGCAAGAAGGGACCTCCATCCACCTCGACCTCAATTAGTGGTGGTGAAAGTGCAAAACGTACTGAAGTTCGGCAATCCACATCCTCCACTTCATCTGGCATTAGCAGCAGGACCACCACCACCAGTATCGCCGCCTCCTCCGGCCCCCAAAGACATTTCAAGTCTGCAGTTTGGGACTTCTTTAGTGTTTGCCCAAAAAAGGAAAACGTAGCCATTTGTAGCATTTGTAAGCTTCGAGTTAGTCGTGGTAAGTTTGGTACCAACTATGGTACCGGAGGCCAGAGAGGTCATCTTGAGAGACAGCACGCTGTCCAATGGTTTGCGCACCTACAGGCGATCAAGAAAGCCCGAATTGCACGAAATGAAAACGTTGATGTTTCATCTGATGATGACAAGGAGGAAGAAGACGTGTCAAACACTTCACTTACACCCAGTACCCCTGTCAGCAGCACACCACATGTGAGCCACACTAAGAGTGTGGGAGAGAGTGAGACACCAATGCGAAAAAGTTCATCAGCGAGCGTAACTGGGTCGAAGATATCATCATCATCATCCCGTAAATCCTTGGTCCAGGGCAACATTAAAAAGATGTTGTTTACAGAAGCACAATATGAACGCAACCACCCACTGACGCGTCTGTATAACACTAAGCTGGCTAAAATGCTAGCTCTGGACCTTCTCCCTTTTTCTTTTGTAGAAGGGGTTGGTTTTCTAGAATTAGTGGCAGCGCTCTGCCCTAAATGGAAGGTTCCTAGCCGGTTCTATTTTGCCGAGTTGCGGTTCCAGCACTACATGAAGATGTTCTGAAGGTGATTGGGGCAGCTTTGCATAAGAGTGCTGTTCACACTATACATCTGACAACAGACATGTGGACCAGTGGCGCAGGCGCTGATTACATGTGCATCACTGCACACTGGGTCTCTTTTTCAGGGGCTAAAGCAAAGCTAAACGCAGGTGTTGACCCGGACATTGTTTTTAAAGCTGCTCGGAAACATGCAACACTAGCCATGTTTGGTTTGGAGAAACGTCACACAGCAGAAAACATTTTGGATGTCTTTAACACAACAAAGGTCCTTAACTGGCTGTCCCCAAAAAAACGCCAGGTTGGTTATGTTTCCACGGACAATTCCGCCCTACGTGCGCTGGGGATGCTCAGACGTGGGTCCCAGGCACTCCACACCACTGGAGTCAAGCTAGCTGGGCTGATGAGAGGTGTTACCTCGAAACCGGTCCGGTCCTCGGATGCTTGATTCCGTTCTGGGAAGGACATGGCTTTTGTAGTTCGGACTGGACTGTTCCCATGGGGCACAGGGTCAGAGCTGATTTGCATATCGCCATTGTCTAACCCAGGGTGGTGTGGAGTGCAAAAAAACGATGGATTTGGGCCCAGATCTTCGGACTGGGGTGAATGTGTGACATTGATCCACATTTGGTCCATCACCTGTTTTGTTTGCAAATTCCGCCCTACGTGCGCTGGGGATGCTCAGACGTGGGTCCCAGGCACTCCACACCACTGGAGTCAAGCTAGCTGGGCTGATGAGAGGTGTTACCTCGAAACCGGTCCGGTCCTCGGATGCTTGATTCCGTTCTGGGAAGGACATGGCTTTTGTAGTTCGGACTGGACTGTTCCCATGGGGCACAGGGTCAGAGCTGATTTGCATATCGCCATTGTCTAACCCAGGGTGGTGTGGAGTGCAAAAAAACGATGGATTTGGGCCCAGATCTTCGGACTGGGGTGAATGTGTGACATTGATCCACATTTGGTCCATCACCTGTTTTGTTTGCAAATTCCGCCCTACGTGCGCTGGGGATGCTCAGACGTGGGTCCCAGGCACTCCACACCACTGGAGTCAAGCTAGCTGGGCTGATGAGAGGTGTTACCTCGAAACCGGTCCGGTCCTCGGATGCTTGATTCCGTTCTGGGAAGGACATGGCTTTTGTAGTTCGGACTGGACTGTTCCCATGGGGCACAGGGTCAGAGCTGATTTGCATATCGCCATTGTCTAACCCAGGGTGGTGTGGAGTGCAAAAAAACGATGGATTTGGGCCCAGATCTTCGGACTGGGGTGAATGTGTGACATTGATCCACATTTGGTCCATCACCTGTTTTGTTTGCAAATTCCGCCCTACGTGCGCTGGGGATGCTCAGACGTGGGTCCCAGGCACTCCACACCACTGGAGTCAAGCTAGCTGGGCTGATGAGAGGTGTTACCTCGAAACCGGTCCGGTCCTCGGATGCTTGATTCCGTTCTGGGAAGGACATGGCTTTTGTAGTTCGGACTGGACTGTTCCCATGGGGCACAGGGTCAGAGCTGATTTGCATATCGCCATTGTCTAACCCAGGGTGGTGTGGAGTGCAAAAAAACGATGGATTTGGGCCCAGATCTTCGGACTGGGGTGAATGTGTGACATTGATCCACATTTGGTCCATCACCTGTTTTGTTTGCAAATTCCGCCCTACGTGCGCTGGGGATGCTCAGACGTGGGTCCCAGGCACTCCACACCACTGGAGTCAAGCTAGCTGGGCTGATGAGAGGTGTTACCTCGAAACCGGTCCGGTCCTCGGATGCTTGATTCCGTTCTGGGAAGGACATGGCTTTTGTAGTTCGGACTGGACTGTTCCCATGGGGCACAGGGTCAGAGCTGATTTGCATATCGCCATTGTCTAACCCAGGGTGGTGTGGAGTGCAAAAAAACGATGGATTTGGGCCCAGATCTTCGGACTGGGGTGAATGTGTGACATTGATCCACATTTGGTCCATCACCTGTTTTGTTTGCAAATTCCGCCCTACGTGCGCTGGGGATGCTCAGACGTGGGTCCCAGGCACTCCACACCACTGGAGTCAAGCTAGCTGGGCTGATGAGAGGTGTTACCTCGAAACCGGTCCGGTCCTCGGATGCTTGATTCCGTTCTGGGAAGGACATGGCTTTTGTAGTTCGGACTGGACTGTTCCCATGGGGCACAGGGTCAGAGCTGATTTGCATATCGCCATTGTCTAACCCAGGGTGGTGTGGAGTGCAAAAAAACGATGGATTTGGGCCCAGATCTTCGGACTGGGGTGAATGTGTGACATTGATCCACATTTGGTCCATCACCTGTTTTGTTTGCAAATTCCGCCCTACGTGCGCTGGGGATGCTCAGACGTGGGTCCCAGGCACTCCACACCACTGGAGTCAAGCTAGCTGGGCTGATGAGAGGTGTTACCTCGAAACCGGTCCGGTCCTCGGATGCTTGATTCCGTTCTGGGAAGGACATGGCTTTTGTAGTTCGGACTGGACTGTTCCCATGGGGCACAGGGTCAGAGCTGATTTGCATATCGCCATTGTCTAACCCAGGGTGGTGTGGAGTGCAAAAAAACGATGGATTTGGGCCCAGATCTTCGGACTGGGGTGAATGTGTGACATTGATCCACATTTGGTCCATCACCTGTTTTGTTTGCAAATTCCGCCCTACGTGCGCTGGGGATGCTCAGACGTGGGTCCCAGGCACTCCACACCACTGGAGTCAAGCTAGCTGGGCTGATGAGAGGTGTTACCTCGAAACCGGTCCGGTCCTCGGATGCTTGATTCCGTTCTGGGAAGGACATGGCTTTTGTAGTTCGGACTGGACTGTTCCCATGGGGCACAGGGTCAGAGCTGATTTGCATATCGCCATTGTCTAACCCAGGGTGGTGTGGAGTGCAAAAAAACGATGGATTTGGGCCCAGATCTTCGGACTGGGGTGAATGTGTGACATTGATCCACATTTGGTCCATCACCTGTTTTGTTTGCCAATATAGTTAAGGCCATGAAGCTGGGTGACTATTTCAGAGTGCCGTGTTTGGCGCACTGTATAAACCTTGTTGTCCAAAAATTCTTGGGTGATAAAGACAGTGCAGCGTACAGAGTATTGGACACCTGCCGAAAAATGTGCAACCATTTCAGCCATTCTTTTAAGGCCCGGAAGCAGCTGAGGAGCCTGCTATATCAACGTCAAATGCCAGTGAAAGCACTCATCCAGGAGGTGGTAACACGTTGTAACTCAACCTTCTACATGCTTGAGCGTCTGTATGAGCAGTATACGGTACTCAATCACTATTTCTTAACACAGGGTACAGCTCAGAAGGAGGACCTGAGGATGGGTGCGGCGCAATGGAACATAGTTAAAAGCCTGACATGCATGCTTCGTCCTTTTGAGTTCTTCACGCGTGCAGTCAGCAAGGAGGACTGTAATTTGGGAAAAGCTATCCCATTGTTGTACATGCTGGAGCACCAACTGAAGGAGGTGTGTTCTGTGTTTGAAAAAGCTGAAAAAAAACAAGACTCTTTTGTTCTGGCTGAGAAATTATTAGTCAAGGAGGACAAGGGGAAACCCATTAAATCACTCGGGACCATGGGTGGCAAGTATTTATCAAAACAACAAGTGGTCCTGAGTATGCGAGAATGAGGAAAAAAGATATATATATAGATCACAATGGAATTCTATATAGTTCAGGATTCCTTGACCAGCCGGCCAAGGAATATTTATTGGTTCAATAAGTTTATGATCTTAAAAATACAACAATCAACCCAAAGAGTAAGAGTAAGGGGTAGAAAGTAATCCCCTTAACCCCTCCCCGTGGCTATACCTAAAACGTACCTTCACGCAACAGCGTGCACTCAGTAAGATTACCAACCTTTTTATTTATTTTAGATTGGGCTTTACCCTTAAACCTATACCGGCGCTTCTTCAGAATCCCAACCCAACCGCATCTCGAAGAACGGTTCACCCACTAAGGTACCCAGGCTCACTTAACAATAAGTTCCCCTTCACCCCTGAGTTCTAACACCGGCATTAATACCATTTATTGTCAACAGAAGAAATCACGTGGGCGACCCAAAAAGGACCTTCCCAATTGAAGCTAATCCTACCTCAAGCCACCAACTTGGTAGGTTCCCCCGGCTAACAAGCGCCATAAGCCCCCACAATTCACCCTCAAAGACTGGAATTTTCCACCAACACAAGCCTCACTTTGTCACGGCTTACTTATAGTCCCCTAATCACCTTCACTCACAAGTCCAATGAGTACCCATCACCAACACTCCACGTCTATACGGATGACCACTCACAGAAATTATGAACTGCAAGTTGCATGATTTTCAGAGGTCTTGCACGGAATACTCACGCCTCATGGCAACACCGACCACTGCGTTTCCGAATGCAAAGTCTGTTGTTACAATGTGAGCTCTGACAATACAAACAATGACTGTGTATATATCTTTGTTTTTCTTCCCTTTTCATTTCTTCTCAAAAACAGGTGTTATAAATAATTGTGTTCAGGCAAAACTATTTTTTTTGTCCTGATGATGATCCCGTGATACTTGAGCTGGGGATCCAAACGTCGACCTTAGAGGAATTCATACATGTACTTCCATGATATTATTGTGTGTATGAATGACTCCAGGATACACTGCTAATGTATATCTAAAACCAGTGACCTGATAGCTCACTCTGTTTGCCTGATAACTTTCCTCACTTACCTTTACCCTCTTGCCTTCCCTCTCTCTGTACGGCACAGGACTGTGCCCTAATTTAACCCTTACTCTTTGGGTTGATTGTTGTATTTTTAAGATCATAAACTTATTGAACCAATAAATATTCCTTGGCCGGCTGGTCAAGGAATCCTGAACTATAGAGAATTCCATTGTGATCTATATATATCTTTTTTCCTCATTCTCGTATACTCAGGACCACTTGTTGTTTTGATAAATATGAGAAATTATTAGAGCACCTACAAGGTGAAGAACGTCTTAAAATGATCCACTCAGACCAGCATTACATTTGTGCTACTATTCTGGATCCACGCTACAAAAAGGCGCTGGCAGGCCAAGCATTCTTTCCTTTTGCTGATGAAGATGTTACAAGTTACAAACGGTGGATAGCCTCCTCAGCCAAGAGGTTTGAAAGAGAACGGCAGCAAATTGAAGGAGAAGGCAGTACATCAGCATCAGCAGGCCATCCCCAGTCACAACAATCCTCTTCTGCACCTGTGGCTGCGGCACAAGTGACCTCTCAGCCGTTAAAGAGACCGGCAACCGGATTATCTGCACCACCAGACGCAACAGTAACATTGGAGGCTGAAGAGGATTGGCTAGCTCGGCTTGGGTTTGGTTCTCAAAAGGTCACAGCAACAGCTAAGCAAAGAGCAGGAACCTTGGAGGAGAACCTTGATTCGATGGTCAAGGACTATCTGAATGACTCAACAGAGGTCTATGTTAATGCTGACCCATTGGCGTATTGGCATGGGAAAAAAGAATTGTGGCCACAGCTCACCAACCTGGCTTTAAACTACTTATCTTGCCCACTCGCAAGTGTGTCTTCTGAACGTGTTTTCAGTGCTGCTGGTGGCATTGTAACTTCCAAACGGAGCCGCCTCTCGCCCAAAAATGTGGAGAGGTTAACAATGATCAAGATGAATCAGCACCTCATACCACCAGATTTCAGAGTACGAGAAAGCGCGCCGGATGAAGACGAGGTGGCCACCAACATAGATGAGGGAATTTCTACTCTGTCAGGTGACACTGAGCTCACCCTGCCTGAATTCGCAGAGTATGATGACGAAGCCTTATTCTCATTCCTGGACCGTGATACCGAGCCCTGAAAATGAGACAACGAATCAATAACTTTCTTTTTTGTCCTTATTCACTTTTATTCCTGTGTGTCTGTCTTTCTTTGTTGTGCACAGTTAATATAATTCAAACTTTAATCAGATAATCACAAAAACAAGCCCATCAGCAGAACTGTCTTCACTTGTTTGCTAATTGATTTGAAGGTGCCGCAGTCTGCATTCCTCAGGTTCACAAGTTCAGAAGAACATGCTCCTCTATCCTCCTCCTCCAGACTCCTATTTCCATCAAAGCAGAAGGCTGGTTTACGCCAATGAAGAAAGACTCAGCACTTGTGGGGGTGTTGTTCTACCTCTTTGCAGGTGAGTTGACGGCTCTGGGGCCATTGCTGGGAAGCTCTAAAAGTGGTTTGGACCAAATCCGAGGTGCATATTTTTTAGTGTATTTGCTGACTTGCTTGCCTTTGAGGTGCTCTTAGGGGGGGTTCCGTCTGTTTGTGGATGAGTTTCGGGGTCTGTCAGCACTGCTGGGACACTCTAATCTTGATTGCATTTGCTATTCAGGAAATACGTGGTGGCAAACCCGACTTATGGCCTAGCTACGCAGCGCGTTTGGACCGAAGGCCGAGAAATATTGTAAGTAGGAGATGTTGCTTTTGGCCTGTTTGGGGGTGTTATGCTTTTTGGCGGGTGGGTTGGTGAGTCTTGGGCCATTCCTGGGAAGGTCTAATACCGGGTAGAAGTGGTTGGGACAAAATCCATGCCGATTTTTTTTGTTGCTATTTCTGACATTTTGCTCAATGTAGCGTTTTCAGGGGCCGGTTTGGGGGGCTTCCTGGTGTTTGTGGGTGGGTTTCAGGGTCTGGGAGCACTGCTGGCTATGGATACTTTACTTTGCAAGAGGTTTGAAGCAAATCCATGGTGGCAGAGGGGAGTTAGGGCCTAGCTGCAGAGCGCGCGCGGAGTGATTTGGGAAATTTGGGAAAAAATGACTAAGTCCCCATTTTTGTACTTTTGCTCTTTGGCTGTTTGGGGGTCTTCTACTCGTTTTCTCTTGGGTTGACGGCTCTGGGGCCATTGTTGGGAAGCTCTAATACCGGATAAAAGTGGTTTGGACCAAATCCGAGGTGCAAATTTTTTAGTGTTTTTGCTGACTTGCTTGCCTTTGAGGTGCTCTTAGGGGGGGTTCCGTCTGTTTGTGGGTGAGTTTCGGGGTCTGTCAGCACTGCTGGGACACTCTAATCTTGATTGCATTTGCTTTTCAGGAAATCTGCGGTGGCAAACCCGACTTATGGCCTAGCTACGCAGCGCGTTTGGACCGAAGGCCGAGAAATATTGTAAGTAGGAGATTGCATGTGTTTCGGGGTGTTCTACATTTTTGCAACTCAGTTCTGGGGTCTTAGAGCACTCGTGAGAATGTGTAATTTTGGTTGCAAGTCATTTGAAGAAAATTCTGGGTGGGAAAGGAGGGATTTGGCATAGTTAAAGATAGCCTTTGCCACTATTCTTAACTTAGGGTTCGTTAGGGTTAGCAGTATTTCTATTGCATGTGTTTGGGTGGGGGGGTTTTCGAGTCTTGGAGCGATGCTGGCTATGGATACTTTTGCTTGGTTGCTTGCAAGTGGTTTGAATGCAATCCACGGTGGGTAAGGGGGTATTTGGGCCTACTTTTACTTTCAAAGTACGTTTTGTCACCAGTTTTCTGCTAGGCCTCGTTTTTTCCGATTTGATTGGGGGTCTTCTACATTTTTGCGACTGGCTTTAGTAAGGGTCTGGGTGGGAGCACTGCTGGGAAGATCTAATTTTGTTCTAAAACACAGTTTACAGTACACCTAGCTTGAGGGGAAAGATCCGCTACATTAATTTGCCCATACTTATTTATCCTTCAAAAGGTGACTCAGACAGAGTACGCACTGTCAAAAATATTGTACTGTCTACTAGGAAAATCAAAGTGTGAGTTTTTGCACTCCACAGCCTACATACCTTATATTTATTTATCAGTGGTGTTGTAATATTATATCACTTCCTGTTTTTCGTTGAATAATTACAGGCCGGGTTTCAGTCTGTGCAATGGGGAAAAAAAGGATGGAGTTAGGCTTCACATTAGCGAGCCGCAATTCAGCATCCGCCAGGCAGGCAGTGGACAGGGTGTCTTCTGGTCACCAACATTGATGGACGAAGCGTCAGATGGAATGGAGGAGTGCCGCTAATAAGAGGATTTTTTTTCTGCATGCAACTTACTTACCAAATTCAACAGGACAACTACAACAACATACAGATACAGTATCCATTGTGTTTTTCTATGACTGTGACTGCATTTCTTGGATCTCTCTCTGCTTCGAAATTGATCCCTTAACACATCACTTACTCCACTCCACTATCACATCTGCACCACACATAGTCATTTGTGAGTGCTCCTACGTAATTCGCAAGTCGCAGCACGCCCCAGCCCGTAGAGGACTGGGATGGCCCCAATGATGAAGCATGTCACCAAGGGGCTACCCTGGTGAGTGAGGGGACACCTAGAAAAAGAGCAATTTCTCCTTTTCTATCTACTACACCTTCCAGACTAACCCCATTGAGTGTTGTGAATGGATTTATAGTGACCAGCAAGGCTCTCAGGTATCTGCAACAGAGACCTTATCTTGAATATAGTTATCAATAATTCCACACACGCCCTGTACTGTCGCATTCTTTCTTCCACAGTTGTCGAAAGTACTACTTACTTTTCACTGACATGCATGCAGTAGTGCATGCACTTTCAAAGATTGATGGATAGGTTTGTACCCAAAGATTTGTTTATGTTCAATTGTTTGTCCATGCTGTGCTTTTTTTACAGGGTGTCTTCTGGTGGTGACCAACATCGATGGACGAAGCGTCAGCTGCAATGGAGGAGTGCCGCTAATAAGAGGATTTTTTTTCTGCATGCAACTTACTTAACAAATTCAACAGGACAACTACAACAACATACAGATACAGTATCCATTGTGTTTTTCTGTGACTGTGACTGCATTTCTTGGATCTCTCTCTGCTTCTAAATTGATCCTTTAACACATCACTTAGTCCACTCCACTATCACATCTGCACCACACATAGTCATTTGTAAGTGCTCCTACGTAATTCGCAAGTCGCAGCACGCCCCAGCCCGTAGAGGACTGGGGTGGCCCCAATGATGAAGCATGTCACCAAGGGCCAACCCTGGTGAGTGAGGGGACACCTAGAAAAAGAGCAATTTCTCCTTTTCTATCTACTACACCTTCCAGACCAACCCCATTGAGTGTTGTGAATGGATTTATAGTGACCAGCAAGGCTCTCAGGTATCTGGCAACAGAGACCTTATCTTGAATATAGTTATCAATATTTCCACACACGCCCTGTACTGTCGCATTCTTTCTTCCACAGTTGTCGAAAGTACTACTGACTTTTCACTGACATGCATGCAGTAGTGCATGCACTTTCAAAGATTGATGGATAGGTTTGTACCCAAAGATTTGCTTATGTTCACAATTGTTTGTCCATGCTGTGCTTTTTTTTCTTGTCTCACAAAACCTTTCCCAAAAACCCCCGTACCCATCCATTTTTCAAACCCTAACCCTCTTCCCCCGGGCTGTGTGGTTTTGATTGATGTGTGACTAAATTACAGCAATAAATCCACACACTTTCTGGGGAGGATAAGGTGATACCAACAGGCTGGTGAAGAAATCCGAGGATATATTCTTACTCTGCTTGACAAAGACCCATGGCTAATGTCAAAGAACTTCAACCGAATTAGTAGTTATACTTTACCATTTGTTAGGCTACAATGTGGCACTGTTCTAGTGTACTGTCACCTGCTATATTCTCTATTGTACCGTTGTATTGCTCAGGAGGACAAACCAGATTTCATTTTCTTTTTTTTCATAGGCATGCAACTGCCACTGTGTCACACCACTAGTACCACCGCTATGAGGAAATTTTATTCGCCCAGGATTGCCAACCTTATTCGCTGTTTCCCGTGGAGCCAGCCCTGGGCCTAGCCCTACTTGCAAACAGAAATTACAGGTAAGATAGGTGTTTGGTTGGAGGTAGTATAATGGAGTATTAGGAGAGACGAGAGATTGACGGTAGTACTACTAAAGTCACAGGACTATTCAGGAAAACAAACTTACTGTTAAACCCCCACCCACCAGACTCAAAAGCTGTAAAAAACAGGTATGGTCAGATAAAGTTTCAAAAATTATATTTTTATAGCCCTAACAAAATAATCTCCCGCAAGACCCTCCCTAACCCCAACGATTGTCCTTCAAAAGTCCCCAAAAAACCCAACTCCCAATTCCCACCCCCCAAAAGTCTCTAAAAAAGGGGCAAGGGACACTATGGCAGGGTGCTGTTGCCTTTAGCAGCCAGGGCATCATGCTCCTTGCGGAGGGTGGCAAGTTCAAAGAGGAGGCCCTCCACCAAGTTCTTATAGTTCAGGACCTCCTGCTCCAGGTAGGACAGTCTGAGGGATAAGCGGCGCCGGTGTGCCTTGCAAATCCTGTGGGGGGCAGCTGCTGTCTTTGCTGCTCGGCGTTGGCGTTGGGCTTTGGTAGCCCAGCTCCGTACCGCTGGAGCACTGCGCTGGCTGGCAGCCCGCACGGAGGAGGATGCAGCTGTCCCCGTGGACGTTGTTGTTGTACCAGACTGCATCTCCTCCTCCTCCAGGGCCACCAGCCGCCGATATTCAGCGACAGTGGCATCCAGCCTCCGTTGCCGGGCCATTTGAGCCAGCTCCTTCCTCCTTGATGGTGTCTTGGATTTGGAAGGAGAACTACATGAAGAAAGAAAGACATAGTCTGTAACCAATGCTCCTTAAGATTAACACAAAATCATTGAGCAGAAAGTTGTCACAGTACAAGTAGCAAATTGAAAGCACAGTACATAACTATTGAGGACAGTATCTATGTAACCTCCGACTTCTTCATCCTTGCTCTAACATTAGTGGGAGTTTAAGGGACAAATTCTACAAGCACTATGGACTTCCATTACAGTCGACTATGACAGTACACCAGTCTTATTCTTATTCTTCTCTCTTGTTTAGGAAAATTGGTACGTTATCTTATGTAAGCCGGCTTAATGCCAGCGCAGTGAACTTGCACCCGAGAAAAACAGACGCACACCATGGTGAGTGAGACAGACTTGCGTTACTGTACTGGTCCAGTACATGCAGGTGGTGAAGCTCTTACTTTTCTATTACGGGTGGCACTGAGAATACTCTGTTAAAAGGGCTACTGCTTAATTAATTTAGCTTTCACCCTACAGTGCAATGGGTATTACAAAAGGAAAATAAAGAAGCTAAATAATCTGATTATCTATCACTTCACATGGGATGTATTTGATGACATATGGGATGACTTTAGGTGCTTTGCTTATTATGGAGTGAACAGTGATACCCCCACACATGAATGACGTACTACTACTAAACTAAAGTTATTAAGAGAGGTAGTGAGTGTCCACTGTAATAACCGGATATATGCTGTGCTTGCAGTTGCAATACAAACTACTGCTACTATTCATGGTAGTATTTGGACAAAATTACAACTTCTTTTCCTTGCCTTTCCTACACTGGAATGGACGTGTGGGTGCAGTGTTACATGCTCTTCAAAGTAACACTTAGTTCATCCAGTGACCGTCTACTCTCTCTAGATACACATATGCTATCTAAGAGTCAGATAGTACCATGAATGATCCAGGCATCCATCCATTCAAAGTATATGCACACATACAGTTTCTGTTTCACCCACCCAGGCTGTTCTCCTTACACCCATCCTTGCTTCATCATTCACCCAGCCATGCACCATACCATATTCTTTCCTTCCCAGCCACCTCGGGGACCAAGCAAACACATATCATTCTTCTTTGCCAGTCATCATTACACTCGTCCTTCCACACTTACTTACACCCTTCTTTCGCTTTTTGTTCAGCCCTTCCATCAAGTTCACCTCAGATCTGATTGGGATTCTTCTCGCCAAAAACTTCATAGCTAAGTCGAAGTACATTTAGAGGAGCCTACTACCTGGTTTATTTATAATACACCCGTGCAGAAAGCACACTCTGCAGTCTTCAATCTGAAATGAGTAAGGAATGTATAGCTTACCTCTGCCCGCCACCACCGTGTCATTCCCCACAGATTTGCTCGGCACTTGCACCGCCTCCTCCCCAGAGTTGTCCTCCTCGTCCAATGCCACCACCACCTCGACGCTGGCCCCGCCTCCAGATGTTCCACCTACAAAGTACATTTAATAATGTTAGAATACACCACTCACTACTATATAATATTTGGTCTAGGAGGAAGAAAGAAATGTGAAAAAAACTGTATACAATTTAATAATTTGTGACTGTCTACTGTAAAGTAAAAATGTCCCTTTTTCCATGGAAGGCTGTTGTCTTGCTGCACTTTTTGGCACAACTGATGAATGCTTGCTTTTTATTTTTAACACGCACCACTTTTTCTCCTAACAGACAGAAGCTTGACTTCTAAGAACACGAGCAGGATCAAGTTCAAACCAGGTGAGAGCTCGGCTCGACCACAAGAAATGTGTCCAATTAATCATCAGCACTAAGCACTTTTCCATTTCCAGTTAAACGTTTACTTTTATGACAAACTTGATTTCAATAAATGTGTTTACTTTTAATAAAGCTTTTAAACTCAAATAGACTCTGTGGTTTTTGGTCCTCCAGACTAGAGTGGATGAGCTAAAGGTTTTGGAATTTTTGCAAGCATAAGTCCGTGCCTCTGCCATCGGTGACTTTGGGAGCTAAATGACTCTGCCACACTATCTAGTCAGTAAGGAGATTGGGGGTTCAACTACAAAGTCTGTTATCACTGAGGTATGTGGAAAGTCTAACAGCACCTATTATAATTGATAAGCTAAGCAATGCATTATTTAGTGTCCATAGTTCTGTTTGTGCAGATTTGTCCCTGCAACAGTAGTAGAATGGATTGTCCTCCTATCCAAACCAAAAGTAAAGTAGTATCTTATTCTTTCTTGGTGGTCATTCACCTTTTTATTGTTGGCAATTGTCAAAGCATAAACATTTAGAATACTTGAAAAGACATTATGGACAATCCCAGAGGACTGCACTCAGTGCATAGAGCTATTGCTGACTAGAATGGGAGTCCAATGGAAATGCCAAATGTGCAATCTTAGTTAGCTACACAGACAGACTAATAAGAATAATCTAGTAATACTACACGGAGTCATAGTCGAGGCAGGATAAGAATTTAGATCCTGTCTACAAGAAGATCAAAGACGATTTAGAAAAAATCGAATGAGGAATGCTAGGAAAAAATAAGTACTCTATATTAAAATTAAAACTTACTGGGGCCAGCAAAGGAGCCCTTGCCTGCCCGGTCCGGGCCTGCATCGTCAACAGCACCCTCCTCCTCCTCCTGTGTCCTCCTCTTGCCCCTGGGGGAAGCTGATGTACAACATGAAAGAAAGAAAAACAGAAAACATGGATGATATTTGTCAACCAAATCAAACATTTCAAAAGAACTAACAAAATATTTTTGCGAAATAGCAAATAGACAACTACTCCACGGGATATATTATTGACCAATCTCATGTGGTCGACTACGTTATTACTTTAGTATTGCTTGATTTGCGGACCGTCGAATTGGAAATTACCTTATGTAACTCACTAAACAAAGTACTAAAAAGGTTTGCCTAGGATTGGCAGGCAGCAGTCCGCAGCACGCGAAGTGACAGCCAAAGTCCATCGTGATTGAAGATCAGCGACAACACTAAAGTTTCCTATTACATTAACCAGTCATTAAAATACTCAAACTATCAATCCACCACCACTATTTCTTCTTATCGCCATGTGTACAAAGGAAGGACTGGACTTGAGTCTGTAGGGGCTGATTTAGAAGCCCCTTGCGGCTCTTTTGCTCCATTGTTGCGTGACTTTTGAGACGCAGCGACAGCACAAAAGAGGCGCAATGGTGCGGCGTATATTAACAACGCAACGCATATGGGAGATGCATCACATTGTAAAGCCCTGCGCCAATAAGGGGGCGTAGTGGCTGAGGGAAATCTACAAGATTTCAATCAGTCACTTTGAGGACAATGATGCGTGACTCAAACCCTGCGCCTGCTTGAAGCAGACGTACGGCTTGACGCAGCATTTGGGAGATAGGGCACCCCAGAGCATTGATGGAGCTGCACCGTCGTTGCGACGCAACTCCAGCAATGCGCCGCCTTTACGGCACAGATGCGTAACGCTTTTGTGACATTTTGGGCCCATGGTGCGCCGCATTGTAAATACGGCGCACCATGGGTGATGGTGGCGTGACGCACAATTACTGGCGCATCCCTGCTACTTTGCAGGGATGCGCCGGTAATTAAAAATCTGAACCTTAGTGTGTAGCATTACGCAGTTCTTTAAACTACACTCATAGATAATTTCACAGGCCAATGAAATGAACACAAAATCTAAAACAAATAAGCATAGTAGCAACACTACTGAGAAGAAGGAGAGCAGTGTACCTGAAATGCACAGAAGATTTTGAAATATAATTTACCTACAATGTAATGAGCAGCATTATTGCTCTTGGTAAAAAACAAAAATTTGCAATATAATAACACAGCAGGAGAAAACATAGTAGTAAAGAAATAGCTACTACTACTCACCAAGCCCGGGGATCTCAAGGCCAAGGAGGTCGAGCAGATCTCGCTCACGGGTCAGGACATCCGTCCAGCGGTGGGTGGCCTGGTTGTAGGTGCGCCAGACCCGAGAGTGGTGGTAAATGGCCTGGCACACCTTCTCCCACCGCTTCCGGCGCTCCCGGACCCCATACCCGGCACTGATCTTGCCGCCTCCCATGATGGTCCTGGGGAGGCGGCGCTGAACATAAAAAATGAGTTGGCCCACCTCCTCCGGGGTAAAGATCTCCCTGTGTACGACCTCCTCCCCCCTCAAACGCCCGCACGGGAGCCGGACACGGGGTGCGGGACCCTTCCCCTTCTCGGGATGCTTCCCGGCTCCCTTCACCATGGTCTGGGCGGAAAGGAATAAAGAAAATAGAATAGGGAAGAGAAGAAAAGAAAAGAGTTTAAAAAAGTAGTTTAAAATTAACCAAAAGTAGCAGTAAATACAAAAATATAGGGCTAGAAAAATAGAGGGATAGATAATAAGTAAAATAGATAAAAAAAACTACAAACAAGCAAAGGATAGCAGAGATTTAGAGAGGATACAAAGACCATACCCAGGACCATAGCAATAAATGAGAAACAAGATGGCCGTGCCCGTTCACGACCGCGCAGGTAAGTTCGCGCAAGATTTTCCTTGCGAACATGAGCGAAACTGTACTGGCAAGCCGCAGACTTTGCGAGATTACACTTCGCGCCCGGAAACGGAAATACGTCAGGCAAACAAGATGGCCGCGCCCTTGAACGACCGCAAGGGTATCTTCGCGCCTTGCGCTACGAGCGGCTCGCAAAAACGCACAAAACCTTGCCAACTAACACGCCGCAAAAAAACAAATTGCATATTCGCACAAATTTGCGGCTTCCGAATCCGATCTCGCGAGTGTTCGCTCCCCGCAAATCCTGCGAAATTGCAGTAAAACGTGTTTTGCAAAACTGAAAGCACTCGGCAGGTGCAAGAGTTCAAACTCATCATTAGTAACAATTCCCTGTAGTGCTTCCTGACTGGGGCCCCTCCAGAATTCAGTTGCTAGTTGCAACAATTGTATTACCCTGCTCTGACCCTCACAGCAGGCTCATAGAATAGCTACAAGTAGGCCACAAAGGTCCTGGGAAAAAAATGCACTGCAACAGAAAGCAAATTACAGATAAAGAAGCAGGTGCCAGACTGGAATTTTAAAACAGTGACACATTAATAAACTAACCCCAAATTAATTCATGTCAGTTGAAGCAGGGCTGGTGTGCTTGCTTTCCCCCCCCATAATTTACAGTGAAGATGAACCAGAGGGTGGCATTGATGTAACAGAGGGTTGCAGTGGTGAAACAGAGGGTGCTGGGAACCTGTGATGATGAACCAGACGTAGAAACAACATAATCGCGACTGTTGCGTGCCAAAATGTAAGTTCGCAATTGCGAACTGATACGAAACCCTTGCGAACTGGCAGAAATCCTTGCGAACACAAAAAAAAATCCGCAAATTCGCTAGAATTCGCGGATTTTGCGGATTGCGAGTTCGCAAATCCGCAAAATTCACGAACGCGAGATTCGCAAAATTCGCCCATGCTTACTCTAATCTTGATTGCATTTGCTTTTCAGGAAATCCGTGGTGGCAAACCGGACTTATGGCCTAGCTACGCAGCGCGTTTGGACCGAAGGCCGAGAAATATTGTAAGTAGGAGATGTTGCTTTTGGCCTGTTTGGGGGTGTTATGCTTTTTGGCGGGTGGGTTGGCGGGTCTTGGGCCATTCCTGGGAAGGTCTAATACCGGCTAGAAGTGGTTGGGACAAAATCCACGCCGATTTTTTTCTTGCTATTTCTGACATTTTGCTCAATGTAGCGTTTTCGGGGGCCTGTTTGGGGGGCTTCCTGGTGTTTGTGGGTGGGTTTTAGGGTCTGGGAGCACTGCTGGCTATCGATACTCTACTTTGCAAGAGGTTTGAAGCAAATCCATGGTGGCAGAGGGGAGTTAGGGCCTAGCTGCAGAGCGCGCGCAGAGTGATTTGGGAAATTTGGAAAAAAATGACTAAGTCCCCATTTTTGTACTTTTGCTCTTTGGCTGTTTGGGGGTCTTCAACTCGTTTTCTCCTGGGTTGACGGCTCTGGGGCCATTGCTGGGAAGCTCTAATACCGGATAAAAGTGGTTTGGACCAAATCCCAGGTGGAAATTTTTGTGTGTTTTTGATGACTTGCTTGCCTTTGAGGTGCTCTTAGGGGGGGTTCCGTCTGTTTGTGGGTGAGTTTCGGGGTCTGTGAGCACTGCTGGGACACTCTAATCTTGATTGCATTTGCTTTTCAGGAAACCCGTGGTGGCAAACCCAACTTATGGCCTAGCTACGCAGCGCGTTTGGACCGAAGGCCGAGAAATATTGTAAGTAGGAGATGTTGCTTTTGGCCTGTTTGGGGGTGTTATGCTTTTTGGCGGGTGGGTTGGCGGGTCTTGGGCCATTCCTGGGAAGGTCTAATACCGGGTAGAAGTGGTTGGGACAAAATCCACGCCGAAAAGCCTTTTGGCACTTTTTGTAACTTAGGGTTCGTTAGGGTTAGCCCTAGCAGCAGGATTGCATGTGTTTCGGGGTGTTCTAGATTTTTGCAACTGAGTTCGGGGGTCTTAGAGCACTCGTGAGAATGTGTAATTTTGGTTGCAAGTCATTTGAAGAAAATCCATGGTGGGAAAGGGGGGATTTGGCATAGTTAAAGAAAGCCTTTGCCACTATTCTTAACTTAGGGTTAGTTAGGGTTAGCAGTATTTCTATTGCATGTGTTTGGGTGGGGGGGTTTTCGAGTCTTGGAGCGATGCTGGCTATGG
Organism: Lissotriton vulgaris; assembly: GCF_964263255.1. Classification (NCBI taxonomy): domain Eukaryota; kingdom Metazoa; phylum Chordata; class Amphibia; order Caudata; family Salamandridae; genus Lissotriton; species Lissotriton vulgaris. Next base: position 125,269 of record NW_028245451.1, read on the forward strand.
ATACTTTTGCTTGGTTGCTTGCAAGTGGTTTGAATGCAATCCACGGTGGGTAAGGGGGTATTTGGGCCTACTTTTACTTTCAAAGTACGTTTTGTCACCAGTTTTCTGCTATGCCTCGTTTTTTGCGATTTGATTGGGGGTCTTATACATTTTTGCGACTGGCTTTAGTAAGGGTCTGGGTGGGAGCACTGCTGGGAAGATCTAATTTTGTTCTAAAACACAGTTTACAGTACACCTAGCTTGAGGGGAAAGATCCGCTACATTAATTTGCCCATACTTTATTATCCTTCAAAAGGTGACTCAGTTGAGTACGCACTGTCAAAAATATTGTACTGTCTACTAGGAAAATCAAAGTGTGACTTTTTGCACTCCACAGCCTACATACCTTATATTTATTTATCAGTGGTGTTGTAATATTATATCACTTCCTGTTTTTCGTTGAATAATTACAGGCCGGGTTTCAGTCTGTGCAATGGGGAAAAAAGGATGGAGTCAGGCTTCACATTAGCGAGCCGCAATTCAGCATCCGCCAGGCAGGCAGTGGACAGGGTGTCTTTTGGTCACCAACATTGATGGACGAAGCGTCAGATGGAATGGAGGAGTGCCGCTAATAAGAGGAATTTGTTTCAGCATGCAACTTACTTATCAAATTCAACAGGATAACTACAACAACATACAGATACAGTATCCATTGTGTTTTTCTATGACTGTGACTGCATTTCTTGGATCTCTCTCTGCTTCTAAATTGATCCCTTAACACATCACTTAGTCCACTCCACTATCACATCTGCACCACACATAGTCATTTGTAAGTGCTCCTACGTAATTCGCAAGTCGCAGCACGCCCCAGCCCGTAGAGGACTGGGATGGCCCCAATGATGAAGCATGTCACCAAGGGGCAACCCTGGTGAGTAAGGGGACACCTAGAAAAAGAGCAATTTCTCCTTTTCTATCTACTACACCTTCCAGACCAACCCCATTGAGTGTTGTGAATGGATTTATAGTGACCAGCAAGGCTCTCAGGTATCTGGCAACAGAGACCTTATCTTGAATATAGTTCTCAATAATTCCACACACGCCCTGTACTGTTGCATTCTTTCTTCCACAGTTGTCGAAAGTACTACTTACTTTTCACTGACATGCATGCAGTAGTGCATGCACTTTCAAAGATTGATGGATAGGTTTGTACCCAAAGATTTGTTTATGTTCAATTGTTTGTCCATGCTGTGCTTTTTTTACAGGGTGTCTTCTGGTGGTGACCAACATCGATGGACGAAGCGTCAGCTGCAATGGAGGAGTGCCGCTAATAAGAGGAATTTTTTTCTGCATGCAACTTACTTACCAAATTCAACAGGACAACTACAACAACATACAGATACAGTGTCCATTGTGTTTTTCTACGACTGTGACTGCATTTCTTGGATCTCTCTCTGCTTCTAAATTGATCCGTTAACACATCACTTAGTCCACTCCACTATCACATCTGGACCACACATAGTCATTTGTAAGTGCTCCTACGTAATTTCCAAGTCGCAGCACGCCCCAGCCCGTAGAGGACTGGGATGGCCCCAATGATGAAGCATGTCACCAAGGGCCAACCCTGGTGAGTGAGCGGACACCTAGAAAAAGAGCAATTTCTCCTTTTCTATCTACTACACCTTCCAGACCAACCCCATTGAGTGTTGTGAATGGATTTATAGTGACCAGCAAGGCTCTCAGGTATCTGGCAACAGAGACCTTCTCTTGAATAAAGTTATCAATATTTCCACACACGCCCTGTACTGTCGCATTCTTTCTTCCACAGTTGTCAAAAGTACTACTTACTTTTCACTGACATGCATGCAGTAGTGCATGCCCTTTCAAAGATTGATGGATAGGTTTGTACCCAAAGATTTGTTTATGTTCACAATTGTTTGTCCATGCTGTGCTATTTTTTCTTGTCTCCCAAAACCTTTCCCAAAAACCCCGTACCCATACATTTTTCAAACCCTAACCCTCTTCCCCCGGGCTGTGTGGTTTTGATTGATGTGTGACTAAATTACAGCAATAAATCCACACACTTGCTGGGGAGGATAAGGTGATAGCAACAGGCTGGTGAAGAAATCCAAGGATATATTCTTACTCTGCTTGACAAAGACCCATGGGTAATGTCAAAGAACTTCAACCGAATTAGTAGTTATACTTTACCATTTGTTAGGCTACAATGTGGCACTGTTCTAGTATACTGTCACCTGCTATATTCTCTATTGTACCGTTGTATTGCTCAGGAGGACAAACCAGATTTCATTTTCTTTTTTTTCATAGGCATGCAAGTGCCACTGTGTCACACCACTAGTACCACCGCTATGAGGAAATTTTATCCGCCCAGGATCGCCAACCTTATTCGCTGTTTCCCGTGGAGCCAGCCCTGGGTCTAGCCCTACTTTCAAACACAAATTACAGGTAAGATAAGCGTTTGGTGGGAGGGAGTATAATGGAGTTTTAGGAGAGACGAGAGACTGACGGTAGTACTACTAAAGTCCTAGGACTCTTGAATTCACTTCACTTACTCTGTGAGAGGCACTTAGTGTTGAAAACATTTGGGCATTTACACTTAAAGGAAGAAAATGGAACTAAACTTTCAGGAAAACAAAGTTACTGTTAAACCCCCACCCACCAGGCAAGCAGTAAAAAACAGGTATGCTCAGATAAAGTTTCAAAAAGTATATTTATATCCCTAACAAAATAATCTCCCGCAAGACCCTCCCTAACCCCAACGGTTGTCCTATAAAAGTCCCAAACCCAACTCCTGATTCCCACCCCCCAAAAGTCTCCAAAAAAGGGGCAAGGGACACTATGGGTGGATGCTGTTTACTTTTTGGGCCAGGCATCATACTCCTGGCGGAGCAAGGCGTACTCTACGCGGAGCCCCTCCAACACGTTTGTAAAGTGGTGGAGCTCCTGCTGAAGGCAGGACACCCTCAGGGTACTGCGGCGCAAGCGTGCCTTGCAGTTACAATGGCTGTGAGAGGCAGCTGTTGTCCTTGCTGCTCGGCGGTGGCGTTTGGCTTTGGCAGCCCGGCTCAGTCTGGCTGGAGCACTGTGCTGGGTGGCAGCCCGTCGGGGCACGGAGGCCGATGCAGACGACGTTGTTGTTGTGGTCGACTGCACACTTTCGTCGTCCTCCAGGGCCACCAGCCGCCTATATTCTGCAACAGTGGCAGCGATCCTCCGTTGCCGGGCCGCTCTAGCCAGCTCCTTCCTCCTTGTTTGTTTGGAAGGAGCATCTATATGAAGAAAGAAAGACATAGTCTGTAACCAATGCTCTTTAAGATTAACTCAATCATTCAGCAGAAATTTGTGTTGCAGTACAACTAGCAACTTGCAAGCACATTACATAACTATTGAGGCCAGTATCTATCTAACCTCCCACTTCTTCATCCTTGCTCTAACATTAGTGGGAGTTTAAGGAACAAATTCTACGAGCACTATGGACTTCCATTGGAGTCGACTATGAAAGTACACCAGTCTTATTCTTCTTGTCTCTTGTTTAGGAAAATTGGTACGCTATCTTCTGCAACCGAGAAAAAGAGCAAACGCCATGATGAGTGACTTAGACTTGCGTTACTGTACCGGTCCAGTACATGCAGGTGGTGAAGCTCTTACTTTTCTATTACGGGTGGCACTGAGAATACTCTGTTACAAGGGCTACTGCTTAATTAATTTAACTTTCACCCTACAGTGCAAATGAGTACTAGAAATGGAAAAATGAAGAAGATAAATAATCTGATTATCTATCACTTCACATGGGATGTTTTTGCTTACATATGGGATGACTTTAGGTGCTTTGCTTTTTATTGAGTGACCAGTGATACATCCACACATGAATGACTGAGTACTACTAAACTTATTAAGAGAGGTAGGGAGTGGCCACCGTAATAACCGGATCTATGCTGTGCTTGCAATACAAACTACTGCTACTATTGATGGTAGTATTTGGACAAAATTACAACTTCTTTTCCTTGCCTTTCCTACACTGGAACGAACGTGCGGGTGCTGTGTTACATGCTCTTCAAAGTTACACTTAGTTCATCCACTGACCGTCTACTCTCTCTAGATCATGGGTACTCACAAACTTTCTCTCAGGGGCTAAATTTACAGTGTAGTTTGTGGCCGAGGGCCGCACTGGTGGGGTGGAGTCAGAGGGGGCGGGGCTAAAGCAAAATGAAAACTTGTGACCATGAGGTTGCACACAGGTCCCTGCAGCAGATGCCTTCATCCACTGAGCCACCAGACCCAGCATTTACATACATCACTCTCCCTCCTGCCCTCCCTCTCCATCTCTCTCTCCCTCCTGCCCTCCCTCTCCCTCCCCCTCTGTCATCTCACTGTGTGTGTGTCTGTCTGTGTCAGCCTTCAGCCCGGGCTGAGACAGCTTCCTCAACGCGCACACACAGACAGCCACACCAAAGTACTTAACAGGTCTTTAAAAGACCATTAACATATTATTGAGGCTTTGTTTGTTGTAGCGCCCCTGCATCTCCACCCTGACAATCACTGCTTGCCCGGCCCCACAGGGCAGAGGCTTTGTTCTATTTCACCTCTTTGTGGCCCTGCATCTCCACTCTGCTCTGTGGGGGCCGGGGGAGCAGTGATTGTCAGAGTGGAGATGCAGGGGCGCTAACAGGTGAAATACAACAAAGTCTCTGCTCTGTGGGGGCCGGGGGAGCAGTGATTGTCTGCAAGGTCTGCGCACCGCCAAGGAAGGCTTGCCGGGCCGCCACCGGCCCGTGGGCCATACTATGAGTACCCCTGCTCTAGATACACATATGCTATCTAAGAGTCAGATAGTAGATCCAGGTATATTATGGACACATACAGTTTCTGTGTCACCCACCCAGGCTGTTGTCCTTCCACCAATCATTGCTCCATCATTCACCCAGCCATGCATCTCATATTCTTTCCTTCCCAGCCACGTCTTCAATCTCAATAAGTAAGGAATATATAAGAGCTTACCTCTGCCCGCCACCACCACCGTCTGAACTCTCACAGCCGGCACTGGAACCGCCGCCTCCTCCCCTGAGGAATTGCCCTCCGCCTCCGCGTCGAGCACCACCACCTCCGCGTTGGCCCCGCCACCAGATGTTCCACCTACAAAGTACATTTAAGAATGTTAGAATAAATCACTCACTAGTATTTGGTCTAGGAATGAAGACATGTGTGACTGTGTACTCTAAAGTAAAAACAAATGTCCCTTTTTCCAGGGAAGGGTGTTGTCTTGCTGCACTTTTTGGCACAACTGATGAAGGCTGGCTTTTTAACACGCACCATTTTTCTCCACACAGACAGAAGATGGACTTCTAACAACAAGATCAAGTTGAAACAAGGTGAGAGGTCGGCTCGACCACAAGAAATGTCTTCAATTAATCGTCAGCACTAACCACTTTTCCATTCTCAGTTAAACGTTTAGTTTTTTTTATTATGACTTCATTTTAATAAATGTGTTTACTTTTAATAAAGCTTTTAAACTTAAATAGACTCTGTGTTTTTTGGTCCAGACTAGAGTGACTGAGCGAAAGGTTTTGCAATTTTTGCAAGCATGAGTCCGTGCCTCTGACACTTCTTGACTCTGACTCCGTACTCTTGAGCTACGTTGGATAATCATCATTGGGGATCAATCATCGATGAATTCGGGAGGTAAATGACTGTGCCACACTATGTAGTCAGTCAGTAAGGACATTGGGGGTTCAAAGTCTGTTATCACAGAGGTATGTGGAAACTCTAACAGCACCTATTATAATTGATAAGCAATGCACTATTTATTGTCCATAGTTGTTTCTGCAGAAGAATTGTCCCCTCAACAGTAGTGGTATGGATTGTCCTCCTATCCAAACCAAAAGGTAGTATCTTATTCTTTCTTGGTGGTCATTCACATTTTATAGTTGGGAATTTTCAAAGCAGATAGAACACTTCAAAAGACATTATGGACAATCCCAGAGGACTGCACTGCACTAAGTTGATAGAGCTATTGCTGACTAGAATGGGAGTTTCGCCAACCGTGCAATCTTAGTTAGCTACACAGACAGACTAATAAGAATAATCTAGTAATACCACAGGGAGTCATAGTAGAGGCAGGATAAGAATTTAGATACAGTCTACAAGAAGATCAAAGACGATTTTGAAAAAATCAAATGAGGAACGCTAGGAAAAATAGGTACTAGTCTAAAATGAAAACTTACTGGGGCCAGCAAAGGAGCCCTCGCCTGCCCGATCCTGGCCCTGTTCAACAGCATCCGCCGCCTGCTGTTCCTGTGTCCCCTCGCCCCTGGAGGGAGCTGACGTACAACATGAAAGAAAGAACAGAAAACATGGATGATTGTTGCTTGTCAATGTCAACCAAATCAAACATTTCAAAACAACAATAACAAAATATTTCTGCGAAATTATATTGATTAGGGTTACTTTTCATTGATTTGCGGACCTGCGACTTCGAAAGTCACGTAACTCACTAAACAAAGTACTGAAAGGTTCACCTAGGACTGGCAGGCAGCAGTCCGCAGGCAAGACGCAAAGTGACAGACAAACTCCATTGTGATTTCAGTCAGATCAGTGACAACACTAACAGTTGCCTGCTACATAACCAGTCATTTAAATAGTCAAACTATCAATCCACCGCCGCTATTTTTCTTATTGTCAGGGGTACAAAGGAAGGGGCAGATTTAAGCCACTTGCAGCTCTTTTGCTCCGTTCTTGCGTGACTTTTGTGACGCAGCAGCTAAACAAAAGAGGCGCCATGGTGCGGCGTATAATATTATAACAACGTGACGCATTTGGGAGATGCATCCCGTTATAAAGCCCTGCGCCATCAGGGGGCGTTCCGGCGCAAGGGAGGGCATTCCTGCACTGGAACACATCCTAAAAGTGGCTGAGGGAAATCTACGAAATTTCAATCAGTCACCTTTAGGACAATGATGCGTCACACAAACCCTGCACCTGCTTGAAGCAGACGTACGGCTTGACCCAGCATTAGGGAGATAGAGTACCCCAGAGCATTGCTGGAGCTGCGCCATCGTTGCGACGCAACTCCAGCAGTAAAGCTTCGGTGACGTTTGGGCCCATGGTGCGCCGCATTGCAAATACGACGCACCATGTTTGGTGGTGGTAGCAGGCCGCACAATTACTGGCGCATCCCTGCTACTTTGCAGGGATGCAACGGTAATTGCAATTCTGCCCCTTAGGGGCATACTTACTTACGCATTCTGGCGCATCTCCAGAGATGCGCCAGATCAAATGCGTCACGCAAAACTACCCTTGCGACACGGCAGATGCGCCTCATTTACAATGCGGCGCGCCCTGGCGCAAGGGTAGGCACTTGCGTGACACATCTCGTCACGTAAGAGCGGCGCATCGCTGGAGTCACGTCGCCAACGCAATGCAACTCCAGTAATGCTCAGGGCCACCCAATACTTAACATGCTGTGTCAGTCCTTACGCCTGCTTCAAGCAGGCATAAGGAATTGAATTGACGTAGCAGCGTCGCAGAAGTGCCTGCGTTAAATCTTGTAGATTTCACGCAGGCACTTTTGCGAGGCGCACAGCCGCAGGACCGCCCACCCTGCATACTAGGAACGCACCCATTGTGGCGCAGGCCCATGTCTTTATAACGTGACGCATCTCCCTAGATGCGTCACGCTGTAAATGACTCGCAGGGATGCGCCACGTTTACGCCGCTGTTGCATCACGCAAGACAACGTAAACGTGGCGCAAGGGGCTTGTAAATGTAATCTGCCCCCTAGTGTCTAGCATTACGCAGTTCTGTAAAGTACACTCATACATAATTGTTACTCAGGCCAATGAGACCACAAAATAGAAAACAAATAAGCATAGTAGCAACGCCACTGAGAAGGAGAGCAGTGCACCTGAAATGCACAGAAGATTTTGAAATATAATTTAACTACAATGTAATCGTCAGCAGCATTATTGGCTTGCTCCATGTAAAAAACAAATATTTGCAATACAACAACACAGAGCAGGAGAAAACATAGTAGTGAGTGATGAAATAGCTACTACTACTCACCAAGCCCGGGGATCTCCAAGCCGAGCTGGCCCAGCAGGTCGCGCTCCCTGTCTAGGACTTCCGTCCAGCGGTGGGTGACCTGGCTGTAGGTGCGCTGGACCCCGGAGAGTTGGGACATGGCCCAGCACACCTTCTGACACCGCTTCCGGCGCTCCCGGATGTTGTAGCCGGCCGCGATCCTGCCGCCTCCCGCGATGGTGCTGGGCAGGCGGCGCTGGACGAAGTAGACCAGCGCGCCCACTTCCTCCGGGCTGAAGATCTCCCGTCGGGTCACCTGCTCCCCCCTCAATCGCCCGCTTGCTGTCCTGGCACGGGGTCAGGGACTCCTCCTCCCCGCCGCCGCTGCGTCCCTCAAGTGCCTGGGCAGCTTCACGGCGCCTGGCTTCACCATGGTCTGGGCAGGTAAGGTAGGAAGTAGAAAATTAAGAAGGAATAGGATAGGGAAGAAGAAAAGAAAAGAGTTTAAAAAGTAGTATAAAAGTAAACAAAATTGCAGAAAAGACAAAAATATACAGCTAGGAAAAGAGAGGGATAGATAAGAAGCAAAATCGTTCGAAAAAAACTGAAAACAAGCAAAGGATGGCAAAGATAGCAAGAGGATAAACACCATGCCCAGACACAGGAAATGAATGAAAAACAAGATGGCCGCCCTTTCACGAGCCCGAAAGTAAGTTCGCACGCAATTTTCCTCGCGATCTCGTGCGAACTTGTACTCGCAATGCGCTTACCTCGCGAGATTATACATAGCGGGTGGAAACGGAAATACGTCACGCAAACAAAATGGCCGCGCCCGTACTCGACCTTGGGGTAAATTCGTGTGTTGCGCTGCAAGCGGCTCGCGAATACTGCAAAAAAACTCGCGAAATAACACGCTGCAAAAAAAATATAAAGCTCATTCGCACGAATTGGCGGCATCCGCGGTCGGTTTCGCATGACGCCGAGCCTCGCAAATAGCGCGAAATTACCAAAAAACGATTTTTGCAAAAGCAAAACAAATGAGCAGGTGCAAAAGGTCAATCTCATGATTTCTAACGATTCCCTGTTGTGCTTCCTGAGGGGGCCCTCCAGAATTCGGTTGCCTGCTTGCAACAATTGTGTGACCCTGCTATGACCTTAACTGTATGTCACAAAGGTCCTGACTCCGGATTTACAGCTAAGGGAACAGACAAGCAGGTGCCAGGCTGGAACTTCAAATTCAGTGACACATTAATTAGCCCCTAATTCATTATTGTCAGTTGGGGCAGGGCAGGTGTTGTTAATAAACTAACCCCAAATTAATTCATGTCAGTTGAAGCAGGGCAGGTGTGCTTGCTTTTCCCCCCCATCTTCTACAGTGATGATGTAACAGAGGGTGGCATTGATGTAACAGAGGGTGGCATGGGTCAAAGAGAGGGTGGCAGTGGTGAAACAGAGGGTGCTGGGAGGCTGTGATGATGAACCAGACGTAGAAACAACATAGTCGCGACCGTTGCGAGCCGATAAGTAAGTTCGCAATTGCGAACTACTACCAAATCCTCTCGAACTGGCAGAAACACTTGCGAACACAAAAAAAAATCTGCAAATTCGCGGGAATTTGCGGATTTTGAGGATTGCGAGTTCGCAAATTCGCTAAATTCGCGAAGGCCAGATTCGCAAAATTCGCTCATACTTAATAGGAAACCCCTCACTTCAAAGGCTGGCACCAGATTTGGTATGTTATTAAAATGTATAGAGCGGGCTTATACCCAAAGGTGTCTCGGCGCTAAGTGCACATGAGAACAAACTGAAATGCCCTTAGTTTCGGAAAAGCCAGGTTTGAAGTTTTGCCCTGAAGGTAAGTAAGGTAGGGATGGTTCTGATGTGAGATGGCAGACTGTTCCATAAATTGGTTGTACCTACAACAAAGCTTTGTCCACCCCAGTTAGATTTTCTGAATCTGGAAACTGTGAGAGTTTTGGCACCCAAGGAACATCGATCTCTACTGGGAGTTTACTATTGAAAATTATGCTTTAGGCACTCAGGGCCAGAATTGTGCAGTGCCTTGTGGCCAATGCAGAGAGCTTTAAATTTAACACAGCTCTGTTACATTCTTCTTTTTACTTTCCAATTCTCTTCTTCTCTCTTTTCTCCGTCTTCATTACATCATCTCCCTACTTGCCGTCCTTGGCATGCGCTCTGTTTATTTTCTGTCTGCATTTCACATTCTGCATAGCTCTATTTGTATTAGATTCTTTACTGTTGCCCAGTTGCATCTGGAGCTGAACATGGAAGGATCTACATTGCTGTGCTGACAATAAATCTACTTCAATGTATTTGGATATTGGACTCTTTTTAACAGGCTCCTTACTGGGAGGCAGGGGAGCTTTCGGATACCGGGGGAGACACAGTGGAACTTAGGCAAGCCTAAAATCATTCTGGTCGCAGCATTTTGAACTAGCTGAAGTGAGTTGGTGTATTCTTCCTGGAGGTTCATAAAAAGGCAGTTGCAGTACTACAGCTTGGTGAAAAGAAGAGCGGACAGCGCCAGGATCACCAGGAATCGATGCAGGAACAGGAGAGCAGGACTGGCCAACTCGTCGCCAATGAAAAGAAGAGCGGACCACAGGTAAGTTGGTAGCTCGTTTATTTGTGACCAGTCCTGAAAGCTCCCAGGCAGCAACTGTCAGACTCCCCACGTTCTGTGTTCCACGCAGGGAACATGGACATAGGGAGATTCTGATGAGACTCAATCGGCGATCCCAACACTTGGATAACACTAGTGCAGTAATGGCTATTTTTTTAGTGCTAGCTGGAATGTAGGGCAGAATTTTCTTTTTCATTGTGAGGGTGTAAACAGATGAGGAGACTACCGCTGAGACCTGAGCTCAATAGTTAAGCTTGTTGTCAATGATTATGCCTCGGTTTTTAGCCTTGGGCACTGGAGAGGGGTGGAGTCTTAGTCATCTGGCCACCAGGACGGGGACCAGAGAGGTGAAAGATTGGCAAAGATTATCACCTTAGTTTTACCAGAATTATGTTTCAGGCAATGCCTATTTATCCAGAAACTGATTTCTCTCATGCAGTCCTGAAATCTAGATGACAGCCCAGGATCATCAGTGAGAGCTGACATTACAATTTGAGTAAACACAAGGAGATGATGGACAGAGTGCTGAAACTTTCTAGACACTCACCCCCAGTCACAGTCCATCATCATTCTTTAGCTAACTTCGCCACCTCCGTTCAGGCCCAGCTATATGCAAATCAGTCTTGACCCTGTGTCTCATGGCAACAGTCCAGTCCGCACTTCCAAGCCAGGTCTTCCCTGACCCGGAAATAAGCATCCTGGGACCGGTTTCTGGGTAACACCCTTCATTAGCCAGGCTAGCTTGAATCCAGTGGCAAAGTGAGCTAGGAACCTACGTCTGGGCATACCCTGCCAACTTAGGGTGAACAAAGCAAACACAAGGAGATGATGGACAGAGCGCTAAAACCTTTCAGACACTCTCCCCCAGTCACAGATCTGGATTGAACCCATCATTATTCTTTAGCTCACTTTGCCACCCCATTTCAGACACAGCCATACACAAATCAGTCTTGACCCTGTGCCTGATGGGAACAGTCTAGCCCGAACTGCAAAGCCATTAAACCCAGATCTGAGACTGCCACACTCCTCTTCCCCTGTGCAACTGCACCTTTTACAATACTGACATCTGCGTCACTGAGTAGCTATCTCCTCTGTCACTTTGGCCCCTTCCTCACCATGCCTGGTCAATCCTCCAATCTAAAAAAAACCTTGAAATGAGCTCCCACCTGTTGGCCACCTCTTTACAGAAAGGGTGCCCTCAGCCCTAATGCTAGCAAGGATAATGAGCCTCCATGCCTCTTTTATAAAGTAAGACAGGCCTAACTGTGATAGAGTAGAGCCCAGTGCCACAGCTCCTGTTTCACTAATGATAGCTACTACCCTGTGAAGTGGGCAGTCTCCTCTTGTTAAAAAATGGGCCTTCATTTTGCCCCATCCCCACTGTTCTGTCTCTTTGCGGCCTAAGCTAAAGTGTTTCCTTTGCTTCAATTGTTCCCTCTCTTGGGCTATTGGTCTGAGGCCCAAAGCAACACTAGCACAGGATGGCTATACTGGGATCTGGTGAAAGCAAGGAAGGATAGTAAAACAACCATAATTGGTGTTTCGTTGGGACCTCAAACCCTAGGGACCCATTCCTCTGCACCTTCAGCACCATTGATATGTATTTCACTGCTCATCCCAATAGGCCATCACTTCTAGGCCTGAGGCCCAAAACAGATGCTCTGCTCCTTTCTGTTAAAAACAAAATAGGGAAATCACAACATCTCGGCCCCTTGTTTCTTGGGAAATGTTCCCAGCACAGCAAGAGTGACCTGGCCCCCACTTCCAGTGGGGAATATGGCTACCCTCCCCCATTTTTACAAGTAAGGCAACAATAGTTGGGGTGTAGTGCACCTTCAAACCACTCCACAAGTGCCATTGAACCTGCTGCACTAATGGTAGTGCTGGTCAATTTTTTAAAAATTAGCCTGAATATCCTGCCACCTTCCTTAGGACATCTCTCAAAGGAAGCGGTCTCTGTCCATTTGTAAATGAAAATATTAGTCCCCACAACACCCTCTTAATTAAGCCATCAGTTACCTGAAAGGAGATTAAGTGTGCAATTGGTTACCCACCAAATGTAGAGGCTGACAGGGAGCAAGTATAGAGTTTAATTTTTTGGAGTCACTTGAAGATTCATGGCGAAAACGTGTTATTATTTTTGAGAGGTAATATAAAAGTGCAGAGTTTTGTAAAGTGTCTTTTATATCTATATTAATATAATAAAGAGAGAGCCCAAACCTTTGAGGCGGGTAATCTCAGGAACCACAGCACCAATCACAACACCCAATACAGCGTTGGAAAGGGAAGTTGCACCAGAAGGACATAGGCTATGCAGACGCCCACCATATACATTTAAAAGGTAAAAGAACCGTGCCAGCAAAGTAGTCCCTTGTAGGCGTGTCTGCGTTGTGCTGTGGGCGTGAGCTGGGGGCGTGACAAACACTGGGGGCTTGTGGTACATTCCGCCCTTCATGCCATGTCTCATATCGTGTGCTGTGGCCGTATGCTGGGGGCGTGGGCGTGTGCGGGGCGCAGGATTACGGACAAAAAGCGAGCGATGTGCCCAATATTTCATTGTTATTTCTTCCCAGGTTCTGTACATTCCAGCTCCGGGTGTGCTTGCACCGCGCTCCGAGTGACGTGCACCTGCTTTACTGTATGGAGGTCAGGCATGGCGCTATTCCCATGGGCCGGAAGGAGCGCAGACAGGGGCCATTGTGCAGGAAATGTAATCTCCCCTTAACTTCCGGTGACGCCTGAAGCGCACACTGGAGATTTTCCACTTCTGTTGCGCACAGGCCTCGCGCCACACACATCCGGACACAAGGCCCACCTCCATGGAAATAGCAAGAAAGGGACTATCCCTCCCCCCAGGAATATGTGATGATATTCCGCAAACCAACATCCCACATACCATCACTGCACAATTTTTATAACGCGGGACTATTACTCCGCAAAGACATCATTTCTAAAACTTTTACAAAGCATATGACTTTATCACGCATGCCATTATAACGCAAATGCATGTGTGATAAAGTCATATACATTGTAAAAGTACATTATTAAAACATCAAATATATGTTTGTATATATGTGTATTTATATATTGTAGGGTGGTAGACGGACTCTCTGTGTTCTTCCGTCGAGGAAGGAGATGATCCATTCCAGTGCCTTCTCCTGGATTCCGACGTTGCTGAGGCGCTGCACTAGGGTGCGGTGGCAGACAGTGTTGAATGCCACAGAGAGGTCTAGGAGGATGAGGGCCGCTGTTTCTCCGTTGTCCATCAGGGCTCGGATGTCGTCGGTGGCAGCGATGAGGGCGGTCTCGGTGCTGTGGTTGGCTCGGAAGCCAGACTGTGAGGGGTCGAGGGATCCATTCGTCTCGAGGATGGCGGCCAGCTGCTTGTTGACGGTCTTCTCGATGACTTTGGCTGGGAACGGGAGGAGCGAGATGGGGCGGTAATTCTTGAGTTCGGTGGGGTCCACTGTAGGTTTCTTGAGTAGGGCGCTGAGTTCGGCGTGCTTCCAGCTCTCTGGGAAGGTGGCGGTGTCGAAGGAGGTGTTGATGATGTCCCGCAGGTGGGGTGCGATGACCGCGTCGGCCTTGTTGAAGACGTGGTGAGGGCAGGGGTCGGTCGGAGATCCGGAGTGGATGGAGTTCATCAAGCGGATGGTGTCTTCGGTGCTGATCAGAGTCCAGGCGTGGAGGGTGGTGGTGGGGGGTGGTGGTTCGGTTGTGGCGTGCGTCGGTTGAGTGCTGAAGCTGTTGTGTATGTCCGCGATCTTGTTGTGGAAGTAGGAGGCGAGGGAGTTGCGGAGGTCTTGCGATGGGGTGATGTCGTTGTTTCCGGCGTTGGGGTTGGAGAGCTCTTTGACGATGTTGAAGAGTTCCTTGCAATTGTGTGCGTTGTTGTCTAGCCGGTCCTTGAATGCAGTTTTCTTAGTAGCGCGGATCAGTTGGTGGTGCTTCCGGGTGGCAAGCTTGAGGGCGGTCATGTTGTCCGGTGTTGGTTCCCTTCTCCAGGCTTTCTCGAGGGCTCGGCAGTTCTTCTTGGAGCTCTTGAGTTCGTCGGTGAACCATGGGGCCTTCTTGCTGCCGGGTCTGCTAGGCGGGGTCCTCAGTGGGGCGAGTTCGTCCGCGCAGTTGTTGATCCACTTCGTGAGGTTGTCAGCGGCCTGGCTGGGGTTCGCTGAGCTGGCGGGGGGGTGTTGGCTCAGGGAGGCGGCGAGCTGGTCGGCTGTGATCTTGTTCCAGCTTCTTCGAGCAACCGGTTGCTGGTGGTGGTGGATCGTCGTTCTTCTGAAGGTGAAGTGGACGCAGCTGTGGTCCATCCAGTGGAGTCCAGTTGCGTGGCTGAAGGCGATGTCTTTGCTGGATGAGAAGACGGCGTCGAGTGTGTGTCCAGCGAGGTGGGTGGGGGTGGATACCAGCTGCTTGAGTCCGAGGTTGGTGAGGTTGTCGAGCAGGGTGGTGGTGTTGCGGTCGTTGTTGTTCTCCAGGTGGAAGTTGAGGTCCCCCAGGAGGATGTAGTCAGCGGAGGGGAGGGCATGCGGGCTGACGAAGTCGGCGATGTCCTCGCTGAATTGTGTGCGTGGTCCCGGGGGTCTGTAGATGAGGGTGCCTCTGAGGGTGGTCTTCGGGTCGGTGCGGATCTGGAAGTGTAGGTGTTCGGCGGTTTTCAGGGTGTCGTCGGTGTTGGTCGTGATGTGGATGGTGTCCCTGTGGATGATGGCGATGCCTCCTCCAGTCTGTTTGACACGGTCTCTTTGGCTAATCTTGTATCCCTCTGGGATGGCGATGGCGATGTCGGGCGCTGAGGAGTCGTTCATCCAGGTTTCCGTGAGGAAGGCGACGTCAGGAGCTGTGGTGTCGAGGAGGTTCCAGAGTTCGATGGCGTGCCTGTGGACGGAGCGGGTGTTGAGCAGGATGCACTTGAGGTGGTTGCTGCTGGTGTTCGGCTTGGCGGGTGCTGGTGTGGGGCAGGTCCGGATGCAGGTGAACTTGCAGGCGTGGCAGCTGAAGGGTCCGTGGGTGCGCCTCGGGGTGGCTCGGTAGCATCCAGGGATCCCGCCAGTGTTGAGTGCGATGAGTTCGGTGGCGTTGTAGGACAGTCGGGTCGTCTTCCGTCAGTGGGGGCCAGGGGTCCTGGCGCTGGGCGCGGTCCAGGCGCGGACGGGCGCAGACGGGCTTACCTTTGGCGCACCTTCGGCGCTCAATCGGTGCTCCTGCTGCGCGCGTCCGCTGCGCGGTCGCTCCGGGGGCGTCATAAGAAGGGGGATGATGGGCGGGTCAGCTGGGCGTCGGTCTCGGCTCGGCCAATGGGCCGGTGGTGGGCGGGGCCTGTGGCCAGCTGCGGCGGGAACGGGCTAGCGGGCTAGCGGGCGGCACTGCAGAGGCTGGCCCGCTCGGGGGGCCTCTGGGAGGAAGAATGCGGCAGGGAATGCAGGCAGGAGCAGGCTGGAGCAGTAGGCGGCAGGAGGAGCAAGGGGGCGACCCGGCCTGGTGAAAGGCGCAGTGGTCAAGTATCAATTAAAGTATCAATTCGTATAGAAGAGACGTTCAAACGAGGCCATATGGGAGTCTCTGAGTCTCCAGGGCGGTTTGGAAACAATGCTTGCATACAGCATTTGACCATGGAAGTTACTTGAACGAGATATGCTTTCCCTGGCAAAAGGCCACAATTGAATTGAATTGAATTGAAAATAATTTGTACCGCGCAACTAAAACCCTAAGGTGTCAAGGCGCCTATCAAAATAAATCAGAAAAGATGGCAGATCAGACTATGCATATGCGAGCGCGAAGAGACGGGTCTTCAGGGCTTTTCTGAAAAGCTGCAGAGTGGGGAGGGACCTCAATTCCATGGGAAGACCGTTCCACCACTTGGGTGCAAGATTGGAGAAGGCTTTACCTCCCCATCGAGCTTTTCTAATACGCGGGACTAATAGAAGAGCCTGATTAGAGGAACGTAAGTTCCTGCAAGGACTATAGCAGGACAGGATAGATCCGATTCCTATAGAGCTATTTTTTGCTAAGGTCCTATAGATTAAGCACAGGATTTTGAACAGAATGCGGTCCTTCATTGGGAGCCAATGGAGCCGTTTCCTGGCCAGCGTGGCTGAGGTGCCCCGAGGCAGATCCAGAGCGAACCTGGCCGCTGCATTCTGGACCACCTGCAAGCGCTGCAGCAGGCTTTTGTTCAGTCCCGCGTACAGCGCATTGCAGTAGTCCAGACGAGAGCCCACTAGGGCCACTGCCAGTTGTTTCCTAGCCTGCTGTGAAAGGTAGTGCCTAATCTTCCTCAGTATGCGTAGAACGCCCCAGCAGGTGGCAATAGTCCTGTTTACCTGTTGACACATACTGAGGGAAGGATCGATCACCACCCCAAGATTTTTAGCAGATGACGCAGGGACAGGACATGCTCCAAGTGAGTCCGGCCACCAGTCAGTTGACCATACCTCCTCCTTGCCTCCAAACACCATCACCTCAGTCTTCTCCCCATTCAGTTTCAGTGAATTGTGAATCATCCACTGTCCAACCGCCTCCATACAAGATCTAAAATTGGAGGCAGTTGTAGTAACTGACCGGGAGAGAGAGACGAGGATCTGGGTGTCATCCGCGTAGGAAACTACCTCCATCCCAAAAGATCTAATAAGTCTGGCAAGGGGGGTCACATAGATGTTAAAAAGGGTCGGGCTAAGCGCCGACCCCTGAGGGACCCCACATTGCACAGACAGGGATGGAGATAGAAACCTACCCAGCTTCACTCTTTGCTCTCGCTTGTCGAGGAAAGAAGTGAGTAGAGCCAGTGCCTCCCCCTGAACCCCAATCTCCCTCAGGCGAGATGTTAGCACTGAGGGAGAGAGGGTATCGAAGGCGGCAGTAAGGTCTAAGAGGATCAGGAGGGAGGTCTGCCCCCCATCCACACACATGCGGATATTATCCAGTACTATGGTGAGGGCAGACTCTGTACTATGTTCCCTCCTGAATCCATGCTGGGAAGGGTCCAAACAGCCAGAATTTTCCACGAAGGCAGCAAGATGTTTATTCAGATGAATTTCTAACATCTTCGCGGGGGCTGGGAGCAGTGAGATGGGGCGGAAATTCTTTAACACCCCAGGGTCGAGAGAGGGTTTCTTGAGTAAAGGTCTTACTACCGCATTCTTCCACTGCTGGGGAAAGATGCCCTCCTTCATGGCCCTGTTCATGATGTCTACAAGAGGGGGTAAAAGTGAATTTCCGCACTGCTTTAGGATCCTAAGCGGGCAGACATCTAGAGGAGAGCCAGATTTAATTGTACTGAGAAGTATCTCTGCATCTTGTAGAGAGAGAGAGGGGAAGGATTCCAGGCACCATACCGAAGACTTCTCCGAAGGGCCAGAGTCCAGGACAGCACAGGCAGCGGGCTTGGTGGTAACAGGTTTCAGCAACTCTAGAGCGGTATAAATATCCAGGATCTTAGTCTGAAAAAACGTCGCAATGTTGTTGCAGAGCTCCTGTGACGCCATCACCGGATCAGGAGTCTGAAGGGTGGTAAGGGAATCTGCTATCCTAAAGAGCTCTTTAGGAGATGAAAGTGAGGAAGTTAGGGCAGTAAAGTATTCTTGTTTTGCCCTAATAACTTCTAGTTTATACTTTCTTATCAAGATCTTATGGATTTCCTTTTCCCTTAGATCCCAGCTGGTATGCCATAGACGCTCCTGTCTCCTGGCTTCCTGCCGGAGTAGTCTTAGATGCTCCGTAAACCATGGGGCTGAAGGTCTTTTCCTCGCTGAATAACAAGGCCGTATAGGGGCCAGAGAGTCCAAAGCCTCTGTAATGATCTTATTGTATTGTGAAACAGCCGACTGGACATTGTCCCCCAAGGAGGTAGACAAACTAGTGATCCAGGGTGTGAAGGAACCTTCTGTGATATTATTCAGATTCCTACGTAATTCCGTCTTGCTCGGAATATTTCTGAAACCATCCAAGATCATACAGGACATAGTGAATGATACGGCCAAGTGATCTGACCATGACAGAAAGAAAGAATCTTTTACTGTCAACCTCCGGTCATTGGAAAAGATTCCATCGAGCGTATGTCCTGCTCGATGGGTGGCCACCTTTACCAATTGAAAGAGTCCACAATAGCTGTGATCCGTTATTAGAATGTAACTCCCATTCAAGAGTTGCTTAAAGAAAGGCTCTATCTGCGTTGCAGGTGTGACATGTTGGTGGCATGAAAGGTTCTTTGAATTTCCTTCACAGGCTCCGTGTAAATTAATACCTTGGCACAAAAGTATACCGCTTAGTGAATGTTTGCATTTTTCACCACTAAGAAATACATTTTGTTGCTGTCACTATAGCATGTGTGTGTATATGGTAATTTCCATGCTGACTTAATGTACCCTTTACCCAAACGTTCATACTGGCCAGTCGGTATGTATTCAAGGCAATTTTTAAATTGGAAAGTTGTTATCGGAATTGTGATAATCCCGTGTATTATCCATTCAATGACAGGACTTTCTGACATTGTCAAATGTAATCTCTCAAGTTTTTGGATGCTCAGGATTGTATAGTCTGCTCTTTTCTGTGCCAAGCTGATTTGTTTATCAGTAAGGTTAAAGATGGAAAAGAATGACGTTCTGTTGATTTAACGCCAAGGCACATAGCATGAACGAAGATTTTGCAGCGTCCAGCCTAACTGTACAATAGAACGTAATTGCGACTGGCCATGCTGTAACATTAGCAAGTCTTTGTCTATTACATCTATGGCAGATGATACAATACTGTCCAGTGAATATATTCTGGAGGACAGAGTCATTAACCCATTGTCCACAACAGAAAGTGATTTTTCCAAATTAATACGAACAATTTCTCGTATTTTTTCTGCTGTTTCAATTTGTGTGACTTTCCAAGCCTCGATGTATGCCGCATAGATGCTGGCCGCTATGAAGCGTTTCTGACGCTGTTTGCGTGGTCCCATAATAAAATTGCGCAAATCAGCACCATCTTCAAGTAAAGATAAGTGTTGCTTAATTTCTGCCAGTGTGGATGATTCTAGCCATTCAAGGCACAGTGTCCCTACACTGTATGTTGTTACTATCCCTGGATGTTGTCTCTGGGAGTATCAAGGGTCAGGTCTGGTCATTGTTAACCCCTGTGTTTTGTTCAGGAATCTATCTTGACAGTTGTTTGTGTCAGTAGGCCAGATTAACCACTTTTTCCAATCAGGATGTGTTCTGTTTATATGTAAAATTGTTATTACGTCTATTTCAATATCTGTTGTTGCATTATCAGGTATTGGCTTTGGAATAGACGGTTTATTAAGGTCTTTGATCTTAGCTAAGCCAAGACAGGTTGTTTGGTGAATTGTGTCATTTAAAAACATTAATTGTTCTGGGATCATGCAGGCTCTAAATAATGCTTCTATGCCTTGTACCTGCCAATCTTTTGTTCCCCAGATTGTTTTTGTTTCAATGTTATTTTTCCAATAATCAAAACCAAATGTCATAATTTTTTCATAAAATACTTCTGAATATATCAATTTAGAAATTTGTCAGCATTGTTTTCAATCCTGCTTTATCTACCAGTTTATAATAAAACATTTCTGCATCACTGGTGTTAAACCCTGAGAAGTACTGAAATTTCTCATAGAATGTTTTAGAACTGCTTTTAGGTGGAGTAGCACAATGTTCCCATTGGTTATATTTAAAAACATTTCTAGGTTGTGCAGATTTATGCAAGTAATGATCACCGTAATGTGAGAAGCAGTACATCTGTTCATAACTAGACGAACCTTGTAAATAATCATGTTCTGTAAATCTTGCTGACAACACTAAATCAGACATCATATTATTAATACTTTCAAAATCCCAATCATCAGAAAATGTACTTGGTTTTACAAAGTCACTTAAGGAAACCTTGAACTGATGAGGATATTTCAGGATTTCGACCGGACCATATATTTCATAGTCAGTTTTGTCCCATACTACCCCGCCGGGTATTGGAATGGCTGTGACATTTACTGTTGACAGTTCTCTTTTCTTCACGTGGGATGATCTGTGTGGTTTGAGGACTAAGTTGATGTTCTGACTTGCTGTGTCCATTGAACTGTAATAAACTTTCCTAAAATTAAAACTAAAATTAGGCATAGTAGGAGTATAAATACCCCTGAAATAATCCAATGCTCAATCAATGGTGCACCAGATATACTTCTTTGATTTGATGAAAGAGTTCTGTTGCTTTTTCTTTAAAAGTCTTTGTTTCTGGCATCACTTCGGGGTCGCTTTGATCCTCAAAAATGGTATCGAAATTGATGAAGTAGCCAGAGGCAGTTCTGTCAATTGTTGGAATTGTTCTCTCAATTTGTCTTTCGGTAGCACTTTCTGATGCCACGTCATTGTAGACTGGTGTTTCATGATGAACTGTTTCAATCTATGTTTCAAGAGGCACGAGTTCCATGGCATTATTGCGTAGTCCCTCTCTGTGCACTGCAGGTTTATCAAATGTGATTAGTCTTTCAGTTTGAACCTCTTGAATTGTTGCAAGTTTGGGTATTCTGTTGTTTCTCAGGAGTCCACTGGGCCTACTGTTGATTATAGGCCACATGCTTGTGGATTTACCAGGTCGATTGATACAACTCTGTTCTCCTTTTTGCCAGCAAGGGGCGGTAGTACTACTGATCTTGTTCCGTTGATTGCTAAGACAGGTACTGCTTTTCTGTAAGAAGGCCCAAATTTCTTCTTCACCACTATTTTTTCTCTGACTAGATCCCCAATCTTTGGAATCCAGACAGGCCTTGCTGGGGCGGGTGGTGCCTCGTCAGTGGTAGCTAGCTGTTGCTTTAACTTTATGTTGCTTAAGGAATTTCTTGTTTCATGCAAGTCCTGTAAAACAGCCAAACGGTCTTTGATGTCAAAGCCTTTATTCTTATCTTCTACCACTGATACCTGACTATCTAAGTCCTGAATGTGCATTCTAGTTCCGAACAATAGTTCATATGGGCTGAAACCTTTTAGAGAATTTCCTAGCAAATTGTTAAGACTTAACTGGACACTTATTAAATGTTTGACCCACTCATCACCCGAACCTAATACCTTCGCTGTTATATATTGCTTTATGTCCCGGTTTTTTCTTTCCACTACACTGTTCCCTTCGGGGTGTGATGGACAAGAGTATCGCAAGCCAACGCCCATGCAGGCCATGGCCTCCTTATAAGCTTGAGAGCTGAAAGCTGGATCCTGGTCAGAATGGAACATGGCAATTGCGTATGATCCCGCCTCCAAACAAGAAAGTTGATATACTCAGGAGTTAAGGGAGGAAAAACAGAAATGTAGGCAAGCCGAGAAAAAATGGAGGAAACATAAGACCGAGGAGACTAGAGCGGTCTTCCATCATGCTCAATCTCAATATTATAAAACATCAGACAGGCTAGAAAAAATCGTCTTTTGCAACAGCTAGAAGAAGCCACTAACTGTCCTAAGGAGCTTTTCAAAATCCTACAAAACTTTGTCAAACCCGCCGCATGTGAGAGCTCTGAGGAGTTCTCTCAGACCTTATGCGACGAGATATCGTCCTTCTTTGAGAGTAAAATAAACACTATATACGAAAAAATAGTGGCTGCCAATAATAGTACGAGTGGCATCAATAGGATCACACCTCTAACACCGCCTAAAGACAAAGACAATGCATGTCCTATATCACACTTCCCCCTTATTGAAAGTGCAGATCTCCCTCATCTCATTACTCACATCAAATCAGGGTCTCCAAACGGCCTCCTCCCTGCTAAGATGGTTCCCCCCCCTGATCCCTCTCCTGGGCCCCTCCATACAGAATGTTATTAACATCTCTCTTACTAAAGGACAAGTCCCAGCAGACTGGAAAAGGGCGGTGGTAAACCCAATACGCAAGAAAGCTGCTTCCCCATGGACCGACCTTTCCAACCTACGTCCTATTTCACTCTTACCATACATCAGTAAGATAGCCGAGAAGCATGTGAACACCTATCTGTCACAACATCTAGAAACGACGGAGGGCCTGGACTATTCTCAATCTGGTTTCAGGCCGAACCACAGCACCGAATCTGCCCTCCAAACAGTGACCAACAACATCAGAATGGCACTGGATGAGGGCAACTCTATGATTCTGGTGCTGTTGGATCTCTCCGCCGCTTTCGATACGGTGTCTCACAAAGTGCTTCTTGAGCGACTAAAGGACGTAGGTCTGGAGGGCATGGCTCTGACATGGATGGAAAGCTTTCTGTCAGGCCGTTCTCAAGAGGTTAGGCTGGGCTCCCACAAATCCATCCACAGGGAGCTCAATAAGGGAGTGCCACAGGGTTCTTGCTTAAGCCCTACACTTTTCAACGTGTATGTGGCTCCCCTAGCCAACCTAGCAAGATCGTTTGGGTTTACACCAGTGTCGTACGCTGACGACACCCAACTCCTCTTTCCCTTTAAAGACCTGACACCTGCGATAAAGAAATCTTTTGCAGAGGGAATGAGAGCAATATCTGCATGGATGTCAGCAAACTGTCTCCAATGCAATATAGGAAAAACGGAGGTCATGCTGTTTGGACAAGCAGTAACACACTGGACACCGGACTGGTGGCCCCTGGAATTAGGTCCTGTTCCTAGTCCTAAAAGCAGGGTGAGAAACCTAGGAGTGTTACTAGATCAAACACTTACTTACAAGGACTACGTAAATCAGGTGGCGAGTACCTGCTTCCGAGCCATCGGAATGCTAAGAAGAGTGTTTCCCTACCTGCCAGACTGCCATAGGAAAACACTAGTGCAGGCATTAGTCATCAGCAGAGTGGATTACTGCAACGGCCTTCTTTTGGGAGCAAATGAAGGGCAGCTCAAAAAACTGCAGGTAATCCAAAACACGGCAGCAAGGGTAGTCCTCAATGCCCCCCCCAGGACTCCCTCCCTCCCACTGCTGATCAGGCTCCATTGGTTACCAGTGAGGAAGCGAGTGCATTTTAAGACCTTATGCACTATCCACAAAAGTGTGATAGGCAAAGGCCCTAAATATCTGACCAACATCTTCTTGCCTTATGCCCCTGGGCGAAACTTGCGCTCTGGTAACCAGCAGCTTCTGCAGGTGCCAAGAATAAAAAAGGCCAGACAAGGAGGGCGAGCCCTGGCCCACCTTGGACCAAAGCTTTGGAATTCCCTACCTCTTGAGATGAGAACACTGACCAACCATCTGACCTTCCGTAAGGTCTTAAAAACACATCTATTCCCCAGTAACTGATCCCCCTCTGTCAATATGTACCATTCATCTCTTCATTATCATCCGAGGATATTCTCACTGGCAAAGCGCGGAGATACCCCTCCGGGGGTCTATTCATGCGCTATAGAAGAATATAAAATAAAATAAATAAAATAAATAAAGACTCGCAGATCTTTTATAACCGTTCTGGCGTCAGCCGAGCGCTGGGGCCACATTTTTTAAGTGGATTTTAGTCTTAATTTATTAATAGGACGCTGGATGGCATGTAGACAGCATTACCCTGTATCTAAACGGTAACTGGGCAACAGACTGGACAGGTTCACTACTGCGATCCCTGTCACAATTGGGACAGTTCTTCACATATATTTGATGTTGCACGCTCATCCCCGGCCACCAGTATACTGATTGTAATTCAGTCAGAGATTCCTTGATCTTTTTGTGCCTTGGACCTTCACCCATGTGTGCGTCTGCTATTAATAACTTTCTCCGGTTCATGTTTGGAATTACCCTATCCCCCACTCCAGGGATTCGAGCAAAAGGAACGGAGTTTGCATCAATTACGTATGCATAATTGAGTGGATAGTTCACGGGTAGCGCTGCACAGTCGCCTTTTACAGACATTTTTACTGTCAGCATGGTTTCCCCGTCTATGTGTTTTTCTGAACGCTTTTTTGTGGCTACGGAAGCCGGTTTAGTTGCTTCTGCTGTGGCTGTATTATCCAATGAATTCCCTGCAACGTGAACGCCATCACGTTGATGACTCAGAGTGTGTATCACGTGAGTCTTTTGAAGTTCCTTCTGTAAGAGAACTACTTGTTTCCAAAGCATTTTATGCTTGATTGTGGCACCTGTGTCATCTTTGTAGTCGTTTCTAATCCAGCTCTGCAACTTATTATTGTAAGAGTTGACGCAAAAATGCAAATCGCACACGATTAGTGTCGGGAATTCACGTTCTGCATTTTCAAGCGCCATCTTTAAAGATCTTATTTCAGCTCGCTGAGCCGAACAGTTTCTTACTGATTCAGTTTTTGTTATTTTCGGTCTGAATTTACCGCACAGCCAGCGACCTTTAACAATCGCGCAGGCTGCATCGTAGGATTTGTTCTCTACGTTGAAATGCTGTACAAATCTATCTGTATGTCAAGTCAAGTCAAGTCAAGAAATTTATATAGCGCACTACATACCCAGAGGGTCTCAAGGCGCTTAAGGAGGGGTGGGGAGTTACTTGTCAAATATCCACGTTTTAAGTTGCTTTCTGAATGCTAGGTGGTTCTGGGTAAGGCGAAGGTAAGTGGGAAGTGAGTTCCAGGTTTTAGCTGCCAGGTAGGAGAAGGATCTACCTCCCATGGTGGTCTTGTTGATGCGAGGTACAGTGGCAAGGGCTTGGTTGGAAGATCGAAGCTGGCGGGAGGGGGTGTAGAAGGACAGTCGTGTGTTGAGGCATTCTGGTCCGATTTCGTAGAGTGCTTTGTGTGCGTGGGTTAGGAGCCGGAAAGTGATCCTCTTATTGACGGGAAGCCAATGGAGGTTTTTCAGGTGACCAGAGATATGTTCTTTACGCGGGATGTCTAATATGAGCCTGGCTGAGGCGTTTTGGATTCGTTGGAGTTTTTTCTGGAGTTTAGCGGTAGTCCCGGCGTAGAGGGTGTTTCCATAGTCCAGTCGGCTCGTGACCAGAGCGTTGGTGACCGTTTTCCTAGTTTCGGTGGGGATCCAACGAAATGTTTTTTTGAGCATGCGAAGAATGTTGAAGCAGGATGAGGAGACGGCGTTGACTTGTCTGTTCATTGAAAGTGAGGAATCCAGGATGACGCCCAGGTTCCGGGCGTGGTCTGTCGGGATGGGTGCTTTTCCAAGGGCTTCTGGCCACCAAGAGTCGTCCCATGCGGAGGGGGAGGTACCTAAGATGAGGACTTCTGTTTTATCAGAGTTCAGTTTCAGACGGCTGTGTTTCATCCATTCGGCTACTTCTTTCATTCCTTCGTGTAAGTTAGTTTTGGCGGTGCTAGGGTCATTGGTGAGTGATAGTATCAGTTGAGTGTCATCAGCGTAGGAGATGATGTTGAGGTTGTGTTGGCGTGCGATGGCCGTGAGGGGGCTCATGTATACGTTGAAAAGGGTGGGGCTGAGTGAAGATCCTTGTGGTACACCGCAGATGACCTCAGAGGCCTCTGACTTGAATGGTGGGAGGCGGACTTTCTGGGTTCTTCCGGTGAGGAACGAGGTGATCCATTCCAGTGCTTTTCCTTGGATTCCGATGTTTCTGAGGTGCTGTAGAAGGGTGCGATGGCAGACTGTGTCAAAGGCTGCGGAGAGGTCGAGGAGGATGAGGGCGACTGTGTCTCCATTGTCCAGTAGAGTTCGAATGTCGTCTGTTGCTGCGATGAGTGCGGTCTCATTGCTGTGTTTTGCTCGGAAGCCGGACTGTGAGGAATCGAGGGATTTGTTGGCTTCGAGGAAGGCGGCGAGCTGGTTGTTGACAGCTTTCTCGATGACTTTGGCCGGGAATGGAAGGAGCGAGATAGGGCGGTAATTTTTGAGTTCAGTGGGGTCCGCTGTGGGTTTTTTCAGAAGGGCGCAGAGTTCAGCGTGTTTCCAGCTTTACGGGAAGGTGGCGGATTTGAAGGAGCAGTTGATGACGTCTCGGAGGTGCGGTGCTATGATGGAGTCTGCTTTGTTGAAGATGTGGTGAGGGTAAGGGTCTATGGGGGATCCTATGTGGATGGAGTTCATCAGGCGGATGGTGTCCTCAGTGGAGATTGTATTCCAGTCATTAAGGATGTTTGGGGGGGGTGAAGGTCCAGCAGATGGTTGGGTGGGTTGGTCTCCGGGTTGGTTGTCGAAGCTGTTGTGGATGTCTGCAATTTTGTTGTGGAAGAATGAGGCTAGGGAGTCGCAGAGGGCTTGAGAGGGGGTGATGTCGTTAGAGTTGGCCGAGGGATTGGTAAATTCCTTGACGATGTTGAAAAGTTCCTTGCTGTTGTGGGCGTTGTTATCTAGTCGTTCATTGAAGGCGGTTTTCTTGGCCTTTCGGATCAGTTGATGATGTATGCGGGTGGCGTTTTTGAAGGCATCCTTGGTGCTGGTGGTTGGGTCTTTTTTCCAGGCCTTCTCAAGAGAGCGGCAGAGTTTCTTGGATTTCTTAAGATCATCGTTGAACCATGAGGCCTTCTTGCTGCCAAGTTTGCTTTGTCGTTTTTTCAGTGGTGCTAGGATGTCGGCGCTGTTGGATAGCCATAGGGTGAGGTTGGTGGCGGCTTGGTCGGGGTTTGAGGAGTGGGCTGGGGGGTTTAGAAGAAGCGATGAGGAGATCTGGTCGATGGTGATTTTGTTCCAGTTTCTTTGCAGAGTTGGTTGGGGGTGGTTGTTGGGTTTGGGCTTGTTGTAGGTAAAGTGAACGCAGCAGTGGTCAGTCCAAAGGAGATTCGTGGTGTGGCCGAAGGAGACATGATTGCTGGAGGTGAAGATAGGGTCGAGGGTGTGACCTGCAATGTGGGTGGGGGAAGTGACCAGTTGTTTAAGTCCGAGGTTGGCGAGGTTGTCCAGCAGGGTGGTGGAGTTGCGGTCGTTGTTCTTTTCCAGGTGAAAGTTGAGGTCTCCTAGAAGGATGTAATCTTTGGAGGGGAGCGCGTGTGGAGTGATGAAGTCTGTGATGTCCTCACTAAATTGTGCGCGGGGTCCTGGAGGCCTGTAAAGGAGGGTGCCTCTGAGTGTGGTCTTGGGGTCGATGTGGATCTGGAAATGAAGGTGTTCAGAGTTGGCGAGATTGACGTCAGAGCTGGTTGAGATGTGGATGGATTTCTTATGGACGATAGCGATTCCTCCTCCTGTGTGGCCGGTACAGTCCTTGCGTATGATCTTATAATCTGGGATGGCAATGGTGATGTCTGGGGCGGAGGAGGCGTTCATCCATGTTTCAGTAAGGAAGGCGACGTCCGGAGAGATGGTGTCTAGTAGATTCCATAGGTCAATGGCGTGCCTGTGGACCGATCGGGTGTTGAGCAAGATGCATTGTAGGTGGTTGGTGTCCGGAATCTGAGGTGTGATCGTAGCGGAGTGGTTGACGGTGCAGAAGAATTTGCAGGAGTAGCATGAGAAAGGTCCATGGGTGTGTCCAGGAGCGGCTTGGACGCAGTTTGGGGGACGGCCGGGGTTAAGGGCTAGGAGGGTGGTGGCATCGTAGGTAATGCGGGGGGGCTGGGAAATGCGAGGGCCAGGGGGTATGGCGCTGGGCGCGGTCCAGGCGCGGACGGGCGTAGACGGGCTTACCTTTGGCGCACCTTCGGCGCGAATGGGGCGCGATCGCTGCGCGTGAACGCTGCGCGCGGGAACTACTGTCATATATGGGTAGTGGAGGGGGAGGGGCGAGGGCGGCTCAGCTGGGAGGCGGGACGGGCTACAGACGACGACAACAACAAACAAAATGGAGGCGGAGGGGGGAGCACAGCAAACACGCAAACAGAGTGAAATCGGCAGAAATAACAATTAAAAGTGCAAGTAAAGCTAAGCGGCGATCAGCCAGACAGCAGGCAGAAATAACAACGCAGTTATGGTATGCAAAGCGGCACAACGCGCAAACAGGGTGATTATTAGCAAATTTAACTATTTAAAGTGCAAGTAAAGCTAGGCAGCGATCAGGCAAACAGCAGGCAAAAATGAAAAAGCAGTAATGGGATACAAAGCGGCACAACGATACCAAATGTGTCAGAGGGACACTGGGGAGCGACCAATCAGCCCGAGGGAGAGGAGCGAGTCACGGCGCCTTCAGGTAATGGAGCGCTGTTTCTAGTAAGTGGGAGGGCGGCTCAGCTGGGAGGCGGGGCGGGCTACAGACGACAACAACAACAAACAAAATGGAGGCGGAGGGGGGAGCACAGCAAACGCGCAAACAGAGTGAAATCGGCAGAAATAACAATTAAAAGTGCAAGCAAAGCTAAGCGGCGATCAGCCAGACAGCAGGCAGAAATAACAACGCAGTTATGGTATGCAAAGCGGCACAACGCGCAAACAGGGTGAAATCAGCAAATTTAACTATTTAAAGTGCAAGTAAAGCTAGGCAGCGATCAGAGAGGCAGAAGTTCGATTGGCAGAGGATATTCTTCTTCATAAGTCAAATCATTCAGTTTTTCCAGTTGCGGGGCGAAATAGTATTTCACATCTTCCGCTCCAAGAGAATTTACACACTGTATCCATTTCGGATCCAGTGACACTGTAGGCAGGTTTACTGGGCTGAATAGCGCCTCGAAGGCGGATTCCGCTGTGAGGATATTGATCCTTCTGCCATGTGCTAGTTCTCGTTCATTCGCTAATGCACTATCTACTGCTTTCACAGTATTTTCTGTGGGACTGAATGTTTTTTCTGCTTGTGTGTACAAGTGTGATGTGTAAGCTATTGGTACCTTTTCTCCCTCATTAGAGGTCAGGTACGTGAATCCGCATCTTCCTGGGATAACTCGGATTACAAGATCGCGTGTGTTATCACGTGTATCTAATTTTGTTTTTGCTAACATGTCTGTTTGCAGTGATCTCAAAATTTCTGTGTGTTTTTGAGTCCAGTTGATTGGTTTAAAATCAGGTTTAATTAGTTCATAGAGAGGTTTAACCCTCTCCGCATAATTTAGGATGTAAGTTCTTCCGAAATTCAGAAAACCTAGAATTGATTGTAAGTTCTTCAGCGTTTTTGGTGCTTGGAGCACAGCGCACTTCTCTAAGAAGTTGTCCGCCAGGCTTTTCCCTTCACTTGATAATTCGTATCCTAAAAATATTACTGTCAGATGGGCAATTCGGGACTTTTTAAAGTTGAATTTGTAACCCTCTGCTGCAAACCCAAGTATTATGGTGTTCACTCTTTTCAAGTGAGTCTCCAAGTCGTCGTCTGTGAGATAGATATTATCTACATAAGATAATGCCTCATCATCATACATTTGTAGTAACTCTGTTACTCTGGCTGAGAATAGTCCTGGGCTGTTCTTGAATCCCTGTGGGAGCCTACAGAATTTTTTCTGTGACCCCATTACTGAGAAAGCGGTCAAATATCTGCTTTCTGGTGCAATATTTTGACAAAAGAAACCATTTGATATGTCTAATGTCGTTTTATATTTTTTCCTAACTATGTTATTCATTAGTGCAGCACTATGCGAATTCTGTACTGCAAATGTTTTGCAACATGCGTTAAGGTGTCTGTAATCCAAAACTAGACTATATGAATCGTCTGGTTTGGAGACAGGAAACAAAGGATTGTTCATTTGAGAGGTGCATGTTTCAATCACCCCCTGGTATTCAAGTTGATCTAAAATCTCCCTGACCTGTTTTTTAGCTTCTTGCTTAATGGAATACTGCCTTTGTGCAGTCGGTTGACTTTTTAACTGGATTTTGTGAGGAGGAGAATCCTCATCCCATCCTACGTGATTTTTATATAATGCTGGTGCCTGGGCTACTGCCCCTTTCCTTGCATATGTATATTTAGTGTGAATCAGAATGTGATTCGAGAAGGCAGGCATAATCATTTCTTCGCCTCGAGGGCACTCCCTGACAAACTCCGGGGGCCAATCCTTTTCAGCTAACAGAATGTCATAGCCTTTTGAGAGTTTATCCCAAAATAGACCCCTTATTTTCCCAGTCTTATCACCCTCTATACGCAGTGTTATTTTGTATATCTTATGGGGCTCGCTAACTCTGGTGTCGGCAGTTTCTACTTGAATGTATTCATTCGTGTCCACTGTCTCCAGATGACTCATCAGGATCTTGCGAGCTATGGTGATTTCTGCTGCACTGTCTAGCATTGTCTGTGCCCACTCCCCGTTTTTCAACTGTGTCCTCAGTATTCTCGGCATGTTCGATTACTCTAATACTGGCTACCTTCTTTCTTGGAAATTGAGATTTTTTACTTTGAGCAGGTTCCTTGTCTTTGGACTTGGTGTGTTCTCCTGGGTCTGACCGTCCTCTTCTTTCGGATTTCTGCGAAAAAGATCGAGAGGGACGTGTATCAATACTTTGATATCTATCAGGTTTCTTCAAATTATCCCTATTTCTAAGGTTATATCTTTTCTCAGAGGGCTCCCTCTGGGGAGACTGGTGTTCTCGAGTCGGAGTTCTTTCCCTCCCTTGAGGAGACCTTCCTCTGGACTGGAAAACTTTTTCTTTGGGAGTGGATTGTTTATTTCCATCCCAGCTCTTTTTAGAAGTGTTTGAAGCATTTTTAATAAATAATTTTTCAGGATTTTCGAGCAGTTGGGGCTTTACTGGTTTTCCACCCAAGCTGCATCTACCTAGTTCTTCATAAAAATTTTCTATAATTCTGGCAAGCTCAATTGGTTGATCTGTTATATCTGTTTCCTTCAATTCTGGCGGATCGCTACAGATGCTGCTTCTCCTTTTATGTTGGCTAGTAATATAGCCGAGACCTGCTTGAAGTCTTTCAGTAATTTCATACCAAGAGTTAAAGCAGGTTCTGGACCGTATTCATTCTGAATCTGTTTTAGCACTTCTGGTATTACCGCCGTTAACGGAACACCATGTGTTTTTGTGTAAATGGAAGCAAAGACTGTACCCCAAGTGTCACAGTCCTCCACGTGTGGTGCGACCCCAATTGGAAGGCAGATGGTCGGAATTCTGTGTTTCTCAATAGGGGTAGTATTCGGAAATACTGCATCTATTTGAGTAATTTTCTGCGCTAACCAGAAAGGAATTTGTTCCCGTTTTATGGGTGTTTTACCAAGACATGATTGCATGTTCTGTGGTGTAATTTTATTGGTGTTCCCCTGATGAGGGGTCAGCTGTGGTACATTAACAGCTGTTTGGACTGTAGCAGTCCGCATTACATATTGGACTAATTGCCTATGTATTTTGATTAATGTTTGTAGCTGTGCTAAAAGTTCTTCTCTAGACATTTTTGCAATGTCCGGATGTGGTGTGTAGCTGGCTAGAACCGGCCACGTTGCTCCTGGTCTACCTAGTGGACCGAGCCTGCTAATATGATCATTATGTTTTAGGGCGCCTTTAAACCAGAGCAGATGCTTTTGGAATTTTAATGGGATTTTAATCTCCTCAAAAGGAGCGTACTCTTGTGCTGCAGCTGTAAATTTTATCCATGAATAGAATACCTCTGTCTGCCGATATTCGTGTGCCTCTATCACGAAGACGACTGTGCCACCTTGTGTGGTCAGTCCATTTTCTATAAGTTTTGACGTTATAGATTTTCTTATGTTGACCAGGATGATTATCCCACCCGGTTCATTAACACCGTCGGGACCCTGCTCAGTTGCATTTACTGCGGGTGCAGCGGTTCCGTTTTCTAAGACTGACATTTTATTGTCAGGAAGGTTTTGCAGAGCAGGTCTCCAAGGAGACAAAGATTAGGTGCACAATATTTTGGAACACTGTATCCTTCAAAGTTGAATAAACCAGAGCTTTACATAGGAATCTCTTCCTACTAAGTTCGGGCGGATTTTAACCTTTCACCCACTCCAGACGTCTATTGGAGTATTTACGGTAGAAAGGGTCTGTGTGAAAAATGCACGACTGAGTTACTCTAACGCCTTGCGTTAGTTTTTTCGCCTTACCAAACGTTGGGCGCCATGTAGTGTAGTCCCTATTTTCCCTATAGGCCCTGCGCATTGGAATAACATAAACAGTAGTATAAACGTAGAAGTGCGGTCTTCCAGGTCTCTACTGACTATGCTAAACTTAATTGAGTTTGTTACCAACTAGCTCAGAGGTCACTGAAAACTGTCTTGACTGAATAGGAAGTGATCAACTTCCCTGGTACAGACAAGAAGGGATTCAGTTTTCCAACAACCGCATAAACATGACAACTTTGCTCTTTGAATAAGAGTCAATCTCTAGAGTCGTGTGAAACAATAGACAGTTATTTTACTCAGTCAGTTGTGCAGATTACTTTCACCAAGATGCAGAGAATAAAGAGACAGGTGTTTTCAAGGGAAGGCACTGGATTGGATCCGGTCTTTCCTGACAAGCCGAACTTTCCAGATCGCATCGTCACTAGCCGTTTCAGACACCCTGCCTGCATCGCACGGAGTGCCCCAGGGGTCTATTCTAAGCCCGCTGTTCTTCAATATATATCTCAAACCCCTGGCCGACCTTGTTGAACAATCGGGTCTTACTCTTATGAACTATGCCGACGACTCCCAAATCATCTTTTCCCTATCCGAATCTTGTCCTCACTCCCCTTCATTACTCAAAGAAGGACTCTTATAAATCCTGAACTGGATGACAAAAAACCAGTTAAAACTAAACGGCGACAAGACGGAAATACTGGTTTTGGGAAAAGATCAAGATCTTTGGAATCCAGTACACTGGCCTGACCAGATGGGCGCCTTTCCCACCCCGGTGACCCACGCTAGAAACTTGAGCTTTATTCTGGATAACTCCTTGTCCATGAACAAACAGGCCAGTAAGGTAACCGGCCTATGCCTTACCATAGTTAAATGGTTGAGGAAGATCCTCTGGATGCTGCCTGTGTCCACGCAAAAGACCATAGTCAATGCCCTCATTACATCAAGGCTTGACTACGGCAACATTCTATACTTGGGCGCAAACAAATCTGTAATCGGCCGACTGCAGGTGGTGCAAAACGCAGCGGTTCGGCTACTCTGCAATATTCCCAAGAACTCCGGAGTCTCGAACCATCGCCGGAATCTTCATTGGCTCAGGATCGAAAATAGAATCCGCTTTAAAGCCCTGAACTATATGTTCAGAATTAAAGCAGGTACAGCGCCAAAATATCTTCAAACCCTCGCCTACCTCTATACTCCCAAGAGAAACCTTCGGTCGCAGACGGCAGCCTGTTTCTGCGTACCAAGATTCAAACGGGCGAGAACAGGGGGCAGATCCTTTGCCCATCTGGGACCCTCCCTTTGGAACACGCTCCCTCCCTACATCCGGAAGGAAGAAAATCACTTCAGGTTCAGAAAGCTTGTTAAGACCTGGCTGTTTGAACAATAACACTCATCAGCCTTTCCCCCTTTCTTCTGCCCTCTAACTAGCTGTGTCTAGGCGCCGGGAAACCCTTTTTGGGTAGCTGTTGCGCCCTACAAATTGAAAAAATAAATAAATATAAATTTCAATAAAAAGGCATTATTTATTGAACAGTCTTTCTTCTCATGCAAGAGAAATGAATTGCCACAATTGCAAGACTAGTTATTATAAAAAGTGCGTACAGTAAAATGAGGATTGCGAAATAATACTGTAAAAGCATTGATATGGTTTCTTAGCCATACAATGGTTAAAATGAAAAAATATATACATTCATATATAAATTAGCTAACGTACTCAACTGGTGCTTCTAACTATGCCTACCCCAGTGTACCTGACCTAAGCCTAATACTTGGGGGGGAGTAAGTAAGTAGCAGTTTTAGTTAATTTGGTTTTGCCAAGGTTTGCTTCAAGAATTCTCTCTAAGGGTTTAGTCAACACCATACCTCTGGAATAGAATGTTGGAGGTCTTGTATCTCCTTCCAGGACTCGATATCCCAGTCACTCGCAAGAGTAGGCTGGAAACACCGGAGCTGGATTTTCTCGGCAGGAGAAAAGACAGCGTCTCTCTCAGCGCGTCGAGGAGGAGGAGGGGCAGCGTCCGTGGGCAGCTTGTATCTGCTGGGCTCTGCAAGAGACAGCTGTTCTGCTCCTGTATTCACCACACCATCGCTATCATCGATGTCGTTGAGGCAGCGTTTGCTTAAGGCAACGTTGGTAATATTTATACCTGAAAGGTGCCTTGTTTGACGTACGTTTTTGGACATAAGACGTCAATAAAGATGTCACTAGGAAGTGATCGTCTCTCAGTGCTCATTAGAGTTCTATTACTAATCAAAACATAGCAAGCGGGGCTTTCCCAGGTTGCTGAGTTTTTATCTTGTTGAAGAACTCGGAGTGTAATCTAGGAATCTTAGATAGTGGCTTCTGCTGTGTCATTTGCTCTAATGAGCTGCAGAGGAAGAGATTCTGAAATGTGGCTCTGATCGTGTTAGGCCAGAGACGAGTTTCTGAAATGTCGCTCTTGATCGTTTATGCCATTTTAGGGGGATAAATGGATTATAGCCGTATAGGGGCATAAGGTCACAGTATTGATCGGGGTCCTAGATTAGAACGCGACAGGTCAACGTCCACAATGTGCACTAAGGGGTCCCTTCCAGATCACCAACATCACAATGCAGCACACACATAGCAATCAGAGAACAACAGCAATAACCGCAATGAAGTACAAACTGCAACACCAGCTCCATACTACACGACTCACAACAGGTCCCGTACGTGGGTAGTAACAGTCCACCCATATCTGGCATTGCCTGACACTGTGTGATAATAAAGCACAGGTACTACCACACATCTGTCATGTAGTCGAACAAATACACTGACTGCCATAAAATAGCTAGCTACACCCAAAACAGCCACAATGAACATTGGCATGCAGTCAGAACGTATACATCAGCAAATCTCCAACATACATGTACGACTCTGTAACCCTGCATCTCCCCTTTCACATTGCAGAGGAAGAAACAACACCTCCTGCAAAGCAGACCAGACACATCTTCAGTGACGATGAAGAGGACACCCTGGTCATCTGCACCGACCCCTCCAATGTATCGTAGATAGCCTCCGCACCCCATCCCCGGAAGCAGGGCAGGCCAGCTGCCCTGAGGTGAGCCCACCACCTGCACAGACCACACTGCAGGAAACACACATCACCACAGCTGTCTCTCAGCACCCTTAGACCAATTCATGGAGTTCCAACAACGTATGTGGCGTTGCCAGGTGGAGTTGGCTGACCAGCTGCGGGTGGGCTTCGAACTCATGGCAGCCTAACTCGATGCCATACGAGGGTGTCTGATTCCCATCAGTGACCACGTACAGTCCCTATCGGGCACCCCCTGTTCGCACCATGCTCCAGCACAGACCTTGGCTGACCTTGCTGGGGTAATGAACATAATACAAAAGCTGTGTGGTCAGACAGGCACCAGCGATCAGACGACAGAGTTGGCACAGATACAGAGGTCAATGGAGACCATGGAACAGATGCAGGCTGGAAGTCTGTCTGCCACGGCTGGACACCAGCAAGTAGTAACTGGGAACCTCAGTGCCCTGCAGTTCTTCATTTTGCCATTGCTGCCACTGAGCCGTTCCCAGATGACTGCAGCGGGAACTCCAACACACACAGCTCCGGGCCCTGATGTGTCCGTGGCACACAGTGATGCAGCCATCACCCCACCACACAGACCGGACACACTGGAAACAGAACCCGTATCAGGGGAGTAAGAACGGGAGGGGAATTACTGTGTGAGGAGGTGGCAGTAGCATCCATCAACGTCATGTGCCCTGTCCCTGCCTGGTGATGACCTATGTCGCATACCCTGGAAAAAACCTCCTACTGACCCCCGGAACACTCTATGACATTCACCTGGACCCCGACACGGATGGCCATTTCATCACTGCAGACCAATTTCACAGGAATCCTGCTGCAGAATGCACTCTCCCACTTCCTAATCACAGATCAATACACAAAGGTTTTTGTTTGGCCCACCACTGGGCTTCCATGTGATGTAGGCTTGGATGGCCATGTACTGCACCAACTCCGTCAATTACCTGGATGTGAATAAAACATTCTGAATCACACCGATGTGTCATTACTATGTACTCTCACGTATGGGAGTATCGCTGCATGTGGGGACAATGATTGCACATGAAGGTACACCATGGTAACTTACGTCTATGTGCATGTATATCCCTGAGCCACGTGGCAAATTGGATGACTTTGAAGGTGAGTACTAGCTGTGTCCCCATTGCACATCAACAATAATCTCACGACCCCCACACTATTTCCACACGTCCATGTGTTGAAAGGGGCTGTGAGTAGAAGTGACCAAATCTGTAGCAGCCCAGGAGTGCTGCCCTACATTACATGTGACAACAGAACTGCACGTCGCAAACCCACTTACACACATCTGTGTGGCCACATTCCATTATGATGTATGACAGAGCTCCACATGGTCAGGGGTTGCACACCATACTCATATTGTTGTAGTCACGTAAGCACACATGTCGGCCAGCACCTATCCCATGACAATGTCTGTCTCACAGAGGTTGAACTTGCAAAAGGGACACACCACCATTGCACATGCGTCAGTCAGTTCCTCCCTATGTAGGAACGATGCTCATTGTGGCACACAAGTGGATAATCAAATCAATACACCACACAGTTAGACACCAGTGGGGTGACATGGATTTTATTGGGATGTGCGTGTCAGTACGGATGAGGCAATGGCCACAACAGGCAGGGACATGCATACGACACTTGGGTACATGTCGAGGTTCAGATATTGTTTTTTTTTTTAAATGGACGGACATCATCACAGATGGCAATGCTCCCAGCCCACTTTGCCATGCTGGATGAGTCATGTGTTGTGTGGCATCTGCCCATTGCCCCGTGTGAGGAGGCACGACTCACTGCCCATAGGATCTGCATGGTGCTCTGCCACCCGGGTGCGCCTTTTGTCTGCTCTCTCGACAGTGCTCAGGTGAAAGGGTCCGACGTGTTCACATGTCAAGCCACAATGCTGTGTGTGTGCTGTCCCCTAGCAGTGTGTCCGAATTGGCAACGTTGCCAAATGAAGCTGTGTTGCTATGACCATGGACCTTCCTCACCTTGCACCGGTGTGTGTAAACATACGTTGTTACACACACATGCATCGAGGGATTGGACGATGTCAAACGTGTCCTCTGTTGTGATGGGACATGTGAGCAATCCCCACGTAGCAACATGCCATTTGGACCTGTGTTGTGGGTAACAGTCGGATGTGGCTACAGGGACATAGTCACTCGTCCATGAATGCCCGCGCAGCTTCATATGCAATGTGTTCCAATAGTACGTTGTTGTCGTGTTCAAGGAAAACCAGGGTGTAACTGGTCCGGGCAGATGTGCTCAGCACACGTCATTTCACCAATCTGCAATACAGCCCAATAGGATAGCGCCTCTATGTGGTCACTGCACACTAGGAATTGTGCAATCTGCCATGCACAACTGCCAATACATATGCAGGATATCAAGGCATCCCATGCACAGGCTGTTTCGGTTACACTCCTGTTCGTGTTCCAACAGGGGGCGCACACTCAAGTCATAGTCCAATTCATCTACGGTTATGTTGGATAGGCAGACTTCCAAGGCACTATCGAATGTGCATGTTTGGCAGTGGAACCAGGGCTGGATGCAGGTGACTTAGGCAATGCGGAAGCTGAGCAAGTAACTGATCCGCAGCACTTCCAGTGGCACTGCACCCAGTAAATGCAGCAGGCATGCACGGAAGTGTTCCACGTGATGGGGGTTGTGCATGTGCCTGGTATGCCCTGCCATTGCCTTGGTGCGTCTAGTGGAACCTGCACTCTTCTCTGCTGTGGCAGTTGTGTGGAGGATATACCACGGGTCTGAGCAATGGTTTGAATATGTGTGCAATGTTGGACAGCATGGGTTGCTGTTTCCTTGTGAGTCAAGACCATCCCATGCGTGGGTACCTCAGGCAGGGGTTTCGGTGTGTGGATAAGTTGGATAGTTCTTTTGCGCAATGCGTGGTGTAGTAGTCATCCGCATCTGCCATGGCATCTCTCTCAGGGTGTTTCAGGCGCGTTCTGGACCAAGGTCAGAGGTGCATGTGTCCTCCCGCCTTCTGCATTGGGACAATGGAGCTTTCATCCTGGAGGTTTGTCTGACTACCTCTTGTGGTTTCGGAATGTGATGTGGCTTTGTGGCTGCGATGGGGACACAGCCTTAGGCTCATGGTGTACGGATGGCCATACACACACACATTGGCATGTGGTGCCAGGTGCCCTGCAAGGGCTTGCACTGCTTGTGCAGTCTCACTCCATCTCTCTCCCTCGCTCTCTCCCTCTCTTTCCTTTGTTGGGCACATGGCACGCCTTCTTCTGTTGTATTTCGTCTTCCAGGCTGTGTCCTACGGATTGTCCAGTGTGGACCTGCTAGGACTCATCCGAATGATTGTTTATCATTTTTGGTTATATGCTGTTTTGTGTGGTGATCAATGTAATAATAGCTAACAAGTGGATACTGGAGCCAGGGAGAAACAGCATGTAGGGAGCACAGAAACCAATTAAAAAGTACAAAATTGAATTTATTTGTAAATATACACATTTAGGTTAAAAGCATTTGAAATTTCGAAAAAATACAAAAACATGGCAACAAATTAAAAAACCAATAAATTCAATATAAAGAGATTATCATTCTAACACAGTTATACAGAAATTCATAACAAAGTGGCAGAAATAATCATCGACGCGCGTTTCGGCGTTTGGACAAGAACGCCTTCCTCAGGAGCCACAATAAAATCTGAAAAATATACATAAAATGAGTTAAAAATACACAGGGGAGTATTGACACTCCTATCATCACTATATCACTATTTATACTAGGAACTGTGCCTGAAGCTGTGCTTACCAAACATTTCTTCCCTACTTATGCAGTTAATGAATCTAACTGCACAAGGAACAACCTAAATAATTTATATTTGAGCAGTGTCATAATCAATGGGCAAAACAAGACGTGGATTAGGGCCCCCCACTGAATTGCGTTCACACAGGGGACTACCTGTACTCATTGTCGATGATAAACCACTAAAGGCTTCCTTAATTACTTGTAAACATACCTGACAAAGGGGAACATAGGTGAGACTAATCACTCCCTATTCTTTTAGAGAAGTATCACGGATGGGGTAAGGATATATTTCTTGCTTGTCAAGTAGGTATTGTCGCTTTGTACTTACATCAAATTTTAATCTGTGATAATTAAAACATTTATATTCACGATCTATTAAGAGAATCTATACATATCCTATATATCCTATTTATTCAGTGCTTGGATATGTATAGCCTGTTTTGCTTACCTAAATTGATGTATACACGATATTTGATGATTGAAGCATATAATTCCACAGTTAATTTGTACCAGCGAGTCATGAAGATTTTAACGCTGGGAGAGGGGATAGATGAGAGCATTTAGTTGTCTTTACATGAAAAAAAGGACGGGCCCAATCTAATCTCAATTCTATAGGCCTCTGTGGAGACAGTGTATGTGGTTGCACTTTAGATAAATGGCGAATTCTTCTGGCAATTTTCACTGCTGTTGATAAAAAGACCGACCAATGATGTTTAGGGGGGAGGTTGCCTCTATTGGTACATTTGCACTGTTTAACGTGGAAAAAAACTTACTGCAAAAGAGTAAATGAATTCTTGCAAATATGTACCACGGAACGCTGAGGACCGAATATCTCTGAGCGTCTACTTTATAGTTTTTGGTGCTGTAGGTAAAAGATAGAGCAAAGAAAGGAACCCTGCCGTTATTAACATTGTATATCAACGTGCTGCAACAAGGCAAGTGTGGATGAAAAGCCTTTGTCTATTCGGGTAATGTTGTCAAAGTGACGGCAGCCAATGTTTAATTAAAACATGCGGTTAGGAGAATTCATACATGTGTTTTAAATTATATGCGTTTGCCGGACAAGACGAATAAGGTTATTTTGTTTTAACAATTCTTTATCTTTAACAAAGGGCGAAACCTGATACAAATTCAATATTTCAAAGTCGTAGCTGCAAGTATTGAGAACGTCAAGGAAGCATCGGACAAATATTATCTAAATAGAAACAAAGTAAAACTAATGTCCGCGCTCTAGGTAGCGTAAACAGTAACAATGTGTCCGCTTACCATTTCCTCCACCAGCTTGATATTTCTAGTGGGAACGCGGGAGCCGCAAAAATGATGGCTGCTTGTCTCCCTTTTAGAAGTCTCGAAACTACGAGTAAAAAGTAATAGCGCTAATAAAGTTTAATCTGTAACATAGGGTTTGAACGAGAGAATAGTCTCGTATTTACTAAACCCGATATCAGGGGGAAGGGGATCTCTGATCTACTTACTGAGATTAGTTGTAGACGGACGATAACATCAACCTGCGGGCGCCGGATTCTGCATGTATCCTAGCGTCCCGCAGCCGTTGGAAAGGCTAATTGACCTGACTGGGGATACCGGTTCTATTTGAATGGTTCGTTTATGATGACGTGTGAAAGTAGATATTTAAAGGGAAAGGATTTCTATTTACCGCTATGTGTGGGGAACGTGTATTTAAACGGCCAGAACAAGATTTCCCAAAGTACAATTGGTATTGGGAAATCGAATATGCCGCACAAGGGTTTAGGGGTGAAGAAAGGAAAATCGAGGAATACTCAAATCCTTTGCATTCCAGGATATATTTTTTAATAATAATAGGGAACATTTTCATTATAACAATTGTCCCAAGTATTTGTGTCGGTTAAGACAGAACGGCAGATGGTCAAAGGTGGTTGTTACTAATTTCCTAATGTCGTAAGAATATCTTCAAGAATATAATGAACGATAGGGACAAAAACCGACTGGAGGGATATTAAGACCAGATAAGGTTTAAATTTCCGGAAAGCCTAGAGAGATTAGTCGAACGGTGAAGTAGGCATGAGGCAGAAAATTATTTTGACGTATGGATCATTCCTTCTAGTTATCAGTGAGTGATATATCTCACTTAGGGACTATGTCATATAGGAGGAAGACGTGTGATCCCACATAAAGACAGAATCCCTATCAAAATATAGATTTCTGCGGTGATTAGAGAAGGAGGTCCTATTCATTGGCAGATGGCATTCTCCCAGGGTATTTCATTATTAAGGCCCCTTTTGTGTGTATCTAGAACAAAAATCCAAAAAACTTCGCGTTTTTTTCGGATGGCACATCCTCCTTTATTTTCTGGGGTTTTGATCTTTTCTAGGATTCTCCAGTGTATATCTTCTGGAGTATGTTGCAGTTCAAGGAAGTGCTTTACTAAGGGCGCATTCAGTTTTTGGGTTTTAATAGCTGATCTATGTTCGGTGAGACGTGTCTGTACTGACCTGCACGTCTCACCAACATAGCCCATGCCACATGGACAACTAATAAAGTAGACCACATTGGTGGTTTTACAGTTCCAGAGCTCAGTGGCTCTGAAAGTTGAACCATTGTGGATGAATGTCTCACCAACCATGATGTTTTTGCATGATTTGCAAGAGGAGCAGGGAACTGTGCCTCGTACTGGTAAATTCGATAACAGAGATCTCTGGGTTTGATTACAGTTGGGCAGTCTAGAATTGAATTTTGAGTGAACTATTTTATCTTTCAAGTTCCTATTTCTCCTGTGGGCAAATAGTGGTTTTGTGAGTTTCAACGTGGAGGAAGGGTTACAATTCAGAATGTGCCAGTTGGCATTGATAATTTGCCTTATGCGCTCATTCATGGTCGAATGAGTGGTGACACATACAATTCGATCGTTTGCCTGGTTTTCTTTAGGAGTCAGTAGCGCATTCCGATCGAAGAATCGGGCACGTTTGTAAGAATTCCTTATTAATCTGTGTGGATAACCACGATCACAGAATTTCTTACGCATGATTGCTGCTTGCCGGTCGTAATCCGACAAGTTCGAGCAGTTCCTGCGCACTCTGAGGAACTGGGAGAAAGGAATGCTCTCTCTTTGACACTTAGGATGGAAGCTACTGA
Source organism: Lissotriton vulgaris (assembly GCF_964263255.1). Taxonomy (NCBI): domain Eukaryota; kingdom Metazoa; phylum Chordata; class Amphibia; order Caudata; family Salamandridae; genus Lissotriton; species Lissotriton vulgaris. The sequence continues at coordinate 167,694 of NW_028245451.1, forward strand.
AATGCAGTAAGGTGTTTTGAGCTGTCTTCTTCCCAAATAAATCTACCTCTAGTTTGTTGGCATTGATTCTGATTAGAAGGTCTAGGAACTCAACCTGATTTTCACTATGATGTGCGGTGAATTTTAGATTACTGTCAGTTAAGTTGATCCACTCCAAAAATTCCAAAAGAGTGTCTTTCCCATTGGTCCAGATAAAAAAGATGTCATCAATATATCTGGACCAATGGGAAATAGACTCGAAAAAAGGTGCCATTTCATTGTATATGAAACGTTCCTCAAACTGGGACATATATATATTGGCAATTGACGGGGTGACAGAAGCTCCCATACTTACGCCTCTCAGTTGGCGATAAGTATTTGCTCCAAATTCGATTATATTCTCCGTCAGGACCATAAACAAGCAGTCTATTAGAAATTTCTTGGGACATATGATGCTGTGCTTGTCTATGAACCAGTCTGTTGCTCTTATTGCCTCATCTATCGGAATATTACTATAGAGTGATTCTATATCAAGGGTCGCAAGTATGTCTCTTCCAGCTATGATGTTCAAGTCTTCTACTTTGTTTATCATATGGCAGGTATCCTTAATGTAAGATTTGATTTCTGGGATATGAGGTCTTAAGAAGTGATCAACGAATTTGGACAATGGCTCTGTGGGGGTACCTATAGTAGACACTATGGGTCTATACGGGGGATTTTCTGGGTTTTTGTGTATTTTTGGAAGACCATAAATACAGGCAGTTTTGAATTTATTAGTGTTTAGAAATTCGTGATCTTTGGTACTAATAACGCCACTAGAGAGGGCATCATTGGTCAAAGCATTAATTTTTTTGATGGTGGTATTGGTGGGATTACATTTGAGCTGTTGGTAGGTGGATCTGTCATTTAACATTCTTATCATGTTTTGCTCATAGTCGCTTGAATTAAGGACAATGATACCTCCTCCCTTATCAGCTCCTTTGATCGTTAGTTCTTTATTGTTAGCAAGTTCTTTAAGAGCGTGGGATTCATTCATACTGAGATTATATTTAGGTTTAGGGATGTATTCTAAAGTCTTTTCTAGCTTTTTCATCACAACCAGCTCAAAGAGCCGCAACTTCTGGCCCCAACTGTTCTAACCCAGGGCTGAAGGTGGAAGGTAATGAAATTTCATTATGTCTCTGTATTGAGGAATCATTTAAGTTCTCCTCCTTGTCTTGAAAGAATTTTTTAAGGCGAATTTTCCTAAAAAAGGCAATAATGTCTTTATAAAGCTCAAAGGTATTCACAAACGAATGAGGAACAAAGGATAGTCCTTTTGATAGAAGAGCTTCAGTAGAGTTATCCAACTCTCTGGAGGACAGATTGAAAATTGGAATTATATCCCTTGTCCCCAATATTGCCTGTTGCGGGTCTCCCTGATAAATTGTGGTTCTTGTTGATGTTGCTGGTGTTGGACTTGTTGGTGTGGCATTTGTTGCATTTGTTGGTTCATCTGATAATTCCCCCTGGACTGTCCCTGATTTTGGAATCTTACTCTGGGGCGTCCTCTGCGAGGCCCTCTGTTCGATAAAAAAGGATGGCGTTGGGGCCTAGAGTTGGTGTATGTGTTAAACCCACCCTCTGGTTCATAATAGGTATTACTTGAACCTTCGCCTTCTGAGTCCGAGGAGTCAGTAAAGTTGTTGATTCTTTGTTGAACATTCCTGGACTCATCGGTATAGTGGTTCTGTTGGTAAAATTCCTTGTGCAGGTAGGGGTAGGCAACTTCCTCTGAATAAAATCTCTTATCTTTATTCAGTTTATCTGTCTTACGTTTGTTTAGATAATTGCTGAATGATTCTAAGTCCTTATTGTACTCTTCTATTTTTTTGATAGCATCATCTACTCCAGTCAATTGTTTTAATTTTTCTTCTAATTCATCTATTTCTTTTTTTATTTCTAGGGCTAGTTCTTTAGATGCTGCTACTATTAATATCATTAAATCCCGAGAACACCGATTCGCTATTTGACTAAATTTTTCTAAAAATGGTCTGTGGTGTACAAAAAGACCTGGTATATTTCGTACTCGAAGTCCATTGGGGATAATTCCTGTTTTCAAATAAGCCAACATGAATTCCCCATGGGCTTCCATGCGAATCAGTTTCTTTTTAAGGTCTACTAGTTTCTTACCTTCATCTTGACCCCTAATTGACAGATTTGTATTAGAGGGTGGGACTGTGGTGCCAACCAGAGTTTCGAATTCTTCGTCAGTGAATCCGAAAGTTTTCATGTTGGCCATGGCTGAAGAAAATGGATAAAGTTAGAAGTAGGGAGATTAATGTACACTGCTCAAATATAGTACAATGATTAACATTCACAACAATGGAAAAAGGCCCTGCACAGACAAGCTGTGGGAAATTCGGCGTAAATAACAAGGACCCCCTGCTAGACAACTGGATTTGTTATACAGGGAAAGTAAACAATGTAATAATAGCTACCAAGTGGATACTGGAGCCAGGGAGAAACAGCATGTAGGAAGCACAGAAACCAATTAAAAAGTACAAAATTGAATTTATTTGTAAATATACACATTTAGGTTAAAAGCATTTGAAATTTCGAAAAAATACAAAAACATGGCAACAAATTAAAAAACCAATAAATTCAATATAAAGAGATTATCTTTCTAACACAGTTCTACAGAAATTCATAAAAAAGTGGCAGAAATAATCATCGACGCGCGTTTCGGCGTTTGGACAAGAACGCCTTCCTCAGGAGCCACAATAAAATCTGAAAAATATACATAAAATGAGTTAAAAATACACAGGGGAGTATTGACACTCCTATCATCACTATATCACTATTTATACTAGGAACTGTGCCTGAAGCTGTGCTTACCAAACATGTCTTCCCTACTTATGCAGTTAATGAATCTAACTGCACAAGGAACAACCTAAATAATTTATATTTGAGCAGTGTCATAATCAATGGGCAAAACAAGACGTGGATTAGGGCCCCCCACTGAATTGCGTTCACACAGGGGACTACCTGTACTCATTGTCGATGATAAACCACTAAAGGCTTCCTTAATTACTTGTAAACATACCTGACAAAGGGGAACATAGGTGAGACTAATCACTCCCTATTCTTTTAGAGAAGTATCACGGATGGGGTAAGGATATATTTCTTGCTTGTCAAGTAGGTATTGTCGCTTTGTACTTACATCAAATTTTAATCTGTGATAATTAAAACATTTATATTCACGATCTATTAAGAGAATCTATACATATCCTATATATCCTATTTATTCAGTGCTTGGATATGTATAGCCTGTTTTGCTTACCTAAATTGATGTATACACGATATTTGATGATTGAAGCATATAATTCCACAGTTAATTTGTACCAGCGAGTCATGAAGATTTTAACGCTGGGAGAGGGGATAGATGAGAGCATTTAATTGTCTTTACATGAAAAAAAGGACGGGCCCAATCTAATCTCAATTCTATAGGCCTCTAAACTCTATGCATCTTACCGATTGTGGAGACAGTGTATGTGGTTGCACTTTAGATAAATGGCGAATTCTCCTGGCAATTTTCACTGCTGTTGATAAAAAAGACCGACCAATGATGTTTAGGGGGGAGGTTGCCTCTATTGGTACATTTGCACTGTTTAACGTGGAAAAAAACTTACCGCAAAAGAGTAAATGAATTCTTGCAAATATGTACCACGTCATCATAAACGAACCATTCAAATAGAACCGGTATCCCCAGTCAGGTCAATTAGCCTTTCCAACGGCTGCGGGACGCTAGGATACATGCAGAAGGCGGCGCCCGCAGGTTGATGTTATCGTCCGTCTACAACTAATCTCGGTAAGTAGATCAGAGATCCCCTTCCCCCTGATATCGGGTTTAGTAAATACGAGACTATTCTCTCGTTCAAACCCTATGTTACAGATTAAACTTTATTAGCGCTATTACTTTTTACTCGTAGTTTCGAGACTTCTAAAAGGGAGACAAGCAGCCATCATTTTTGCGGCTCCCGCGTTCCCACTAGAAATATCAAGCTGGTGGAGGAAATGGTAAGCGGACACATTGTTACTGTTTACGCTACCTAGAGCGCGGACATTAGTTTTACTTTGTTTCTATTTAGATAATATTTGTCCGATGCTTCCTTGACGTTCTCAATACTTGCAGCTACGACTTCGAAATATTGAATTTGTATCAGGTTTCCCCCTTTGTTAAAGATAAAGAATTGTTAAAACAAAATAACCTTATTCGTCTTGTCCGGCAAACGCATATAATTTAAAACACATGTGTGAATTCTCCTAACCGCATGTTTTAATTAAACATTGGCTGCCGTCACTTTGACAACATTACCCGAATAGACGAAGGCTTTTCATCCACACTTGCCTTGTTGCAGCACGTTGATATACGATGTTAATAACAGCAGGGTTCCTTTCTTTGCTCTATCTTTTACCTACAGCACCAAAAACTATAAAGTAGACGCTCAGAGATATTCGGTCCTCAGCGTTCCGTGGTACATATTTGCAAGAATTCATGTACTCTTTTGCGGTAAGTTTTTTTCCACGTTAAACAGTGCAAATGTACCAATAGAGGCAACCTCCCCCCTAAACATCATTGGTCGGTCTTTTTTATCAACAGCAGTGAAAATTCCCAGAAGAATTCGCCATTTATCTAAAGTGCAACCACATACACTGTCTCCACAATCGGTAAGATGCATAGAGTTTAGAGGCCTATAGAATTGAGATTAGATTGGGCCCGTCCTTTTTTTCATGTAAAGACAACTAAATGCTCTCATCTATCCCCTCTCCCAGCGTTAAAATCTTCATGACTCGCTGGTACAAATTAACTGTGGAATTATATGCTTCAATCATCAAATATCGTGTATACATCAATTTAAGTAAGCAAAACAGGCTATACATATCCAAGCACTGAATAAATAGGATATATAGGATATGTATAGATTCTCTTAATAGATTGTGAATATAAATGTTTTAATTATCACAGATTAAAATTTGATGTAAGTACAAAGCGACAATACCTACTTGACAAGCAAGAAATATATCCTTACCCCATCCGTGATACTTCTCTAAAAGAATAGGGAGTGATTAGTCTCACCTATGTTCCCCTTTGTCAGGTATGTTTACAAGTAATTAAGGAAGCCTTTAGTGGTTTATCATTGACAATGAGTACAGGTAGTCCCCTGTGTGAACGCAATTCAGTGGGGGGCCCTAATCCACGTCTTGTTTTGCCCATTGATTATGACACTGCTCAAATATAAATTATTTAGGTTGTTCCTTGTGCAGTTAGATTCATTAACTGCATAAGTAGGGAAGAAATGTTTGGTAAGCACAGCTTCAGGCACAGTTCCTAGTATAAATAGTGATATAGTGATGATAGGAGTGTCAATACTCCCCTGTGTATTTTTAACTCATTTTATGTATATTTTTCAGATTTTATTGTGGCTCCTGAGGAAGGCGTTCTTGTCCAAACGCCGAAACGCGCGTTGATGATTATTTCTGCCACTTTTTTATGAATTTCTGTATAACTGTGTTAGAAAGATAATCTCTTTATATTGAATTTATTGGTTTTTTAATTTGTTGCCATGTTTTTGTATTTTTTCGTAATTTCAAATGCTTTTAACCTAAATGTGTATATTTACAAATAAATTCAATTTTGTACTTTTTAATTGGTTTCTGTGCTTCCTACATGCTGTTTCTCCCTGGCTCCAGTATCCACTTGTTAGCTATTATTACATTGTTTACTTTCCCTGTATAACAAATCCAGTTGTCTAGCAGGGGGTCCTTGTTATTTACGCCGTTTTGTGTGGTGATTGCATTGCTGTATGACTGGCTCTCCATTTTCTTGCCAGGCATGTATGTTGATTTTCCTACTTGGGCGACCTCAGGCAACATATTTGTTTTGTGATTCATGGTGTTGGTGTGTAATTTCTTGGTCCAGGTTTTGTGGTGGGACTGGGGGGGCGATGTTGTGGGAATGGGTGTGGTGTCGGTGGGTGTTGCTGCCCTCTTGGGTGTCTGTGCTACATGTTCAGTTGCTCCATGGCATCTGTTTGTCTTCAGGTGTGGCTGTGGGCTGTGCTCCCTTTTGTGGTGCAGACTGTGGTCCGACTTTGCACCAGGTCAAAGCAGGGGTAAAATTCCTGCTGCTAACGCGGCCTATCGCGTGTTTTGTGTTCTTATCGCCGATCTGTCTGGTCGTTGTGAATGTTGGGCTGTGGTGTCATCGTGGCTTATGTCACGGGAACTCTGCATCTCATTAGCAATAATTGTGGGGGTCTATAGTGGCGATGTTTTTTGCGGCTGCTATCACGGGAAAAGTGGTGCTTGTGCTGTTAACACCAGCTTGTGAATGATGGGGTAAATTTATCACGACTTTGGCTGCGATAAAGTGCAGTTAATTCCGCGATAGCTCCTCGTGAATATGCCCCAAAAATAGATGATATAGCTGTTTTATTTTGTTAATGTATGAAAATTCAAGGTCGTTGGATCATTCATTAGCAACATACGTTAATAGTGTAAAAGTAATATAAAAATAGATATGCTAACCTACAATAAATAATTGGTGTGACAAATGACACATTACTTGCATAGAATTTCTAAATCTTAAGAGAAATAAGGGGTTTGTATATATTAAGCAAAAGGGGCATGCGGATAGAAAACTGTACTTTTGCTATGCTTTTTCGTCTAAAGGTTCTTATTTTCCCCATCTCTTTGTGAGAATGAATTAGCTCACATACTTTTCCTTTGCAACTGTCCCTCATCGCAAGAGATTTTGCTTGTACTAAACTCAAGTGAGATAAAGTTACGCGGTCGGCGTAAGAAAAACCGGAAAACACAAAACCATAAAGAAGACAGAATCTTAATCTAGTTGACATTACGCTTGAATATGGAGAATTACTCACTGGTTTAATGTAATTCAGGCTGGAGGGGGCCTCCCATCTTTTATTGAAGGGTTTACACACTACTCAAAGTGGTTGTGCACTATTGAAAAAAGAATAGTAAAACACAAGCGATTGTGCACTGCTGTAAAGTTCACCCTTTTTTTCTGCTGTGTGCAATTAAAAGAGAGAAGGCTACAAACATTCCAATCCTGGACTTAATGAGGCTTACTTATGAAAACTGTTTCGTCGCTGTGACAAAACAGCAGTTTAACAGTTTTCACTTCTCCCTCTTTCCAACACAATGGATGCGCCGTATTTAATGTACGGCTCTCCATGTCGCAAGGAAAAACAGATACATCAGGAATCCTGCCGTATCTGTCGGCGCAAAAGTCACGCATTACTTGAGTTGAGTCGCAAGCATGATGCAACTCCAGCAGCACAAGGGGGAGGCCTATCATTAATACACTGCATCACCCTTACTACTGACATGAGGCAGACTTCCGGTTTTGACGCAATGGCGTTCTCAAAGTGGCACACTGAAATCTTATAGATTTCAATGTGCCAGTTCTATGAGGCTTTCTTGCAGGGCAACACCCACCCTGCATACATTATACCTGATGCAGGTATAATGTGGCGCAGGGATTTACAAGGTGATTCATCACTTTCTAAATATGGCGCAACGTGGCACATTGTTTACACCTCCACTGCATCACGAAAAGTGATGTAAAAGCAACAGAAATGCAACGCCACGCAAACGTGCTTCCTGCCCTCAAAAGGTTGCATGGAGAAGTGTGATTTAGAATGACGTTAGATCCCAGATGGAGGTATGGAATTGGGGAGGGTGGAAGTGTGTCAGGTCTTTCTTTTAAGGAAGCGTAGCATGGGGTTTCATGAGGGAGGCGAAAGAGATTGGGGGAGAACAAGGTATGTTTCTTGTATTTATTGGAAAGGTGAACGTCTTAAGAGTGAAACATTGGTATTTTGGTATATAATTGTTGGGGTGGTGGGTAACTGCTGAGAGAGTTGGTTGATGGAGGCAGCAGGCCAGATTTTATTTACTGCATTTCAGGGTATAATTTTATTGTTTTGTATGAATCACCCATTACTTCCCTCCTCATAGCCGCTCCTTATGTCATATCCTTAAGTTTTACACCAGACCAGGAACATGATGCATATAAAACAAAACAGTGAGAAACTGGGTGTTTGGTTCAGGGGGGTGGAACCCCACTCAGGTTCAACTGCAATCCTTGTCATGGTGAACCACAAAAAGTCACTAAATTAACCTGTGCTTAATATCACTGATCGCTTGGAATTTTTTTTTAACTTAGAGGCAATGTGTAAAGTATTTATGCAGCACATGAACAATAATAAAGTGGACATATGATACAAGAAAGATCCCACACCAATTTTGACCAAAGAAGTATATTCCAATGAATAAAATGACACCAATACTAATTACATCCAAAAATTAGAACCAGAGTTGTGCATTTTTGAAGTTTGTAGGGGAAAAATAGTGCCAAAAAGAATAAAGCACCAACTGTGGGTATCTGGTTCCATGAGTTCAGTACAAAGTCAAAAGTTAAGGCTGACCGCAATGGATCATGGGTTTAATACAAGCACCAGGTTTGCCCTGGTCAAGAGTTACCTTCGAAAATCTTCTGAAGAAAGTTGACTCCTCAGTGGGGCCAGGCAGCAGGCTGTAGCTGAGAGGTAGTCTTCGACGATGGGGAGTCACTGGATGAAGTCTCTGTGAAGCCGTCCGTGATGGTGGGAAAAGCTCAGAGTGAGAAAAGCTAGAATTTGAGGCTAAGGGAGGTCATCAATGTCAAATGGGTGCTGGTCGTCATCGAACCCAGTGAAGATTTCTACCTTCGGACATGGAAGTTTTACTGGAACTTGGATTTCTTCAGTGAGATAAGGCTTGAGGCTGTAGCCGAAGAAGGCTCAATGAGGCCAGATGCCATCATGGAGATGTCCTGTTGAAGAGGATTTGAGGCTGTGGAGAAAAACATAGCAGAAGCTGTGGATAAGTCAATCCCATCGGTGATGCACCTTTGTCCGATCAGCTTGCAGGTAAGTCCAGGTCCCCTGTGGATTATTAAAACAGTTTTTGCTGAAAATGTTTCTAAGTTCTAGATTTTGGTTTCTTGAGGCCAAATTAGCAGCCTCTAAGGATCCAGGACCTGGGGGCATCATCAGGAGGCTAGGATTTACTGCAGCAGGAAGCAGCAGCAGGCATGTAGGTTGCAGGGTCTTTGTATTTTTCTGTGTCCCTATAGCCCACACAGAAGCTCAGCCAACAAACACTTGGGGTCACTCGGGATTTCCTGTGTTCAAAGAGCAGGTTCTGCCTTTCTTGCTCAGGCAGCAGTGCAGTAGGCAGTGCTTCCAGCAGCTGGACAGCAGGGCAGTCCTTCTTATGAGTCTTCCTCAAAGCCAGACGTGATCTGATTTTGGGTCTGAGTGCCACTTTTTAGCCAGAGTGCTAGCCTTTGTCTGGGGGTCAACATCTGGCCCACTCCTCTGCCCTTTCTGGGTTTGGGTTCCAAATTTCTGGGGTGACAAAAGGCTAGTGTCAAAGGAGGGGTGATTGGGGCACTACCAAGCAGGGGTGCTAGGTCTAAAAGGTATCCAATTATATCACTGCTGATGACCGAAACAGTGGGATCCAATCATTTGAGTTTGGTTGTTCTGTGCTTGCGGTACAACAAACAAAGTCGAGGTGATCATGGGGAGTTACTTCTTGCAGGAAGGAATGCCATGCTTGCTCCATCTACATCCTGCACTGTAAAGAAATATCACAGGGGTTTTTTAAAGTGGTTTGAGCAGATCAATGAAACATACCTGAGAAAATTCAGGAACAGTCCCAAACATTCTCATGGGACCTAAGAGAATTAGTTGTCATGCCTCTTAGAAAGCAATACATCCCTTTGTGACAGGAAATAGTGTTGTTACATATGATGATCCAATTTTATCATGGGCACATCTTGAGATGGCATCCACACTAACACAACTACAATAACATTATACATTTTGAGGCAGAGTATTATCACGTTAAGTTTAATAAATAAGTTCATACTATGTGGTTATAGCTTGTTGCTGTAACTTTCCTTTTCTGATCATATTTTTGAGCTTCACATTTTACACTGCATAGCTATTTGTTAGAAAATGTGTCTATGTCTTAAACAAACACATGTATTTTTTTCAACTTGAATTCCCTATATAGATATTTTATCATATTCTTTATTCTGTAAATGCTGTCATGCTGCCATAAAAGTACACTGAATTAATTTGTGTATACATGGTCCTGTTGTGTTATCTTTACATTTGTTGTTGAGAATATATTAATTTTATCTCCTTGTTAGCTTGTTTCATAGTGCCACCTTGGTCGACATATGTTATACTCGGTACCCAGGCCCGCCTTGGCCTATGGGCTTGCTTCTGTGGTTTTTAGTATATTTATTTGCAGAGTAGGGTGAGATAGCAGCTACCATCCTTCTTTTATTTCCACATAGGTTCCTAGAAATATAACAAGGGCTACCAACACTGAGATTGCTCACCAACGTATTTACATTTGCTCTTCTGTTTCCACAAACTAAAATAGACATAGAAGAAGACCTGTTGTGTTCCCTCTCTGAAGATGTTCATGCAACTCTATGGGAAGTCAAAGGATGGTCAAGCTGTAAGAGGCAGACAGGGACTCTACAGCTGGTGTCAGAAACTGACCATAAAGTGAAGAAGGTAAGACTTGCTTCCCTGGGCCAATTCCCCATACATGCCAACCCTCCAGATTCAGGCGGGAGACTAACTATTTCAAGGCTAATCTCCCGCCTCCTGATCCCTGCGTGCAGAAACCCGATTCGGAGTTTTGTAAAACTGCCAAAATTAAAATGATGATGCCTGCCATGCAATCTCACCCTCCAAGAATTACCTCTGACATCAAAGGTTAATGATGTATCCTTAATTCTTGGAGGGGGAGATTAGAGCATGTGACAGGCCTCGATATTTTATTTATGGCAGTTCTACAAAGCAAAACAAAAACAGTTGAGAACTACATAGAGCAAACAAAAACAGAGGTTAGAGCTCTGTTTTTGTTTGTGCCATGTTGTGTACTGCCAAACATGAAATGGTGATTGTCTACCACCATGGATACCAAAATCGACCCTATTCCTGCAGAATGCCTCTGCTCCAATATAAGTCAGTGGTGAAATACATTCTCCCGATTATTTTCTTTATATCTCCCACTTATCTGCTCTAAAATGTTGCCATGCATGCTTCCCCTCCTGACTCTGCCGTGGGCAGCTTCCTCTGGAGCTTGGAGCCCTGTAGCATGTAGTCCTTAGAGAAATAACGCATGGGAAACATGAACTTTCTTTTACTGATTAAGAACTGCTTGTGCAGAACTGTTTTTAATGTGTCAAAGCTGCATAACGATGAACAGTAGCACAATCCTGAGTGACACCAGACCTGGGACAGAGAAGGGTCTGGATTGAAGTTCTGCTAGCAGAGCTGTGTGTTGGAATATGACTAACGCTGGATGTATTAACATAACAACACGTAATAGCACCCCACAATACAAAGCATGGCATAACCAAAGAATGAAACATATAATAGGGATGTATGTCGTTACAACGCATACTTTTACAACGCATACCTTTACAACGCATTTTTTACACCGCAACATCCATTACAACGCATTCCATTACAACGCATGCCATTACAACAAATTCATTGAAACTACCTTTACAACGCATTCCATTACAATGCATACTACATTTACAACGCATACCATTACAACGCATACCATTACATTGCATGTATGGTAAGTATTGGATAGTGTATGGGTAAAAATTACTATTCTAACTCCAGGGGGTGCAACAGTAGGTTAAGTATTGGATAGTGTAGGGGTAAAAATTACTATTCTAACTCCAGGGGGTGCAACAGTAGGGTAAGTGTTGGATAGTGTAGGTATGCGTTGTAATGGTATGCGTTGTAATGACATGCGTTGTAGTGGTATGCGTTGTAGTGACACGCGTTGTAATGGTTGCGTTGTAGTGGCATGCGTTGTAATGGATGTTGCGTTGTAAAAGTTTTGTTGTAAAGGTTGTGCGTTGTAAAAGTTGCGTTGTAAGTGTTATTTCCCATATAATAGCATGACATAATCAATCACCATATATACCTACACAAGAAACACAACATAAAAAATAACACAAAACTTTTTCAGTTTCTCACTTCCAAATCGTTGTTGCATGTGCCTTTTCGCTTGCATGATAGAAATCGATGCCACTGTAATCAAAGCTTGTTTCCGGTGTTGTTGGCGCACATTTGATATCACTTTATAGTGGGAATCACAGCATCTTTTTTCTGCAGTTCTTCCACCCCATGAAACCACGTCCTCCTGGTTGACAGATGTTAATATGGTTTGCACAGTTTCCAATGGCCGAGAGAAGCTACTTTCTTGTGTCTGTTGGTTTAATATTCTCCCACTCTGCTTTATGTAATCACTGTTCTTTGCAATAAAAGCCAAACACCAGTTAATGATGTCCTTCAGCTATGTCCTTACCAACTCTAGATAAAAATAACACAAACACTGGCATGAATATTTTAAATGCAGGCAGTATTCCCTCGGATCATTAAAAGAAATGTTAAAAGGTTAAATGCCTGCGAAAGTGCGGCTTCGGTATCAGGGTACTTTATCTAAAACTCATCAAAAATTTAAAGTTTTATCTTCTTTCCAAAACAGTGCCACTTGGCTGAACCCAAGCAGCAGGTGTGACAGCTGGCAGGAGCACATTCAACTCTGCCAAGAACTATAGGGACTGGTGTGAAAAAAGATCCTCGTCAATGTGGAAAATTACCATTTAGAACTTAGGGGGATATCCACAACGAAGTGGCGGAGAGAGGCGTTAGCCTTCTTGGCTTAACGCATCTCTCAACGACTTCGGAAAAGCAAGGCTGCACCATATGTGTGGTGCTTCATGGAGCGCACATGTAAGTACAAAACGGAATTTAAAAAAAAGGTTTGTTTATGTACAGGAAGGGACAACTTCTGTGAATACCAAAAGTAGTAAATTCATTCTGTGAATGCCAAAAGTAGTAAGTGCATTCTGTGAATACCAAAATAGTAGTAAGTTTAGGATTGAGTCTTAAATTCATTCTGTGAATCGGGCCCTTGATATCTATTAAATTCATTCCCAAACTCACATTTCTCCAGTTTACTGGACAAATTATGTTGCTGGAGTCTAGGTAGCACCAGGCCCACATGTCCAAAATTCACCCCACGATTCTTTGAATACATCAAAATATTTTAAAGTTATTGCAAGGCAAACTACTTAAAGGCATCAGAGAATATGAGATTAATGAAGTGCTGAGAAAAGACACACACACACATTGCCTAGCTTGCTATTCAAAATGCCCGAGGGCGGTGCAAAATATTGCTTTCCACTTACGACATTCTTTAAAACAACAACAGATGATAAGCCCTTATAAATCTGGTTTAGTAAACAGTCATGCTCTATATAGTGAGTCCAAAGTGTCTTTTGTAAGAAGCAAAGTGTATCTATTCTTGATTGTAATCTTGTTTAAGCATAACATGTATAAAAGGTTGAAGATATTGTGGTACAAAAAACAAACTTACACCAGCTGATAGTGAAGATGTCCTAATTGACCCATTTCCCCAAAAATAAGCATTTACAATGTAATTCTCTTTCTCATTTAGAGAATACATTTGTCCAAAAGAAACAATAGCATCACATTCTTTTGTTATGCCATAATCACATTTTCTTTGAGGAGGAAGTGAACAAACTTTAGGCTTAGCGAAGCTGGTGAAAAGTTATGATACTGCAAAGGCAAAAAAGATAGGTTACTTACTATTATTTTATATTTAGCATGTCAATCTTGTCAGTAGGTGTCCACTAACGTCCAGAATCATAACGATGGATATTATTTGAGCTGACTGGCTAACATGTGGACTATGCCTCTTCAATCAAGGAATTCTAAAAATACAGCATAATTAGAAAAAGCAATTAGGTCAAAAGATAACACCTTGTTATGATTATCAAAGGAGACTTGCAATGGAGAATAATTTCACAAATAGGAAACACATCTAAGTTTGAGCCATCAACAGTTATCTCTTAAGAATATTACTCTTTAGGGACCAATCCAGAACATTAAACTTTACACAGACCTCACTATCCAGGAAGGCAGATGTACAACTCACCTTTCCTGCTTCTGTTGTTATTGTAGTCGGTAAGAGAATCAAATTATTATCAGGGAGCCAATGCATTCCTGTCTTCTTTTCAGGCAACGATTCACAACACCTTGAATTCTTTAGAAGTCTTTGAGGACAGGCATTGATCTTATATCCAGCAAATCCACAACACCAACCCAAAAACAGACTTACACTGGCACTCCTTCTCACCCTCAGTCAAAATAACTTGTACTGTCCCAAACAGCATTTAATGGGTAAACAAGAATCTCCGCATTAGCAGACAAAGGAACTGTAGGTAAATTTGAATGATGCCCATGGGACTTCCTATTTCCCTTCATCTCTCGTGTAATCTATATTCAATAAAGACTGCCACATCCATAAGTTCAGAAAAAGAAATAGGATACTTTGATCAAATCAATTTGTCCTTCATTCCTTCCTTCAAACCTTGTCGAGTAATGTCATGTGAGTGTTCTAGATGTAGGTAGTCTCAGTTACTTGACGAAAATGAGCCATGTAAGTCAGTTCATCTGCCTCTACTTGCTGTTTATCATACAACGCATTAAAGTGGTGTACTCTAAATAGGAACATTTAAACATCTTAAAAGCTGATAAGAAAACATCATAAGTATGTAAACAATCATTTGAACTTGCCATTACCAGGAATTTTCCCAACGCAAGTCCAGTAAGGCATTATTCAGGTAATCCTTGACATAACCTTGCCTAAAGTGTTCAGGGCAAAAAGCAAAATGAGCAGTAAGAGAATTCTAAACCTCCCTTAATTTACTTAAGTCCCTAGAAGGACATGTGGGCATTTGAAGGAGAATGCTGTAATGTGATTAGACCATGACACCAAGGTCTGTTTAAGCACCAGAATCTTGAGGCACAATTGTTGTAACTCTTGTCCCAGGTCCTGGACAAGTACACCGAAACATAAGGAGTCTATAGTGTCTCAATATTTCATGGATTGGGCACTGAGAAAGTCTTTTGGAAACCCTTGTTGATTACCTGATAATCCTCCCAGTAGCCATGGTGCTACTCTGCACAGAATAGAATATGTGAAAGGAGCATGTGTTCTTTTAGTGAGACATTTTATAGGCAGAATATACAAAGAGTAAAAAGCTCCTTGGCCAAACTTTTAATTCTTGACTGAAGATGAAAATGGCGCAGAAGAAAGCAGCAAAGCACAAACCTCGCCCTGACATCATAAAGGAGAAGAGATTCAAACCAAGTCAACAGAAGGTCCTGACAGAAAACTACCAAAACTCCTTGAAAAAAAGTGGGAACAAAAGTAGCGACTAGCAAAGATCACAATGAAAAATCAGTGACTTAAATGCCTTGTGACGTGTGTTCCTCTTATCAAGCATCCTTAAATAGGCTTCAAGCAGAAATTAGCCTGACAGGCAATAAACTACGCAACTTTATAGATTGGAATACTCAGAAATATTCCAATAGACAATAGGCAATTAATTGACTACATATCCATGCTTTCAACTTTCTGGCCCCTTTCTGACAGTCTCCTAGATGTAGGTACAATCTCATTAGTGATTGGGACACCCCACATCCTGGTGGACCACCCAAAAAGCCATACACAGTCAACACCTAGGCAATTTTTTTATTAAAGCGCGTTATTAGCGTAATTTTTTCGATTCCAAAATGTTGGTGAAATTACTGAGATTACGTCATTATTCCACATTGTGTCATTTCATGGAGAAATCATGTTGCAAGATGCACAGTTTTGGTAATTTTTGACCACCAGCAGCATTTCAGGTAGATTTGTTACCCAAGAAGACCATTCAGGTAATTATTTAGCCTGAACCTTCAAATCCGAATGAGTGGCATTGTTTTGAATGCAAGGGCTGGTTCCTTTAATGTAGCTGGTCAACACATGTTTTAGGTAGATTTTTTACCCAAGAGGACTCTTCTGCTCATTGTTGTTTGCAAAATTACAAATATGAATGAGGGAGGCATTGGTTTGAATGTGAGCTACTGGAAATCAACTGGAAATAACATGTTTTACCAGAGAGACGTGTAACTAGTTTATTGAGTGCAAGATGCATTTTGCGTAATTATGTGTATTTTCCCGTAATTTTGGAGTCATTTTACGTAATTATGCTACTGCTAATTACGTGAGTTTTGCGCATCACAGATTTCCACCCATCCAAGCATGTCAGGCTTCTCACTTGCATGCCCAGGCTAAAGCCTTTCATTAGTGCCCGTATCCTAAATGAATGGTCCCTGAACTCAAGTGATCTTCAACCTTCCCGCTTCAGACACCTTCTCCAAACAGCAAACACCTGCCCACTCCTCACCATAGTCCCATCCTTGTGCACAATCACCACCTCAACATTGCCCCTTCTCTATCACCTGTACTGCGCAAATGCCTGTGCAAATGTCTAGTGAAACCACTATTCCCTGGACTAATACACCAAGTGGATTGAATCAGTCAAATCTTTCATCTTCTGACTTTAATATGTAAGTCAAGTTCTTCCAGTGTGAGATGGTCCAAGGCTGTGGCCAATGAGGGTCCCTTGAAGATGGTGCCATCGAAGTCCCACTGATGCTGTTGGGGACTACATTCTTGAGTGGGACTAATGGACAGCAAGATCACTTCGTTGGTTGAATAGAATTGCTGCCTCTCTACGGTCCAATGTTTTACCTTCAGATTCATTTTTTGGACGACAAAATTACTTTTTTGGAAGGTGAAATATTCCAGCATAGCAAGGTTGGAAACCCTAGCTTAGTAGGGCTTTAAAAAGTCAGATACCTTCGCCACAAGGTCCCACTGAACCAGTTTTCATAAAGTAAGGAGCAGGACAAACCTGGATTTCTTTGATGCAATCCCCCTGTGCACACTCCAACACCTCGTCTTGGTCTTTTGAAGCTCAATAAAAGTACTTAGCCCCAACCTTTTTAACGAGCTGAGAAAGTTCCTCCTGGTCTGGTCTGCAACACCCAGCACCTCTGAGCAGGCTGCTAGGCACCATATTTCTTTCTAGACAGATATCATGTAAGGTCCAGGCCTCATTCATCAGTTGGCCCCTCTTGGGATCAGGAGTCCTTCTACTTTTTA
The DNA here is from genome assembly GCF_964263255.1 of Lissotriton vulgaris. NCBI lineage: Eukaryota > Metazoa > Chordata > Amphibia > Caudata > Salamandridae > Lissotriton > Lissotriton vulgaris. The sequence goes on from NW_028245451.1 coordinate 184,857, forward strand.
TATCCCTGCAGCAGGAAACCAGGAGGCCAATTATTTGATCAATGGAGAACAATTTCTGTCTGAGGGGGTGTCAGCAAGAATTAGGAGTCCTTGTGTGATTCCTCGATATGTGTTGTGTGAGGAATTAGGAGTTTTATTCCAGTGGGGCCTTCTTCTTCTTCCATGTCAAGCAATGTTCTGAAGAGGTGGTGCGTGGAGGTGCCAGATTAATTCTGTGTACTAGCCAGTGATTGGAGAAATACTACCATCAAATCCTAACAATTATCCTACAGTCCTCTCACCTCCTTCTGCAGCACATTTGTCTTATTGTAAAATTATCAAGCAGGACCTGGTGAAACTCAGCTGCCATCAGGCAGGCCTGTCTTTAGCTCAAAAGAAACTGCTCTATTCAGGTAAGCTCTTCTCCCACCTTACAGTGTCAAAACGAGTTTTCCCTCTTACTGTTACTGGATCCTGGCTGACTGGGGGAGGCAGGCTCTAGGGACTAAAGAGGAGTGGTTATCCTCTTAAAGTGAAAAGAGATAGTGCTAAAACCACTCTTTATTCTGCCAGCTGTTTTCTGTAAACTCCCCGGTAGCCAATAATGTGGCTTTTTAACCTTTAGCACGTCTTTCTTTCCATTATCTGTCTCTGTCTTATGGTGTTATGTTTTTCACACTGAGCTGCCTAAATAAAGCGCTGGGACACTCTTACTGAGTAGCCGTGCGCTATAGAAATAAAATATAACATAACATAACATAACAATCCCTTCTAATTGGTGAGAAATTAACATCTACGTTGCCCTTTCTGAGCTCAGAGTCAGGCCATTATCCTCTTTGCAAGTTATTAACTGTTCCAGCTATGAATGGGTAGTCCAAGTCTGGAAATGTAATGAGCCACAGAACTAGTTTTAAACAATTATGGCTCAGGAAGACTACAGTAAATTTTTTAATAAGTAACATTTATTCTTAAGTTATCAAAACCTGGTTTCACCATTAAACCACATTTTAAAAACCAAGCAGGAGATAACTTTGAAGCATTTTTCTAACCTTTCCCTAAGCAGAGAGAGGGAATTAAGATTTGAAGCCTGTCTTAGCTTACCTAGGAAACCGTGAAGCAAGGCCTACATGGTGAAATAGCTTTTTACTTTTATTTCCCTGAGAGGGCACACTAACTTCAATATGTAGTGTTCCCAATTTTTATTTATTAGCACTCTGCCTTGTGGGGTTACAAGGCATACTTTAGGTGTGAGTCCCGAACATATAAAAATGGGTTTTTCCTACATGGCAAAATAATTTTTTCCTGTCCTGTGCCCCTGCAGTGGCGCTTTTAAATCTGAGCAGAGCCAGAGCACGGTGGTGCTCCTGCCAGACAAATATGTTTTGTCTTATATGTAGGTGTGTAAAAATACAGAGTGCAGCCCACATGACATCGAACACCCTATGCCACAGGTGCACCTTAAACAACATTTACAAAGACATATAATCCAAACAGGGAGTTCCATTGTACAGCACATGCTTTAGAGGGGAAGCAATGCCACTTTACTACTGTTTAACAGTGGCAAAGTTCACAGAATTGAACATAACACATTTTAACTGCACTTTCACCCCGTGGAGTGTCAGGGTTTCAGTACCAGATTCTTATTTTTACATTACTCAATGATACTCACTTTATCATCCTCAGAAGGATGAGAGGGAGGGTGGGACTACTTGCATTTGAAACGGTGACCTTGATGTCGAATAAATGTGTCTGCGGTGCATGCATTGGTCACTGAACCACCAGACCTGGATTTATTCCCTCCCTCCATCCATCATCAATCTCCGATATATCTCAGTGACACTGCTATCTCTCATCATGTGTAATGTGGTCAACAATCACAAGAATTCCATTTTAACACTTTGACGTTCCATTCTAAAGATGACCAGAGCTAAAAATGTTTCGGAGGCAATACCTAAGTGGATACTTGTAGTTCAGAGAATCATGCTAGTTTTAACATATGATGTTGACAGTAAAAAAAATCTTATTTTCCTCACTCAGCTTGAAATGATCTCCACACTTGAGGCTTTGTTACTTTCTCTCTCTTCCCATGTTTTGCACACCCTTGAGCCCTTTTCCATATTACCATGTGGAGGGCTATGCCCGAGTTAACTTTTTCTGAGCCTGTGAACTACCTATCCATTTCTGAGCCAGTGAGCTTTTGGTCCATTTCTGACACTGTGAGGTACTATTTTCCTCTGAGCCAGAGAATCACCTATCCAGTTCTTCGCATTAGTGATACACACCAGTTGGAGCCTTCAGCTACTTATTCTTTTCATATCATCTGACCTGTCCATTTTTTTAGCCTGTGGCCTCCCCATATACTTCTTAACATGTTTCCCATTCCATTGTTGATGAACTAACTATATTGAGACTAGTTGCCTAGGAGCAAGACCACTGACTCATTGTCAGTGAAATTGCTCTCCCACCCTCGCAGCTCCACCATTAAGTGAGGTGCCCCTGCCCCTGCACTCTTCAGTGTTGGTGATCGAGGCCCTCCTCCACCCGCAGGTTTCCCTGCGCCTCATCCCTGGTGGTCCAGTGGACCTCTGTCTCCTTTCTTTCTTTCTGCTCCTTCACTCGTTTTTCTCCCCTTTCTATCTTTCACCTTTCTGCACCTCTGCTCTTTTGCGCCTTATTTCTGCCCATTCTCCCTTTGTCTCCCTCTGCTCCTTCACTCGTTTTCACTCGTTTTTTTACCCTTTCTATCTTTCACCTTTCTGCTCTTTTCTACACCTCTTCTATATTGTCCAGATTATGTACCAGAATCTTTCATTACTCCGATCCCTCCTCTCTCATTCTAGGAATGCACGTTGTGAAGTGAGATCAACCTCCACAGATAGCAAGATTGCTATGAATATCAAAGCATACTCTCTCTTGCTGTGGGCCCTACCCCACTGCCACACAGCAGCCAACACTGACAATGGCTTGCTCCACAATCCTCTTGATAAATTTGGTAAGACAAAAGAAATCAGGCCATAAAACACAGGGAAGGAGACGAGGACGAATACAGCATTTCAGATTATCAGTAAGTAAAATTGGCATTGCCTCCTCAACCCCCTTCCTGTTCAATTCACTTGCATTAAGAGCAGACAGCGAAGCAGCATATTTTTTACTTGAGCAAACAAGTGAAACGCCACACCATCCTTGTGCACGAGTAAGAAAAACAACACTGGAGAACAGTCAAAAAGGGAGCACAATGGACACCACCTTTGAGTAAACGCCTCTTGTTTCCAGCTTCCATGTAATGAGTAGCAAAAGAATAAGGAGTGGTCCAAGCAGATTCCCTACCAAGGGTGCATAGGCAACTTAAAGCAAAAATGCAACCAATGATTCACAGCCACTGTGGGCGTTTACTCGCTTGCACCAAAATTCCCAAAAAGGTTGATGCCAAGTCACAAAGTAGAGGACTGACAGCTACTGCCTCAGTCATGCCGAAAAAAAGGCAATCGTTATTCACCCTTGAAGTTGGTGAAGAAAAATGCCAGCAGGCCAAGGTTTCAGTGGAAGGAAGATACACCATCAGAGAGATACATGGCCAAACACAAGTATCAGGTAAGTCAGAAAATATAGTATTGCAGAGTCTCAGCTACTACCTCCCCCGGAGGAGTCCAGCCGAAGAAACAACCACTAGGTGAAATGCTCTTAGCAAGAAACTCAGTGTAATCCTCCTGCAGTGGCACAAAATAAATTGCTGAAGAACCCACACCATCAAGGACTAAACCCAGGCAGGAACCAAGGAATGCTTCTGTGGTCTTAGCAATTAAAACATAAAGACAGGTAACCAAAAGGCAAATACATTCCACCAAGCCAGAACTCCCAAACATTAGTCATGAAAGACTGAGGCCACCAAGTTGAATACAAATCCCTAATGAAGGACCAGTATGAAGACAGGAGTGTCGGGCCAATGCTGACCTTGCCCCAGTCACTTTAAAACAAACAGAGCCCAGTGAAACAATAAGGTTCATCTAGTCAACCTCTCTCAGTGGCAGAAGCACCAACTTATCTCCAAAAGAGGAGACTTATATAAGCAGCAACCCGAGATCTTGCAACCTTCACGTTGAGAGAGGTAACTTTAGTTTAGGAAGTACAGAGTGGACCACACTGGTCTCGCCAATCGAACTGGGAAGAAAGATAGCAACCCTTGTTTATCTTTTAGCCAACCACTGAAAAAATCCTCCCTCTGTACCACACACACTGGAAACAAGACTACTAACACCTACCATAAGTGAGTCTGAAACCAGGGAATAAGAGGGAATGGGAGGGTGAATACACGAGCAGTAAGGACATGGGATGTAAAAGGAAACTATGCCGCAAGTCTCATCCGCCTAACAACAGGAGAACAGGGCAGTGGAGAACTCTACAAATAGGCTGTAAGAAGGGGGTTAAGGAGACAGAAAGATAGGAGCCTTACGGTGCTACATGCTGGAACGCTGACTTGCTGCCACCTAGAAAATAAAATAAAATGGCTAAAAGAGAGGAAGGACAAAAATTGGAGACAACACAAAAAATAAAAGGCTGACTCTTTTTTCCCTACCAGGAAGATCCAACATATAAAGGCAGAGAAGACAGACTAAAGGGAGACAAGAAGCTGTAGCCAGAAGAAGAAGAAGACATGCATTTATTTTTGTAAAGCAAAACAACTTGCATTATAAATGTGTTCCTCCATGACAAGAATTTGTTGAGATTAGAAGTGAGGAAGCTGATTCTAGGACCTAAAGAGAAATAACACTTGACTACCTCAAACATTCAGACTGTTTTTTTTAAAAAGCCTAGAGAAGCCTTCAAATGAGGCAAGAAAAGATTAATGGACAGAAAGGAGGAAAGTTCCCTGAACTTGTAAGAAGAATAGAAAAGGAAAGACATATAGAGTAAAATACTACTCAATACAGTACACTTACCTGTGGTTACTGATTCTTTTTTGAGGGACTCTGGAAGGGAAACCTCTGGACTTGCAAAAGAAAAGAAGGGGAGTAATGTTACCCATGAAGAAAGAAGCGTGGAGAGCCCCACAGGAAAATAAACCCAAATTACAGCAAATAACTGAAATCTGTAGGAAACTTTTTGTGTTTTTGCGTGCAAATCACAGATGAAAGCAAAATAAAAGAGCCACAAATATAACCAGAATCTTGAATTTCATTGAGAAGGTAGGAAACCCCACCTACATAGATCTTCCTGAGGGGACTGATCCCTGCACACATCTGTGGAAAACAGTCCCTCCACATATCTGTGGAAACACAATAGGGGTGAGGAGAAGGTCACCTAATGAAGGAAAACTGCCTGCCACCCTAGTGACCACAAAAGAGATGTAGATTCCTAACCGGAAGTCCACCTAACACCTAAAAAGAAGGCTAGTAAGGATCAGAGGCCTGTAACCTGTCATGACTGATTGGTGAAATAAACCTTGTTGACCACTTAGACTTAGCGGACCACACACACTACCCCCTTCACTAACAGATCCAGAGTAAAGTGAGAGAAACACAATAGGTATGTGGCAGAGAGGGGTTTTCACAAAAGAGGGTTTGAGGGAATTTATAGACTTGCAAGGATTGCCTCCCGTACTTCATAAATGGTACCACAAAAGTAACCCTTGGGTCTGGGAACAATACTAGCCTAGCTGATGAAGGGAGTATGGGTGGGAGGGGAATTACGCTAATTTGGATTGTTAGCACTATCTCATCATTGATGGAATAGTACTTTCATGTGGTAAGCATAACAATAGATCCTGATCAAAGGTAGCCATGCTGCCATTTCATTGTATACGTCTCAAATGAAAAGCCAAAACACATATGGTGTTGGCAGCTGACATTCCGAGTTATAGTGGTCAAACATACTGAACTGCCCCTTCGGTTATTGGCAGACACATGGCGACCAAGATGACACACAAGTGGGTTTAATCTGTACCGCAGTGACATGCTGCTTTTTAATCCTAACCCAGGGTTGCCAGATTAAAGGGTTCTGCAGCAAACCTGGTAGATAGTTGTAATCACACTTTTTTCCTTGTTGTTGCTCTGCTTCTCTCACCACCCAAACTCCACAATTGGGTATTTAATATATACCTCCCTTAGTTCAAAAACAAACCTGAGCTCTTCACTCTCAGAGAGGGAGTTGTAGCCCATATTGTGATTAGGCATCATGATACAAGGGGGTTCCCCAATGATGAAGCATGCCACCTTTGGTGGGTGAGGGAAACCGTCATAAGCAGGTAACTTTCCTAAGTGATGGTCCCTTCATCAGCGAGGCCAGTATCCAGACCCAAGGATTACTTTTATTGTATGGTGAGGCAGAGAGCAACATCTTTGACTGGAGCTCCAGCACAATCCATTAGATTGTGATTGCCCAAATATCATCTGGGAATAGTCCTTAAAAGTACTTTAGGCATGGACCCAGATGGTGTGCTGATGCTGGACAAGAACACCCTAGGGTAGCCTTGCCTTGGTAACCAAAAAGCTGCAGGAATCAACATTTTCACACTGCTATTCATGACTGGTATGATCCTTTAGCATTCGGCATCAAGATACATTTCTGAGGTGGATTGACCAAAAGCAGGCATATTTAGGCAGCTTACCCAGTGGCGAAATCCATTTTGGATTTTAATTATCATGGGATACATATCTGTAAGTAAATAATTTGGGAGTCCACAAAAAGGAGAACAATCTGAATATGTGCAGTTAAGTAATGAAGGTTGTGGTAAGGGTAATGTATAGCATAAGGGAAAAGTTTACAAAGGATGGAAAAGCAAAAGGTTTAGGTTAAGGGAAAGGGGTGGTACAGGAACATATGTAGCAATTTAAACATTTGTAGGATCCTGAAATGTATTAAAGATATGGGTGCACAAGTGGCATATGTTTCGACTGAGGAAAGGGAACAGGATACTTACAGACTTTCCAGTGGCTGTTTTCTATTTCTTTGGCACAAATAGCTTGTTCCCTCAATGTGTCCCAGGAAGAACTTCTCAAACAACTGTTACAAAGTTTTTTTTCCAGGTTGGGCTCTTTAGCTTATAAAAGGATAATGTCCATGCTTGGTTGGGTCTGAATTACCTTACCCATTCCTTGGGTCGCTTCGCTTGGCCCTTGATAGGCTTCAGCTTTGCCCCAATGATTGCTCTAGGGATCTATGTAACATAAGCTGGAAAATTTGCTCTGCTGCTGATTATCTAGTTGAGCTGCACCTCACTCACCTGCCATACACTTCCCTCTGCAGGTGCTGCCAATACAAAGTGGTGGGTCAGCCCAGGGGTGGAGAGGTGAGGAAAATAATAATAAAATAAAAGACTTACCTGCAGCTACTGCTGCCACTGCGGGCGGCCTCGCTGCTCCTCTGCTCCCGGAAGTCCAAGGACCAGTACAGGCTCCCAGACTCCCCATCCAATCTGGATGCTGCTCTCATGCTATTACCCAGCAAGAAAGCAGCACCAGGATTGGTCTGAGCAGCCTGGTTAGGTGGTCACTAATGCACTGAAAGTCTGTGCCTAATCTCCTCCTGGCTGTGCAACACAGCAGGGTTTGATAAATATAAGTGTGCGTTTCGATTTGGCTGTCCTAAGATAGCCAGCCAAACCGACATGCGCACTTACAGTGCCCACCACCATTACTGCTCCCAGGCACTGCCACTACCAATCGAGGATTGCAGGGCCCCGCCGCACCATAGACTCAGATAAGCTCACCCAGTGAAAAATAAAATGATAATAAAATTCTTTTATATCATTTTCTTTTTCTTTATGAAGGCGCAGTGGGGAGACACTCCTCCACCATTATGGAGGAGCCACCGCTGCTTCCAGTATGTTATGAGACTGTTCAAGGTCCAAGGGATAATAATGCAACAAGGCATCATATGCTATGGTACTCTGCTGCATAACAGGATGCCCCTAGCCTTCATTCACTCACTCAACCATCCATCCTTCCTACTGCTAGGCAACCATCAGCAAAGATGAGGTCCATGGAAGCCATTTAGGAGTCGCAAAGGGTTACAGCAGGGACCCCTGACTTGCTCACAGCCACTCTAACACTGCCTTTGTGACCCCTAGCCTCAGAGGTGACAAACTCATTGTTAAGAAGACAAGGGCAGCTTCACCTCCTTGTTTTCAGCACACTTTTTAATTACGCTAACATAAATAATTGTATGTTATCCACAATTAATGTAATAAAACTGCAGCATCAGGTTAGCAAAAATGTTTTTAAATGTATATTGTGTGCGTGCTTGCAGTTGAGAGTGTGTTTGTGTGAGAGACAGAGAGCCCGTTCACAATGGCATTCTAAGACAAAAGTCTAACTTTAAGACTTTTGGTATTCACAGAGGTCCTTTACGAGTAGTATCCTTGCGTCCACTGTCGGGCTGGAATCTCCGGCTTTGGCCATACTCTCCGCACCCATGCCATACTCTGAGGCTGAAGCCGTACTCTCCGGCTCGGGTCAGATGAAGTGTAAGAATGGGCAGGAATACAATTTTTACAAAAAGGAACCTTAGGAATGTGTGATAAATAGCAGAGGTCATGAAAATAAGTTTCAGCAGGGAAAAGGGTGTGGCTGGACATTACATCATATCCCAGAAAAGCTTGCTCTTTTGCATCATGGTACATGTAGTTCACAATTTGTGCTCCTCTCCCTACAGTCAACACTGAGGGGGTGCAAATTGTGGACTACATGTACCATGATGCAAAGGAGCAGACTTTCTGGAGAGTGCGGCCAAAGCCGGACATTCCGGCCGGACTGCAGACGTAAAAATAGGACTCGTGAATGACCAATGTAAATATCAAAAGTCGTAAAGTTAGTATTTAGTCTTGTGAATCGGGCCCACAGGGTTTATGTGCAAGCGTGTGTGTATGTGAGCAGGGGTTGTGTGAGTGAAAGCGACAGTCTATGATAGGAGTGGCAATAAATGATATCACATATCATTAAGCGAGTATGAGTGAGTCAAGGTGAATCAGAATGATAGAGGTAGTGCAAAACTGAGTGCAAGTCAGTGTTAGTGAGTAGCAGTGAGTGCAAGAGGGTAAGAATAAATAAGTGCAAGTGAGTGAGAATGGTTGAGTAAGAGTTAGTAGGTTAGAGTGAGCCTTTGCAGATGTAAATTCGCATGAGTGCTAATGTGGTGCATACAAGTCAAGTCTGCTTTTGGCATTTGCAGAATAATGGTGTTGGCATACTGAAGGCAAATAATAATAAATAGGGTCCTGGGATACTATAGATAATACTTAATATATGGGACGTCCATGGCAAAAGGCTGGAGCAGACATTAATTACTTTTAGACAGTTAATTCTTAGTATGGGACACCCATGACAAAAAGCTCCCGCTGGCACGTTGATGTGATTCTTGGCATAAAGGATGACAAATATGAGAGGGGCAAAACTGACAAACGTTTGGCCATTTCCTCCTAGAGGTAGAATTTAACAAAGGAATTACCCATGGTTCATGGATAACATTAATAGCAAAATTCCAAGACTGGCATAATATATGTAATTATTGCACCCATGGCACAATGCTGTCCCTGGCACAATTGAGGTTATTTTTGGCATATGGGAGTACCCATAGCAGATTTTGAAAAAAGGGTGTCAACTTCATTCTGTGGTACATCAGGATTCTTTGGGTTAGCACACCCTGAAATAACTTACATAGCTATCATATTCCCTGCCATAACCCATGGCTTTTTAGCAGATTTATGTGAAACAGTTTGCTTTAAAATGCAATATTTGATCTATTTTTTAAAATTGTCTTGTGGAGAAGCCCCCCCCCCGAACCCTTTCTAAAGAGCTTGGGTTCGTCCGCTTTGCTCAGTACAATTTAGCACAAGCATTTTATTGTATACAGCCCACCACTTTCAAAGGTTATGTCAGTACCCTAATATAGGTGGATCCAAAAGAGACATTTGTGTTGACATTTATTTGTTTTATATTAATGACGCATTTATAATGTAAGTTCAGTCATGTCAAATAGTGTGATGTCTTTCAGGTTCAGGTCAAGTCACAACACTTCCTGGGAAGATTCAGGGTCAAAGCTCATTTTATGTCACTTCCGTTGATGTCAATAATGTCAAAGGGTGTGTGATGTCCCTTCTGCTATCCCTGGCATTTTGGTGAATCGACATCCATTATGAGCACCATTAGATAGCAACACTTCTTAGTTTCCTAACAAATACTCCAGGAGCCTAGGTTTCTGGGGCCCACCACTGACCATAAACAATTCACTACCACAGTGGTTATATTAGGAGCTTGAGAAGCCTCTCATACTGACAATGAGAGGAATCCAAGAAAATGCTTAAGCTCAAGAAATATCCTGACCTTTGTTCCTGATGGAATGCCTCTTTAGAAGTGGTCTGTGAGGACAGCCTCTCCATGGACTCATCTTCAGAGAAAACCAAATTTACCACCATCAACTTTGTATTTTAACATCAGAGGTACTGCCAGGAGTGACAAGGGAGCACTAGGTCATGCATACTCATACACACTCATACTCCCTCAAAACAAATAACATCTGTGTTCAATTTATGGAGGAATCTGTACATTTGTTTTGGTGAGATGCACTACTTGAATGTATTGAGTAATGATAGTGTAGTCATCAGGTCGATTTTGGTTGCTGCTTCTTAGTTATGTAAAGGTGCAAGTTTTTATTATACCAAAGATCTAGCATAACTCCTATTCTTTCAGTCTTTGACCAAGATATCTCAATCGATCAGTAAGGCGCCGACTCCCATGTTTGGCATCAGGCTAGCATCGGCCTTTGACATTCACCATCTGTGTTCTTGTCTTATTTGGTCATGGATGTCTTCCAGTAATATCAAGTCAAACTTCACTAAAACTGAATTTGTTCTCCTTCATGGTGGAATCACTGGGTCACAAATTTAAATCTGATTTTTGGATATGAACCCCCCTTCCTGCACAGTGCAAGAAAATTGTTCAGCTTCCACATTAACTCTCATTTAATAATAAAGGATTGAAAAAGGCTTGCACAGTTTGCAATCAAGTCGATGAACTTTAGAAAATTCAACATTTTCTTCATCCAGACAAATTCTTCCTCTGCTGTTCAAGTTCCCACCTTTTCCATATTGAGGGAGAGCCTGCTCAACTGACTGGCATTCCTTATTCCTCCCTCAGTCTTCTAAAGGCAGCTCTTTACAGACCTATAGCTCAAAACTGGGCAGAAAATATGGCCATATCATCCCAACCTCACTACTCTGCACAGGAAGGCCATACTGGACTGCAGCTAATTAAAAATAAACTAACTACATTATATACAAAGCCTTCAGACTTTACAGTCAATACATTCTTTCCAACAGGCTTGTAATCTCTAGAGAAAAAAGACCAACCTGCAATCCAGACAATGCCAAATTGGAAATCCAAAGAGCACCAAGAAAAGTAAATGGAAACAAATGCTTTCCTATATACTCACAAGCTTGTTATGATGTGCCCATCGATTTATGCATCAACCTAAGAAGGTCCCCATTATTTATTTGGCAATTCGTGTTTTCTGTGTAACAGCACCACCCCTTCAAAGATCTCACCTATCACATGATACCAGCCATCTACATCCCTTTCTTCACATCATCTAAGGCCATTCTAAGTGATTCATCTGTGTGAGCCGCTACTTTTCAAACTGTTCCTAAATATGTGCTGAGCTACTGAACCGTGTTGTGATTTACTCTTTCAGTCCTACAGATTCTGTGAACTATAGTGTGTTGACTGCGTGTCCACCTTTACATCTCCATAACCATCAATCACTGCCTTATGCTCAAAATCCCCAAGGTTTGTAAGAACTTATATGGTGATGTCATCAGTGATGTCATTTGAGTTGTCATGAGTGATGTTACTGACCATGTCACGAGTGATGTAATATGTGAGGTCATAAGCAGTGCATTGCAGGGGAGTAAGTTATAATTGGATTTTTTTTTTTTTTTTTTTTGAAGACCAATGGTCCCAAACTTTATTTAGTTTCACAGATGAGTTAAACAGCAGTCACACAGTGTCATAACAATAAACCACTACTACAAGCGGTACTCGGCTGTCAGTACAGAATGACATGGCAATTAAATACGAGTGAAAATAAACAGTAGCCAGTGGTAATGCATTAGTTCACAAGCAGCGGTGCTAGGAAATGTCTCGTGTCGCAGCGCTTGCGGCTCATGGCACTGCGCTAGGACCAGGGTGCTGTAAGAAATCCGACAGTCATTGCATTGAGTTGTGTTCCCTGTTCAGTACAGTAGCGAGCTGGAGCAGGATCATATCCCCCGTCGTCACATGGATCGCTGGGCTTCCGCTGCCTGTACATGAAAACACCCAGTTGCCATTGTATGATACGGAAACAGGGAGGGGGGTGTCGAGCATTAGCGCGTGTACAAAATCAACAGTCTCTGTGTCAACCAAAAGGTATAACTGGGAATTAAAAGAGGAGGGGGAGGGAGAAACATTTCAACAACTGTTGGACTAGTGCATGTGCGTGTGGTAGTGTGTCTTGAATCCTAGCCGTGTGTGGTGCACCCTGTACGGGCTGCGCAGGGGCGGGGGTGATCGAGGATGTGGTGTCGCTGCGGCCGCGGGGTGGAGGCGGGGGGGGGAGGAGGCAGCGGGGGGGGGGAAGGGCAGCGGCGGGGGGCGGCAGGGGACATCGCTCGGTGTGCAAGAGCTCGGTAGTCGGGGCTGGCGGCGGGGGGGAATGAGGGGGGGGGGGGGGCGCGGCAGTGGGGGAGGAAGGGGGGGGACGCGGCAGTGGGGGGGGGGGGCAAATTCCGTGACCTATATGGACAGCAAGCGACAGGGCCCCTTCTATTCCGCGTCAGGTTGGCATTCTATACCGGCCCGGGCGCATGCCCTGTGGTACGCGATCAGGGTAGCGTCCCAGTCTTGGGCGATCGGGTATTTCCGTAGGCCAGTGGTCTCCTCTCTGTGTAGTGACACACTCTCCGCACTGGCCCAGTTGCCAAAAGAGCGACGCCAGTCTGCAGGGCGCGGTGGGTTGGAGTTTTTCCACCGTTTCGTAATGAGGCGTTTAGCCGTAATGAGGCCTAAGTCCCAAAAGCGTGCCCGCAGCTTGGTCTGCTTGGTTCTCCTGTAGAGCCCCAGTAGGCATACTTCCCACGTCTTGGGGAGAGTTTCGCCCGAGGCCGCCGTCAGCGTGTCAGTGACCGCTGACCAGTACGAGGCGAGGTGGGCGCAGTTCCAGAGTGCGTGCAGGAAGTCTGAGTCTAGGAGGCCGCATCTGGGACATGCCGACGAAGTGAGTCCGAAATAGCGATTCAGTTTGTCAGGAGACAAATATGCTCGATGAATGATATAATATTGGATGGTTTTAAATCGCGCGTTTCGGGGAACATTTCTAGCGCCCGCTAATATTGCGGTCCATTGTTTGTCCGTCCAGTCGGAGCCTCGGTCGGTCGTCCACTTCCCCCTCAGCCTTTGGGAGGAGAATAGAGTATGGGTGTGTAGTGCCTGTGCCAGCCAGTGCACTATATGAGACCCATTGCCCATCACGTGCAGGTACTGGATGAGAAGATGAGTGGGCGGTTCTTGGCTCATGTCACCCCATGCCTTCGTCAGTTCATGTAGGAGTCCGGCGTGTGCCAGGAATTGACCCACTGGCAGCTCGGTGTCTGCGGTCAGGGTCTCGAAGGGCAGCAGCACTCCGTCGCTATATAGGCCGCTCAGGTCGTCCAGGTCTGCCGCCGTCCAGCTGCGTAGCGCAGTCGAGGAAAGTATGCTAGTGCCCAAGGGAGTTCCCAGTAGTGGCAGGTTCGGAGCGTAGGGCACTGTGCCTTTGGTAAGTCTGAGGGCCCGCGCAAAGCACCGCTTCGCGATCGCCACATGGACTTGTGTGGGGTGTCGCCCCTGCGTTAGGGGGTGGAAGAGTGTGAGCACCTGCACGGGGGACAGAGTGGTATCAGCCGTGGCCGTGTCTATCAGGTTCTTGCCGCTCAGCCAGTAAGCGACCCATTGTAGCTGGGCTGCTAAGTAATATAGCTCCTGGTTGGGGACGGCTAAGCCTCCAGCGTCCGTGGCCGCATATAGAGTCTTTAACGCTACCCGTGGTCTCCCTTTGTTCCAAATAAGGCGCCTGGTGAGAGTTTCCAGCCCTCTGAATATGCGCGCTGGCACATACACTGGCAGGTTAGCATAATAATAGAGGAGCCGGGGGAGCAGTATCATTTTGGTCAGTGCCACTCTGGCCGGCACATTCAGCGGGAGGGAGTTCCAGAACGTGACCTGGGCCGTGAGTGAGGATATAGCCCTCACCAGGTTACCCTCCAGGAGATCCACGGGGTCTCGATATATCAAGATCCCTAGGTACCTGAATACCGTCGGGTGCCATCGGAGCGTCTCCCCCATCATGCGCACCTCACATTGCGGCATCTCGCTACTGAATGCGTAGGTTCCCGATTTGGCCCAGTTAACGCGGAGCCCCGACATATCTCCGAATGTACGGAAGATGTCCGCGATTGCCTCAGGTATGCATGTGAGATCTCTGACATACAGTAGTAGATCATCGGCATATAGAGACACCGAGTGTATGCCGTCCGCTAGTGGGATGCCCCATGTGGTGCCGGAGGTGCGGAGCAGTTCCGCCAATGGCTCCATCGCCAGGGCGAATATCATAGGGGAGAGGGGGCAGCCCTGTCTGGTACCCCGCCCAATGCGGATCCTGTCGGAAAACAACCGCCCAGTCCGGACACGCACTTCGGGCGCCTGATAGAGGAGCCCCACCATCTGGATATAGGCTTCGCCTAGTTCGTATTTCTCAAGGACTCGGAGGAGATACGGCCATTCCACCGAGTCGAACGCTTTTTCCAGATCGAGCACGATGCACCCTGAACGCGGCCAGGTAGGGGTTGCATACCGTTGGATCTTAAAAAACCGGCGTAGGTTGTAGGACGTGCTCCTGGTGGGCACAAAGCCATTTTGATCAGCGTGCACCAGCGTGGGGACCAGCGGTGCAAGTCTCCGGGCGAGCGTCGCGGCTAATATTTTATAATCGGTGTTGAGGAGTGCCAATGGTCTGTATGAGCCAAGTTCGGTCGCCTCCCTACCTGGTTTCAGCAGAGAGACCAGGTTAGCTTCGTTTAGGGACGCTGGGAGCTCAGCATCTTCCAATGCCGCCTTATACATTCTCAGCAGTTCTGGTATTAGCACCAGTGAGTAGGCTTTGTAGAACTCTGCCGGGAGCCCGTCAGGGCCCGGCGCTTTGCTATTGGAAAGGGAGAAAATCACGTCCCGTAGTTCCTCACCGGTAATTGCAGCACCCAGCTCCGCCTGGTGGGCAGCAGTAGCTGTTGGGAGCTGCAGGGTCGTTAGATAGTCCACGATCTCCACCACGGTGGCCTGCAGCCGTGTGTTATACAGGGACTTGTAATGTGACGTGAACGCCTCGTGGATCTGTGTCTGGGTGTAGACCTCGACGCCTTGGGACGTACGGATCGATAGGACCGGCGCAGACTGCGCGTCCTGCCGTATCAGCCACGATAGCAGTCTGCCAGGTTTGTCCCCCGCGTTGTGAGTGCGCGCGGAGTGGGCCGCGAAGTTAATGTTCTTTAGGCGCTCCATCAACGCAGCGTGATCTGCCCTGGTCGAGATCAGCTGGGAATCATCGCCTCCCGTCGCCTCCCGTTCTTTATCCAGTAGCGCCTCCTCCACCCTTATCAGATCCCTCTCCACCTGGCCTCGCAGGCCCGCCTGAACACTGAGGCAGCCTCCCCGGGTGACCGCCTTGAAGGCGTCCCACTCAAGTCTCGGGGAGGAGGTCGAGTCGGTGTTGTCTTCAAAATATTGAATGATTCTCCTGGACATCTCCTCCCGGAATGGCGGGTCGAGTAGGAGGTCTGGCTGTAAGCGCCATGTGGGTACGGGCGGACGTGGGCGCCGCCATCCATAGACCAGTGTGTGCGGGTTATGGTCCGAGTGCGTCCGTCCCAGATAGTCAGCGTCAGTCACGGAGGAAATCAGGTCGCGGGACAGCATGTATCGGTCCAACCTAACATGCAGAGAATGGGCTCCCGAGTAATAGGAATACACCCGGGCGGTGGGATTCCTGACTCGCCAGGCATCGTGCAGGTTCCATTGTGTCGCCCAATCGGTTAGGGCCCTGGAAGTCGCTTGCGCTGGGGCGATCGCTGCTGGGGGGGACGAGCGGTCAAGGGAAACATCTAGTACGCAGTTGTAATCCCCGCCCACCATCAAGGGTACGTCTGGCCAGGGCGCAATTACTGCCGACAAGCGCGTGAAGAATTTCCCCTGTTCCACATTGGGTGCGTATATGGAGGCTATGACAATTTGCTGTCCGTCTAGTCTGCCCTGTATGAAGACGTAGCGTCCCTCGGTGTCGATATTGCTGTGTGTTAGTGCGAATGGAACCCCAGGTCTGACCCAGATCAGGGTCCCCCGCGCGAACGCTGAAAAGGTCGTGGCGTATATCTGCCCCCTCCACCTACGGCGAAGTGCGGCCACCTCAGCGGCGACTAGGTGTGTCTCCTGCAGTAGTGCAATCTGGACCTGATGTCGCCTAAGGTATGAGTACACCTGGTATCTACGTGAGGGTGTGTGCATGCCCCTGACATTCCAGGTACAAAATTTAACCGTAGCCATCACAGTATGCATCGCGCTCAAGCACCCAGCCCCCCCCTCCCAACCCCCAGCCCACCCCACCCACACACACACAGCGGCCGCGGACAGTGGCTATTGTTACCCCTCGCCCACTCCCACAGTCCCAGGGATGCACGTTGTAGCATTGCAATGTCCACACTAGTCTCAAAAGGAAGAACTTTAACAGAAACATAATACCAAAAGGGCAACGACAGAACGAGTCGCCGCCCAAACGCTCTATCGAGCTTAATCAATCCGTGAGTTCAATGGGGGGATGACGAAGTTCAGCACGTGAGTAAAGCAAGTGAGTTCAAGTCGCCAAGAGAGCTGTGGCAGCTCCCCTCCACGGGCAGTATGTCTAGGGGCACCAAATGTCAGTGGCAGTGTCCGCAGACAAGTCAGGGTTCCCAATGTCGCTGGTCTCGGATAGTCCACCCCTGGGGGGGGATCCCATCTGCTACTTCCTCAGGGGGGGCCACTCACCTCTAGGGGTCCGTCCACCCCACCAGATGCTTGCTCCCAGTGACGTGTCAATGGGACCGCTCCAACCCCTCTCTCGGTGTCACGGCGGGCCGTGCCGGGCCGGTAGGTGGGGGGGATCAGGAGTGGAGCTCAGATCACGGAGATGGGGCTGTATGTAGCTGCCGTGGGTCTCAGAAGTGCTGTTGTGGACTCCCGGACAGGTCAGCCTTAAAAGTGACCAAACTGTCCCAGGATGCCAATCGCAATGCCCAGGCCTGGGCTAGGTTGAGGAGGGTCGTTTATGCTATCAGATCCGATGTTTGGGGTGTGACATCCGGCAAGCCCTCAGTGTTTGAGTCATCTGGCAGTCCGTACATGAAATCGTCGTCCTCGCTCCCGCGTGATCTTGGGCTTGCGTTAGAGATCAGGATGGGCGATTGTGAACCACTGATCTCAGCCGTTCTCCGGATGGCCTCTCGATGTTCAATCAGTATTTGCTCTGGGGTGGGTCCGATTTCTGCGTCTGTGGTCGGCGGCCCGGGCCTCGAGACGTGTCGTTGTCTCCGCCTGCGGGTACCTCGATTTCGGCGCTGCTCCTTCGGCGCAGGTACGTAGTTCGCATCCACTCCTGAATCCAGCCAGGCCGCCGCCGCCTCTGGAGTATCGAAGAAGTGGGTTTTGTCCTGCGCCACCACTCTGAGACGTGCTGGGAACAGCAAGGAGTACTTGAGAGCCAGGCGCCTGAGCCGTTGTTTCACCTCGAGGAACGATTGACGCCGGCGCTGGACCTGAATGGTGTAATCAGGGAAGAACATCACCTTGGCGTTGTCCACCTGTATGTCCGACAGTTTCCGCGTTTCGCGGAGAATGGCGTCCCGGTCACGGTAGTTCAGCACCCGCATGAGCATTGGCCTCGGGCTGGAGCCCTCCGGGGGTGGACGGGATGGTACTCTGTGCGCCCTTTCCACCACAAAATGCGGTGACAGGGTGCCTTCTGGTAGGAGCTCCCTGAGCCAGATCTCCATATGTTCCGCAGTCTCCCTCCGTTCCCATCGTTCCGGCAGGCCCACTATGCGTACATTGTTTCTTCTGGCCCGACCTTCAGCATCCTCCGCTCTATCCTCGAGGAATTCCACCCGGTTGAGTAGGTCACGGACGTGTTTATCTGTCTGCGTCAGCTTGGGTGTGGTCTCCGCCATCGTTTGCTCCAAGGCCGTGGTGCGGTCGGACAGTTTCTTGTGGTCCGCTCGAAGGAGCGTTAAGTCCACAGCCACTTTATCGATCCTGTTCTCCAGTGACGTACGGGTGAGCTGCATGGATTCCTCCAGGCGTTCCATGGCCGCCAGCATAGTGTCCAGTTTGGAGGCGGTTTGGTCAGCCTCTGTGTTCTTCACCATCTTTCCTTTGCTCAGTGTCCCACCGGTGCCGGTCTTCGCTCTGGTCCCCCCTGACATGTGGGTGGTCGTCACGGGTAGGCAGCCGGTCAGGCAAGCTTTCACGGCGAACGCTGTTGGGGCCCGTGCGTACTAGCCTCTCCTGGTCAGGCCGTCCGCTCAGCCCGTGCCGGGCGGTGTGCGGGATCCTGGATGTCACCTGACATTGCGTGGGGCACCGTGGAGCTCGGTGCCGGATTAGCTGAGGTGGAGAATGCGGAGCTGTTCTGGGTTCTCACCCGCGTGGGCCTGGGCAGGTCCCCTGGTGTAAGGTCGATTGTTAGATGGGCTGTCTCGACGTGGTCACGGTCCGTGTGTCGCGTGGGCCGAGCTCTTCAGCACTGGATGGGTCCGACGTTGACCAGCGGCTGTATCTGTACAGCGGGTGGGTTCCGGTGTCCAGGAGGTGGGGCCACCCAGCTACCGTCGCCGATCATTCAGGCCCAGGGGCGACGTCGATAGTGCGGGTCACCAAGCAGTGGAGTGCGATAGTCCTCCGGCTCCCGCTAGTTTTGGCGGGAAGTCCCCAGCGCCGGCAGGCAGGGCGGGTCAGCAGTGCAGGGCGCCGCGGGTCAGTGTGGCGTGCCTGCTTGTAGTCTCTGGGATCCCCGCGCCGTGGGTTCACCGGGGGTACCGGGCGCTGTGGTACTGTCTCGTCCCCCTCGCTGGGCCAGTGACAAGGCGGCGGGCGAGTGTGAGGGTCCAGGGGGCAGAGCGGGTCAGTTGTTGCTGTGGTCTGCCGGGAGCCAGGGGCAACGCTGATCAAATGGACCCCCAGGTGTCCGAGTGGTCCCCCTCTCCGGTGCTCGCAGGGCCTGGCAGGATGCCTCCAGGGTCGGTCGGCAGGGCGGGCCGATTTCACCGCCTGCCGTGGGCCAGGGTTGGATGCCTTGCAGCTGAATCTGGGGCCCCTGCACGGCTGGAGCGCTGGTGGGCGGCCGGCGTTGCGGCGCGGTCTCCTTCCCCTCCGGATCGCGCCGGGGAGTGCACACGTGTTGCGGCCTACCTCGTTGGGCCGGATCCCCGGTCTTGGGTAGATGGGGCCGCCGACCGGAAGTGAGCCCTGGGCGGGCAGGTGCAGCAGCAGCCGACGGTCGGGGGGTCCGGTGCTCCGATCCTCCTGAAATTTTCAGGGATGGCAGGGCAGGTCCCCGGGTGCACTCGGTCCGAGTTTGGGCCCGAATGCACCGGAATTGAAGGAGAAATCGCCCGTGGAAGGGGAGCCTCGCTCGGAGCTCTACCCGGGCACGTCCTCTTACATCGAGCTCTTGGCCACGCCCCCGAGTAAGTTATAATTGGATAAGGTAAATATATCTGCTGAATTTCTATGGTTTTATACGAGTGATATGTGAGCCTAACTAAAACATCCCTGTAACCTTTGTTTTTTTTTCAGTGAACATATATATACTTTTTTTTTCAGGTCCTGGGGATCCCATTCCCCAGGGCCAAACATAATAAAAAAAGGGGCGGGCCGGGAAGCCCACTCCCCGAGCCCCAGCCTTATAGGGCCACAGGGACCCCATCCCCTTTGGCTAAAAACGCTTACAATGGGGAGAGGGACTACGCAGTTCCCCTTCCCAACCCCCATTAGGTCCTTAGGACCTTCAGTGCCCAAGGCCAGAAGTGAGTACCACAGTGCCAACCCGAGGCACCCACATACTGCATGTTGGAGGCTATGGGGAGGGCTCCATGGGCCCCGCGGCTCCAGCCGGCACCCTGCAAGGAGCGGGCATTGCTCCTTGCCCCGAAGGAGAAGTTGTTTATGCTGTTCCCTCTGGGCTAGAGCAATGTGTGTTCTGTTTCCCTCCCTGCACTAGTGAGGGCAGGGAAACAGAGCAATGTGAGTTCTGTTTCCCTCCCTGGACTATTGAGGGCAGGGAAACAGAACTTACCCGTGGGAGAATTTTCAAATCTCCCACCAGCTGGGAGCAGAATTAATGTTTGCTCCTGTTTGGAGGATGATTTAAAAATGTTCCCGGCATTCGGTAACAAACACGTTTCCTAGCCCATAGTACTACAGGCAGGGAAACTCCAGTATTCCGGGGTGACTTCCCTCCCCTTTTTAACAAAATCGGTCCTGGGAGATGTGGTCCCGGGGCCACCATCGGCCCCATTGAATATACCCGCCCAGGGGATAGGGCCCCAGGGCCCTAAATGGACTCTGGAGAGGGGCCCTACTGATGTCCCAATGTTCTTTTTTTTGCCACAATCCCACAGAACTCTACGGGGATCATTGTAAAATTTGGTGATCTTTTTTTCATTTTGGCCCCAGGGGGATACCTTGCCCCCTATTATCATTTTAATTCTAAAACTTCAGGACAGGCGACTAAGTCCCAGAGTTCTATAATAACTGCCAGCAACATTTTTTCTCATATTGCTGGCAGCTAATCAGAGAGCACGCTCCTGCGCAGGAGCGACTTGTCCAAAGAGACAAAAGCTCCCTGGGCCAATCAAAACACTCTATTTTTTAATTTGAGCTCTCGCAAGACTCTCATGATAATCTCACGGACCCAACCGTCCAGATACACATATATATTTATACCTTTATTTTTCAAAAACTATTGAACGGATTGACACCAAATCACAAAATTTTCAGTCTGCTGACTAAGATCTTTCTTCCTGTCAACTTTGGGGTAATTCCGTTCAGCAGTTTTTATGGTAGCACTGTTTAAAGAAGTCTCCGGAAAATGTATAGGGTAATTTGCTTTTGGGACCCCCCTTTTTATTGGCCTCTGCTTGACAGGTCAATTTGAGTCAGGGGCAGAAATGAATTTGCTTTTTTAAAAAAATTGTTGTGAAGATTTGTGAAACGGAGCCAGAGCCATTAGCAAACCAAAAAATAGCCTTGCCTATCGAAAAGTAATCCGAACTAACTTCTCGTTGGGGTAAGTTGGGGTAAGTCATGTGGCCGAGTAGATATGCTGACACATTGCTGAATCAGCTTCCTGACTTATACTTGGATCATTAGGGAATCCCATGATGGTGGATGGAACGTGGGACAATGGCTTAAGGGCAGGTTGAGCTAATGGAGCCTCACCCCATTCATTTCTAAAAAGAGCCCTAATGGAAGGACTTTTCTTATAGCCACATAGATGGGTTGCTGCAGTAGAGAACTATTGCTCCTGAGGTTTTAAGATATGTAATGGATTTCTCTTCAGAACAGCCTGGAAAAACGATGGCATTTTAGCAACTTCATTTCTAAAACTGCATTGTGAAATGAATCTCAGTACTCCATTAAAAAATATTCATTTGTGAGATAAAATGTCCTTATGTTCCCAGCACAAACCTGTGATCTTTTGCTTGTTACAAGTTAGGCAAGCCCTAAAATGCTTTACAGGTCTAATTTAGTTTCTTAGAAGTAACAACTACTCAAAACTGTACTTTCCTTTGTCACGTAAAAGTATCGCAAGCACCCCATTTTCTTACACAACTGTCCACTTTAAATATTTTTTTAATTGTCCGATTATCAACAGCTGTTTTGTCATGCTAAAGGTTGTTTCACATGGTTTTTAAGAGCTGTTTCTGTATCAATCATACTAATCAGTTAGTCAGTGGAGGTTTCTTCATGAGGGTGGGGAAGCATCGCCCCCCCTCCCTGTTTCAAGCTTTGCTAAATGTGAAAAATAAAATGGCAATTGCCATTTTATTTTTCACCGAGGTATGCCACAGCCACCAGCCTGCCCAAGTCGGGACTCAGGAGACATGCCTGACATGTCCTGTGCTTCCGACTGGAAGCATAGATGTCTGGAGCAGTAGCTTGAGTGGACGCTCCAAAGTACGCATTTCAGTTTGGTCGGCTGTCTTGAGATGGCCAGCCAGGCATGCACACTTTGCAGCTCTGCAATCCAGCTGTCTTAGACACCTGGGTGGAGAACAAGTGCAAACCTCCAGGGCCTGAAGGAGGGTTCAGCCAACTGGCTTCATCCAATCCTAGAACTTCTCTCATTCTGTGTAACAGCATGAGAGCAGTGTCTGGATTGGTTAGGTGAGCTCTTCCTGCATCAGACTGCTGAAGAACACTGAGGAGGACATGTAGCCTGTGGGTAAGTACAATTTTTTAAAATGTAATGTATTAGAAATGTGTAATTTATGTAAGTTTCTGATGGATACATCTGCCAGTGGATTCATTACCTTGTGAATATCCCCCTGCGTCAGCAACATTCGGAAATTCTTTTGTAGCTCCACGCCGACGTGGCCGACGACAGAAGCATGGCATCGCGCGCGGCTCTGCTGACATCACCGACCCCATAATAGGCCTAAGTCGGTGTGATGACATTAGTTCCCTTTTTTCCGCGTCGTTGACGCTAACGGTTTTCGAGGGATCCTCTGTAGCCTTTGTTACTGTTTCTTGGTTTTTTGTGTTTATTGTTTCGCTGTCTCCTGGCGAGATGTCCTCGAAGAAGACCGGATTCCGAATGGTGCTGACGCAGGGAGATATTCACAAGGTGAGGAATCCACAGGCAGATACTGTATCCACCAGAAAAAGCGTTACCGAAGGTAAGTAACTTGTTCGTATGCATGTTAGTTAGTGGTTATGTTTTATTATGGGCTTTTGCAGGAAGGGGTTGTTTTTATTTGGCTTTCCGATGGAGGGGTTGGTTTGTTTTTGGCTTTTGGAGGGAGGGAGGGATTGATTAGTTTAGTTTAGTTTAGTTTTAGCTGCACCACTTTCAAAGTCTACCAGCCACCCCTGCAGTTTTTGTCCATCTGCACTGATCTTCTATTTTTCATCACATTACATATTGCAAGGGTGGCATATGTGTGTTCTACCACTAGATTGAAGTTTTAATATCAACTTGTATGTATATTTACTCCACAATTTCAGCTACCAACATATCAAATTAATTAAATGTGGATAATAGCAAATCTAGACTTCCCTACGCTTACCTTGACAATATATTGCTAGTTAATATAGTGGATTCCATATATGTGCAGGCCGATTTTACTGAATTCTAAATTTAAAAACACAACTGTGCTTTTTTGCATAATTTCTTTTTTAGGCGGTCGGCGCAGTTTTGTGGCGGCATCAATGCTCCTATTTGACCTGTAAAAAATAGCAATCCTGGCACCTTTTGATCAGGCTGACCCTGTAGATTTCATTTTTTTTTTATCTATGAAGGGAGTATTGTACAAAAGTACTCACTCCATCTCACAGCCCCTTCAGGGTCCATGGTGGAAAGTGATGCAACCATCTAGAGTCAACTCGGTGCAGTGAACCTCAATGTGGCTAATACATGAGATAGAATCAGTCCCATATTTGACTGCTGCAAGAGACCAGGGTGATGAACAGAGCCAAGTCCTACTAGATGAAGAGATGATCAAATATATGAGCTAAATATACCACTGTCGCACATTATAATGATACTGTGACTATATAGAGGAATGAAGTTGAATGCCGTGTTACTATGTAAGGTCATGGAATTCAGTGGTGACTTGCACTATCCTTATCCTTATAGGGCAGGAGTACTTTATACATTATAATACATGGCCCACACCATCACCCTTCCCACATAACTCTTTTATCCCTGGTGTGGTGCTCTTTCATTTGAAAGAGATAGGTTGTTTGTAAACATAAAGAATACAATTAGAATCTCTAGTGCAAAATTAAACATACCAAAAGGCAGTTAGATATTTTCTGGCAAAATAAAAGATAATAACATCAGTTTAATACCAGTCAGAATCAAAACAAATAAAAGCTGCAGCTCAGAATATGTTAAAACATGCCGAGCGATTCCTATAATTACCTAATGTATTAAAAAATAAACACAAAGCCATAAATATCACCTTTCTTCCTATTAGTGTTCATTTAGAAAAACAGAGCAGAAGAAAGAAAAGCTGCGTATTTCTGCTTTTAAAACTGCAGCTTTAATTATGTTCCCTGACCTGCCTTTCCCCTCAGCTGCTGGCTCTACAGCAGGCATTGAGGTGTGAGAACTCAACTGTAATAATTTATTAAAGTTGAGCCGCTAAAATGTCTTTGTTGTGGGTGACTAGGCGTGACACAAGTCGCCTGTAATAAGGAAATTTGAGACGACGTTTTATGCAAGGATTTGAGGCTCCCATGTTTCATATGAACGATTTTGGTGTTATTATATAGTATCTGGATTAAGTACAGAATTACTTCACAGATGGGCGTGCATCACACATACACAGCGAAGAACATATAGCACAGTATTTTATGTATAACAAAATATGATAAAACATAAGTTGACCAAAGTACGTGAAGACCAGGGCTCCAACCAGCAGCATCTCAGCAAAATGGCGACAATCTACCCACCCGAGTAGCTGTTATTTTATTGATGAGAGTGTGCACTGAAAGGGCTTGTCAGCAAGCCCGAGATCCCCATGAATAAATTGCATGACATCTAAGACTCATCTTGAATGGCATCTGATGTCACTCGTGTGCAATCTTATAACAACATTAACATTTCAGCTGCTGAAACTTTACATCTTCACTAAATATTTCAAGGAACCTGGAGTGAAGTGCTAGAATAGATTTCTTTTATTTTCCATAAAGAAAAGGGAAGAATTGAAAGAGGTATGGTCAGGTGGGGGAAATGTGT
Organism: Lissotriton vulgaris; assembly: GCF_964263255.1. Classification (NCBI taxonomy): domain Eukaryota; kingdom Metazoa; phylum Chordata; class Amphibia; order Caudata; family Salamandridae; genus Lissotriton; species Lissotriton vulgaris. The sequence continues at coordinate 209,892 of NW_028245451.1, forward strand.
TATTATTAAGAGAATAACATTTAATGAAGCTCCCTGAAGCACCACACGTGGGGTTGCCAGAATCTACAAAAAACTCAAATAAAAAAAATAAAAAAATAAAAAATAAATAATAGTCAGGCAAGTTCAGTTGACAAAAAGGAGTAACGAATGGCATGATTTTAGAAGAGTGGTAAGAGAAAATCCAATGTGAATTTGACAAATTGACCACCTGCAGCTGCACTTGAGTCCTTGGGCTCTCCCATCTACTCCACCAATCTGTGGAGAAGCTCTGCCAAGAACAGTAGCAGATCAATTAATTTAAAGTGACTGATCCTCCCTCATCCCTATTGGGTTACTGCAGTGAGAGTCTGCCATGCAAATGGTGGCACATTGTCACTTAGAGATAAGCAAATTGTCTTCAACGTGAGGTAAAAGGTGTTTAGGAGAGAATGGATAGGTGGGTACTAAAGTTGTACCGCCACTGTGAGGGCAAATGTCCAGTTCCTCTATCTGATGGAGGAAATTACAACAGGAGTGACGTGTAGTGGTGGATCTTTCAAAGGAAAGATCTCATGGCACAAGATCTACAAAGTCCTGGAAAGATAATCTAGAATAAAGGCAATATTGTAATCCAAACTTCAATAGACCCGACCATCTGGGAACTCCAAAACGTAGGGTCTTGAAATATCCGAGAGTAACTTGGCCTGAGCTGGGACCAAAGGCATAACTAGGACAGGTCGAACATTCACAGAATGTTTCACAATACATTGACGAAAGACGAGAAGCGACTGGACTATCTAGTCGTGGCTCATAGTCTACGTTGAAGGATCATGTGAACTAACTCAGAGTAAGTCACATGTGTACTTTATTACTCTACGGTCTAGGCTTCCTCATCACAAAAAGGGTGAGTTCCCAGCTCACAGACAAGGAACTCAAGTGAACCTAAAAATGCAAAACTAAATACATTCCCCCTTAATCGTACCTAAAATTAGACTCTTTATTTTTAGCTCTGCTCCTTCTGTTCGTCATGTAAGTGAAAGCTACTCAAGCAATCCTTTGCTCACAGCAAGCACTATCAGATTTGGCAATCAGGTCAGCAAGTGGGGATGAAGGACGTTAAGAAGCAAACCTAGGACCTGGTGTAATTAAGATTATCAGTGAGTGATCAAGACATCACTACTTCATCCTCTGCTTCTTCTCCTCATCACAGTCCTTAATCAGTGTGTTTTTAAGAGGGCCTTGCATTATACATATTTGCATAATGATAAAGAACAGCAAACTATGGAAATTCTGCACCAATCATGCACTTTAATTTAAACACACAGACTGAAAATATACAGCAAAAATCCATCAGAAACACTTGAGATTGCGCACTCATAGTGCTGTACTGTGAACAGATATGGGGAGATTGTCAGAATTCAGGGTAAACACAGGCAGCTGAAGTGGTGGAAGACAGGTCAAAGGAAACCCATGAGATCGGGGACACTAGACCGCTAACTGCATGGATTCACATTCTCACCTCCTAGTATTAGGGTCACAATCAGGTCAACATTGTCAGGTCCTTATTTAGGTTCATTCAGAGATTTCACCTCACAATGTGTCACTAGTTGCATTGGCTCGCTCCCTTTACATACCACTTCGCACTAGTATCATCCCTGACGTTTGTTGTGTTTTCCCTTTCAGTTTCCTCGGTCCTTCCCCTTCTGATTACCTAGTTCTTTTTGCCTCGCTGCCTTTTGTTGGTGTGTTTGCCTCTTTTAGTTCTATATTTACCTGTGTGTTTGCAGCCGCGGCCTAGAAACTTAGGGACAGATTTACTAATTTCTCATGCAGCGCAGTCAGCAGTCGAAAAATGCTGCACTGCGTGAGGAGACAGCAGCAGAACGCCAGATGTACTGAAATATGGCACTCTCTTCTCATCTCTCTAGCGCTGATGATGATATTAGCTCCTGTGTGCCACTGAGACACCTTAGTGCCGTAGTGCAAGGGTGTCTCCCTCAGTCAAGCATAGGTTTTGTACTGTAAGAATACCCTTATGCAGTAAACAGCCCTTACAACGAATCCTTCACCCCACATGCAATTACAACACAGTTGTTACAACGACCGCGTTGTAACAACACATACCATTACCCCGCAAGTGGTAAACAACGACTTGCGGATGGGGAGAAGGTGCTGAATTTTAAATCTAACACCTTCCCTACTGTCGGCAGAGACTGGAGTTAGAATAGTAAATTATACTATTCTAACATCCAGCGCACCCCTCCGCAAGTCGTCCTTAAGACTTGCGGATTAATGTATGCGTGGTTACAAACTGGTTGTTGTAACGACCGCGTTGTAATTGCATGCGGTGTGAAGCCATGCATAATAAGGAGGCATATTCCTCTTATGCTTATACAAATTTTAAACATTTTCCACTTTGTGTGTGTGCTGTATAGTGCAGCACACATGAAAAGTCGGAAAATAAAGGAGGAAAAAAGCAATTCTCCTTCATAACACCTATTTGAAGGATGCACTATTTTTTTACGCTAAAAGCTGTCCACTTAATTTATTAAATTGGATTTAGCATCAGAACCCTTGGGTGGTTGCATGGGAACGCCCATGCACCACTCATTGTACGCCCCCTTGGAGCTAAGTAAAGCTAAGCAGTGCCATGCACTGCTTCACTGATAAACAGAACAAATTGCCAATACTGCTCACTAATTGGTCAAATTAAACAGAATAATGGAACCACAATTATTCTGAATGGACACCTCTTTCAGTCCTGAATGAATCCTACAAAAATGGATTTTATTTTTAGCTATTCATATATCAAGTCACTCATTTTTGACAATTTTTTACATATTCAGATAATTGAAAAATATCCTATTTACACAGGGAGCTTCTATTTAAACATAGAGTCAGTGAATTTATGTACAAGGAACCAGTGAAATACTCAAGAGTAACAAAATGATAATAAAGGACGCACCACTCTTATTCAATGCACTTACAACATCTCACATTCTATATCACACTCATACACCACACTTGAAGAAGAAAAAAAGAAAAAAGTAGAAAGAGGAGTGAAAAGGTGCAAAAAATGCCTCACCTAAAGTTCTAACAGGTGGGGGGGGGGGCTGTGCCTAAATTAGTTATAATCAGTTTAAATGCACTTTTTGAAGTAGGTCCTCATCAAAATCAGAATTTTTCAGTTTTAAAAAATACAACTACATATATTTGATAAGCCTAAAACAAACATGGGGGTCGAAGCGTTTAAAATCCCCTTAGATGTGGGGATTATCCTCAGGACCACGTGCTGAGAAAATCTTAAAAACAAAAATTGACCATTCTTACTATCTCCTACTATTATGCCACCTTCTACTTCCATTCAGGCTGTGACAACACTCATGTTGTACCTGTTAGTTCTCGAAATCCATTTTGGTTCTGTGTCTGAAAAGGTTGATAAAATGTGGGCGTAAATATTTACACATGAAGTTGTTGGTCAACAAAGTTGCTAACATTGAATGCAGTAATTAATGTAAACATATGGTTTAACACCTTAGCTGCTATGGAACGTCCAGCTCCAGTGCTGAACGTTCCATTGCGCAGGTGCAGCTGGAACGTCCAGCGGCCGACGGCAGCACTCCCAAGGTAGTGGTGCCGTCAGCCGTTGGACTGGGCGCAGCACTTATGAGGTTAATAAATCCCTTGTAGGCTCACATACCCGCTAATATTTAATTGCCAATCCGTTAAGGGTAGATTGGGTTTCCCACTTTTCTCAATATTTTTTTTTACTTAAGTGGGCAGCACAATTAGTGCTGCAGGCCCACTAGTACCATTTGATTTACAGGCCCTGGACAGCTGTAATGCACTTTACTAGGGATGTAAGTAAATAAAAAAAATAAAAAATGTAAACAAACTTTGTTGAGTTTTCCCAAGTGAAGATATTCATGCACCCTTTCTGATACATGAGCGTACCTGTGCAGTTATCAATTACAAGTAATACAGTTATCATGTTGCCATACAGTCGCCCACTCCTGATTACAGTGCATATATTTACTCAGTGTATCCCATCCACTTTATGTTTTTGCGCTCCATGTGTTAGCCATGTTCAATAATTATAACAGGTGGTCAGTCTCAATCCAACAACCCTGGAACCTTCCCAACCAACCCGCAGTTAACTAACTGGGCAACACAATTGGTACCCGCTCTTATATACAGAGTATTCATCTATTGCCTTTATGATAAAAGAAACATTATCAAACAACACATTTCTATGTACAACATCACATTTTAAGGTCATCACGTACATGGCATCTATATTCCTAATTCCTGTGGCTCTGGCCCGTGTGATTTCTGCCCTGTGGTGAGTGGTAGCAGCATAAGTGTCCAGTGTCGGTATCTATGACATGTCCTTCCCCCAATTGGCTGTCACCTGTGTGGTCCCATCCCATGCTTTAAAGGCCCCACGCAACATATCTCATGCCATTGCAATGAGTATTTTCATCTGCCCTCGCTGTTCCTCCTTGCGTATCGCAGCGCTTTCAGCTAGTCTCCACTTCTCTACTTCCTCCTTCCATGCCTCTATTTTTGGTGGCCTTGTTGCCTTCCACCTTCTTGTGGTGTGCCTTTTTGCTAGTAATAACGCTAAGTGAGCAAAGCGCGCCTGTACCTTGTATCCTTTCGGTGTGGGTTTAGCCCTAGTATGCAGCTCTTTGCCATATTGCAAGTCTGCCCACCTACCACGTATGTTAGTATGTGAGCTATCTGCGCCCAGTAGTGCTTTAGTGCTGGACAGGCCCATATCATATGAATGAACCCTGCATCGGCCTCTATACACCTCGGGCAGTTCGATGTAACTGCAGGGAACATCTTGTGGAGCCTATGAGGCATTAGGTATGCCCTCTGCGAGATCAAGTATTGGATAAATTTGAATTGCATGTGCGTGACACTGCTTTCGGTATGCTAGAAGTGCTGTGTACTCTCTGTCTGTTATTTGTTTCTGCTCCCATGTCTGTTTCCCACTTAGCCCGTAAAGCCCCTAATTGGGAGGGCGGGGTTTCCCTGATACCTGTGTATAGCCATTTTGTCAAATGCCTACCATTGCCCATTAAATGAAGCATATGGACTAGCTCATTCGTTGGCGATTCCTGCCCATCCGGGGCCCATACCCTTTTCACGTAGTGTGTTAATCTGGTGTGTAGCAGCAATAGGGTGTCCGTCAGGCCATTGGTATGTGCAAAGTCTGTGTGTGACAGTAGAGTGCCCTAGTGGAACATTGCCCCCCATAGTAGTTATCCCTCCAACTTCCCATCCGGCCAGCTGTCCCCGTGTGACTATGCCTGTTGGTATGGGTAAACCCAAGAGAGCCTGACCCAATTCAGGTATTCTACGGGTATGTCATACCGGCTCAGCGCCCCCAGCATTTATTCCCAACTCAGCGTGTCAAACGTTTGTCTAAGGTCCAGTGAGAGGCAACCGCATCCAGAACTGGTCTAAAGGGGCCCACATCACTTGATACAGCCTCCTCACATTGTGCGCTGTGCTCCTAAGTGGCACAAATCCACATTGGTCTTCTATGGGGAGGCCATCCAGACCTGGGGTCTTATTACGCGGTTTGTCCCTGATAGCCATCTGAATCACTTCTGTCATAATCAGTAACTTTAGGTTGTTTTTGTCTGCCTCATCCAGCTTTGGTAGATTCACTCCATGGAGGAATCCCCAAATTTCCTGTGTGCGTGGTCACCCGGGAGCACAAATGCCTATAATACTTTTGAAATGCTACATTTACCGTTAGTTGGGTACAGCCACATCCCCAAGGGGGGAGTGGATCTTGATTATTGGAGTTGCTTGTAGCTGGTTCCATATTATACATGCTGGCAGAGTGCCAGGTTTGCCTGCCTCCATATGAGCTCTTTGGATATCTGCCCTATAGTCTACTACTCTTAGCCTCTCTAGGAGATCTGCATATTCTATACGAGCCTGTTGTAATTTTTCTGCCTTCTCCGGGGATTCAGTCGCTTCTTTCTCTAGAGGTCCTAAGTGCGACTCTACTTCAGTTAGGTCTCACACTATCTCTTGTCTAGCTCACACCGTTTCCCAGATGGAGGGGCTTCTCACCACCACCTTGAATGCTTCCCATTCAATTAGCGGGGTAGGGGCATTCTGGGAGAAATAGTTAGTAATGGTATTTGACAGTTGCGTCTCATAGGCCCCATCTTCAAGCAATTGGGGATTTAATTTCCACGTCAGCACAGGGGTGGGGACCCCCCATTCCAGTACCATTTCAACGGACTATGCTCAGACAGCGTTTTGCGTATATACGCCGTGTCTAGTATGTGCAGGAGTAAGATGGGGGAGCAAAGAATATGATCTATTCTTGTGTATACTGCGTGCACTGGGGAATAATAAAGTACTCACGTGTTACCGCATTCTTGCTTCACCATACGTCTAAGAGTTTCCATCCGCCTACCCACGCCTCAAGCATCTTAGCCTGCCATATTGCCAAAGCTCCCATAGGAGACAGATGCGACCTGTCCAACTGCGTGTTCCGGACAGCGTTATAGTCCCCTTCCAGAATCCATGGGTGGTGTGCCCAGTCCGCAAGCATTGCGCTAATTCTTTTCAGGAACCCATCTTGCTCTGTATTTGGTGCATATATGCTACCTATCATCAACACCTGGCCATCCAGCTCTCCTTTCAGAAGCACATACCTGCCCTGGCCATCCACCCGCTGCTCCAATAGACTAAAAGGGACCCCCGCCTGGATCAACACTGCTGCGCCCGTTGCAAACGCTGAATATGTTGTGCTGTATAGCTGGCCTCTCCATTTTTCCCCCTGCTAACCCGCCTCAGCTGTGTTAAAGTGTGTCTCCTGCAGAAAGACTATGTGTGCTTTACGCCTGTTCAGTTGCGCATGAATACGGTTCCTCTTGTGTAAGGAGCCCATGCCACGTACATTTCACGTAAGGAACTTATACAATGCCATTTAAGCTTCATGTGCCATATAAAACCCACCTGTGTGCTTTAACTCTGTTTCCTGGTATAATCCGTCACTTGTCCCAATGTGCACCTTTGTAACTGCCAATTTCTGGAACTTGAACTACCCCAATACTGCGGTCTAACCTTGAAACTGTGCTGGACCAAACCACTGCTAAATGCAGCAACAATTTGAACTTATTCTCTGCATTCACAGGGAGGAAGATATGCCAGCCACAGACTATTTCACCCTATGCAGTTCCTATGTGCTGTACCAATTGGCAGCATTGCAGTAGTCGCACAGTAGTGTCAGATAGCTTAAAGATGTTAAGCAAAAGAGATTTTGGAGGGAAAGGGAAAAGAAGAGAGATGAGGAAAAAAGGGGAAGAAGTGCGTTCGCATCCCCCAAACTACATATATTATACATAATTGTGGCATCCTTGCCCATACAGTTACCAACTGCTGCGAGCTTCCGCATCATGCCAGCTTCATGTTTCTGTCTGCATTGTCACTGGTTCCCGGCGGCGTGGGCACTCTTCCTCTATTACTTGCGTCCCACCAGCATAAATGTATTCTGCTCAATATCTGTGTTCATTCCTCCAGGTCCCTGGCCATTTGCAGAGTCAAAGAGGGAAATAGAGGTTGACTAGTCTCGGATCTGTTCAACAACTGTATACTCCACTCAACAACAGTCTATGCCCCTCCACTATACTACACTATGCTCCACTGAATAGCAAAACACTGTAAAACAATGTACTCCTGTCAATACCAGCATATAGCACTCTACTTTACTCTAAAGTACTTTATAATACTACACTCCACTCTACGGCACTCTATACAACTCCCTCGAAGTCGCTCCACCCCAGTTAATGTACTCTACTCTATGAGACACTACTCCGCTACTGCACTCTAATCCACTCCACTGTATGCTAATCCATACCACTCAACTTTACGACAGTTTACCATATTATACCACACTCCACTCAGCTTCACAACACTCCACTGTACCAAACTTTCATCCCCTCTGTGACACTCTACTGTACTCCACTCTATGGCACTTTATGACACTCTACAACACATTACTTAATTCCAGTGTACCACTCTCCACTCCACTCTACAAAACTGTATACTGCGTGATTTCACTCTACCTAGCTCCACACCACTCTGCTATAGAACCTGCTACTTTATGCACTTGTTATACCCTTTTATATGACATCACATACCATTTAAAATATGTTATGTTATGTTATGTAATGTTATATTTATAGCACGCACGGCTACTCAACAGAGTGTCCCAGCGCGAGCAATGGAAAAAGGAAACAAGAACCAGGATGAGACTAGAAGAGAAGGGTTTTTAGTTTTTTCTAAAAGACTGTAAGTTCCTAAATGCCGCGCAATGACAGCGGAAGTAAGTTCCAGGCTAGGGCAGCTGACCTGACAAATGAGCACCTGCCCAGCCGTTGGCGGTTGAATCTCGGGGTCTGCATCAAAAACTGAGAGGAGGAACGCAGCTGTCTCGCTGGTGTGTAAAAAGCAAATCTCTTTTGTAAGTAGACAGGACCGAGATCATGTAGGGCGTAATGAGCAATGGTCAGCATTTTGAATTTTATCCGAGACTCCACTGGGAGCCAGTGCAGAGAGTGCAGGTGTGTACGCACACTACACCTATTAGACAAGCTCAGAAGGAGTCTGGCTGCCGAATTTTGGACTACTTGCAAAATAGTATAGTAATAGTATTTACAATAATATTTATGACTTCACACATCACATCTTTTGTGAGAATACCGTGCATGCTAAAGTGGCGAGTTGCAGTGAATGTAGTGTGGCTACCGAGTTGACAACACTGTGTATCGAGGTGCACAAGCTATAATAATTTTAAGGTATTGAATAAATGATAAATTAAAGGCATAAGTAGAAGTTTTCAATTCATATTTTTTATGTAGTTTAAGTGTTCTTTGTAGTTAACGAATAAATTAAGTCATATCAATGTAAAGTGATGTGTAATGTATAAATTGAGAATATAACTATAACTTTAGAATTTGTCATACTTGTGCATTTTAAGTTTGCTTTCTATAGAAAGAATAATCAACGTTTTCTTAGTTATAACTATGGTTTAACCTTTGTTTTTTTCCTATACCAAGTAGGAATTGGACCCTTATACTAAATTCATCGACCATGAAGGAAGAAGTCAATGCAAAGATTCATGGCCTGTGGTGCAGTGTTCAAATTTGTAAACCCACAAAATAGGCGAGCTGCCAAAATATAAATACATTGCAGAAGTATGATCGATCTTGTGGGAAAGTCAAGGTGAATTCCTCTACTATAGGCGATGCAAGATAGAATCATGGCATTAATTATGCAAACACAATGGGGTAAAGTAAAGAAGGGCAGCATAGTTTGCAGGCAGTGTGCAGAAAATATATTGTTTGATTCATCACTGTTTTTAGAATTTAAGCCACCCGCATTTGATCAACATTTTATACCTTGTTTCTTAAAATAAATGTTTCCAATGTATTCTGAGGTTTTTGGAAAATGTGTCAACAGCAAGTGACAAACCTGAGGTATCATTAATACCACTAATGGCAAAATAATATGTAACAATGGCTCAACATGGCTTTTATGTGTTCCAGTAAAAGTCAGACTACTACAGAGTTTTGCACTTCAATCCCCTGGGTACAGTGCGCACCATTTTCCACGTTTTATTGAGTTTTCCATATGAATTGCATTCAAAGTGTATGGTAATGTATTCATGAAGAACAAAAGTAAAACAAATACAGGGGCATATCATCAAGCCGGCGAAATAAAATTATAGCCGCTTTTGTGTCCGTTTTCGGCTGAAAAGCGGCGATAATTTTATCGCCTTATCAGCAAGATCACGCTATCACGTGAATCTTTGACTTAGCGCCCTTACTCATAAGGTCCAGATTTGCAACTCTAATGAGATGCAAAGTGGGCGTACCTTGCCAAACTTACGTGGAGAATGTTGCCTAAACGACATTTCTCCAATTAACAAGGAAATCACCAGCCTGCTAAGCGATGATAAAAGAAACGCTAACAGCGCTTAACGCAGGTTTCTGTACGCCTGCTTTTTATCTGGTTTAGCCATGTAATCCAATGGGAGGTGGATTACATGGCTAAATCCACCCTGCCCTATCAGAAAGGTATCGCCTGTTGCAGTGCGATTATCGCCGGTTTTCCAGCGGTAATCGTACTGTTTTGTAGCTAACGCTTGGATTTCTATCACTTTGGAGATATGCTTTGCTGATAGCATGCTATCTCCGCGATAGAATCCGGCGATAGCCTGCAATAATTATCCTAGCGCTAAGTGCGCTTAGCGATAATTATCGCCGGTTGTTGCTGATATGCCCCACAGAAATAACAAATGGGCGCAACATTTGATCCCTAGTTTACTCTTCCATTCCCGTTTAACTCCACCATTATCCTTTTGTAGTCTAAGAATTTGTAGACTTTAACATTGGTGACTACGCTTCCACACATTTTGTGAAACTGCTAAATTATTTTTAAAAATTGCAGGGATTAATACTTGTATTTTTACTAATGTTGCTCGAATCTACTTACCACAGCAGAACCTTTCACCTAAACAGATCTTGGCAGAACATATACCAAAAAAAGGAACCCTGCAATTTTCTATAATTGCAAAGTTATGGATTCTGACAAATTCAGCTGATTGAATTATAATTACTCACACCTGTTCTTAGAACTCCTAAAGTTTATTTCATCAACATCAAAAACACACTCTGAGTTTGGCTTTGAGACAGCCCCCTTCAGCCATTGGTTCTTGTGAGTCAACCCCTTCAGCCTTTGCTTGAAGAAAGTGGAATTCACATTTTGGAATGGGTCAGTATAGTAGTTTTGTCTCACTGTTAGCTATTGACTATTAGGTGCATTAGTCTACCTTCTTAGAGACTGCTTTCTAGTGCAGTGAATGGAAGGTGAAGCAAAGCATCAGAATACAACAGTGTAGATGGATTTGTGCGCAAATAGGGTTTCCACATTCTATTCATGCTGCACCAACGTGATGTTGCACCTAAATGTTATTTTGCAACTAATTAAGGCATTGGTTCTGTGGAATGCAGTGGAGTACTTACCACCCCATGTAAGTATCAATACCCTGGATAGTGATATTTACCAGGTGTGATCAATAAATCCTATTCTAAGTTATCAATTTGGCCATGAGGCACAATATGCATAAGCGATATTTTTTAACACATTGAATTCTGCATGTTTTACTTTTTGGTTGGGCCTTTTCCAGCAGGTTCGATCATCTGGAATCTATTGGAGGGGGTGGGGTGGGGAGGAGGGGGGGAATTATGAGGATATGGTATTACATGTATGTTTGTACAGTAATCGGAATTTAGCCCTGACATGTAAGCAAGACATAAATGCAATTTGTACTCTAAACACTGTTTCCGCACATCTGCTGATGTTGCATCACTGGTGTACAGAACAAAAACATAAAGGTAAGCAAGGTAATTTTTCAAACGTACATGATAATACGCTATTGCTGCTGCGCAGTGGATCAACGGTTACAGATGAAATACCCGGGCCCCAAGGATCTGCAACTTACTCTTCATAGAATACTGTGAATGCATCACAGAATATTACAGCATCTCCCTTTTCTTTTCTGGAAGTAATGAATACAAAATACAAAATGACAACCGTTAAAGAACACAAGTTACATACAAAATAAACAGAATAGTTTGTGAATGCTTTACCAATATATAGCTTTAAAAAAAAAATGTATTCTATGTAACCAACACACAAAACACAATCTGATATCTAAACTAGCTGAAACATTTATTTTTCTCCTACTACTGCTGACACTTTAATCCCGCACTCACTCCATGTCAGCTAGATGTGGTCCCACTTGACCACTTATCAAGTACAAATTCCCTTAACTTGCTAATTAATCTATTCCCTTTTTCTCCTTGACATTATTATCCTTTCCTGATTCTCTCTTCACAACTGCCTGCTGCCCTATTCCACCACCAAACCTTCTGAAAGTTCATGCTACGTTGTGTAAATGCATAGGATCATTTGCTATACTCAATCCCCTTCAGACACATGCCTTGCCTTTGCATTTGCCATCAGCACAATAAAAATTGATTCTCATCACATCTTATTTTTTCACCAAATGACACCTTGCTTTTTGTGAAATATATCACAAATTTACACCATCTGTTTTCATTCACTTTCTGAATAATGTATGTTGTACACAACTAAGATACATTCTTCCTCTTATGCCCTCAAACAGAGAACTCTCTGTATCACTATGTGGAACTGCTCTATTTAAGCTATTCATTTCTTTAAATGCTTTGGACATATTTTACCCATTGCTCACCACTGTATACATTCTACTATCATCCTATTAAATTGCTCAACCAACCTGTTGGTTTGGAGATGGGTGGATATCATTTTCACATGTAGGATATGCCTCTCTCCCTTACCAAACCTGCCATCTCAGAAGAAGTAAATTGAGCTCAATTGTCCATCAAAATATTCTTTGTTAATCCTTTCCTAGAAAACAACTCATCAAAGATATCCAAAACAATACTTAGCTTGGGAACCTTGATAGACCTGACTTCTACCTACGTTGGCAAATAATCACCACTCCCACAGCATGCCTGTGCTTCTCAAGCAAAATATTGAACCACACCACAAAAGTACTTCACTTGCCCAATAATCCTTTAATTCCCTTGTGACCATTGGCCACGATAATTCTTCTCTTAAAACTGTTTTCCGCACAGTTATTCCAATGTGACCTTTATGTGATTCCACTAAATAGGTTTCCCTCAATTACAGTACACCCCACACACTTCATTACACCCCACTCACCTTAACATATGCTTTTTGTTTTTGACTACAGAATACCCACTTTCCATCTCCTTTAGCATTTAAAAAGTATATCTAGAAGTAAAACCACCCCCTTCGCCCCTGAGCCATATGATCTGGTGTTTAGCACCAGAGTAGCCCACCTAGTGAACAGATATGGTTGCCCCGGTTTCCCCAACTGGACCTTTATATTATCATGTGATCCCTGACATTTTTCAGCCCATAAGAACCTCCTCCCTTCTTTTTCAATACCACACTCCATCAAATTGGCAACATTTAAATACAAATAGAATACAATTCAAACGTTCCTGAGAATGAGGACAACTGTTTCTTGTTCTGAGGCGCAGTTGCTCCTTGAATACCTGCAGTCACATCTGGCTTTGTTTTTACACCTTTCCCAGAGATAATATGTCACAAATATTCTATTTACTCCACTTTAAAAAATCGATAACCTTTCTCAAAGTCATACAAGCTTCTGTTAGTGAACATATTCTTGCTTGCTCTAGTCCCACACAAGAATGCCATCCTGAAAAGCTTCTACCTTATGCATTCCTTTGAACCGGTGTACTATTACCCGTTGAAATGCAGATGCTGCTGAGGCTAACCAAACATCATCCGCTTAACTTGAAATGCATCATCAGGTGTAAAGAAAGCTATCAAGTGTTTTGACTTTTTATCAAGCATCACCTCCTCGTATGCCCATCAAATCTACCTTACAAAAGATTGTTGTCCCCACAGATATCCCTTGGAGACCCATAATCCATAGTACTATATGTACCTGCACCTAAATTGCCTTAGTCAGCCTCAGCAAATCCACACACATGCCTATTTCTCTGTAGCATTCCCAAACATTACAGTGGGAGATAACCACAGGATAGCCTCTAGTGATTTCCTCTGCACACAATATTTTGCATAGTCTATGCTTGACAGGAATAATTCCTTGTTTCAACTTTATCTTGTATACCACCCCTCCTATTTGTCTGGGTCTGTCATTGAAGAACATACCATACCCCGTTATCCATTTCTTCTACTCCTCCCTGACGGATGATACCTCAATTTTCTTTGCCAGAAGTTATGATCATCTGGAATACTTTCTGATTACTAAGACCCACAATGTTTAGTTCTTATCTTGATACATACACTTTTCCTTCTATTCTTTCTTTATATTGTAGCTTGCATTCAAAGGATCCTATCAACTGAATGGTACTTCGTCCATTGTCACGTGTCTGGAAACTGTATCTTCCTTTTCTCCAAATAGTTTCTCATTGATACTCATATTAGAATTAATATGTTTTACTTGACTAGTATTCCCCTTTTCATACTCTCCACCTGCTGTGTTTTCGATATTCCCCATTATCATTTATATATCACCTTCACCTTCCTCCCTGTCCTCCTCCTTCACTTGTCTAACAATGGCCATCCTACTTCCCTTACACGTGTGAATAAAATGAACCAAAACCCCATTTGTCTTACAGCCCTTCCAAAAAGGGGTTGAACCCTTGATGTGGAATGTTTTGTAACATCTGACTCTGGGCCTAACACTTTCTTTCCCTTTGCATCACAATTGACCATCAATGAATCGTTGGTCTTAATTACTCTGTGTTTATCTATTTTGCTCACACTTGCCACCATCCCTGAATTTCCTCAACATGCCAATTCTATATCCCTGGTGTTAAAACTGGGGGTCTCCAGTTGGCAGTGGTATACACCTTTGAACAAATAGGGACCCTTGCTTCTAAGTCAAGGAAAGGGGATTACACTACTGGATAATCCCTGCTCACCCCCTTGGTAGCTTGGCACAAGCAGACAGGCTTATCTTGGAGGCAGTGTGTCAAGCATGTGTGAATACAGACAGTAATACAGTGAAAACACTACAGATGGACACCACACAGGTTTTTATAAAAAATAAGTATTCTTTATGTAGACTTAACACAAGACCACAAACAACAAAAATCTACAATACTGTACTTAAAAAAAGACTTAAAGATGGTAGAAGTTACTTAGTTCACGTTGATGATAAATGCGACACAGTTCTCACAAAAGTACCTGGATGCGTAACGCAAAACAAACAAAAGGCTCGTAGAGTTGGATATGCGCTGGTTCCTTGCTTCGGGGGAGACGGTGTGTCGCGCATCAATGCTTGCGCAGAGTAGGGGATGCGTCTTGGTCCTTACTGGAGAGGAGGTGATGCATAGACTCTCGTACTGCGGCCCGGTTACGATGCGACAAGATGGCACCTCAATGTGATGCGACAATCCGGTGTGATGCAATAAGATGTGAAGACAATGCGTGCACGCTGGCAGTCGTGCGGCAAACTCTGTAGCTTTTGAGCCACGACAGGCCCTGTTCTCCGGTAATGCGACGTCGACCTTGCGGCGGTGACACGCTTCTCCGGTGATGCGCCCGGCAACAGCTTTGACAAAGAAATGCTTCTCTGGTGATGCGGTGGAAACCTCTGCGGCGGTGACACGCTTCTCCGATGATGCGACGGTAACAGCTGCGACTGCGACACGCTTCTTCTCGATGCGTCGCGCTTCCAGCTCCCAGCGACACCCAGGCTTCTGCAGACAGAATTCCCAGCAAGGAAATTCAGAGAGGAGCTGGTGGTGAATTTTTGTTTTACCTGAGACTTCAGCAGGAGGCAAGCACAAGTTCAAGCCCTTGGAGAAATATTCTGCAAGATGATGAAAGTTCTTGGAAAGTTCCTTCTCCTTTCCTTGGCAATAAAGAAACCACTGCAGGCCAACCCAGCAACAGAGCACACTGGCAGCGGGTGCAGTCCAAACTCCTGCAGCTTCCTTGGTTCTTCTCCTTGGAAAAGGTTTGTCTTGTTGTTCCAGAAGTGATCTAAAGTCTTGGGGTCTGGGTCGCCATATTTTTACTGCAAAATCCTTTGTCCTCTGAAGGTAGAGGGGCCTGTACCTAGTCCAAACTAGTTCTGTTCAGTCCTGGAACACTTTGTTGACAAGACTCCTTCTTTCCTTTCACAGTGTACGCCAGGGACATCAGACACACCACAGGAGGTGGAGCCAGCATTGTGGTGGGAAGGTACAACCCTATTCAGGTCCCAGGTGCAACTCCTCCCACGCATCTACATGCAGATCTCTCTATTTAGCCCTGTGGTGACTCACCCTGTCTCCTGGAATCCCCCAGCCCATGTCACTCAAACTCCAGACAAGGAATACACAACCTAGCAGAGGCAGGCTTGGATAGTTAGGCAAGAAAATACCTACTTTCTAAAAGTGGTATTTTCAAACACAGAATGTTAAAACTAACTTCACTAAAAGATGTATTTTATCATTCTGAGTTTAAGCATACTAAACTCAAATTTCTACCTAGTTCCCTGAGTCAAGGGACACCTTGGGAAGCCGGAGAAAGCCGCGGCCGTTGCTGAGCTGAGCTGTGAGGTAGAGAGAAGGCTGCAGTTCTTCTACACTCATTGGCAGGCACCGGCACCGGCAGGCACCAGTGTCGGCTTCAGCCTTAGCGCGGAGGGATTTTCCGCACATCTCTGCATTTTCGGACCAAGCAGCTGCAGCGCCATCTGCCGTCCGTCCTCAGCGCACCGGCTCCAGCGTCGGGATCGGATTACCAACACATAGGAGGTGAGCGAGGCGAGGCTGCTGCAGGCTGCTGCAGAGCGCAGGGCGAAGGACGTGAGCGTGGCTACCGATAGAGGCAGCCGCCAAGTAAGAGCCGGGGGTCTGACCCAGGCGGATCTGACTAGGTCCGATCTTGCCCGAAGGTCCCCCCCAGCGCTCCGCTCACTACCAGCTGTTTCTAAGGGTCTGCTTCCAGCCCCTTTCAGCCCCCCCTCTAGCCACCCTCATAGCCCATTCACAGCCCTCTCACCGTTCCCCCACTCTACCTTCGGTGGCCACTGTACCTCACTTCCCTGCCTGCTACCACAGGATCTCCAAATCGCCCTCCCTTCAAAAAAGAAAGCGGAGGGGGCACAGGATGAGGTCAGGGAGGCAAAGGGACAACACGGGCCATATAGCACCCCAGAAACATACGAGAAAGCCCAGGCAGAAAAAAAAGAAGCAAAAGAAGGACCTGATGGACACGAGTGATGCAAGCTGGGAGAGCAGGGGGGACAGGGAAGAGAATAAAGGAGAGGAAGTACCCTCTCAGTTGTTTCCTCTGCTCCCCGGACTCGTCAGCCCAGGAGGCTCAGAGGTGCAAGGACACCGACATAGCCAAACTATTAGCAAACCATCTGTACAACCAAAAATCTACACAAAATTCGCATTTATTAAAGATCCCAGTATGCTCCTCTACCTGAACAACAATGCTAATAAAATCAATCTACCAAGCCCACTCAACCCAATCAAACCACACAGATTGACCCCCACCGAGCATGGGCCAGAAAGCGCAGTATCAGAGGCGAGTTATATCCAGAACTCAAAAAAAAGGGGCCTCTCCGGGATCTCCGGGATCTCTAGAACCAATCCCGGGATTCCAGGAAAGTCAATCGGATCTTGAACTAGCACTAGAGAACAGAAGAAATCCAGAGAGGAGGAACCAAGAAGCCACCATAACGGAAGAAGCGCATATTAATCAAAAAAACAAAGACAAGGAGGGCCCAACGGTGGTCCCAATGGAGATCCCGATGAATTCGGAGACCCGGGGGGGGGACCGAATTGTAAACCATGAAGCAATAGGAACCGAGGAGCGTCACAACACAAGCCACACAACCCTCCAAAGTCCAGCAAGATCAAGAGATAACTATAACGGGAAGGAGGGTGAGAAATGCGATCCACCAGCACTCCAGTTGAATTCCCAGGAACCAAAGGGAATTTGCGAGGATAGTGGCGGCCCAGACACAACGGCAGACACAATGGCAGACCAAGCAAAAAAAAGGGAAAGGACAAATAAAGCCCAAAACATAAAAGCACAAGTGGGACAAACAGAATCATCACCACCCAAGTACATGTGGAAACTGGCAACGGGGCCACAAGCGAACATAGCCCCTGGCGACAAGCATGGCCCAAGAACAGCAGACGTTGTCGACGTTGCTGACAAGGCCTGGCAAGTAAAGGATAAAACTATTCAGGAGCAACGGGACTATGATCACCCCCCCCCCCCCCCACCACATCACTGACCTGGAACAACTTGAAGAAACCAACCCAAAAAAGGCGGGGGGAGATCCAGCATCAAAACTCCCAGGCATAAAAACTTGGTCTCAACTAGACACGTCCTCACCGCATAGAACAGGACTCATAGTTCCCATGCCGCTCGACCTGAACACCTCGTACCTCACGCCGGAAGAGTGGGAAGACCTGGTAGCATCATATCCAGTGGAACCAGAGCAGGGAAAGCAAAGAAACGGCTCAAGCGATAGGCCGGAAAAAGAAAAATCTAAGAAGAATGCAGACATCTGGGCATCCCTCCTGCAGACAATGCAATCCTCAGTAAACGCCATCCAGTACCAATCCGACAAGATGGATCTGCAACTTTCTGTCCTCAACACTCTGGCCACATACGTGGCAAACATTGACGGCAAGCTAGCAGACCTGAATGACCTGATAAAAAGGGCGCAAGCAGAGACACAGCTGATAGCATCTAACTGCTCTTGCATCACCATAGTGGACAAACTAGCAACACTACCATCAGCACTGGGAAACCTTCTATCTGACTTCAGGACAGTAGTTAAAAATAGCCATCCCCTCAAGCAACTTGAGGTTAAGCAATTAAACACAACTACCGGGCAAGACGATCCACAAACAATACAGCAAGAGCCCCCAATGACGCCTACCAACTCACACCCGACAATGGACAAAATAATTCAAATGAAGGCACCGACCACCAGTAGTCATCAAACTGATCGAGAGCAAAACTCTGCAGCATCCATATCAGACTTAGACAAAAGTAACCCAAATGGGGGAGCAATCTCCCACCAACCATCGCAAGGAAAAGTGGGAAGAAAACAGAAAAGGAAGGGAAGAAATCAAAGGAAATTGACAGGGTGCCTAGCCTGGGGCAAGGCCCACAACAGTGATCAAACAGCAACCAACACCTCACAAGCAAGTGCAACAAGGGAGAGGGAAGAAATAAACACCATGACTACCAACAGTGAAAACACCGGCCCAGTGGATAAATCTGGATGCGGCCCTGCCCTACCCAGTGGTTCAACCACTTGCCCAGCACCCAAAACACAGAAAGACAAGTTGAGCACACCAAAAGGGGGAAAAAATATAGGGCCCGTGGAGAACGACAAGGGGCATAACTCACAAATAACTTCAGATTCACCTGACAGAGATACACAAGAAAGAACAAAACAGAGTACGTCACATCTCACCAAAAATTGCCCTGAAAACCGGGATGAAACGCAAATCCCAGGAAGCCCCAAGCTGATCATAACAACAAGGCTAAATCTCTCAGGCCGGAACTGTCGAGAAAGCACCGAAAAAATTGACCAACCCAAAAAAACTGTACCAAAGATAACCCCCAGTCAAGGGGAAACCAAACTTGCTGACAAAGAAAACACTAAGTCAAGAGAGAGTGGGCCAGAAGGCTCAACAACGACCGTAATATTTCATCCCGAATACCACTCTAGAGGTTCAATTGACTTTTTAAACAGGGGAAACATCTTGCGGCTATTAAATACAGTAGAGAGCCTCAAAACTATCACATCGGCAGACCTGGAATCCGTCGAATTTATTGAATCTCGGAGCCACCCCGGGGTAGAGTCGACAAAAACCATATGGACCACAGGAGAATTTCCGGAGAGAATATTAAAAGAAAAGGAAAGATTTGACTCTTGGGGGATAGAACTACAAACTCTCTTGCCCACAAGATACCCGGAGCCCCTCTTACATGAAAGTCTCCAAAAGAAGCCCAAGGAGACGACTCTTAAAAGAACTGTCTTAAGAGGAGCCCGAAGTAAAACGCCAGAGAGACAATCGCACTTGAGTCTGGAAGAAACAAGATCACTGACTAATGACAAGAGGGCTTCCCCCAACTGGAGCTGGCTCGCAAAGTCCCTAAATGCGAAAGAGACAAGCCAATGACAAACAAAACCAAAAGAGTCAACAAACTTAACACCTTAAGTATATGTTCATGGAACATCAATGGCACCGGCGATAAGGTTTCAGACATTGACCTATGCAACCACCTGACAAAATTTGACAACATCGCCTTACAAGAAACTTGGACTGAATCACCTCCAATTCTGTCAGGGTATACACTGAACTTCCTACCGCCTACCCAGAGCTCGCTTTTCGGCCACAAGAAAGGAGGCCTTGCCACTTATAGTGCATTAACAGCGATACTAAAAGCAGAACAGCTAGACTACAACTTACCTGCCCCAAATGCAATGCTAGCTCTACGACTGTCACCTCGTGTGCAAAATCCAACTGAGGATATAATCTTCATAAACCTCTACCTGCACCCCAGGGAGAAAAAGAAGGGAGTGCGACAATTGAAGGAAGAACTTGTGAAACTGGTGAAGGCCGAGCACACGAATAACATCATTATCTCAGGGGATTTCATTCTAAATTTGCTGAGCGAAGCAGCCACGGGCACCAAATACGACGAGGACCCATTTGCCTGGGAACTCAATCGCCAAGACCGTACCTCGGGGGGCAGAAGCACAAAAACCACAAGGACCCTGCTGGCTACATTAGAGGAGCTAGGACTTAGAGCACTTAATGGTAGATTTCCAGGGGATCAACCGCAGTCAGCAACTTTCCACAGTACCCAGGCAAGCTCCACCATTGACTTTACTTTTGTATCCCGTAGTCTATACCAAAGGGTTGTAGACTTTAGAATCGGTCTCACTGATTGCAACGATCACCTGCCTCAGGAAACAGTAATGAATACATCAGCGACACTAAAGCCTCCCAGTTCAAATAACGTAGGCACAGACTTTACATCAAATGAAAGACGGGTACAATGCAAAGTCTCCAACCCAGAAAAACTACTAGAGCAAGCGATACGCACACTCAATGAAGCTCTACGCACCACGCATAACCCGATAACAAGCTGGGAAGCGTTTGTAAAACGGATGAGAGACAACGCGCAGAGAAAAGACCCTGTAACACGAACAAGAAATAGTTGCAACACGAAACAGAAAAGATGCAATTACTTCCGAAACAACAGAAGGCTAAAAATACTGAAGACAGCGATTAACCAGACTCTACGAAGAGTAAAAACAGATCCGTCCCTCCTCCAAGAGCTTAGACAGTTAAAAGGAGAGCGTAAGAAATTAATATGGCAGCAAAAAAGGGAAGAAGAAGAGGCATTTTGGGGAAAACTCCTAGATGACGCCAAAACAAATCGCAGCGCTCAGTTCTGGCAAAAGATCAATGCTCAGACCAATGGGAAAAACCGAGGGATTGATTCTCAGGTGACAGAAGACGACTGAATAATCCACTTCAGCACTCACTTCAGTGAGACTAAAGAACCGGGGAAAGAAATAGGCACCGATAATGGAAAGATGGATGAACATCTGCCCCTACATCAAGAATACCTGAGAACGAATGAGGCTGTAATAATCACGACGGAACAAATAATTAAAAGGATCACAAAAGGTAGAAGAGATGGAGCCCCTGGCCCAAATGGAATACCACCAATAGTATTTAAGCAGGACCCAAAATACTGGGCAACTAACCTCAAACCAATGTTCGAAAAAATCTGGCAATCATCTACAATCCCACAATCATGGAGGGGGGCAATAATATCCCCAATCTACAAAAGAGGAGATAGAAAAGATCCAAAAAGTTACCAGTTAATAGCCCTTCTAGACAATGAGGCAAAGTACTACGCAGGCCTCCTACTTCAGGAACTAATTCTATGGGCAGAAGAAACCTCAACAATCCCGTTTAACCAAACCGGCTTCAGGAAAAACATGGGGACATCTACCAACATCCTAGCCTTGTCACTACTGATCGACTCAGCCCAAGAGGAAAACTATCCCTTGTATAAGTATAAACCATTTTATAACGCGCTCCGTTACTGGAGAGTATCCTGGCGCGGGAAAAAAGAGAAAAGCAGACAACAGAGCACAGGAAAGAACCTTAGTTTACACTATTAAATAGATGTGTTTTCAGATGTTTTTTGAAGGCAGCTACTGTAGGTGTGGAGCGCAGGTGAAAAGGAAGAGCATTCCAGGCGCGAGCCACAACCACAGAGATCGACTGGCCGCCAAGTCTGGCACGTTTAAAACGGGGAAGGGTCAGTTTAAACAGAGTGGAGGATCTTAGGGTGCGTGCAGGGGCATAACTGATGAATCTTTTTCTCAAATACTGGGGACCCTGATTGTGGGTAGCACGAAACGCCAGTACCAGAGATTTAAACAAGATGCGCTGTGCAACAGGAAGCCAGTGGAGAGTGCGCATCTCAGCGCGCACGCTCTTCCATCTGGGGATGTTAAATAGTAGACGGACAGCCGCGTTCTGGATAATTTGCAGTCGTTTTACTAGATAAGAGGGGATGCCACTGAACAATGCATTTGCATAGTCCAACCTGGCCAGTATGAGTGCCCGAGCAACAGATTCCCTGGCATCTCTTGGGATCAGGGGAAAGAATTTGCGGAGCATTTTTAAAGTGGCAAAACAGGTACCAGTAAGTTTTTTTATGTGGTGTTCGAATTTAAGGTCCTCTGCGAACCAAATGCCAAGATTTTTTGCAGGTCTCCCCATCTCTTTCGGGCTGGGAATGTCAGGAGGCCAAAGAGTGCTCATAAACGAGGGGGGAAAAGAACCATAAAAAAGCACTTCGGATTTGTCCTCGTTGCACTTCAACTGGG
This sequence comes from Lissotriton vulgaris, assembly GCF_964263255.1. Classification (NCBI taxonomy): domain Eukaryota; kingdom Metazoa; phylum Chordata; class Amphibia; order Caudata; family Salamandridae; genus Lissotriton; species Lissotriton vulgaris. The sequence goes on from NW_028245451.1 coordinate 232,429, forward strand.
CCTTCGTTAGCCAGCGAAATACAGAGGACAAACATAGATGGACTATAGATGTGTCCAGATTATCATCTGGCCAGGTGAACAGCAGTTGGGTATCATCTGCATACCCTATGATCTTAGCCCCGAACTGTTCCGCTAGATAAACCAGGGGGGTGATGTAGATGTTGAACAGTAAGGGGCTAAGGGTGGATCCCTGCGGGACACCTGTAAGCAGAGGTTTGGGCTCAGAGGCATGGGGAGGCAACCAGACCTGCTGAGTCCTATCAGAAAGGAAGGAGGACAGCCAGTCTAGCACAACCCCTCCAATGCCTATGTCGGCCAGCCGGCCAAGGAGAAGTCCATGGGGGACGGTATCGAACGCGGCAGAGAGGTCCAATAGGATTAGGACCGCTCTGCCGCCTCCGTCTAAACAGTCCCGAATGGACTCGCTCATCTCCAACAGGGCCGTCTCGGTGCTGTATGCGGCCCTAAAGCCCGATTGAGCAGGGTGGAGGGCGTTGGAAGTTTCAATAAAGCTCTCTAATTGTTGGAATGCCACCTTCTCACAGATTTTCGTGAGTGCCGGTAGGAGGGAGATAGGTCGATAATTCCCTGGGGCCGTCCAGTCCAGTCCTGGTTTCTTCAGAAGCGGCAGAAGCTTGGCCTGTTTCCAAACAAGAGGAACCTCGCCCGTAGCCAGTGAGAGGTTCACTATCTGCGTGATCTCAGAGCAGACAATTTCTGCCACCTCTGAAAGCACCCGGGCCGGACACGGATCGGCTGGAGAACCAGATTTCAAGGACTGAAGTAGAGGGAGAGTAACGTCCTCTACAATCCGCACAAAGTTCGTAAACTGCTGTCCGGAACTAGGACATAGGGAGGGACAAGGGTCAGCTGCAGAGCAGTCGGCAGGAAGAGCTGCTAAAAGGTCTTGCTGGATCATCGTTATTTTGGTAATAAAAAAGGAGGACAACTCCTCGCACCATTGCATCGAGGGTGGATGGGAAACAGCCTCAGCGATGGGTGCCACAAAGCTTTTAACAATGGCAAAGATCTCTCTGCCATTGTTATCTGCCCTGGCGATGCGCCCAGCATAGTAGTTCCCCTTAGCAACCTTAATGGCTGCGTAGTAATCTTTTTGGGCAAGCCGTAGAGTGGATTTAGCCTCGGGGCTGTAAGCACATCTCCACGCTCGTTCAAGCTTTTTACACCCCAGTTTCAGTTCCCTCAATTCTGGGGAAAACCAAGGTTGGGATGGGGAGCGTCTGGATCTGGCCAACGTGGTCTGCTTAGTGGCGGCGGAAGCCGCCTGCTGTACCCACTCATTAAATTCGTCGACCGCATCGACCAGAAGCGTCTTAGCTTTTGGGCGAGTTTTAGCCAGAGCCTGTCTAAACGCAGGCAAATTGATTTTTTGGGAGTGACAGATAGATGGCGGGGGTCTAAGCTCCATAGTCTCCCACTTGAATCTGACCAGATCATGGTCAGACCAGGTTGTTTTTTCAACCGCCACAGACTGGATGGGGAAATTGGAGCATACCAGATCAAGCAGGTGGCCACCCGTATGCGTCGGGGCAGTCACCCATTGCTTGAGCTGAGCAAGCTCTGCTCTGCTTCGTAGACTATAGTGCTGCATTCGACCGGGTAGACAGAAATCTGTTGTGGAAAAAACTGAAAAGAATGAACATCCCAGATGATCTACTGAACCAACTAATTCTCCTACACAGCGACACGTGGGTCCAGGTCAAACTAGGCCCTGGAGAGTACCTAACTAAGAAAATTCAAACCTACACAGGAGTAAAACAAGGCTGTGTGTTAGCGCCAACCCTATTTAACCTCTTTATGGCCGACCTTTGTACAAAACTTAACGCTAACAATTCGCACGCTCCAAAATTAGGAGGCAAACAGCTTTCCTGCCTATTCTACGCCGACGACCTGGTGCTGATCAGTCGGACCCAGATTGGGCTACAGCGGCTCCTCAACATCACTGCGGAATACTCTAAAGCTAATAAACTCTCCATCAACTACAGTAAAACAAAAATCATGCCCCTTAATTATCGCAAGCAAAAACTACCATTCAGATGGTACTTGGACTTGAACAAATTGGAAATCACAAACAAATATTGCTACCTGGGAGTGACAATAGACGAAAGGGGTAGCTTCAAACCACAACTGGAGGAGATCAAGAGGAGAGGCCTAATGATAGCAGTATCACTTAGGAACCTCAAAAACAAAATCGTTGGCCCAAACCTTGCTCCGCTCCTACAAGTGATCCAAGCCAAGCTAATTCCATCAATCACATATGGAAGTGAAGCAATGAGAGGGAGGGATACGGGAACCCTGAACAGAGTAGTCTCAAAAGCAATGCGGATCATGTTCAGTCTTCCGAAATACACTTCACCGGCGCAGATCTGCCTAGAATTTGGGTTGGCCAAAGAAGAACTTGCACGAAAGGGAACTTACCTTAAGACCTGGCACAAGATAAGCAGAGGAGAAGAAAATACCCTTAACGCTCTCCTCTGGAAAGATCTACAAAGCAAAAATGACTGTCCTGCAAGACATTTCCTGGAGGATGCCATCAATCATCTTGGGGCAAGGCAGCTATGGGACCTTCAAGGGAGCCCGTCAGGTTTCAAAAAAACGATTAATAAAATAGTCAAGAAAGAATCCCTCTTGCAAGACAAAGCCTCATTAGCCAAGAGAGCACATGGCTGGCTGACTGTGCAAACATACAACAAACTTACTCCTCAGGCGTACCTAGTGAACAGTTTCTCCAAAACAACAAAAGAATCCTTTTTAAAACTACGACTAGGAGTGTTACCAGCAGCGGGCCACATGGCCCCATGGCTGCGACCATCAAAACCAGCAAAATGCCGCCTGTGCGGAATGCATGAGGAAAATATCACACATCTCATAACCATCTGCAAAGAGCTGCAGCAAGACCGGAAGAACCTATTGAGACCCTTGTTTATAAACAAAGGAATCAGGTCTTGCAGAGAAGCAGTCTTGAGCTGTTTTAGAGGAGACGACGTGCAAATGGCCTGCCGACTGGTAAAATACCTACGATTGGCAGACACCAGGCTTAAAATGACGAGAGCACAAGCGGACATTGACATCACCTACATTACATCATCCGCCTCCAGTCCTCAGACCGGGTAAGAGACCCATATTGACCAAGAACATTAAAGTACCTTCCCCATGAAGCACAAACACTCTGGGAGAAACCGGTCAGAAGAGGAGCGGAGGATATAGAAAAACCCACTTGTCGAAAGCATGCGCTCGGACATACACACAATTTTTTATCTAAAACAGAAATTTACCTGTATTTATTGCTGGATGATCATTGTCCCATTTTTAATGGTATTAGACCGACCTTTTTAACTGTTTTCCTTTAACTGATCATTTTCTTTTATTACTGATAGCTATTTGTAATGGTTTTTATTAACTGTACAATAAAGCATTTACTTACTTACTTACTTACTGAGTCAGTTAGGATTATAAGGTGTTACAATCAAACTGCCCATTCTGGCCTATGGGGAACAGGTAGCCTTGCTATAGTGAAAAACGAAAATGGCTGTAATTCACTATTAGGACATGCCACACACATCAGCGTATGTCCTACCTTATATTTACAATGCACCCTGCCTTCGGGCCTGCCTAAGGGTGTTCGATATGAAGAAAAGGGAAGGTTTAGGGACTAGCAAATGGATAGACTTACCAAGTCAACATGGCAGTACTAGACTTCACACAGGCACTGCAATGGCAGGCCTGAGACACAGTTTACAAGCTGCTTCTGTGGGTGGCACAACCAGTGCTGCAAGCTTACCAGCAGCATTTGATCTGCAAGCCTTGGGCACACATGGTGCACTGTACTAGGGTCTGATAAGTAAATCAAATAACCCAATCATGGAGTCACTAATCAATACATCAATTTAACTAAGGGAGCACTTGAACTGTGGCACTGAATAGCAGTGCCACACTGCCCAAAACATCTTACCAGCATAACAGATCAAAAACAGAGGAGGCAATCAGTAAAATATGGAAGGGAGGCTCACTCCAATGATACCAGGTCTAACATCTGGCTATTTCTCCTCCTGGAGATGTCTTCACACCTTTTGTGCTTCAGCTGTATTTTTATTGTTAAGATCTTACAATAGCTGTTCTTTACCTTTCTTTGAATTCTCCCTTGTAACCAACAGATTCAATATCCGGTTGCTCCTAAAGCTTTCAAATTCACAATCTTTGCTAACACATTTAGTGCAGTAAGATTTGTGTCATTGCTCTAGTAAAACTTTGTTCCTATAAAGAACCACATTTCTCTGTCCCTTATAATACAGTTCCATCTATTTACATGCATTCTGAAATTCATCTGTTTCCAATTCATCTTTGCCCTGTGTGGACTACTTAAAATGGGAGTGGGAGAGGTGTGGCACAGCGGCGGCAAAAGCGTCTGACTCCGGAGCCTGGGGATCACGGTTTGATTGCTGATAGTAGCTCAGCTTAGCATCATCTGACTCTGAGCAATAGCTTACTTACTATCCCAATGGCCACCAGCACCTTGAAACCTTAAGTGGTGATATGTCCGCACTTTAGAAGTATGAATTATTATTATTATTTAAAATGATCAAACACATTTCTTTCTTTAACACATCAACATTAAATCACCAATAGTCTTTTCCATTTTTGTTTAAACCTGAGACTGTCAATTGTGCAATTATAAGGATAAAAAGTTGATTAATATGGTCTCCTCGTCTTTGTGTTAGTAAATGGATCTTGTAAGAACAAGTGAGGTGAGGTTAGGCACTTTTTGCATGTTGGAATTCTTAATTCCATTGATATACATTTCCAAAATACTACTTTATTTCTGTCATAAAATAGAGGAAAAAATAGTCTGTTCATTAGTAGGTGTGCATATATTTGCAACAATTTCCCCACTGACTACTACTATTCAAATGTGCACTTTCAAGCCAGTCAAAACATGTGATAACTGCTATCAAAGATGCTCTCCAGAAACCTGTTGATAACCCTTGCAGTGTTCTTTACAGCAGTCAGCTGAATCCATATATTCTTACTGCCAGTTTGTAAAGACCAAAACATAAATGTAAGTAAGGTAGTCTGTTAGAGATACAGGATAGCATGGTTACTGCTCCTGAGTAGTTGTCTAACTGTCACAGGCAGAATACCTGTGCCCCAAGACCCTCGAACCATGCACCACATAATGCTCCATATGCACCACAAGAAGTGACAGTACGGTGTTGTAGCTTAGTTTGATTTGGCATCTACATGTGCTACTACCCCTAAATGAATGACCACAATGCTGCTTATTTGGGGCCTACAATGATTTTGCACTCCTAAATGTAATATTGTGAGTAAAGAATTTCCACATTCATGCTGATGTATCAATTGTATTTTGCACCTCTATGTGCTGTCAACTAAATGTGATGCCATACTGATTTCCAGCTTTTGCATATGTTGTAACATCTTATACTCTATCCGTGCATGGCCCAAGTGTGATTTTGCACCTCTTTGTGCACCTAAGTGTGATTTTGGCTCCTAAATGTGATTTGTGTACCAAAAAGTGTGTTAACTTCTGCTGGTGTTATGCCATAGATGATTTCTCCTCTTTCAATGTTGTACAAAGGGTGACTGTGCATCTCAATGTGCTGTCAACCAAATGTGAGTTTATAGTGGTGCACAACTTTACACCTACTGTGTGACCGCCTACTAAAAAATCTTCTTTAGGTACTGAGGGATATCTCATGGCTGCCCTTTGTGGCAGTCCTATAGTGAATCTGCTTCTCAAGTTCAATAGTCTTCACAGGTGTAGTTTGATTCTATTATGGCTACAAACAAAGACAGTTTTATATTAGATCGTATTCCAAAATGCATTTAAGAAACCCTACCTACGGTCTCTACAAAACTGCCTCAAATACCACATACACAATGCAATGATGGCCAACATGGAATCCTTAATAAGTGACAAATGTAGGAAGGTGGATATCTGACTATATGGCTTCCCCAACTTTTTGCCTAGTGTTTAGCTGGTGTTTGACTTAGTTGTCCTGGGATCCTGTTATTCAGGGCCCCAGGCCATTTGCTCTCTCTGTAAAATGGACTCCATGTACTTTAGGTACATATCTAATTGGATATTGGGTCACCTTGTGAGCCCCTGTATAGTGTAACATAGGTACCCAGGGCATAGGTGCATCCAAGGCCTACCATGGGCTGCAGCATGAATTATGCCACCCCTGGCTGGCCATCCAAACTGACACCACAGGCTGAACACTCAGCATGGGCAAGGTGGTGTAATCACCCCTTGCTTAGATATAGTATTCCTATAACTACCCTTATATATAGACACATATACACCTATAAGTCACTCATTTGGCAGGCCCTGACAATCCTGAAATCAGAGTGCTTGGTTTTATGTGAGATGGTGCTCTAGCATGAGCTGAGCCTGTCTGCAGCTTTCGGAACCATGTCCTTATAGCTGTTCTATGATATAGCCATACTGTATAATCTTAAGTGCATTATAATACTCGCAGTTAATGCTAACTTTGATTTGGCTTTATCAAAACATGCTGTGTAAAGTGTCAAACACTTTGGAATACTACCCCCCCCACAGCCAGTCCTGGAGGCGGGGGTAGCATTCCACCCTTCTAGAGGGAGAAGACATGTAGTTACTGCTTTACACGGTTAAAGTTAAACAGAGCCTCAGCATCACAAAATGGATGCTGCTGCCAGAGACACGAGTCTGACCTCCTGCTGCTGGATGAAACTCTGGCAGGGGAGGCCTGGACAATAGGTGTCCTGTCAAGGGAGGTGCTGGCACCTCCCCAGACAGCTTGTAGGGGATTGGGGCAGGGTGGGTTCAATGGAAAGATGCTTTTCCAGACACTGCCTGGGGCACACAAGGTGCTCCATGCATAGCCCAGTTCAAACCAGTTGCTGGGGCACTCCAGCCCCAGCTCTGGAACAAAACTGGACAAAGAGAAAGGGGTGTAACCACCCTCTTCTCAGGTTCCACTCATAGGAGGGACCTAGCAGGTAATCCAGACCCTTAGTTTAGTATAAAGATAGGAGCTGTGTCTTTAGACATTGGATTATCCTGGAAAGAATCTCTGAAACGAAACTCTTGTACCTTTGACGTTCCATATCGACTGGAAGACTGAAGACATCTCCCTTGTGGTCAAGGAGTGACCATCCTGTGCAAACAGTCACCTCCAGTAACTTGCTGGTTTGCGACTCAGCGACTCAGGAACTGGACTACCAGACAGCTCTAACTCCGACCCACATCCACAGCAAAGCTGAGACCTGTGGCAGACACGAGAGACGTGGGACCAGACATCCTGGACTGCTTGCTGTTTGCTAACCGTGCAGCTTCAGAGGTACCCTCGAAGTTGTGCATTGGGGCTTGAGAAGCCCCAGACCCGAGCAGCATTTGTACCGAAGCGCAGCCCTCCACTTTCCACGAGTGCCACGTGGGGCCCGCTCCTGCATTTCACCTTGACGCGTCTTCCCGGTTGCTAGCCCGTTGGCTAGTGAGCCCTACGAAGATGAATCTTTGAATCAACACTGCTTGCCTGGTTGCTCCAGTTTTGCTCCAGCTTCCCTGCAAAGGAGAAGCTCCTCCCCAGACCTTGCTGGTCTGAAAAGAAGCCAATCTTCTAATCCTGCGTGGATTGCATTTGCCAAGGTTTGTTGGGTCCAATTCGGATACCGACAACGCCAACAGCTAGATCCGTCGTGGGACAGCTCGACTCCAGCTCCTGGTTGTCGTGGATGCCTCCTGGACCTCGTGGCTGCGAACGCAAACTTCACCTCTTCACCTGATTGCATCTCGACATCGCCAGGTTCCTTCCTGGTTCCTTCCTGGTCACTGGCTAGTGACCCAGACTCTGTCCCCTCTGCTTTCAGGTTCTCCTCGACTCGGATCCACCCTTGGATCCACCAGGACACTTTCCTTCTGGTCGCCTGCAGCACTTTCTTGCAGCTGTTCATAGGATTCAGCGACAAAACCCGACACGAAAGAACACCTATGCACCCTGCTTCCCTGGGTGAGGTAACTCGAGTACTCCAGTGCTCCCGTGGGTATTAACTAGCCAAGTGTCCTAGTTTTTAAAAAAAAAACTTTATTTTTGATTTTGCAACATGGGAAAAACAATCCCCCCCCGAACTTGGCGTCAATCATCAAGCATGTGTATACAGTACGATAACCTCATTATGGCACTATATGGTACAGTGAGTACAGTTCAGGCTGTGTTCATGAGCGACATAATGACCACATCAATAACGTGAAATACTGTTGAGGAACAGGCAATGCACCTACATTAGTGCAGGTCCAACCTCCCCGCCCCCTCCCTCTCAGATCCCGAGTCCCCTGAAGAGAAAAGTTCAGCGCTCGTGCCATCTGAATCGCTGTGAGACAACTCCGTGGCACACATGACTCGCCATGCAAGGAGATCATCCTGCAACCTAACATCCCTGCGGGTCCTCTGCATATGCGTCTCCTCTGCCAGTGACCACTCTCTTACATCTTCACGCCACACTGACAACTCAGGAGCCCTCCGCCCCATCCAGGTGATGGCCACCCTACGCCTCGCCAGCACCAACATTAATTGCAAATGTTTGTAGGAAAGGTTTCTTTTGTCTTAGTAAGAGCATATCATTCTGGACCTGAACCCTATGCTGGAATCAGTTGAGTCTTGAAGATCACTAAAACCCCTTCCCGGAAAAAAAAATGTCATGGCATGATTAAAGGTTACCAACCATATTCAAAACCATGGGGCCGATTCACAGAACTGACCTAAGACAAAATCCTAAACTTACTACTTTTAGTATTCAAAGAAGGCATTTAGTAGTAGTAAAGGTAGGATTTTGCCTTAAGTTTGACTTAAGACAAACTTAAGATAAACTAAGACAGACATAAGACAGACTTAAGACAAACTTAAGACAGACTTAAGACAGACTTAAGACAGACTTAAGACAAAATCCTAACTTAAGTCTGTCTTAAGTCTGACACCAACTGTCAATCCCAATATATGTAGACTATTGTCTCTATGCGTCCCTTGTATTTGTTGCGCAGCAACCAAATCGATAAGGTCTGTTCGGCCTTTCGATTAAAAAAAAGTGTATTGGACACGCGCGTATTCGAATCCAACGTTGTGTATATATAAACACGCGCTAATGTTGCAAAGTGAACCAACTCCCCACCTCCCTTCACCCACTTCCCGGTCTGCCATCCTAACACCAACTGTCCATCCTAATATATGTAGACTATTGTCTCTATGCGTCTTTTCTTAATGTTGCAAAGTGAACCAACTGCTCCCCCCTCCCTTCACCCACTTCCTGATCTGCCATTCTGACACCGACTGTCCATCCTAATATATGAGGACTATTGTCTCTATGCGTCCATTGTAGTTGTTGCGCAGCAAACAAATCGATAGAGTCTGTTCGGCCTTTCGATTAAAAACACGCGTGTATTGGACACACGCGTATTCGAATCGAACGCTGTGTATATATAAACACGCGCTAATGTTGCAAAGTGACCCAACACCACCCCCCTCCCTCCACCCACTTCCCGGTCTTCCATCCTGACACCAACTGTCCATCCTAATATATGTAGACTATTGTCTTTATGCGTCCATTGTAGTTGTTGCGCAGCAAACAAATCAATAGTGTCTGTACGGCCTTTCGATTAAAAACACACGTGTATTGGACACACACGTATTCCAATCCAACGTTGTGTATATATAAACACGCGCTAATGTTGCAAAGTGACCCAACTCCTCCCCCCTCCCTCCACCCACTTCCCGATCTGCCATCCTGACACCAACTGTCCATCCTAATATATGTAGACTAATGTCTCCATGCGTCCTTTGAAGTTGTTGTGCAGCAACCAAATCAATAAGGTCTGTTTGGCCTTTCGATTAAAAACCCTGGGCGTATTGGACACGCGCCTATTCGAATCTAACATTGTGTATATAAAAACACTAGCAAATTTGAATCGAACGTTGTGTCAAAATTTCGAAGCAATTGGTGTAGAACTTTTGGAGATTTATGATTTTGCATAGCACTAAAATCCATATATGAAGGTGTGAACCTAGCCAAAGTAAAGAGAATTTATTAGGTCAACCCAAATTTGGGCGCACCTTCTTGGAAAAGACAATTCTTTTCTTGAGTCCCCTCACTCATCCAAGGTTGCCCTTAGGTGACATGCTTAAAAATTTCGGGCCATCCCAAGCATCTACTGCTTGGGGCGTGCTGCGACTTGCGAGGGATACGTAGGAGCACTTGTTTGTGAAACTATGTGTAGTGCAGTGTGTGGTGGAGTGGTGATTGGTGTTAATTAAAAATACCTAACTAGTAAGCCAACATTTTTATTCCTGCCTCTAGTTGGTATGATAAAAAGGGGGTGAATAAAGGAATTATAACTGTTATGTGGTCATAGTCCCTAATATCCTGTCGACATGTTTCAAGGTGTCCCCTACACCTCTTCTTCAGGACAACATGGGGGGCAGCCCCATGCATGCCACTCCTGTGATTCAACCTAGATTTAAGGTAAATATAAGGTAGACACACCTAGTGTGTGTATCTAGTAAACATACAAACGGTTAACGCTGTACCCACAGTATTTTTTAGTTAGCAGTAATATGCCCCATGGTCCGCCTGGGTGCAGGGGCCTGTAGACTTTGTCTTCGCAGCCCTCCTTTACGATTTTGAACCAACGAACATTTACATTTTTATTTACATAGATAAGTCACCCCTATGGCAGACCCTCGACATCCTGGAGGGCAGGGCGTAATATATTTAAAAATAAGTACATGTACTATTACGTTTTACATGTCCTTGTAACGAAAAACTGCTCAGTTAGTTTTAGACATCTGCACTGCCCATCTCTCCCATAGGATAATATTGGAGTTGGCTTATTACATTTTATAAGTGTAATTTATAAATGGAAAGAGATGATTAGTTCCTGTTTGGTGTCTCCGCAATCACAATATAAAATCCTGAATATAAAATTGAAATTCTGAAAATGGCACCTTTAGAAAATGACATTTACTTGCCATAGCCATTTGGTGCCTGTAGCCTGTCTCTGGTCAGATGACTAGGTGCAGCTGACTGTTGAGCTTTGTGTATTCCTTTTCGACAGACAGACATAATAGCAAGCGTAGGTGTGCCTGGAGGGGACATCACTGGCAGGATGGGAGGGAGGAGCTGGGCACAGCCTGATGTACACCTGAATAGGCTGTGTCATGCTTCCAAACAAAGAGTGGCATACCTCCTGTAGTTAGTCGGAAACCAGTGCACAAAAGGCAGGATACCTGGAGACTTCAAAGGGAAACCTACAGAAGCTTCTCCCCCACTTCTAAGGCACAACAGGGTAAAAATACTGGACCTCAGACAGCAACTCTTTATTACACTTCTGAACCTGTAGATACTCCGCCAGGAAGAAGGACTGTTCTGCTGCTACAAGGACTGCCACTATGCTGGACTGCTGCTCTAAAGGAACTGCTGCCCTGCTATGCTTACCTGCTGCTTCTGCCCTATTGCCTAGGAGAGATGAACTGGACCAGCAACTTAATCTTGAACCCAGAATTCCAGAGTGACTCCAAGGACTAATATGCTAGCCACCTGATCTGGGCCTCAGGGACATGAAATGCGCCTCAATTAGCTCCTGGACCCAGTTGCAGCGAATTCCTGACTGCCAAGTGGTGCTTCTCAGATCCTGGACCCTTGGTGTGGCTTACAGGCTCCTAAAATCGTGTTTTTCAGCACTTCACGAGTACAAATGGGCCGGTTTTCAATGAGAGCGCACCGCTCTCACTGAAATCCATCTCAAGTTGCCACCAGTCCATGTCTTTGCACAGCAAGCATTGATCGCCTATGGAGTTCAGCTAACGCAAAGCACCAGCTGCACGTTCGGGATGCCTGGCCTGCTCTTCGCACTATGCTGATCACTGCCTACAACGCTATGACATGCGAACTGGACTCTTGGCACATAACTTGAGAAGGAAACCTTCAGCGGGGCTAATCAGGGACTATCCAACACATGTTCTATTACGTTCAGGCTTAACTTTTGACTTTGCTCCAGTCCAGCGCTACCAGATAGCCGTGGTTGGAGCTTTTTTCTTTTAGGCACTATTTTCCACTTTATTCCTAAAAAAATGATTACGCCGGCTCTACTTAATGGATTTTTGTTGTTTTAATTTAACTTGGTGTGGGGCTTTTCGCGTATGATGTTTTCACCTTTTTACTGATTGAAGTGTTGCACAAATACTTTACACATTGCCTCTAAGATGGGCCTGACTGCTCTGTGCCAAGCTACCTGGGGGGACAGCACAGGTTAATTTGGGATTTGCTTGTGCCGTACCCTGACAAGGTTGGTGGTTGCTGGTTGACTAGGTATCACATCCCAGTCAATCAGTAACCCAGTTTCTCACACCCCTAATATAGCCTTCCTCTGTCAACTAACTTCCCAGTCCAGCCCAGCGACACCAACACAAGAGTATACACACTGACCCTCCACAGAAGGTCTCAGCCACCCAGAGGCATAATTCATATGAGAGCTGCAAATACTCATCTCATTCTTCATTACAGTTACTTGCTACTAATCAGAGAAAAAATCTCTTATCCAGCCTCCAAAATTAACCCCTTAGCATGTGATTGAAGCTGGATCACCTGCATGAGATGATACAATGACGGCAATCACATGTTTAATCTCTTGCTGCCACAAACACTCTCGTCCCACAAGACTACTCTTCTGACACCCCTATTACACCTCACATCAAGCCACTACTTCTGAACAGGAACATGCCTAACAACCCAATGCTGTGTGGCACTCCTTCAAACACCTTACCTTTAATGCACCCCACATTTCTGAATGATCCCTGGGAACATATCCTACAACTCATCATGTTATCACAATCTTCATAGCTAACATCCTAAACAAATCTTCATAAACAGCCTCAAAAGAATCACCTCCTCCCAAGCTAGTGTCCCATCTTTTACACATCCCAACAAAACGTCTCTTGAGTTGTAGATCCGGTGTCTCTAATACAACATCTCTATCTTCATACTATTGCATGCACTGAAACCTGGTTCTGCTCTTCGTCCACCCCGCTATCGTCCCACTATAATGCAACCTTGTCCACCTTGATATAACAGAAAAACCTTTGTGTGTGTGTGGGGGTCGGGGGGTTCCTTCATCCACCGGGAGTCCCATAAATACAAACTGATTACCTCTATAAACTCACCTTTCCTGTGCCACCAAGTGAAGATTACAAACATGACACCTAAACCAATAAGGCAAAATATCTTATGCAGAACAGATGGCAACAAAAAAGAGTTTTATTGGTGGTTCATTGTCATGTTATTTTATTTTTATATGTTATTGATTTTTTTTTAGCACTTGAATGCCCACAGGAGTCTTGGCAGTAACTGATCAGGAGAAAAGGAGGCCCTAAAAAAGCTAATTAGTGGAAAACAGGGATGATTTCAAGGATTTTCTAAAACCCAAAAGATTTGGTATTGCTTTGATATAGGGGGGAAGATCATTCCAAGCTTTTGTAGTTCCTCTGCCACCCCAGGTGGCACGCTGGAAGCTGGCCACTAACACCAATTTAGCAGAGGCAGGTCATAAGTATCTAGCTGGAACATACCAGGTGAAGAATTATTTATAGCACTGATCAATTGGCCTCCTCGTGTGATGACATTTTCTTTGGAGATTTCAAATTTCACAAAAGAAAAGACGAAAGCACTCACAATACCTCCTATACACCTTCCAGTCAGACAACAACCTGCTAAAGCACTATCCCTATCCACCAGAACGGATCAGTACTGCAAGGGAGAAGCTTGCCTTTCTGATGCTTTTTTATATGCGGCCTTAGGCATGTGCAAGCTGTGCACCTGCACAGGGCCACCAAATCATAGGGGCCGCCACACCAATACATATCCTTAATATAATAATCCTCTAAGGATGGATACATATTTGCGTAGTGGTCACATGCTGGGATTTGGCGGCCTCCGGCTCTGTTCCACTTCCAAACACCCTGACCCCAGTCCCCCCCTCTTCACTGTCCTCTGCGCCTGCATTCCTCCTAGGTCCTGAGCTCTGGGGGGCTACGCCCCACCCGGACCCCCTCGTCCGGGGCCCCCTGCCTACACTCCCTGCCCAGGGCCGCCATGAGCCTAGAGCCACCCCTGTGCAAAGTCTGCGCTGCTGGTGCCACTCAGCACCAGAAGCTCTGAGAATAATATATGAAACTCAGACATTAAAGGCAGAGAAATGGCCAGGTTTCACCACAACACAGCACACATAATCTGTCCACATTTGTCTAAACTCGTTTTAACACATTAAATCCAGCCTATTGGTTTTGTCAATGTGTGTTAAAAGTGTAACTGTATTACATAGGACCTCTGTGTGCAGGAATTGGCAGTGGCGGCTCCTCTGCTAAGGCGAAGGGGTGTCGCCCTGCTGCTTTTAAGCAGTGTAACTAATGGAAAAATAAACTGATAATAACTCAATGTTATTATCTTTTTATTTGTTCCTGCTGCTTTGCGGCCGGGGCGGGCGGGGCTGCTCTGCTCTCAGAGCAGGACAGTGGAGCAGTGGTTTGCCCACTCTAAGTGCACATGGGTCAGCCAAACAGTCATGCACACTTTGCATGTTCTCCACGCAGGTTACATTGCAGCCTGGGGGAGAACATGTCCAGGCCCCCAGGCCCCGTCTGAGCGCTGAACCACGGCGCTCAGACCAATCGCAATGTTGCATTGCAGTGTTGTAATTGGTCAGGGAAGCCTGGTGCTTCCTGGGTGTTACCGGAGCAGAGTCCGACACGAAGAAGAGACGTAGTGATAAGGTAAGTTTGTTTTTTTACATCCTTCTCCCGCACCTGCCCCACGCCCCGCCACCTCCGATCCATGCCAGCTGCCACTGGGGATTGCCAACATTTAATATTATGTTAAGGCCCTACAAAGCCCAAAGTGACTGCCTCAGCACACTACAAGGGAACTCACATTATGTGATGTTCCACCGGCCACCTTGGCTTTATATAGCAGCGTTTAGGCTGCCCTCTGCAGTCTTTCGATAAGGCTGTGCACTTCACCCGAGTCTTCCATAATTTAAAGGCGCGAGACACTGACAGATGAGGCCAATTTCTGCTTGCTGTGTTTTTTTAAGGCAGCAAAGGCCTGTCCTAAACAGGATAAGCGATATAACAGCAGAATTGCAACGAGAGACCGGAGTCCAAATGAACACCTCATTTCTTAAAAATCAAAAAGGCTGAAACTAGTCATTTCAACTTTTTGCGCTCTGAGTATTTTTCAGATGGCAAGCAAACACTTTATAAAGTACTCCAAATTTATTTTAAAAACAATTTAGAATATTCATGTTAAGGAAAAATCGTCTAATTCTGCTTTTAGGAAGCTTGCTGAAAATGCTGCAGGAGGTGTGAACACTATTTAAACCTCATCAGAATAAATGTTAGCTCTGATTCAGAATTTACATGTGAATGGCATATTAATCATCGAGTGACGTGTGGCATGAAATGTTGATGGCCCTTACTGTTCTGATTTTCATTTAATATGCATACATTTAGAGAGCATAACTAGCCTTTGCTGTATCACTTTTTTTTGCTTTGAGTAAACCGTCCAGCACCCAATTCTATAGATATTTGCACATGTGCTTTTGGGTTGCATATGCAAATGAACTTTTTCTTTTGCGCAAACCCCCTTTGAAATCCACAAAAGTTGTCTTTGCGCTTACCTCATGTGATTCACTCGTACAAAAATAAATCTATCCGAGAGGCAGGCCTGGAATTTCCCATTAATATTAGTACCTGTTGACGTTACACATTTGTAGGTACTGACAAACACTCCTCTCCCACCAATTTTCACCTGGAAAATGTCAGAAAATGTGCTCCTGTATAGGGCAGCACTAAATATCTTTTCAGAGTGGAAAGGGGTAACGATCCCTCCCAAAATAGGCAGAGGTTTAGGGGAAGTGCTATTTTCCAGAAGAGTTACTATTTCTTACGAAAAGTGAGACAGCAAATTTCCAAATAATAAAAAAAGTGCCATAGTATTTCTGATGCAAAATTGTACAACGAAGAATTATGAATACTGAAATGCCTCCCCGAAGACAGAAGTATTCCTGGAAACTGTTGCAGGTGTCTAGGCGTTCTGCTGGAAATTCAGAAATTCATATAGGTTCTTTCTTGAGAGGTCACTTATCTGCGGGTGCAGATGTAACCCTTTCTTTGAGAATCGGACCACCATTGTCATCTCAAGGTCACCCCTATATTCTGATGGGAGTCTAAGAGTCTCTGTCATCACGCCATTTGTAAATTTGTAGTACATAATAACCCTGGGCGTAGTTCGTGTAGTAGTGCTTCGTGTAGCTACGCAGTGCACTTTGCATTACGCGAGCTACGTGTAGCTACACGAACTGCGTAGTGCACTGTGCAAAATGCTGTTCGCACTGATTGCACAGTGCCGGATGCTTGTCCGCACTGTGCAATCAGTGCAAACCGCATCTTGCACAGTGCAAGCGGTCGTTTTCTGCCGCTCAAGTAGATTTCTACTCGAGCGGCAGCTTTCCCAACGCGGACTGGTAGTTTCTCATTGAGAGCGGCCGCAAGCATACGCAAACACTCGCAATGAGAAACCTGACCTCCCTGTGTTGAGAATCTCAACGCGAGGTTTATTTTCCACGCTCGTGATCGGCAACTTGATGTTGCTGATCGCGAACGAGGAAAAAGTCTTGCGAGGATGTAATTTTGCTCGCTCGCGGTCGCCAACTTGACGTTGAGTTCGCGAACAAGCAAAAAATGACCGCTACACGTGTTTGCACTATGCTACATGCAATTTGCGTAATGCAAAGTAGCGCAAACTTCGCAAACTACACGAGCGTAGCATAGTACTTCGCCCAGGGTTAGTACATAACCATAAAGATGTCAAAGACCTGTGTGAAAAAGGTTGAAGGTTGAAAAGGTTAAAAAGAAAACTAACTTTATAATACTTTCATCTCTACAGAGACCATCTGTTGAATGATGCCACAAAAGGCTTTCTATCCCAACCAGAGGTCATCAAATAAAAAGATACACGGAACATCTGTTGTTGGCATCTGTTGATGATATATGATTGGAAAGGACTAAAGTTAAGCCATTTGTTGTGTACTTTCTTAAATATGAGTGGTGAATTTCAATGATTTTATGCGTTTGAGCCTTAAACACATCTCCATTTTTAGCTTTGTTTTCTCAGCGAATTACATCGGTTGCTTTACTTTTATTTACTTACTTATAAAGCAATTAGCAAATGAACACTTTTTTGCTACATCACCCTCTTTTTAACTCGGTTACCTTGGAGGATCTACGAAAACGTAATAATACTAAAAGATGGTTACATGTGCAGACCTGTATATTTGTGGCAACGTTATTGGTAATTAAAAAATATTATTGACTTCCTCTTGAACTTTGACCCACCATTGGATCATCACAAGCCTTAAATATATTTGCTGGGTATTACTTGAAATTGAAATTGAAATTAAAATATTTATAAAGCGCACGTCTACCAAGCGGTTTCTTGGCGCTAGGGATGCAACCATGGGACAGTGGGAGGGACGAACTACTGTGCGGAGAGTGAGGAAACACGAGGAAACTACTGAGCTAATCTGAGAGTGCAAAGTGAGGTGGGCATTACGTTTTATCCCTAGAGTTTTGACCGAAAAGGAGGGGATAGGAGGAGAACCCAGGGAGGAAGGCCAAAACAAAGAATTCCAGGGACTGGAGGGCCAAAACAAAGAATTCCAGGGACTAACTAACTAACATCTTGCTTCAATTGACATAATATGAACAAACAGAGTCAAAGTTAAAAGCAAATTAACATTTTATTTCTTTGTTCCCCCTAAATTGGCAGGTTATGCCCAGATGTGGGTCCCGTGCTCTGCGTGCCACTGGAGTCAAGCTAGCCTGTCTGATGAAGGGTGAAACCCCGCAACCAGTCCCAGGATACTTGTTATCCAGTCTAGGGAAAACCTGCCTGGCAGTTCGGGCTGGACTGTTCCCATGGGGAACAGGATTAAGACCAATTTGCATATGGCTGGGTTTAACCTAGAATGGCATGGGGAGCAAAAAAACAATGGATTCAGTCCCAGATCTCTGTACTGGGGTGATTGTTTGACATTGTTCAACATTCTGCCCATCAATTGTTCTTTTTGCATTTGTCGCCCCTAGTGGGTCGGGTATGCCCAGACGTGGGCCTCATGCTCTCCATGCCACTGGAGTCAAGCTAGCCTGGCAGATGGGGGGTGAAACCCCGAAATTGATCCTTGGATGCTTGTTTTCCTGTCCAGGGAGAACCTGGCCTGGCAGTTCATGCTGGACTGTAGCCTTGGTGAACAGGGTCAAGACTGATTTGCATTGGCTGAGTTTAAACTAGAATGGCATAGGGAGCAAAAAAAATGATTTTCTTTTTCTTTTTAGAAAGTTAGCATTTCCTTTTCCTAACCCTGTCAGGATGGATAGGGTGGAGCTGTTCCTTGCCCCACCTAAACTACAAAGGGCTTGCCTCCAGAACGCACAACGGAACCTGACGCTATTCTTTTGTAACCCCAGACTTCTTGGAGCCTTGGCAGCTAAAGGGAGGAACTATCCAGAACCAGATGTGAGCGTAACATAGGGAATCCTCCCACTTCAAAGGCTGGTAACAGGTAAATATGATGGACTGCCTTATTCCCCAGACGACTTCCCTACAGCTTGAGGCCTGCCTTGTTCCTCAGAGGACTTCTCTGCTCTTTCAGAACTGCCCTAATCTTTGAGAAGGAAGGCTGGAAATGCTCCCTTCATCCCAGGCTACCTGAGTGACCCCAAGGGTCAGTTGGCTGACCTCCTGACTGAGTTACAGGGACACAACAAGTTCCAGAGGCCTCCGTGCAAAAACCCAACTGACCTGCTGCACTGGATCTGACTGGATCTGCAAATGGACATGTTGGAGCCCTGCTGGCCTCTTTAGGAGTGAGTTCATGCTCCACAAGAGGTGGCTCCCCAGGTCCTGTAGTCCTGACTGGCATCAATTGAGCTCCTGTGAAGGAGGGTGAAATCCTGAAGTTTTGGGCTCTTTGTTACCACAAATAGGCCTATTCGTGCCAAGACTTTGCCGACCGTGATGACCTCCAACGTGGAGCTCCGGTGAACCCGACTCTTCATGCTACATCAACACCCAGCTGTGGCTGGCAACTCGAGATCCGCGCTTCATGCTACAGCAACGACAGCCCACAGTAACCGCCAATGGGAATCTCTAGCAATTGCTGTCCGCAGCACCCAACTAGCTTTTTACACTACAGTGACGGCAGCCTTCACCTTCTGGCCTGCGCTTTGTGCTACAGCGACCACCTTCTGCAAAGCTCACCCTGGTCCTCCCTGTCTCCTCCACCGCGAATGGAACTTTTCACATTGGACTTTTAGAAAATAACTTTTGCAATGGTTCCTAAGTACCCCTCTCAAGACTCAGTGGGTTAGCTGCACAGAAACTCAGAGCAGCGGTTGGAATGCCATTGACTATCTTGCATATGCACTTCACTTGTGGGATAGTGCATGCAGCACCAACAGATTTGTTTGTGATCGAGTGCACGACCTTTGGCTGTACTTTGCAAACCCATTAAATGTACATATTGGAGCTAACAGGGCCATGCGCTCCATTGTATTATATTGTATTGTAATGCAACATTTATATGGTGCTTACTACCTCTATGTGATTGTGCTGAAGCACTTGCCTTGATGGGTAGCACACTTTACCGTATAGGGTGTGTGGTTTGCAGTGTGTTGTCTCTGTTTTGATCCTGTTTGGAAAGTGTTCCAGTGTCATGTATGATGACCCCAGGGGTGCAGTTACTGAATTACGGGATTCCTTGTTTAGTAGTGTGTAGATGAAGTAATGTGGTAGAGAGGAGAGCAGTTTATGGTTTTCAGTAAGCTGGCAGCTTTGTGCAGCTTTGCAGGTCCCTTTATGGTATCTCTTATGCTTATAGTCCACTTAGCTTGTAATTTCAGTGGGATGTCCATTCTGCAATAGTTTGTGTAAAGTTTACAGTCATGAGCAGGTAAAGGTTAAAGGGAGAAATGATAGCGAGATCTGCTGTGATGGACTTTGTTAATATTATACCACATCTGATTGTTATTTTTTTTTTATGTCCTCATTTGCCGAACTCTCGTTCTATAGAAAGCACCAAACACCTTGAGTAACATTTGGCACAGGGCAGAACCATAATCCCAGGCCAAAACAACAATAGCAGAGTTGCGGGAGAAGCTTTCAGGAATCTTTGCTCCATCAAGGCATCTTACAACCTGTTGGACCCACTTTATTGAGCGAAGCCATAAGCAGGTTTGAGCAGTATGTCAGCTTAATCATTGGACCCAGGGAATAAAAAAGAAAAAAAAAAACCCGGCGAACCAGACGATCGATCTAACCCCACTGGACAAACAAGTTCCAAAAGGTGAGGTTAAGCTTGCTACAGGACCTGGCCAGATCCACCTTTGATGTTTCGTACTCAGACATTATCCAACCTGCATGTGATGGTGCGTTCGACTCAACCCAAAATTTGCAGATCTGTCGTCTCGCGAGGAGAATTGTGTAGAACAAGAAGGACCTTGCAGGCCCGGTGATGTTTTCATCCAAACCAAATATTATAAGGGACAGGGTGAAAGGTATTGATGCTTTAAGGATCGAGTCCAAAGTGCCCTTTACTTCGTCCCAAAAAACTTTAATGAATGGACAATCCAAAAACATGTGAATGAGGCTGCGGGGTGGAGACACTGTGAACATGTTTTGAAGCATACAGTTCATAATGCATGAATTGACCATGTGTAATGGCCTGGATGGAAGTACGTCAGCACTAAGTATGAGTTGGTCTATTATAAATGCTAGAACAGCTACTATGTGTTTGATAATCTACAATTCATTGTATTGCGATACACATACATATACATGGATAGAGGTTTTATACAGGCACCTAGTGCCACAGGCCAGGTTCGTTATTGTGGTCACTTCAAAGTAGTGACCTTAAATTTCCAATCCATGGCAATAAAATTATTTAGATTCCTAACTATAACTTTGGGGTATGAGTGAGAATATGTTATTGAGTGATCCCAATTTTAAAGTGCAGTAATTCCACAAGGCAAACTTGAATGAGGCTTTCGCTATAGCATCACCAAATCTCATTTCATATTATATTCTGACAGGCGCATGCAGAAACCAGGGTTCTGCAGCAACATAGTGCCCGGGATAAAGTGCGATAACGCCTCATCTAAGTACTAAATAAATGCAACTACAATACAATACAATATATAACCCACACCAATACCATAGCACTCAGCATTCAAGTACTTAATTCTAGTTCATAAGGGTTGCATAATAATCTCCTTTTACTGCTTGGGACTCTTACACTCACGTAAGACAAGACTGCTAAGGGGCGGCACACAGTACTGTACCCGTTCACATCAATTAATCACTCACTACCAACTGAACAGGCATGAAATAACCGAACAAATCTGCCACATGCCATGGGCCAACACAGGAATTTAATTTAGTCTATCACTGCAGCTCTGACTAGCTACATACTGCCACCATATATTGGCATTTTCCAATGACACATTGCATTAGCGTAACAAAACTTCAGGGGGCCCTCCTGCAAGGGACGTGGAAGGGCCCCCTCCGGACTCAATTGGGAGCGGCCAGAGTACAGTGCTGAGGGGGTCCCCTTAAGTTTGGGGGCCCCCCAGCACCACGTGGGCTGCGAGGGCCTGTGTAATGCCACAGACTTATTGACAATAACAATCAGATGTGACAACACTTCCCTGATTGAAACTTGGATAACCTAAGGGGGGAAAGGTATGTGCGGTGTAACGTAAACAAATGGTTGCGCCTCAACCAAGCAGGCTTAACTGTTCTAAACAAGAGAGTAAACGATCTTGTCCATAACTCCTCACACTGGACACCCAGGACCTCTCCCCATAGTTCTTCCGGGAGAGTGAGCTCCCCATCTACCTCCTCTAAAATAGTCCAGTACCAGAAGGCTACCTCTTTACCCCCCACTTGCCTCTCTACCAGTTGTTGTTCCAAAGGCCTACTCCTCCCAACTGGGGCTTTTTTACTAATCAACTCCCGGGACCAACTAACAAGTTGTATATATTTGAATTTAGATAAGGCAGGACCAACCCTTCCATATAAATCCTCCCAATTAACCAGTGATCCTTCTACTAGCAACTCCCCCCATGTTAGAATTCCTGCCTCCTTTATGGGGACTGCAAGCCTATCCTTTAAGCACAACGGAAGCCCTGGGGAATCCCAGATTGGGGCAAGAGCTGAATAGTAAGCTAACCCTACTTTTCTTTTAATTTGTGCCCAAGCCTTCACCAAGGATTGTAAAATCTTCAACCTCGCCTTCTTGAAGTACCTCTGATCTCCGATTCAGAATAAGAATCCATCAAGTGGCAAATTAGAATTTTGTCTTAAGTTTGTCTTAAGACAAACTTAAGACAAAATCCTAACTTCTGTGAATACCAAAAGTAGTAAGTTCATTCTGTGAATGCCAAAAGTAGTAAGTGCATTCTGTGAATACCAAAATAGTAGTAAGTTTAGGATTGAGTCTTAAGTTCGTTCTGTGAATCGGGCCCCTTGTGTTAGCCCTCATCTTACAGAAGTTTGAGTAAAATTTCTCCTATAGACATGGAATTAGCCCTCAGTGAAATACTAGTGAAAAAAATAGCTTAAAGGACCCTATGGCAGATGATTTTAATGGTTGGGTGATGGCTGCAATTGAATAATTTGCTCCACTTAAATACAAGACTTGCACTAGAACTAAAGCATCCGCGCCCTGGTTCTCAGATGAGCTAAAAGACCTCAGGCAGCAATGTCGGAGACAAGAACAGAGGTGAAGGGCCACTCTCACTTCAGACCAGAGAGCAAACAAAAAGAGCTGATTGCTACATAAAATCCCCCATTTTGGCTGCAAAAATAATCTTATTATGCTAATAAAATAAGATCTGCCAGCAACACTCCCAACGAACTCTTCAAGGCGGTGAAAGAGCTCTCTACTCCCCCTGTCCAGCAATCGGATGTTGCAGTGAATTTCAGAAATAAGATCCTGAAGATCTCGGATTTTAAGGTGAATGAGGATAGGCATCCCTTTACTATGAGTGCAGAGGCTCCCACTTATCGCCATTCGATCCAACTAGGTCAATTTTCCACCATATCCTGCGTTTAAGTAGAATATTTTCTTATGTACCTGACATCAGGCTCACCGGAGTACCCTTGCCCCCACCGAGTTTTACAACTTGCACCAGATCTGATTGCTGTTTTTCTGGAAAGGATCTATAACCAAATATTTGCTAAGGGAGTAAACCCAGAGCTTGGAAGAAGGCAATAGTTATTTCTCGCAACAAGAAAGCCTAATGGGAACCCTGATAACCTAATAAACCTGGGCCTAATCTTGCTCCTGCCTGCACTGACCTAAATCTTTGAAACAATTTTTAACCAGGAATTGGCCGAGTTTATCACCATCCAAGACCTTCTGGACCCCTCACAGAATGGTTTCCGGAGAGGCCGTAGCAGTGGCGGCTGTCTCGGAATGGGGGTGATGGGGCGGGGAGGGTGAATGGATAAAAAAATAAAATAAGCTAACTTACCTTCCCTTCACCGCCCGCCTCTCCTCCGTCCTCTTCGTCTGCACTGGCAGTGACGGAAGAAGACTCTCCCAGCCAATCATGACGCTGCATGAGCAGCATTTTGATTGGTTTGAGCAGTCTGGCTGGCCGTTCAGGCAGTACCTGGGAGCTTGGGTATGTTCTCCATCGGGCTAGGCAATACATCGAGGTGGAGAACATGCTAAGTCCGCATGACTGTTTGGTCGGCCTGAAAGGGCTGGCCTAACAGTCATGCGCACTTGGGAAGTGCAAACCACTCCTCACTTTGCTCTTGTGAGCTCAGCCTCGCCCCCTCCCACCCTGACCCTCACAGAAAAGTAAAATGGTAATAACGTCTTGTTATTATAATTTTGTTTATTTTTGCACATCCCTAATAGCAATGGGCCGGCGCTCCTCCTCCTTTGTGGAGGAGCTGCCACTGTGTCATACTACTCAATCTGTTGTCGCAGCAGCTTCCATTTATTGCCAGGTGGATCAAGGTGGCACGGCCATCTGTGTAATGCTTGATCTGTCAGCAGCATTTGATATGATATCCCCATCCTGCTTGGTGCAAAGATTGCGCCAGGCAGGGTTGAGGGATACCTCTCGAGACCTAATGGGTTCCTTTCTGACCAATAGGACCCAGACTGTCAGTTGTGGCGACTTCACAGCAGAACTGTTTCAGCTTGTTTGTGGGGTTCCACAGGGGTCTTCTCTTAGCCCCAGCCTGTTTAATCTTTACATGGCTTTGCTGTCAAAAATTGGTGCTGTCATTTGGCTTCCAGGTTCTGTTCAGTGCGGGTGACACCCAGATGATCCTCTCGATATCTGCAGATATGTTGTCAGTTGCAGTGAAATTCAAACTCTGTATGATGGATATCAGCATCTGGATGAAGGGGAACTGTATGAAATTAAATGCCAAAAAGACGGAGATCCTGGTCTTTGAGGCACCACATTTGGTGTGACAGAGCGGTAGTGACCAGAGACGTGTGGCCCCTTACCTACACCAGTTGTATGTGCGAAAAGCCTAGGAGTTGTCTTTGACAATACCCCTATCTACGATACCAAAAGGGCCATGAGTTCATGCTTTTTCATCATGAAAATTCTGAAAAAGATGTTTCTTCTTCTAACAGGTGAGCTCAGAATAGCAGCAGTTATTCCGCTAATTACATCTCACGTTGACTATTACAATCTGTTATATTTAAACATTAATAAGTCAACACTCAACAAACTACATGTCATTCAAAATGCGGCAGCCAAATCTGGTATTGGAGGTACTTAAACGCCTTTCAGATATGGAAGACGTGCACTTCCTGCACTGGATGCCTTTTAGGTACTGGGCGACTTTTTTTTTATGTTTGAAAGCTTTATTATGAATATAATGATATGACAAAAATGGAACAACCGTAGCGCATGAGAATCAAAAAGTTGGAATACAAAGAAAGGTATGCAAACTACAGATGAACCTAAAAAAATACAAAAGCATTTTCTACATTTTAAGGGGGGGGGATGCAAGAGGGAGGGAGGACAGGGGAGGATGGGGAAATAGTAACAATACTAGTATAAATAATGCTCATATGAATTATAACGGCATAGAAAGAAGGCATATAATAACATGAAGGAATGCATAATATCTAGAAAAACAATATAATATAACGTAAACTGAGAAAGTAAAAAAACGCTCCTAAAAGCGAGAGTACAAATTATTCAAGGGGGTTTAAAGTTCTCTGAGGAGAGGGGAGTATATGTTCGTTTGGCGGATTGATCTAAATATAAGGTAAAGGGTAGCCAATACAGTTCAACATTGCGAGGAGGCTTGTAGGAGGAGGAGAAAGCAACATCAAGTCTATGGAAGTTACATAATAAGTTCCACCAACATCGAATGGAAAGTTTGGTGAGGGATTTCCAATTAGATGCAATATTTTGGAATGCTAAAGCAATCATGAGGTCAAAAAGACCTCAGGAGTGTGGCGGAAGGTGGAGAGATTCAGAGATGCTCCCCAAAAACATGAGTGTATTGGAGTAGGGAATAGAGATTGTGAAAATGTGTGTAAGGAAAGACCAAACCTGTTTCCAGAAAATTACCACAGAGGGACAGAAAAAGATAAGATGAAGAAGGTCAGCATCAAGCATATTACATGTCCAACAATGAGAAGTAGAAGAAGGGAGGAAACGAGAGAGAGCTAGGGGGAGAGATAAAGTCCATGATAAAGGAAAAAGAGAGATTGGGTGAGGGAGGCAGAGCGAGAAGTCTTCAAGGTTCTGGACCATAAGTGATCCCATGTGTAAATAGACCACGAACAACCAAGGTCCTTCTCCCATGAAAGCTCTACTTTAGTTTTGGAACGTAGTGGGTTGGGAGCAGAGAAGAAACAATATATAAGAGAGGCCTTGGGCATAGTGGCTAAAATGGTAAGAAGAGAGGAAGGAGAAAGAGGGGAATCAGCAGGTGGGAGAGAGTAGTAGCGATCTAATATGATTTCCATCAACATAAAATATTTCTGGGAAAAAGATCGAGGACAAGAAAATTGCGTCTGAAATTGGGGAAAGGGGCATGGGGAAGAACCATCAAAGAGTTGATGAACTCAAATAATACCCTTGGAACGCCAAGAGGGCCATAAGGTGAAAAGATGTTCCATTCTAGAGAGGACAGCAGACATATTCAATTTAACTGATGATGAGATGGAGTTAGAAAATAGAACACTGAGATACTTTATTTTAGTATTATTCCATGCGAAACCTGTGGAGGAGAAGAAATGCGGAAGACAACATTTAGTTAAGGGGAGAATTTCAGTTTTGTCAGAATTGATTTTGTAACCCGAAACAAGAGAAAACTTATCAAATTCAGAGAGTAAAGAGGGAATAGAGACTAATGGATTTGAAATAAATAAAAGAATATCATCAGCATATGCCGAAAGTTTGAGCTGTTGTTCTCCATACGGAAAACCCGATATGGAGGGGTTATTACGAATAGAAGAAAGAAAAGGTTCAAGAGCTAACACAAACAACAGAGGGGAGAGAGGGCAGCCCTGACGAACTCCACGCTGAAGAGTAAAAGGGGAGGTAAGTTGGCCATTAACAAGGACTGAAGCTTTGGGCATAGAATATATCAAAGAGATAAAAGAGATAAACTTAGGACCAAAACCATGCCACTTCAGGGAAGCAAGCAAAAAGGACCAGTCTACCCGGTCAAAGGCTTTTTCCGCGTCCACCAAAATTGCAGCTAGGGGAATAGAAAGGGAGGAGGCCTTATTTAAAACATTAAGGAGAAGTCTAGAATTATCCGATGTGATGCGGCCTTTAACAAAGCCGCATTGTTCTTTCCCGACGAGATGCGGCATGAAGGGATTAAGGC
Source organism: Lissotriton vulgaris (assembly GCF_964263255.1). Lineage (NCBI taxonomy): Eukaryota > Metazoa > Chordata > Amphibia > Caudata > Salamandridae > Lissotriton > Lissotriton vulgaris. Next base: position 259,438 of record NW_028245451.1, read on the forward strand.
AAAGGGCGAGCAGTTTGGCAAAAAGTTTATAGTCCACATTAACTAATGAAATTGGGCGGTAATTTTTACAAAATTTAGGGTCACGTCCCTCTTTGGGGATAAGGCAAATAGTAGCATCCTGAAAAGAACCTTGCGCAATACCAGAAGAGCAAAATGATTGGAAAAGGACTAAAAGCTTAGGTAACAGTAGATCAGAAAAGTGTAAATAAAATTCAACTGGAAAACTATCAGGGCCCGGTGTTTTATCCTTGGTAAGAGAAGATAAAGCAGTGGAAAGTTAATGTAGGGAAAGGTCTGATTCAATGTCAGAAAAATGGAGGTGAGAAGTGTTGGGTTTGGGTAGGTTATCAAAATAGGACTGAAGAAGATCCGGTGAAGGAGGAGATTCCGGGGTATACAAGGATTCATAAAAAGCATGGAATTGATTAAGAATGTCCTTGTCCGTGTGGAGGAGAGTATTAGTAGGGGAATAAATGGATTCAATAAAGTACGCTCCTTGCGAGATTTGAGAGTTAGCCAGGAGTTTGCCCGATTTATTACGTCCACCATAGTAACGTGCACTACTACGGAGAAGGATGGAGGCGGCAGAATCAGTGGTGATTTTATTAAATGCAAGTTTAGCTTGAAGAAGTTCAGATAACATGTGATTAGGAGAATAGGTATAAAATTGATGTTCCAAAGTCTTAATATGGGCTAAGGCAACCTTCCGTTTTTGAAGATATTGCTTCTTTTTATTCGAAACAAAATCAATAATGAAACCCCGCGCTGTGGCCTTAAATGAATCCCAAAGGATATGACGGGAGATATGAGGATCTGAATTGAGTTGAAAAAATTCATCAATGAAAGAGCGGAAGGAAGAGGAAAAATTAGGATCAAGTAACAAAGACGAATTGGAGCACCAGCGAGAAGATTTAGGAGGAGGAGGGAGCAAATCAAAAGTTGTAACAACAGGGGCATGATCTGAAATAACAATAGGTTCAATAGAGGAGGACAGAAGGTGTTGAGTTAAGAAAGATGAGAGAAAAATATAGTCAATACAAGAAAAGGATGCATGGGGGGGGAGAGAAAAAAGAAAAATCTAGCGTGTCCGGGTGAGAAAGTCTCCAAGAGCCAGAAAGATGGGCTTGTGAAATGGTGTCCACAAACTGTTTATGGGGTTTATTTGGAACAAATCGGGCAGAGGATTTGCGATCCAAAAAAGGATCAACTACCTGGTTGCAATCACCTCCTAGAAAGAAAGAATTATCTCGGTACTGAATGCATTTGATAGTTATCATTGGCCAAAAAGAGGGATCAGGGGCAGTGGGACCATAGACATTAAATACAGTGAGGGGTATTTCATTAATAAGCAGTTTAGCTAAAACCCAACGACCATCTGCATCTTTTTCCTCTGCTATAATTTTACATTTGAGTTTCCTATGAATTAAAATAGCAACCCCATTCTTCTTATGAGTCGACTGAGAAAATAAAACAGAACCCACCAAACTCCTTTTCAACTTTAGAGATTCCAAATCATTAAGATGGGTTTCCTGAAGAAGGACAATGTCAGGGTTATAAGTAGATAAATGAGAGAGTACTCTCTGCCGTTTTATGGGAATAATAAAGCCTTTCACATTCCAAGAAACAACTCTAAATTACAAACTGGATAAACATGTTAAATACAATATATGAAAGATAAACAGCAAATATGAACAAAGTTAAGCATGAAGAGAAGAGGAGGAAAAAAGAAAAAAGATATTGAATAAAAAGAATAGGAAGAAGAAGTAGAAAAGGAAAGGAAGAGGAAGAGAAACAAGGGAAAGAAGATAGAGAGAAAAGACAGCACAAATCCAAAAGGATGACTGTAAACAACATACCTGAAGGGGAAATACAAAAGGGAGAAGAGGGGATGGCGACACTCAATAAGATGAACCAGCCAGGGAACAGGAACCCAACCAGACCAAACCGGGACATCAGAGAGCCACAGAAGGGGGACGCACAGGGTACTTGAGACAGTACCAATCAATCTGTGGAAGGGAAATGTTTAATTAGAGACTACATCAGGACAACAAAAATACAATCAGAACAACACCAAAGTGGTATTGTATAAGTGTATACATAAGGAAATTAAAGCCATCAATATCAGATAAAAGACAACAACAGTCTCAATGAAGGCATAAAAGAGAGATGAGAAAAACAGCAAAGATGGAATGCATGACATTAACTATATGACAACAAGAGACATTCAATCAGGTCAGCCATTTGGAGAAGGAGCGGAGGTATCCATGCTGCTACCATTTTGTAGAAGAATAAAGTTCTTCAGTTCTCCAGGATCTTGAAAGGACCAAGTCTTATTTTGATGTGTGACCCTAAAAATGCATGGGTGAAACAGTCCATATCGTGCTCCAAGGGAACGCAAAGAGAGAAATTCCTTCCGTCGTGCTGCAGGGGCGTTAGAGACATCCTGAGAAAGGAAAACACGCTGACCCAACCAGGAGACTTGACGCTTGGCTCTGGCAGCTGAGAGGACCGCAAGCAAATCTGTGAATTTCAGGAAGAGAATAATAACTCCACGTAATTTTGCAGAAGTGGCTGAACGAGATCCAAGTCTATGGGCTCTTTGAATACTGAGAAGGGTAGACGGCAACATATCTAAAAGCTTAGGAAGGAATGTCGCAAAGAAAGACACAGGGTCATCACCCTCCAAAGATTCTGGTAAGCCGTAAATACGAAGGTTGTTCCTCCTATTTCGATTTTCTAAGTCCTCCGTGTGTTGCTTGAGAGAGAGAACGGTTTTCTCTAATGAGGAGATGCGCTGTGAATTAGCCTGGATCTCAGGAGTCTGTTGTTCAACTAAAGTGATGCGGGCATCCATGACTGACCATTTCTCCTTCAAAAGTTGCATATCCTTACTTGTCTCTTCGATAAATGGCCGCGATGCGCGTATTTCTTCCAGACTTTGGTCTGTGGAAGATGATGATAGAGGCTTGTCCGGGGTAGGAGAGTCTTGCTTGAGGCGTTTGGAAGAGGTTGTAGGCAGTGAGGATTTAGTGGAGACAGACTGAGCGATTGAGGATCGATGAGGCACCGAACCAGCCATTTTTGGTATTGTGTCTGGAATAGACAGTGGGTCTAAAGATGATGACAAAGAAGAATTGGAAGGAACAAAGAGAAACTTCGGCTTATGAAGACTGACCATATGAACACGATGGAGAGAAGGTCCTGAAGATTGTATGAGGTAAGCAATGAAATGCGTCTACCTGGGGAGAGTACAACGCTGAAGCCACTGATAGGTGAGAAGGTCCACAAAGCCACATAGGAAGCGTCGCACTTTGAGAAGATTCCAGGTGTGAGGAGTGAAAAGTGAAAAACGCCCTCAGGAGGTCAGAAAGTCAAATGGCGTCAAAAATAGCAGGAAAAGGCATTGACCATCCACATCAACCAGCGAGACATGCAAGGCAGCAAGCAAGAGAATTCAAAAATAGGCTTGAGAAGTAGAGAAAGTCCTGTGCTGCAGTGAATGAGATTTACAGAGAAACAGGTCAATTCGGAAGGAAGTGGTGTCCTGCAGATAGCGTGACGCAAACACAGTATATGAAAGGGCTCATCGGCATGTAAATACAAATGAAGGCAGGTTGAAGAGGACGCAGAAAACCATTTGGAGAAAGAAGCGCTAAATGGCGATAGACTGCTTCATAGGAAAAAAAATGGTTGGTCCCAAAGTTGCAGTGGTGAAACAGTATGATATGCTTTCACAGGATTACTGAAGAGGGGCGCCTGCCATCATAAGAAACAACATGTGACCAGACAAGGTCCATGACAGAGGCCATTATGCTGCATTTTGAAGTTGCAAGGAAATTGTCATACACAGAGGCAAAATGTTGTAGGAAGTTCAAAATGCCTCAGGATTTAATTCAACCGACAAAGAAATAAATGCACTAGACCTGAGAGGAGTCCTATGTATCGACACCTTAACAGGCAGCGCGGTCGGGCAGAACGCCGAAAATGGCGGAGCTCCATTTCTCCGAGTCTGAGGAGAAAACAGTTTGCGGTGAAAGAACTGCAGCGCGGGCTCACCGTAGCTCAAAAAACACCTTAAAATGCTCAGAATGGATTCCGGTTGCCGTTTCCGTCATTTTCCAACGACGGGAGAAGAGAAGCAGCCGTCACTTTAAAGAAGACTTGTCCCGGCGGCGGAGAGGCCCCGTACTAGGCAGCCATCTTGCTCGGCGCCGAAGCCACGCCCCCACTGGGCGACTTTTAAAGTGCTCTGTATGGTCCATCAGGGACTGCACCTCCAAAGGCTGTTACCCCTGGGGTCAGTATTTCACTGGTACTCCCCTAAGAGACAGCTGAGATCTTCCTCTCTGAGGAAGGTGAACATGCCGATGTTTTAGAAGGCCTGATAGGATGGTTGCACCTTTTATGAAGCAGTGTTAAATTGTGGAACACGCTGTCAATCCACATTGCTAGCTTAAACTCTCATATGGCCTTCCGCAAGCAATTGAAAACTTGGCTATTGTCTCTTCCGTGACTTTAGCAATGCCCCCTCTCTCATCAGGTGGTAGTGCTTTGACGCCTATGGCCATAATGCACTTTATAAATTTAAATACAAATACAACAATGCAGATAGAAAATAGCATCAGTGTTACAAAAAGACTTTTCACTTATCTGGAACTTTTGCAGAAATGCAAATTTGACTGGAACGTTTTATTACTCATACGCATCTGAACAATTGTTTGTAAATTAGCCCCATGTGTAGAATGAATACTAAACTATAACAGTCCATCTTAATCACTAGACCACTAATAAAAGAAACATTAAGTCATAATGTTTTTGTTTATTTCAAAGTTCATCTTTTTATAAGACCCACACTACATGATGACAAAGAAGAGGAATTAGTAGGCATTGAAAATTCTTGACAAAAAACAGAGAACATAATTATTGCTAGTTACATTTGCAAAAGTATGTTTTTTGTTTGTTTTTATTCTGATAACTTGTATAATTAAAATTACAGCTTTTAGAGATAAAGGTATGAGTTATTTTTGTAATTTTCAATAAATAGTTAATTGTTACTGCACACGCCCTAACCCAAAAAAATGCATTGTATGCATTGGTCTAAATTCACAAAGGTAAATCTCTGCGTGAGAGTCTCTGTGCACGTATATTTATTGCAATGCCTAGGTGAAACATTTTCCCTAGACACTGCTCGCTACCTCTAGATGGGGTGTTATGTATTCTTGTATGAATGTGTGTTCCCTTTCAGGAGAGTAAGGTGATAGTGATACATATAACTTGAAATGTAGTACTACATATCATTGGCGGAGCTGTCTATTACTCTATGTAAAACTATGACTTGATAAGACTGGGGAAACAGGCATTCCCTCAAATAAATAATTGCTGACACTGATCCCAAATGTGCTGAGTGAAGAACTTTGCAACTTCATGATATTTGCAGTATTCCAGTCAGTTTAAAACCCTGTGTAGTACTAAAACACTGCATTCTTGCAGTCTGAGTAAAACAAGCATTAGCATAGCCAATAGGTCACAGCTGTAAACTGATGCTTTTTGACAATCGCATGCTGAACTAGGAATCAAGCTGCATACATTAGCATTCCTGTCAATCTTGAAGTGGGTTTTTCAATTAAAGAAACCCCATTTCAAGATTGCCGCTCATGTCCATGCATGCATCACCATGGCGACCATTGTTAATTTATGAAGCACTAAAAAGGTAATGGGAGGAATTCTTGCAATTATTGTAACCACTAGCAATTACTCATCATCCAGGTATAGCTTGGTTCCAGAGACATAGTGAGCATGGGCCCCCACCTGTGCACATCCATGCCACTTAGGGTGGTACAGGAAACACACAAAAGATGCCAAGGGGAATGATTGCAATTTGTCTAACCACTGGCGATTATTCGGGCAGGGCCGGCTTTAACACTGGTGGCACACTGTGCGTCAATGTCTGTCGGTGCCCCCCCAATGACCACCTCTGCCACGGATTCCCTCACTAGCACCCTTTAACAGTGCCCTTCGCATCTCTATAACCACTATCTGTCAGATTAATTTAGTTTTTTCGCACCACTCAGACAGACTAAGGTGTCAGAGGACTTTAAAACACACACACATTGCACAGAGACAATCAATGTGTGTAAATCAGTGTATAGGAAATGTTACATCAGACAGGACTACACGGTGTAGTGTAGGAGTAACATGTCATCGATACTGGTAGGCAGTATAGTTTAAGACTCCTTACTCTTTAAAGCACAAATTCAGAATGCAAATCGTAACATCATTGTTAGGGGTTCTCTTTAATAATATGAATTGTTTTCTACCCAATTAAACCCTTTTCACAAGATTAGGATAATGAACGACTGGGCAAAAAAATATATAGCTCAAACATATACCTTGCAGTTTGCATGCAGCTCTTTGATGACAGTGAATAGCTCAATGTTCTATATTAGGATTTGGACTTCTAAACAAGTTACAAAAGGAGTTCTCTTACAGAAGCAGTAACCCACTGACCTGTTTACATTATATGCACTTTGTTATCTGCATAATACACGTTCTTAGCAGAAGACATTTTAACCCTCTGTGCAACCTCTGGATGAGTCAAAACGTCCATTAGACAAACCTCCGTCTCTTTCCGGGAAGACAGTTAATCACCAGAGTTATCTTGACATTTTAATTGATGCCTGTAAATTGCTGGAGGCCAGGAATGCGCCAGTAGGTGCTTCTTAAATGATAATATCCTTTCAAAAATGATGCCACCACCTTATGCAAATCAGTCTTTACCCTGCTCCTCATGTAACAGACTAGCCGAAACTGCCAGGCCAGGTCCTCCCTGAACCAAAACACAAGCAACCGATGACCAGTTTCTCTCTAGTTATGGGCTCATCCGCCAGGTACAGCTTGGTTCTAGTGACACAGTGAGCAAGGGACTCACATCTGGGCATATCTATGCCACTTAGGGTAGTACATGAAATACACAAAAGGTGATGGGAGGAATGCATGAAATGTGTTTAACCACTGGTAATTGCTCAGAGTAGCATCCCAACTCATAGTTCTTTTGCTCAGTTTGGACCCAGCCATTTGCAAATCCGTCTTGGCTCAACTCCTCATGGGAACAGTTCCTCCTAAACTGCCATCCCAGGTCCTCTCTGCACCAGAACACAAGTAAACCAGGACGGGTTTCGCCCTAGTTATGGGCTCATCAGCCGGATACAGCTTGGTTTCAGTGACACAGTGAGCATGGGACTCACGTCTGGACATTCCCATGCCACTTTGTACTGGACATGAAACACAAACGGTGATGGGAGAAATTCTTGCAATTTGTCTTAGCACTGGCGATCACTGGGGGTAGAATTCCAACCCAGCATTCTTTTGTTCACCATGCCACCTCAGCGTGGGCCCAATCATGTGCAAATCAGTCTTGACCCTGTTCCTCATGGGAATAGTCCAGTCCAAACTGCCTGGCCTGGTCTTCTCTGAAATGAAACACAATTAACCCAGGACTGCTTTTACCATAGTTAGGGCCCATGAGCTAGCGACAGCTTGGTTCCCGTGACACAGTGAGCATTGGACCCTCGCCTGGGCATGCCCATACCATGTGATTAAAGGAATGCTTGCAATTTGCCTAACCACTGGCAATTGCTCGGGGTACCATCCCAACCCATCGTTCGTTTGCTCATACTGCCACCTCAGTTTGAACCCAGTCATATGCAAATCAGTCTTGACCATGCTCCACTAGGAACAGTCCAGCCCGAACTGCCAGGCTAGCTGCTCCCTGATCCAGAACACAACCAACCCAGGACTTGTTTCACCCTAGTTATGGGCTTATCAGTCGGGTACAGCCTAGTTGCAGTGACTCAGTGAGCATGGGACCCACGTCTGGGCATACCCATGCGGTACATGAAACATACTAATGGTGATCAGAGGAATCCTTGCAATTTGTCTAACCCTTGCAATCTGGCTGCATGCATTGTAATAGGGCGGATGTAAGACCGCTGACTCCATGGTCTTCTTGGGACAGCCACCACAGCGATTTGGCAGTAAGACCGCCAAACTCGTTATAGGGCCATACATTTTGTTACTAAAAAGGATGCATACATCGAACAAGCCATAGTCATGTTTTTTCAAGTCCTGCTACATCAGTTTTTCTATTCGTGATCAAGTGAGAGTATATCTCACTTGATCGCTGACTGGTATTGTTTACTTATTCATATTGGGTCCCATTCACAAAACATTTACTCTGAGTAGGTGTGACTTATTCTTCTTGTACTACGGTATACTCCTGGATTTTAAGAATAAGCCCAAGCACTTAAGGCTCATTCTTAGAATTCAGGAGCAAACTAGTAGTATTGCAAGATTATGGCAAAAATCAAGTCTGATGTTTGGAGCATTCTATAGTGTTTTTCCAAGACTGATTTATAACATTTCTGACAGACCAATGTACCAGTGAGCATGGGGCCCACGTCTGGGCACAGCCATGCCATGCCATTTAGTGTGGTACATGAAACTCACAAATAATTGTTTCACGTATGTTTGAAGCCCAAGTCCAACATACTGATCTCAGTAAGAAAAGGGAAATACTGTCCAGAATAGTCAACAGAGTGAATGCTTAAGGTACCACTCCGTGCACACAGCAGAAAATTAGAGGTGGAACGACCTGTGGAGGAAGATGCGTTTCCTGGCTTCTAAGCAACACCTGGAGACCACAGAAGACTCAGAAGACTAGTGGTGATCCTCCCAGCTCTCCAATACATCTGTTTCCCTGGAAGAAGTTCTTGGCCATCCTACATTCTGAGGGCTTGACAGGAATACCTGGGGGAGTGGAGTCTGGTAAGTTTCACCTCATTAACTGTCACAATACCTCAATGGTCTGTTTGCTCAGAACTCTGGTTTTGCTATTGTGTACTTAGTTTCCTAACATACAACCCTCAAAGTATCAAAGATATTGATTTGTATGTGTTAAAGTCTATTATTGCATATAGGATCATATGTATCATTCTCCATTACAGGCCACATGTTGGAACGGTGTCTGTAAGTGTATTAAACATATAAATATCATTCCAGGTCCAATAATATGTGGTAATAAGTAAATGCATGGTCTATCCCAACTGCATTTTGGCAACAGGTTTGCAACACTAACCATTTTGCATCTGGCGTCAAGTAGAGATTGAAATACCTACAACCACCATGAAGCCCTATTTCTGTATTCAAAACAATATGCAATTGTGACTTTTCCCATTCTCACCTGTCTGACATATCACAGCTGATGTTAATTTCTCATGGAGTTAACCATTTTGCAAGTGTTGGCAACCAGAGTTTGAAATGATTACAACTATTATGAGGCTTTGTTTCTGTAACTCAAAACAAGATGAAATTTAGAATGTATTTGTTCTGACCTGTCTGACACACTACAACTGATGTTCATTTCTCATGGATTTAACCATTTTGCAAGTGTTGGCAAGAAGAAATTCAAATGACTTCAGCTGCTATGAGGCCCTGTTTCTGTAACTCAAAACAAGATGCAATTGCGACTTTGCCTATTCTCACCTCTCTGACATATTACAGCTGATGTCAATTTCTCATGGAGTTAACCATTTTGCAAGTGTTGGCAAGCAGAGATCGAAATTACTACAACTACTATGAGGCCCCGATTCTGGAACTCAAAACAAGATGCAATTGTGATTTTGCCTATTCTCACTTGTCTGACATATCACAACTGATGTCCAGTTCTCGTACACTGGGCAATCTATATACAATGCTGTACTCAGAGACATTTCTGCCTACTTAGCTTTATGTTGTCCTGATGTCCTTAACTGAAATGATCGTTGGCATGAGTTACACCAGACAAACGCTGTAGCTCAAATATTTGTGAAGCATGTAGGTAATTCAGCTGATTAGAAGTGGCACGTGACCCAATGACTCTGCACTGCTCACATAATGAATACTGCTAAATATGCAGCCAAGTTGTGTGATCACCTGTTACATGTGCTGCCTTAAATGTTTGGGAGATGTCATGTTTATTCCTTAATCCAAAATGCAACATCTCAGGTCATTTACCGAGCTGCTTAATTCAAGTACATGTATTTAATGTCTCCAAATATTTTTTGACAAGTTCAATACCACTGAAATATATCACAATAGTAATCTCTAGCTATTTTGTTTTTCCTAGGTTTCTACTTTCTGTGTCACAAAACATTTGGATGTAGATACCACACTTCCACCAATAGCAATATTCTCTATTTTGCAACAGCTCTATCTGGCAGAGCATCTGGCCAGAGCTTGGCCACCAAAGAGACTCCCACTCCACTTCAGGATCAAGCCCTCAGTGATGACAACACTCCTGGACATATGGATGTGAATGACAGTACTGGCCCGTCTCGTCAGCCTGGGTAGACGGCAACAGTGAGTCTCACTGTGCCCATACCAACACCTCCCACCCAGCTGCAACACCTGAGCCAACCTCAGTCCCCAGCCTGTGTACCTAGCTTAGTTACATCAATTATGTGCCGCCTGGTCCTGGATCCTGAAGTTACAATCACCAGCCCAGCTACAGAGGAGCCAGGACCCAGAGGGAGATGGCACTCTGGGCCAAGGGCACTGGCTCATGTGGCTGGGGGTCATGGGAGGGGTACTGTGGGCCAGCTGAATGTGGCTACTGGGCCACTCACATCCAGGCCACCATCGACCAAGTCTTGTGCGCCTATCAGAACTTCCAAGAGATGATGGGCCAGTTATTAACCGAAATCCTGGAGATGAAGCAGCTGCAGCGGAACATGTACCATGAGATGCAGGCCCATAATACCAGCATTGGCTCTCTCAAAAGGGTGCTGCAGGACATCCACACACACCTGTGCAGGGCTTTTCCAGCACCATGTACCTCTTCCTGTGGTCCAACAACATCATTCCCATCAACATCTTCCGCAGCCACAGGAAGGGAGGCCAGTGAAGACACACCTGCAGACACCCTTGTCCCTGCAGCTGTGGATACCCCTCGCACTGCCAAGCAGGGACGTCCAAGAAAATTTCCAGGAGGCAAAGACCTCCATCACGGTCAGCAAGAAACCTCACTCCTAATTTCCTTCTGTGTGTATAGCACATTCACTCTGTGGAATATTTCTGGACACATATATCTTTCTGATGGGAGTAGTATTTTGAACATTGGACTTCAAACAACTTGGCATCTACAACTATGGTTTCATTCACCGTTGACTGACTCCTTCACTATTCTGTTTTCCTGTTTTGTTTTCACATTGTTTATTTTCTCCTTATTCACTTCAATAAATCCACTTGTCTTAAAGTCATTGTCTGCTGTAGCATATCTCACATCTAGCAATGTATATGTACTCCCAACCAAACTTTACAATGCCAAAAATAGCAACTTGTGTAACTATGAATATGTTGCAAGTACACAATGTCCAGCTCAGGATCACAACCATGTCTCACCAACATGTACATACAAGTGTATTCTCATATACCATCTTTATTCCAGTGTACCAACAGTAAACTAGCATTATGTCAGAAACGTAGTAAATAATTCATGACTCAAATATTCAGTGCCAGTGATCACATTTTCAGTTGCTAACCTTAACAACATGGAAGGAGGGGATACATCAGACAATTTCCTTTTGAGTAAGCAAAATAAAATTGGCCAATGTAATCAGCGAGAGCTATATCGCCTGGCTTACAAAAAGAATTTCACTTCAATAACACCAATAGACAAACGCATGACAGCACTACATTTTCTGATCACAGGATCTTTCCAATCCATTGTTGCTGTATCTGGTGGAATGTCACAGTCAAATATCAGTGGTATGCTACTAGCACTTTGCCCTACCATGAGGAGTCACATCAACAGCTGCATACACTTTACACACAATGAGGATTTAGCCAATGTCAAGGGACACAAGCATGATTTGGCTTCACAACATCATTTAGTTGGAGCACATGATGGCATACAATTTGCATTAGGAACACCACACGGCAAGGTACAAGTCAAATGGATTCCTCATAATTTCCATCCTATCACTATGCAAGCTGTCTTGGTATAAGATTTGTACACCCAAAGTCTGTGACAGTCATTCCCAGGAACAACTCATGTCACCTTTGTACTTCCAAACAGCCTCATATACCCACAAAGGTCACAACTCTGAAATGTCCAAATGAAGATGCAATGGTGAAGGTACCTAAAACAGACCAAAATAAAGATATCAGATATCAAACCATACCTATAAGACAATTCACATAGTTAACTTCTAGAGAACACAGTCCATGACAAAAAGTTGAAGCTAAACAAAGCAATACAAACAAAATGACCATGTGTCAAAACCTTCCTCGAAAATCACTTTTCACCTTGATTTTCCAGAGCTTGACCTTCCTAATATTTTACCTTAACATACTCCTCACATCATCACAACAAAAGTTGCTTTAACAGTCAAAGTCATGACTTTTCACAAAATACTTACTTACTTACTTGTTGATGAGCTCTTGACACAAGTCATCTTCTTCCTCTTGACACACCTTCCCGGGTGATTAGAGGAGGGCTCCCAAGTCTTGTCCAGACATATAAATCTGGCTTTCGGGAGCCCAAGTGCCCGCACCACTGGCCCCCTGTCTTTCCATGGGCCTCACTGAAGTGGACTTTTCCTGGCATTGTTAGATTCCTCAGCAGTGCCAACAATCATGGACTGTTGGGATATGCTGAGACTTCTAGATGGAAGAAAGAGATAAGTGCAACAATAAGTAACATACTTTCTGATTATACTACCTGACATTACCCACACAAAGTTAGGGCAGATCATACTTACTAACAAGCCAGGCTCTCTCCTGTAGACGTTGTGCCATCAGCTGGGGTATGGTGCTGCTATGCAGTATGAAGGAATCCTGAAGGCTGATCCTGGGAACCGGGCACATACATTTGAGATATGCAAATCCGGTAAGCAGGCAACTTGCACAGTGATAGAATAGAACTGCTTCCTGTTACTGTAAACTTGATCCCTAGCTTGCGGTGGTACTAAGGCAATATGGGTGCTATCAATAGCTCCGACCACATATAGTCGGCAACTAATACCATAGAAGTCGCCCTTCACAGTGACTAAATCTTCACGTCTGGGAAACTGTATGCAGCTGTCAATGCGTTTCATCATTGCAGAAAGCACGTCTTTGGGTACACCACTGAACATTGATTGTGACATACCACCGATTTAGCCACAGTGTATTGAAAGGAACCTATGGGCAGAAAATGCAATACTGCCATTAGTTTCACAATTGGTGGGATACATGTGGGATTAGTATTTTGAGGAAGGAGATCAGGCTCCAACTGATGACATGAATCCAGTATGGTTTGCCTATTCAAAGGAAACGTCTTGATGAAATCTCTTTCTTCTGTGGCGTGCTTATCTAGGATCCTGATCGATACTGTGACCTTATGCCCCTATTCGGCTATAAATCCATTTATTCCCTATATTGGCATAACCGTTCAATTGCGATATTCAGTAACTCATCTCTGGACTCACACGAACAGAGCCACATTCCAGAATAGCTTTCTCTGCCACTTCCTTTGCAACCAATTAGTGCAATGACAGAGCAGAAGTCACTATCTGAGATTCCTAGATTAACACTCTGAGTTCTTCAACAAGATAAAAACTCAGCAAACCTGGAAATCCCCGCTTGCTGTGTTTTGATTAGTAATAGAACTCTAATGAGCCGTGATAGATGATCACTTCCTAGTGACATCTATATTGACGTCTTATGTCCAGCAAACTTACGTCAAACATGGTACCTTTCAGGTATAAATACTACCAACGTGGCCTTAAGCAAGTCCCTTGTTGCCCGTCGCCTGAAGCTGCTGTTATGCTGAAGAGATCATAGCTGCTATCGCTACTGCTATCGCTGCTAACTAGCGAACGATGGTGTGGTGAACTTAGGAGCTGAACAGCCGTCCCCCTGCAAGAGCCCAGCAGATGCAAGCTGCCCGCGGACGCTGTCCCCCCTCCTTCTCCTCCTCAACGCGTTGAAGAAGAGACGCTGCCTTTCTCCTGCTGAGAAATCCAGCTCCAGCGTTTCTGGTCTACCCTTGCGGGTGACTGGGATATCGAGCCCTGAGGGAGATACCAGACCTCCATCATTCTATTCCAGAGGTATGGTGTTGACTAAACCCTTGAGAGAGAATTCTTGAAGCAAACCTTGGCAAAACCAACTTAACTTAAAGCTACTTACTTACTCCCCTCCCAAGTATTAGGCTTAGGTCAGGTACACTGGGGTAGGCGTAGTTAGAAGCACCAGTTGAGTATGTTAGCCTAATGTATATATGAATGTATATATGTTTTATTACTTTTAAACCATTGTATGGCTAAGAAACCATATCAATGCTTTTACAGTATTATTTCGCAATACTTATCTTACTGTACGTACTTTTTATAATAACAAGTCTTGCAATTGTGGCAATACATTTCTCTTGTACGAGAAGAAAGACTGTTCAATAAATGTTAACCCTTTATTGACAAACGCCCGTCTCTCTATTCTCTACATATTGTGAAAGTAAACTGCACCAACCTGACTGAGTAAAATAACTGTCTATTGTTTCACACGACCCTAGAGATTGACCCTTGATCTGAGGAGCAAAGTTGTCATGTTGCACGGTTGCTGGAAAACTGAATCCCTTCTTGTCCTTGCCAGGGAAGCTGATCACTTCCTATTTCAGTCAAGAAAGTTTCCAGTGACCTCTGAGCTAGTTGGTAACAAACCCAATTAAGTTTAGCATAGTCAGTAGAGGTCTGGAAGATCCGCACTTCTACGTCGGTACTACTGTTTATGTTATTCCAATGCGCGGGGCCTATTGGGAAAATAGGAACTACGCTACATGGCGCCCAACGTTTGGTAAGGCGATAAACTAACGCAAGACGTTAGAGTAACTCAGTCGTGCATATTTCACACAGACCCCTTTCTCCCGTAAATACTCCAATAGACGTCTGGAGTGGGTGAAAGGTTAAAATCCGCCCGAACTCAGTAGGAAGAGATTCCTATGTAAAGCTCTGGTTTATTCAACGTTGAAGGATACAGTGTTCCAAAATATTGTGCACCTAATCTTTGTCTCCTTGGAGACCTACTCTGCAAACCTTGCATTTATACAATGCCAGGAGAAAACGGAATCACTGGGGCCGCAGCAGATGCGACTCAGCAGGGTCCCGAAGACACAGACCCGGATGCAATTATCATCCCGGCACATTTAAGAAAATCTATAACTTTAAAACTTATAGAAAGGGGGCGTGGCTAGCAGCCGATCATGGCGGCAGCATAAGGGACGAGCTCCGCGGCTGAAGCGGCCTCTTCGTCGATCCGACACAAAATCCGTTACAACTTCAAGCCCCAAAGGCAGGCACCGGATCCCAGGACCGGGCGGAGTGAGCAGCGACAAGCAGCGAGAAAATCCGACGTCCGTAGCCAAAGATACGTCGAAGCCTCCGACCGGCCTGCCAGCACCTCCAGAGCCGGGACCTTCCTTGGCTGTTCACCCCGCCGGAAGTGCATCCTGGCCGGAGAACTTGGACCGGAAGTGCCCGCGCGGCGGTGGCCTCACCAACCCGACCACACCTCAGGAGGTCGGAGACGGCGGCTCAGGCAAATCAAGGAAACAGTGCCCAAGGGGGGGACGGCTGGAATCCTGTCAGCATCGGAGGTCATCTCCTAAAGTGCCGGGAGCCTGGGCATCGACAACGGAGTGAGTACCCGCCATCTTGTGACCTGATCGTCGCTACGCACTTGGCGACCTACGGAGCACCTCCCGCCCCGAAGAAGCTCGCCCGACCTGTTCGGTGCTGTATCGGACTGGTCTGGGGGCCTGCACTGATCCCTACATCCTGGCGCGTAGGGGCACGAGGAGCACAACCTTCGGCGGCATGGCGGGGAAAGGCCCTAAGGGCGGCGTCACACAGACTCGCATAGATCGCTTCACCTCCGACAAGCCCGCCGGATCCCCGGCAGGGAAGGAACAGACCGGTAAAACAGCCGACTCCCCTGGGGGAAAGAAGGCCACGCTGGACGACGTCATGGTAGCATTGGCACGACTGCAAACAACTGTTGGCGGAATCTCCGCGGACGTCACCCTACTTAGAGCAGACCTCCACAAAATGTCGGAGAAGGTCAAGAATATGGAGGTGATCACAAAATCACTGGTGGAAGACGTCGCAGAACTCCAGCGAGAAATGGGGAAGATGGCGCAGGACAATAGAATGCTCAGGGAGAAGCTGGATGAGCAGGAAGGGCGTTCCAGGCGCAACAATATCCGCATCATAGGGGTACCGGAATCGGAAGGCGTGAAGGCGATGGATCTCTTTGTAGAGAACCTGATCACCAACGAACTTAAGCCAAAGGGACTGTCCAACTTCTTTTCGGTGGAGAGGGCCCATCGAGTCCCGGGTGGCCAACCGAAGCCAGGGGCTAACCCGCGACCCATAGTGGCACGTCTGTTCAACTTCCGTGACCGGGACACAATCCTACAGGCAGCCAGGTCCTCCCCCCCCCCTCAAGATCCAGAACGCCACCATTGCCATCTTCCCCGACTACACCGCGGAAGTCGCCCGTCGGCGACGCACGTTTTTCGACGTGAAAAAGGAACTGAGGTCCTGGGAAATGCCGTATTCCATATTATTCCCCGCCAGGCTACGGGTGGTAGCGGAGAACAAAACCTGGTTCTTCGACTGCCCCGAAAACGTGCAAGAATGGCTCGAGGGATGGAGACCGGGTCAGAACCACAGACGGACGAATCGCTCCAGAAAGGATCGGGCCGACGGCCATCGCAGAGACTCGCAGGCCTCCGGTGGGAGGCCGGACAACAGTGACTCTTTGGGAGCTGAGGGCGGCGTGGACGAGACTGAGGAACAATGAAAGCTTGGGGACAATTCATTCATACTTCAGTATTGAGACTAGTAAGCTGTGAAGCGCTTCCCGCCATTGGACACTGGGTGAAGGGCCTCCGGGGGTATGAATGAGAGACTGCCGGCTGCGGAGAGTCCCTCACCCCAACGCGCAAGTACACTGGTTTGGGGACGGGATATGCACTCTGCTAAGTTGGGGGGGCGGGCAGTTTTGAGTCCGTATAGCAGGGGGGCAGGGAGGGGGGAAGAGTTCGAAAAGTTTTTTCTACGGGACTGTTTGGTCCTACAAGTTTATGTTCTATGCACGCTTAAGTATCTAGGCATGTTCTATGTAACCAAGATCTACTGGCACACTCGGGGCGCAGGGAGGTCTGATTGGGAGTCCAGCAATGGCTGCAACAGTTAGCCCAACCACGAAGAACTCACTGATTGTCATGTCCTGGAACGTGAGGGGCCTGGGGGATAAGATCAAGCGAGGGCTAGTGCTGCAGGGGATAAGGAGACGGGGCCCGGCTCTCATTCTCCTGCAGGAGACACACTTGTCGGGAGCGGCCACGAAGGCCCTGGATAGGAGAGGCTATCATATGGTAGTGCATGCGGAATTCACCTCGGGGTCCCGTGGTACTGGCATCCTGCAGAAAAAATCTTCCAAGTTCATCGTCAAGTCTACAGCAACGGATGACCACGGCAGATTCGCGGCAGTGCATGGCCAGTGGGAGGGGAAGCTCTTTAATATTGTCTCTGTCTATATCCCCCCAGCTCTACACTCTGAGGCCTTGCCGGATCTGGGCAAGTTCCTGCTAACACTCCCTGATGGGGAACTACTACTAGGTGGGGATTTCAACATGGCACTCACAAACTCAGAAGACCGCTTTCCCCCACGTGCGCACGCAGGTGGACCCAACAGGCTCCAGACATTCTTGACTGCACAGGGGTTGGTGGATGTATGGCGCGCTCTGCACCCTACTCAGCAACAATACACATACTACTCGGCCACACACAATAGCCTGTCCAGGATAGACTACATCTTCACTTTGATTAATGGACACCTTACGATAGCCGAAACCGAGATACTACCACGGGGGGTCTCCGATCATTCGCCACTCACATTGACACTCACCACTTCGACCATGGCGCGGCGCAGACTATTCCCGATTTTCCCGGGCTACCTCAAAGTGCCCCGGATTAACAAGGATCTTAAGAAGGTAACCCAACAGTACTTCGAAGAAAACCAATCCTCGGTGGCCTCCCCCTCCATACTGTGGGAGGCATATAAAACAGTGTTCCGGGGTCAGGCCATAGCAGCGATAGCGCATCACAAAAAGACGCACAGACGGGAGGCCCTCGAGATAGAACTAGGCCTAGAACGGGCCAACACGGCCCATATGGCGAACCCCTCTGACGACACGCTCCACGAACTCCAGATCCACCAGCACCGCCTCACAGATCACATGCGCAGGGTCACGATGTCGGACATTGCGGCTACACAGCACAGGGTATACGATATTGGAGACAAGGCCAGTAAATTGCTGGCATGGTTAGACAAAAGACAGGGGGGGGGGAAGAATATCTTGCAGATCATGGACCCACAGGGCAACAACCACACCCGCCCCGATGAGATAGTAAACGTCCTCGCCGATTATTTCGCCTCAGTCTACACCCCAGAGTTAGTGGTAGAGGAGGGGGAGGTGCAGACTGCCCTTGCCCATGTTCCCTTGCCAGAGCTGACACCTGAGATGTCCGAGGATATAGACGCACCTCTCACGGTGGAGGAGATCCAGATGGCCATAGGCGCCCTTCATCCAGGCAAAGCGATGGGCCCCAGCGGGATACCCATTGAGTGGTTGAAAGTCTTGGCCGAATCATTAGGCACACCCCTACTCAATATGTACGAGGATTCTAGAACACAGGGAACGCTGCCGCTCGATCAGCGGATGGCTACTATTGTGGCGATACCGAAGCCAGGTAAGCCCCCCAACGAATGCACCTCGTATAGGCCGATCTCCCTTTTGAACCCGGAGGCCAAAATTATTGCCAAAGTGTTGGCGAACAGGATCTTGCCAACTCTGTCACACCTGATCCACCCGGACCAGTCCGGATTCATGCCACACCGCAGCACTGCTTTAAATCTCCGCAGGGTGCATGGCGTGTTGGCGCGAGTTCCACTACTGCAAGAACCGGCTGCCATCCTCTCCTTGGACGCCAAGATGGCGTTTGACATGGTGGAATGGAGCTACCTCTTTGCAGTACTCACGCGTATGGGTTTTGGCCCGGTGTTCCTTTCCTGGATACGAATGCTGTACAAGGACCCGGTGGCGCAGGTGACGGCCAACGGCCATATTTCAAACACCTTCCCCCTAGGCAGAGGCACTCGACAGGGCTGCCCGCTTTCACCCCTGCTCTTCGCCTTAGTTTTAGAACCACTGGCGGTTACGATTCGTACTACCCAGCTCCTGAGAGGGATACAATGGACCCCGTTATGGGAGGACAGAGTGTCTCTCTACGCAGACGACATGCTGATCTATCTCACAGATCTGGAGGAGAGTCTCCCTAACCTCCTGGCTCTTTGTACGGCTCATGGGCGAATCTCGGGTTACACCATCAACTGGGCTAAGTCCACCATTTTTGAACTGCGAGGCCCACTCCCGCCTCTCCCGGATTCCTGCCCACTGGAGCTGGCCCACACGTCATTTAAATACCTGGGGATTCATATCACCCGTAACGAGGCAGATTTCTCACGCCTCAACCTACTACCCCCCTTAGCTCGTCTCCGAGGAGACGTGCGACACTGGAAGGATCTCCCCCTAACACTCCTTGGCCGTGCGGCACTATTTAAAATGATGGCTCTGCCGCGCTTCCTATATGTGCTGGAGAACGCCCCGTATCTGGTGCCGGAAGGCTACCTCCAGAAAATAACGGCGCAAATCTCGGGCCTGTTATGGGGCAACCAGCCAGCCCGCATTTCCCACATTAAATTGAACAGGGGGTGGTACGACGGGGGCATCGCCCTTCCGAATGTACAGTTGTACTACTGGGCGGCCCAACTCAAAATCATTAACCAATGGATGCATGCCCCGCAGGACGACCCAGCGTACAAGGCCGACAGGGCACAACTGGGTGCCAACACCTTATTGGCCCCACTGTATCACCATGGAGTGGCGGCAAAACTCACGGGGCCTACGAAACACACAGTCCGTATATGGTACAAGGCGCAGGCAAAGTTGAAGTGGGATGGCGTCATAACGAAACTTACACCCCTGTGGGACACAAAGGCGTTGGGCCATTTGCGGCGCTCCAAGGGCTTCACACAATGGGACAGCATCGGCATCTCCACGGTGGGGGACATGTGGACGAGGGAAGGAGTGATCTCATTTGCCACTTTGCAGGACCAATATGAGTTGGGGAACACAGAGCTCTACAGATACATCCAGGTCCGACACGCACTCCAGGCAGCAATCTCACCAGACGCACCCCTGCCCGAATCCTCCCCTCTGGAGGATCGGCTACTTACTGACTTCATGCAAGAAGGGGCGACATCGCTGACATACCGCAAGCTGATTAACAATATGCCTGATCCACTGGGGAAACTGAAGGACAAATGGATGGCGGAAGTGGGTGACCTGGATGACAATGACTGGAACGCAGCCATGGCATCCCCCCGTGAAGCAGGCATATCATCTAAATTTCGCCTAGTGCAGCTAAAATTTCTTCACAGAATCTACTACACCCGTACATTACTTCACAAACTGCACAGGGCGGATCATCCATATTGCCTTAGGGGCTGCGGGGCAGAAGGGACCTTCATACACACGGTGTGGGAATGTCCATTGTTAGTTGGCTACTGGCAACGGGTAATACGCACGATGGCCCAAGCTCTTCATACCACCCTCACCCTAGACTCACGGCTCTGTCTGCTAAACATCTGGGGGCCGACTGACCTCACCTTTCATGCAAGGACCTGGGTCACAGTGGGGATGGTAACAGCGAAACGGGACATAGCACAGAAGTGGGGGTCGGCTGATCTCCCCACGCTACCCCAATGGCTCCGCAACATGGACATGCTCATGTTGACTGAAAGGGCGGTGTATAAATTGAGGGGTAACCCACGTAAATGGAACGGGGTGTGGCAATCCTGGAACGCATACAGGGGGGATATCTGCGAACCATTGGAGGAAGATGATGATGGGGGGTCGGACAGTGACGAGGAGCGTTGATTGGGCTGTAACTAGGTGCATAGGGCGAGCGCAACGGAGGTGGGTGGGTGCAGCCGTGGGAGGTGGCATGGGAGGGAGTGGGACATAGGGGGGCTGTGCAACAATACGCTGCTCTCTTTACAGATGGACTGTGCTACGAGTGCCGAAAGCTACTACCTCAAGTACGTGCCGGACTAAAGTGTGCTGTTTTTACTGTTTTATGTTTATTGCAAGGTGCGAACGGCAAGACTCAGACGGATAGTAGCCAACAAAACACAAAACTGCAAACTGTATTTTTTCGACACAAGTATATTCCTACTCATCACATCGTCGACGAAACTCGCAATGCTATATACTACTGTGGATGTTATAAGTTTTTGCCTTTATGAATACTGTCTCACCTCATTCACCTAGTAACTTATGTATGGAAATGCGATGGATGACAATGTACCTACTATCTTTGTTTTGCACCAAAAATAAAATTTAAAAAAAAAAAAACTTATAGAAAACGGACTGACACCTCAAGGTGGTACAGTAATTTTCGTGATAGAGGCACACGAATATTGGCAGACAGAGGTATTCTATTCATGGATAAACTTTCCAGCGGCAAACACTAGAACAAAAGAGTTTCACTATTACAAAATAGAGAAACCTCCGGAAGAGTACGCTCCTTTCGAGGAGACTGAAATCCCACTAAAATTCCAAGAGCACCTGCTCTGGTTTAATGGCGCCGTAAAACATAATGATCATATTACCAGGCTCGGTCCACTAGGTAGACCAGGAGCAACGTGGCCGGTTCTAGCCAGTTACACACCACATCCGCACATTGCAAAAATGTCAAAGGAAGAGCTGTTAGTACAGCTAAAAACATTAATAAAAATACATAGGCAATTAGTCCAATATGTAATGCGGACTGCAACAGTCCAACCAGCTGTTAATGTACCACAGCTGACCCCTCATCAGGGGAACACTAATAAAATTACACCACAGACCATACAGTCATGTCTTGGTAAAACACCCGTAAAACGGGAACAAATTCCTTTCTGGTTAGCACAGAAAATCATTCAAATAGAGGCAGTATTTCCTGATACTACCCCTATTGAGAAACACAGAATCTTGACCATCTGCCTTCCTATGGGAATCACGGTGTTCCGTCTATGGCGGTAATACCAGAAGTGCTAAAACAGATTCAAAATGAATACGGTCCAGAGCCCGCTTTAAATCTTGGTATGAAATTACTGAAAGACTTTAAGCAGGTCTCGGCTATATTATTAGCCAATATGAAAGGAGAAGCAGCATCTGTGGCGATCCGCCAGAAGTTGAAGGAAACAGATATAACAGATCAGCCAGTTAAGCTTGCCAGAATCATAGAGAAATGCTATGAAGAATTAGGTAGAGACAGCTTGGGTGGAAAACCAGTTAAGCCCCAACTGCTCGAAAATCCTGAAAAATTATTTATTAAAAATAATTCAAACACTCCTAAAAAGAGCTGGGATGGAAATAAACAATCCACTCTCAAGGAAAAAGTTTTCCAGTCCAGAGGAAGGTCTCCTCAACGGAGGGAAAGAACTCCGACTCGAGAACACGAGTCTCCCCAGATGGAGCCCTCTGAGAAAAGATATAACCTTAGAAATAGGGATAATTTGAAAAAACCTGATAGATATCAAAGTATTGATACACGTCCCTCTCGATCTTTTCCACAGAAATCGGAAAGAAGAGGACGGTCAGACCCAGGAGAGCACACGAAGTCCAAAGACAAGGAACCTGCTCAGAGTAAAAAATCTCAATTTCCAAAAAAGAAGGTAGCCAGTATTAGAGTAATCAACCATGCCGAGAATACTGAGGACACAGTTGAAAAACGGGGAGTGGGCATTGACAATGTTGGACAGTGCAGCAGAAATCAGTATAGCCCGGAAGATCCTGATGAGTCATCTGGAGACAGTGGACACGAATGAATTCATTCAGGTTGAAACTGCTGACACCAGACTTAGCGAGCCCCATAAAATATACAAAATAACATTGCGTATAGAGGGTGATAAGACTAGGAAAATAAGAGGTCTATTTTGGGATAAACTCTCAAAAGGCTATGATATTCTGTTAGCTGAAAAAGATTGGCCCCCAGAGTTTGTCAGGGAGTGCCCTCGTGGCGAAGAAGTGATTATGCCTGCCTTCTCGAATCACATTCCGATTCACAAAAAATATACATATGCAAGGAAATGGGCTGTAGCCCAGGCACCAGCATTATATAAAAATCATGTAGGATGGGATGAGGACTCTCCTCCCCACAAAATCCAGTTAAAAAGTGAACCAACTGCCCAACGGCAGTATCCCATTAAGCAAGAAGCTAAAAAACAAGTCAGGGAGATTTTAGATCAACTTGAATACCAGGGGGTGATTGAAACATGCACCTCTCAAATGAACAATCCTTTGTTTCCTGTCTCCAAACCAGACAATTCATATCGTCTAGTTTCGGACTACAGACACCTTAATGCATGTTGCAAAACATTTGCAGTACAAAACTCGCATAGTGCAGCCCTAATGAATAACATAGTTAGGAAAAAATATAAAACGACATTAGACATATCTAATGGTTTCTTTTGTCAAAGCATTGCACCAGAAAGCAGATATTTGACCGCTTTCTCAGCATTTGGGTCACAGAAAAAATTCTGTCGACTCCCACAGGGGTTCAAGAACAGCCCAGGACTATTCTCAGCTAGGGTAACAGAGTTACTACAAATGTATGATGATGAGGCATTATCTTACGTAGATGATATTTATCTCACAGACGACGACTTGGATACTCACTTGAAAAGAGTGAACACCATTATACTTGGGTTCGCAGCAGAGGGTTACAAATTCAACTTTAAAAAGTCTTGAATTGCCCATCTGACAGTACTATTTTTAGGGTACGAATTATCAAGTGAAGGAAAAAGCCTAGCGGACAACTTCTTAGAGAAGTGCGCTGTACTCCAAGCTCCAAAAACGCTGAAGAATTTACAATCCATACTAGGTTTTCTGAATTTCGGAAGAACATACATTCTAAATTACGCAGAGAGGGTTAAACCTCTCTACGAACTAATTAAACCTGATTTTAAACAAATCAATTGGACTCAAAAACACACAGGAATTTTGAGATCACTGCAAACAGACATGTTAGCTAAAACAAAATTAGATACACGTGACAATACACGCGGTCTTGTAATCCGAGTCATCCCAGGAGGATGCGGATTCACATACCTGACCTCTAATGAGGGAGAAAAGGTACCAATTTCAATTAAATCTCACTTGTACACACAAGCAGAAAAAACATTCAGTCACACAGAAAGAACTGTGAAAGCAGTGCAAATTGCATTAGCAAATGAAAGAGAACTAGCACACGGCAAAAGGATTAATATCCTCACAGCGGAATCCGCCTTCGAGGCGCTATTCAGCCCAGTAAACCTGCCTACAGTGTCACTGGATCCGAAATGGATACAGTGTGTAGATTCTCTAGGAGCGGAAGATGTGAAATACTATTTCGCCCAGCAATTTGAAGAACTGAATGATTTAGAATATGAAGAAGAATACCCTCTGCCAATCGAACTTCTGCCTCTCCCACAATGCGCCTGTATAATCTATACAGATAGATTTGTACAGCATTTCAACGTAGAGAGCAAATCCTACGATGCAGCATGTGCGATTGTTAAAGGTCGTTGGCTGTGCGGTAAATTCAGACCGAAAGTAACAAAAACTGAATCATTGAGAAACTGTTCGGCTCCGAGAGCTGAAATCAGATGTTTGAAGATGGCGCTCGAAAATGCAGAACGTGAATTCCCGACACTTATCGTGTGAGATTCTCATTTTTGCGTCAACTCTTACAATAATAAACTGCAGAGTTGGATTGAAAACGGTTACAAAGATGACACAGGTGCCACAATAAAGCATAAATTGCTCTGGAAACAGGTAGCTCTTTTACAGAAAGAACTACAAAAGACTCAAATGATACACGCACAGAGTCTTCAACGTGATGGCGTTCACGTTGCAGGGAATTCATTGGCTAATACAGCCACAGCGGAAGCAACTAACCCGGCTTCCGTAGCCACCAAAAAGCGTACAGAAAAATACATAGACGGGGAAACCATGCTGGCAGTAAAAACGACCGTAAAAGGCGACTGTGCAGCACTGCCCGTGAACTATCCACTCAATTATGCATACGTAATCGATGCAAACTCCGTTCCTTTTGCTCGAATCCCTGGAGTGGGGGATAGGGTAATTCCAAACACGAACAGGAGAATATTATTAATAGCAGACGCACACATGGGTGAAGGTCCAAGGCACATTCAGATGAGGGAATCTCTGACTGAATTGCAATCAGTATACTGGTGGCCGGGGATGAGCGTGCAACATCAGATATATGTAAAGAACTGTCCGGACTGTGATAGGGATCGCAGTAATGAACCGGTCCTGCCTGTTGCACAGTTACCATTTATAGCAAGGGTAATGATGTCCGTACCCCATTCAGCGTCCTATTAATCAGTTAAGACTAAACACACTTAAAAGATGAGGCCTCCAGCGCTCGGCTGACGCTAGAACTGTTATAAGAGAGATCTGCAAGTCTTTATCGGCACATACGCAATTACCACGTTCCATTCTGACCAGGGTCCTGCTTTCAGCTCTCGAGCTTATAAGGAGGCCATGGCCAGCATGGGAATTGGGTTGCGGTATTCTTGTCCATCGCACCCCGAAGGGAATAGTGTGGTTGAAAGAAAAAAACTGGACATAAAGCGATCTATAACAGCGAAGGTATTAGGTTCAGGCGCTGGGTGGGTCAAACATCTAATAAGTGTCCAGTCCAGTCTTAACAATTTGCCAAGAAAATCTCTAAAAGGTTTCAGCCCATACGAACTATTGTTCGGAATTAGAATGACAATTCAGGACTTAGATAGTCAGGTATCAGTGGTACAAGAAAAGAAAACAGACTTTGACATCAAAGATCGTTTGGCTGTTTTACAGGAACTGAATGAAACAAGAAAATCCTTAAGCAACATAAAGTTAAAACAACAGCCAGATACCACTGACGAGGCACCACAAGCAACAGCCCCAGCAAGGCCTGTCTGGATTCCACAGATTGGGGATCTAGTCAGAGAAAAAATCGCGGTGAAGAAGGAATTTGGGCCTTCTTACAGAAAAGCAGTACCTGTCTTGGCAGTCACCGGAACAAGATCAGTAGTACTACCGCCCCTTGCTGGTAAAAAGGAGAACAGAGTCGTGTCCATCGACCTGGTAAAACCACAACCATGTGGCCTATAATCAACAGTAGGCCCAGTGGACTCCCAAGAAACAACAGAATACCCAAACTTGCAACAATCTAAGAGGTTCAAACTGAAAGACTAATCACATTCGATCAGCCTGCAGTGCACAGAGAAGGACTATGCAATAATGCCATGGAACTCGTGCCTCTTGAGACACAGATTGAAACAGTTCGTCAAGTAACACCAGTCTACAATAATGTGGCATCAGAAAGTGCTACCGAAAGACAGATTGAAAGAACAATCCCATCAATTGACAGAACTGCCTCTGGTTATTTCATCAACTTCGACAACTTCTCTGAAGATCAAAACGACCCCGAAGTGATGCCAGAAACAAAAAAGACTTTTAAAGAAAAAGCAACGGAACTCTTTCATCAACTGAAGGAAATCTACCTTATTTCCCCTTGGTTAGAGTTCTGGTTCGGTCTAGGTGTATTTTTCCTCCTGCTTTGGCTCATCATGGCACTTTGTTTGGGAAAATTCATTGAGGGAAAATATAGTACAATGGACACAGCAAGTCAGAACATCAACCTAGTCCTGAAACCACACAGATCATCCCATGTGAAGAAAAGAGAACTGTCAACAGTAAATGTCACAGCCATTCCAATACCTGGTGGGGTAGTATGGGAGAAAACTGACTATGAGATCTATGGTCCGGTCGAAATCCTGAAGTATCCTCATCAACTGAAGGTTTCCTTAAGTGACTTTGTAAAAGCTAGTACATTCTCTGATGATTGGGACTTTAACAGTATTAATGACATTATGTCTGATTTAGTAATGTCAGCTAGATTCACAGAACATGATTATTTACAAGGTTCGTCTAGTTATGAACAGTTATTCTGCTACACACATTATGGCGATCATTATTTGCATAAATCTGCACAGCCTAGAAATGTTTTAAGTATAATCAATGGGAACATTGTGCTACACCACCTAAAAGCAGTTCGAAAGCATTCTTTGAGAAATTCAAGTACTTCTCAGGGTTTAACACCAGTGATGCAGAAACGTTTTATTACAAACTGTTAGATAAAACAGGAATGAAAACAATGCTGACAAACACTAAATTAATATATTCAGAAGCATTTTATGAAAAAATTATGACATTTGGTTTTGATTATTGGAAAAATAACATTGAAACAAAAACCATTTGGGGTACAAAAGATTGGCAGGTACAAGGCCTTGAAGCACTATTCAGAACCTGCATGATACCAGAACAAATGATGTTTTTAAATGACACAATTCACCAAACATCCTGTCTTGGCCTAGCTAAGATCAAAGACCTAAACAAACCGTCTATTCCAAAGCCAATACCTGATAATGCAACAACAGATATTGAGATAGACGTATCTAAAATTTTACATTTTAACAGAACACATCCTGATTGGAAAAAGTGGTTAATCTGGCCTACTGACACAAACAGCTGTCAAGATAGATTCCTGAACAAAACACAGGGGTTGAAGATGACCAGACAAGACCCTAGATACTCACAGAGACAACATCCAGGGATAGTAACAACATACAGTGTAGGGAAACTCTGCCTCGAATGGCTAGGATCATCCACACTGGCTGAAATTAAGCAACACTTGTCTTTACTAAAAGATGGTGCTGATTTGCGCGATTTCATTCTTGGACCATGCAAACAGCGTCAAAAACGTACAACGAGGCTTGGAAAGTCACACAAATTGAAACAGCAGAGAAAATAAGAGAAATTGATCGTATTAATTTGGAAAAATCACTTTCTGTAGTGGACAATGGGTTAATGACTCTGTCCTCCAGAATATATTCGTTGGACAATATTGTATCTTCTGCCTTTGACATAATAGACAGAGACTTGCTAATGTTACAGCATGGCAAATCTCAATTACGTTCTATTGTACAATTAGGCTGGACGCTGCAAAATCTTCGTTCAGGCTATGTGCCTTGGCGTTTAATCAACACAACGCCATTATTTTCCATTTTTAACCTTACTGATAAACAAATCAGTTTGGCACAGAAAGGAGCAGACTATACAATCCTGAGCATCGAAAAACTTGAGAGATTACCATTGACAATGTCAGAGAGTCCTGTCATTGAATGGATAATACACGGAATTATCACTATTCCGATAACAACTTTCCGATTTAAAAAGTGCCTTGAATACATACCTACTGGCCAGTATGAACGATTGGGTAAAGGATATGTAAAATCAGAATGGAAATTACCATACACACATTCTTGCTATAGTGACAGCGACAAAAATGTATTTTTTAGTGGTGAAAATTGTAAACATTCACTAAGGGGTATACTTTTGTGCCAGGGTATTAATTTACATGGAGCCTGTGAAGGTAATTCTAACAACCTTTCATGCCACCAGCTTGTCATACCTGCAACTCAGATAGAGCCCTTCTTTATGCAACTTGCTAACGGGAGTTACATTCTTAGAACGGATCACAGATGTTGTGGCCTTGTGCCAGGGAAAAGTTATCTAGTAAGTGTAACATCCATGGTCAAATGCTGTATGCAAGCATTGTTTCCGAGCGGGCTTGCAGACACAGAGACTCCCATCTGGCCTCATCTGAATCTCTATTCTATACGAATTGATACTTTAAGCAAAATGAAGTCTGTGCTTTTACAGACAACAGTGCCCATAACGTCATCAAAAGAGACGTATGATCTTCTAGTTGCAAGGACAGCTACGGAGGTTCATGACCTTTTATCAACAAATTGCCCCGTGCATTTCGTAGAAATGCTTAGCCAACTCCTTAACATGTCTAGTGCCACAGGCATTCCAGGCATATTTAAGACGATTTTTACAGGACTGCTAACACCGTTTCAAGCAATTTTGGGAATCGTTCCTAATTTTGTCCACTCTGTTTTTGGCGGCATACCCCTATTTTTGGGACTTGTAGCAGGGATTTTATTTTTGACCCTCCTGCTTCGTTATGGCAAGCCAGAGCTCAGACATAGCTCCTATGGGAATGGAAGAGACAATCCTAGCAATTCGCTACCGGGACAGAATAACTAGAGTCCTTGGATTGGCCAGGCTGAGAGATCTAAACATGACCTGGTTCCTTTCATTCAGACCTATATGTCAGAACTGTATCTTACCGGTACTTCGATGTATGCTATGCGGAGATGAGTGCGCGTTGGACATCTGTCTTTCACTTCCATCAGCAGTAACAATGGACGTCGATACTTTGCTCAGTCCGATAACGGCTCACGCATTGTGTTGTCCCCAGCGGCTACCAATCCTGATGACGGCATTCGTTGAGACTCCTGTGCTACGACTAGGTGGTAACAGTGGAGCGAGTGACAAAAGCAGCATCACCCAGGTACGACCGTCTGTGAGCATTGCTGATCCCGACTATGATGACAGCAATCATTCTCACACCTGCCAAGTTACAGCACTATCGAATTTGGTTGAACTGTCACCTGATTTTGTAGACCAATTCTTTGAGAGCCTGTCTGATGTGATGTTCTCACCCGAACAGAAATAATAACTTTGGAGAAGCTTTCCGATACACAGCGTTCCCATGAACTCTGAATTCGGCCTTCAGTTTTGAACAACAAAAACTGCTAAAAGCGTTGGAACTCTATTTCCCCGTTCAAGCATGAATTCTTTTGAATTGAACACTTTTTAATATTCACCCATTTTTTGGCACGAAAAATTCTTTGCTTAAGGTAAAAACTATTCTAAGAGAACAGAAGCTTCAATCTTCTATTTCTACATACATCTAGAGACATAATAACTTTACACCAGCCTCTAGCACATTTATTGCAATGCTTTTATATGTGATGATTTATCTCGCCCTTCTTCTGTTTCAGAGATATTTCATGTGTAATTCTTTTTTGCATAATCGTTCATTGATTTCATATGCTATAATTTTTGAATGATTTCTATGCTTCAAAAACGTACAGTACCTAAAATTTCACGTATTACAATATACGCCTATTTCAAATGCATTTCTGTATTTTGGGGTGGGCAATGTTACACATGCATCTTATTGCTCTAGTTTTAGTAATTTGATGGACATGAATTCGTGGAGCGGGTGTGGCGTGCTTATCTAGGATCCTGATCGATACTGTGACCTTATGCCCCTATTCGGCTATAAATCCATTTATTCCCTATATTGGCATAACCGTTCAAGTGCGATATTCAGTAACTCATCTCTGGCCTCACACGAACAGAGCCACATTCCAGAATAGCTTTCTCTGCCACTTCCTTTGCAACCAATTAGTGCAATGACAGAGCAGAAGTCACTATCTGAGATTCCTAGATTAACACTCTGAGTTCTTCAACAAGATAAAAACTCAGCAAACCTGGAAATCCCCGCTTGCTGTGTTTTGATTAGTAATAGAACTCTAATGAGCACTGATAGACGATCACTTCCTAGTGACATCTATATTGACGTCTTATGTCCAGCAAACTTACGTCAAACATGGCACCTTTCAGGTATAAATACTACCAACGTGGCCTTAAGCAAGTTCCCTGTTGCCCGTCGCCTGAAGCTGCTGTTATGCTGAAGATATCATAGCTGCTATCGCTACTGCTATCGCTGCTAACTAGCGAACGATGGTGTGGTGAACTTAGGAGCTGAACAGCCATCCCCCTGCAAGAGCCCAGCAGATGCAAGCTGCCCGCGGACGCTGTCCCCCCTCCTTCTCCTCCTCGACGCGCTGAAGAAGAGACGCTGCCTTTCTCCTGCCGAGAAATCCAGCTCCTGCTTTTCTGGTCTACCCTTGCGGGTGACTGGGATATCGAGCCCTGAGGGAGATACCAGACCTCCATCATTCTATTCCAGAGGTATGGTGTTGACTAAACCCTTGAGAGAGAATTCTTGAAGCAAACCTTGGCAAAACCAACTTAACTTAAAGCTACTTCCTTACTCCCCTCCCAAGTATTAGGCTTAGGTCAGGTACACTGGGGTAGGCGTAGTTAGAAGCACCAGTTGAGTATGTTAGCCTAATGTATATATGAATGTATATATGTTTTATTACTTTTAAACCATTGTATGGCTAAGAAACCATATCAATGCTTTTACAGTATTATTTCGCAATACTTATCTTACTGTACGTACTTTTTATAATAACAAGTCTTGCAATTGTGGCAATACATTTCTCTTGTACGAGAAGAAAGACTGTTCAATAAATGTTAACCCTTTATTGACAAACGCCCGTCTCTCTATTCTCTTCATATTGTGAAAGTAAACTACACCAACCTGACTGAGTAAAATAACTGTCCATTGTTTCACACGACCCTAGAGATTGACTCTTGATCTGAGGAGCAAAGTTGTCATGTTGCATGGTTGTTGGAAAACTGAATCCCTTCTTGTCTGTGCCAGGGAAGCTGATCACTTCCTATTTCAGTCAAGAAAGTTTCCAGTGACCTCTGAGCTAGTTGGTAACAAACCCAATTAAGTTTAGCATAGTCAGTAGAGGCCTGGAAGATCCGCACTTCTACGTCAATACTACTGTTTATGTTATTCCAATGCGCAGGGCCTATTGGGAAAATAGGAACTACGCTACACTTCCATGGTCTGAAGGTCTGAAAATGAGCAGTACACTGGAGGCTGTCATCTCCTCCCTCTCCCAAGTTACCTATGCGTGGAATGCCAACAATTTTGAACATTAGTCACAGGGTCCACAATAACATATATGAAGTGTGAGCCAAAAATCATGTGACAAAACATAACTGGTTGTGAAAGCATCACACAATATTCACATATTCACATAATTGTCTAATGTCCTACATCTACCAGTAATCCTCATTGTACTCTTCACATGTGTCTGTAACATAAATGTACACATTATGCATCCAAGAATTTATTATGAGCGCCGTAATATTTTTATTTTTTTTATTACCTGTCAAAATACTGTCAGCGGCAGTGTACAGTGCACCGCGCTAATAAAGCGTTTATTCACAGTAAGGCACTACACAGATGTTTGAGTATTGGAAATTACATGGCAATGGAGTAATACCTATGTAAACATGGAACACCTCATTTGGAGTGGTGGTGACGCATGACCAGCTCTCTGACTCACCAAAGGAACAGGTAACTGATTAACTCCATCATTTCCATTCCCACAGGCTACAGTGTCTATGAATCCCAGAGTAAAGTCTGATTACTGTTGTAACATTTTGTGGTCCCTACATAGGACAATCAAGTCATGGATTGTTGAGCACTGTACATTGTGTACCTAACATAACCATTGGGATGTGTGATTGGTGGTAAGCACTGGATTCTACTTGTGGTGCATTAACATAGCTCTGCATGTATACATTTAATGGTACCAACAATATATTTACTAATCAGATCATGCTAAATGCTAATGTGTGCAAACAAATGCATAGCATTTACAGCATGAGCTGTGTATGTATTCTGTAACAAGCAGTTGAGGATGATGTTAGCTATTTATACAGTCACACATATCACAAAGCCCAGTTCATTGCTCACCAAACTGTTGTCTGGTAGCCACACAACCTTGAGGTCATGTATTGGATGGGCACAAAATATACTTTTATGTACTGGTGTGGTGAAAATGTTATGTTCATGTGGGATCAGTATGCTCAGACTGCAGGGACCAAATTTGACAATGAGGTGTGCCCAGTCCGGACCATGTGCCAGGATGGGGCAGAGTTACTGTGGCAAAACAACTAAGGCACAGAGTAATCTCCCTGTAGACCTGCAGATGCTTAGATGATCTCAAAATGAGTTTTCAGAACCGATAGTGGCCCTGATGGCTTTTACACGGACTACATTTGGAAGGGTGACTGAGGTAACCCCTTGACATGAACTGCTTTCTATTGACCCATTTTGTCAATGTGTGTCATTTTCTTAGGACAGGCCCCTTACTCCCACAGGTCTGTTTTCACTTTTCCATAAGTCTGTACAGGCCTATTTCCCATGTGACGCATTAACAATGCAGACACTTCAGAAGAAGTTTTGATATATTAGATTTAACCAATTAAACAAGAAATACAATGGTTAGTTGACGTCATCCCTGTAAAAGTGTGACATATGGCAAAAGGTGTGTCATGTGATGGCACTACATACCACATGAACCCAATCAGCCGTAGTATGATATCCCATTAGGTAGTCCACATGTCCACACATCCCCAGAGAGGGAGCTCTCAGTGACACACATGGCAGCCCTTTCACAGTGACCTAAGTCTGATGTAGTTTATACGATGGTACCAGGCTATATTGACCATTTGCATCAAGTCAATGGGCCTGGCTGTTAAGAAGTCTGTACAATAATGCACAAGTAGTTTACCCTTTAGAAGGTCACAATGGTGTGTGGGGTTTCATAGTAGCTCACATCACAGTGCATGTAGGATTACCCTGGCCTACATGATGTTAGTGGGCTGGCTTACATGACCAGGGTTGAGGATAGTCAGTAGATGACTACAAAAGTTGTATTCATGTCTTTGTAGTGCTCAGCATGTGAGAACTACACATGTTGTGTGTTAACTATTGATTTATGCTTGTGCTAGATGTATACAAATTGTGTGTCAACCAGTTTTTCCAAAAATTGCTTTGATAATCTGTTTATTTATCTCTTGTGATCATACAGGTCAACGCCCATCAGAAGTGGGCCATTTGGAAAGCCATTGTACGGAATGTGCAGACCCTGGCAGGTCGATGGCCAGCGTAGTGTCCATTGCAGCAAAAGGTCAGAGGACCTGAGGTGCTGGACCTGGAAGATCGCAGAGGTCCAGCTGGGAAAGTCCTTCCAATGTGGAGGGGCACAATCTGCACCCTGACCCCCAGAAGGCTTGCATACTGGCAGTGGCCTATCCGAAGCTTGTGGGCAGTTGAGGTACCCGACAGCAGCTACAAGGGAGAGAGTCCTGGCCACAGTTGTACATGTTAGATTTCCAACTTTTTGGGTTACATGCAGGCATTTTCCTATCAACATTGGGGGTGACTCATGCGTGATGCGCAAGACGAGTTCTTGTTTCTGTAGGTCTGTAATAGGTATCTAAACAATGAAAGAGTGAGTCCAACTGATGGATAGTAGCTGAGGAGTAACAGAGTGTTTAAAAAGAATCCTCACTCACCAACCTAGTTGGTGACATGCTCCATCATAGGGTTCCCACCCGAGGGGCTAAGTGCCTCTCAAGTGTGGTACGATGCCTGGTTACAGCGGGGCAGGTTTTTCGTTGTTGTGAGTAACAAAGTAACACTGTGATGATTAAAATTACCTTTACTTATCCTAAAAAACCTTTAATGGTGGAGAAGTAAGGTAAGATTAAAAGGGCCATATATTTGGATGTATTAACTGGTTAAGATAACCAGAGACATCCTAGGTGAGAAAGTGATAGCCGGTCTACAGGTTTCAGCCTCCATGCACCAGTAGCGAGGCTTTCTTCAGGACCAGATATGCCACGGGGGCATGCACAGGCTAAGTGCACCCCCACCAGTGGCAAGGAGTACCGTTTAACTTACGGTTATTTGACCTTCCAATTTGTCTGAGAGGAAAGTAAAATTCTAAAAGAAAACATACATGTCATGTTAGTTAAGACATTCTAACAAGTTATCCACTGTGACGCAGTTAGTGAAATGACCCTCATGCTGAATGTGAAGATTCAAACCTGTTCGCAGAAGGCTAAAGTGCCTATTGTGATATTTGTGAAGTGCATTAATCTTAGCACTATCAATATCTGTGGTTACAGGACTAGGTATATCCCCAAAATTGCTCATAATTCGGCAAGGAGTTTAATGCATTATGTAGTCAATTGAGTACAGCAGCAGAATGCAATACACATGCTGCCGGTTTTTAACTGTCTCAAATGAACGGGAGGAGAAGACAAAGAATCAATACAAAATCCATGTAATAAACCTAAAGGTTCTCGAAATATAGGAGAGAAAAAGGTAACCAAGGCTCACACGGGCTGCAGATCATTCCTTCCCCATGGATCCAAGCGGAGGGTGCTGATCTATTGTCAAACACTAAAGAAAGGAGGCAAAAGGTGATGTTTCGGTTAATAAGCGGAAGAGCTAATGACGAGAAATACCTTAGGTTTGGAGCATTTCATGCGAGTACTCACTACGCCAAGATTCAGTGCCTGCTTGGCACCTGGTATCACCCGAACAGAGAGCCCTGTGGTTGCCGACATGTCCCTGTCCGGCATATGTAGAACACCATCGGTGCAACCGACGGCGTACAGCGCCATTGTGACAATCGCGATCACGTGACACATGCGCGTAATCACCTTGGCAAGCGAGTGTGGCGATTGGTTGTAAAGAACTCAGAGGGAATAGAGTGCTAACCCACCGTTCGTGAAGCATGTTACAAAGCTTTATTATTCCTATTTGTGTCATCACAGACAGTGAAGCTGTTAAACAACGGGACAATTTTAAAATGTTGTAGACTCAATCGATTTTACATGAATATGACTAGGTAATAGGTATCCTATCCATCATAATTACTAGGGGAATTCTAGTAAATCCTAGATGCTAATATTAGTACGCATTGAAAGTCCATTTGCTGCATTTACTATAACACCCTAGTCTCCATTGGTAGGGTAATTAGGGAAACTCGTCTGGGGCACTATCACTGGGTTCAAATGGTTCATGACAGGTGATAAAAAAAAGAAGTTGGTCAGAAAATGGTCCCAGAAGGAGGACCACAGTATTTAAGATTAATGGACAGTACTATGTCATGAAGATCATGAGGAAATCATTACTTCTGCATGATAGAGTTCCAGGGGATATTGTTGTTTAACCCCTGTTTGTGTGTGGAAAGTCTGTAGCTCCAACACTGTTCTTTCTCAAACAGGAGTTTGTTGGAATCAGTACTGGATTTTATTTGTTCAATGATGGTCCATTTCGGGTCTTTGGTAGTGTTCGGTCATGCGTGTCGTGTTCCTTCATGACATCATGATGTGGTTTAAGGTAAATACATATTTGGTGAATTCTGGGTCTTGCATGACCAGTGTGGAAATGTATATGTATAAGCCATCCTATTTGGTGACATAAGTTTTCTATGATATACTACAAGGTCCAAAATATACAAGGTGTTCAACTATCCTAATATGGACATAAGGATGGAGTGTAGACTATTAATGTATTTGGAGCTATGTGGGGTTATGACATCACTCTGGCAAACTGTTTCCAGGTAGTGTAGCATGCATGGATGCACGTTTTCCTGCTGATCAGGTGTGGTAATGCAATAAACCAAATTTATATTTCATTTCAGATTCATCCTGGGCAAGCAAAGGAGAAAGGGCCAACATTGTTAGGGAATGCAACTTGTAGCAGTGGTTCCAGTCGTTACAGTACAGACACTGAGGGAGTCAGTGACCGAGAGGATGTGGGAAGTGCCAGGGAGGACACAAGCTCACCTTCATCATCTACAGAGTCATCCTCCGGTGGACACTCCAGAGTGGTGGCAGGCCCACCAGGATTTATTCCACCTAAATTCTTGTCTGTCACTCCCAGTTTCCGTGCCATCCCCCTTGCTCCCAAAGCAGTTGGTCGGGCAAGCTCTCCTAAGAGGGGAGCTGTCTCCTTTGCTTCAGGTACCTCAGCCCCTCTCCCCCACCTGCACAGAGTGAGGAGGGTATTGACCTCTTGAGAAAAATCTCTGTGGTTTAGACTATACGACTAAATGCCATACAGGGGCAAGGCAGCCGTCTGCTGCAGATGGTGGCCTACCTGGAAGGCATTCACAGTTCATTGGCCTACAGAGTTCTTTTCAGGCTCTGGCCTCATCCCTCGGGGCAGCCTCCCATCCCTCCCAACCTTGTGTCCCTCCCCCATCCCTTAGCCTGACCAATACCCTATTCCCTAGCCTATCCAAAACACATGCAAACATTTGCACACACAGACCTAAGCAGCACATTCACACATAAGCAAAACCCTCACAGAAAAGCAGGCACGCATCCAAACAGACATACACCGCACCAACCACCAAGATCACATGCACCCACACTACCATCACATCCCCAACCACCACTGACAATACCACACCCACATACTTAAACCACTCCCCCATCACATACCCACACATCATAGATGACTGCACACGTGCATGCACACACCAAACCCCCACCACCACATCCAAAGCCAGCACAGACACCACACCCAACCCAACCACCATCACTCCCATGCCCACATCACAAACAACCACACACACTCTCACCACCACATCAGCATCCACAACACCCAGACCCAGCACTTTCACTGCCACAACCTCCACAGATACACCATTCACATTATACACACCTGAGAAATACAGACACACACAATCAAGCTCCCAACAGACATCACAGAAACAAGACACACCCCTAGTAGCAGCACATACACCTGTCACACATGCACCTGAACCCACAACAGACCCAAGCACATTGCACTCAGTTACTCCCTCTACCTCCAAGACCCCACTCCTTACTATTCCCACTGCTAAGTACCCCATCGAAGATCTCCCATTTTCCCTTTCCAACATCCCTCTCAAACCTCCAACCACCACTTCCAAGGTCCTTACTACCTCTCCCACACCCAGGACCATCGCTTCCACCTCCAAATCCACACCTCTTACTCACCCATCCACCCCTTCCACTAACCAAGGCACCCCTGCTAAATGTTCCTCAACTTCCCATTCCCAAAGCCCCCCTCCTAAACGTAAGTCCACCCTTTCCTCTTCAAAAAAACCACCACTTCCCAACCTAAGGGCACCCTTACCAAAACCAAACATCCCCATCCCAAATAACGCCATGAGGAGCCGGTACTGCCTAATGGATGCCCCTTTGTGAGCAGGTTACCCTAATAGTGTCAGTCAGGGCACGTTGTGTGGCACTGCAGTGTGCTAAGCCACACCAATTCTATCTGGACTGGCCATTGGCCTTTTGTTATGTTTGGTCCCTGTGTTTATTTGGACTGATTAAAATCTGCTTTGTTTTTTAACACATTAGTCCTTGTATTACTTTTCCCTATATATTTTTGGGACGCTAGCAATCTTGCAGAGATTAAATTGTGATGCAATGTTATTGTGTTAGCACATTATGGCAGGTTATACTACAAATATATTCGTAGTGTACTTTATGTACATGCACAATTTGATATGGAACTTTTATGGGCAGGCGTTCATTATAGTGTTGACCACTTACACAACCTAATTGATGTGCTTTGATACATTGGAAGGTGTGACTACGGGTGTGTTTGTTTCACACTGATTGGTGACCAATATAAACAGCTTTCTTTGTATATTTAGAGCTTGGAACCAGCGCAGGAGTCCTACAGGACAAGGGGAAATGTTGCATGTATGGATATGTGGGACGGTTCCAAATTGGGTCAGACATTGATTGGGTTGTCATTTCACATGGTGAGGTTTCAGCTTGTCTTGAGCAATGTCTGAATAATTTTGCTTGCACTTCTCCCTATGATGCATGTTGGATATGTGTTTGATATATGCAAGTTAGTTATT
The DNA here is from genome assembly GCF_964263255.1 of Lissotriton vulgaris. NCBI lineage: Eukaryota > Metazoa > Chordata > Amphibia > Caudata > Salamandridae > Lissotriton > Lissotriton vulgaris. Next base: position 298,192 of record NW_028245451.1, read on the forward strand.
TGTTTATCCACACTTGGAGGGTGGTTAGGTGTCATACCTTTTAGTGTTATGTTTTTGGATGTGTCCATTATTTAGTGTACCTTGCACCTACTTTAGTTATAGGAGAAAAATGCTGTTACTGATGTCTGTGTTCTTATATCTTGTACTTACACATTACACACATATGCTTGGCACTTGGCGATGCTATAGATTATCCCTGATATGCTTGAAGCCAGTGGCCTGTGCAGAGAGACGTTTAGAGGCATGGTAAAAGTGGGCTCTAGCCCAGCGATCCAGACTTTCAAGGTGCCCTCTGTTTGAGCAATACCTGTTTTACAGAGACTCTTGCCATGATGACCTTGAAATACTTCTTCAACAGAATGGTTTAATTAACATTTTCCCAAAACTACTTATGAATGTGGGTGATGTGTGAGAGTCTATTACAGACATTTTGCAAAGAAGGTGTGTTTCTGTTTCAAAAAACATCCATACTTAAGTGTATTTCATATGAAAACAGGATCTCTCAAATGAGAAATGGGAGGGTGTCACAAAGTTTATTTGACTTAATGTTGGTGTGGAGCTGCTATTGTGTTACAATATTAAAAAAAAAACATCGGGGCGTGGCCAAGATGGCGGCGGAGTAGGACGCCTTTCCGTGCCGCTCCGGCGCTGATCCAGTAAAGCATCTAAAAGCACGATCTTGGGGGTGCCCACGCGCCCCGACAGCGGCGGGGAAGATCGCCTGACGGAGCGGCAGACTTTGGTGGGGTCGCGGAGGCGGGGTGCCCCCGGCAGCACCTCAGAGATCGAACGTAACCCGCGGCCTGCGAGACCCCAGGGCTCTCCGGACATCGAGGCCCGGCGCGGTCGAAGGGCGGGGCCCTAAATCCGCCTGCAGGCATTGGGGTAGACGGAAGGCAGATCGGAACTGCGCCTTGGGCGACGAAGGTCCTGACGGCGGAGCCCAGATTATACCCCACCACACCTGGGGGAGGTGGAGCACCGGCCCCTGGCACTGCAGTGGAGCTCGCACGAGCAGCAACTCTCTACTATCTACGCCGCCCGTCCCTCCTTTCGCGGTTGGCGCCTGCGGTCTGATTGGACTTTCGAGGCCCGCCATTACACCGCTCCAGGCTTGGGTGCTGTGCAAACCGTGACTACGACGGAGCAAAGGAGTGACTCTCCCGCTGGCTGGGGGTGCGACACGTGCTGGGTGGAGGCCCGGAGGGCTAAGGCATACGGACACCGGCCCTCGGGGTTTCCCGCCTTGGGCACCGGAGACACCCACGGATCGAGGCCCTGTGCGCAGGGGACTGGACATACTTGGTGGCACCGGTGAGCGGCCTCCCGAGCACTTGGACCGCCTGCAGGCCCCGCTACTTTCCATAGCCACGTGGCGCCGGCGCACGGCGCTGTGAGTCGCCATGTCTACTTTGCCGCGCAAACGGAATCAGGGGAAGGACAACGCCTCGAAATCCTCCCAACAGCCGGCCTCCCCTGGAGCGAGTGGGTCATCGAAGCCCTCGGATGAAGACGCCCCTGCGACGAAGGCTTTCATGTCAGAGTTGTTCGCCTCAATCAAGGAGGACATATCCGAGCTCAGGGCGCAACTCGCCTCCGACTTGCGGGAGGTGCGGAGAGACGTGGACGGCATAGGCGAGAGAGTGGCGACCCTGGAAGACAAGGATCTGAGTGTGGCCACCGATATTCATATGCTCCAACAAGACATCATCCGCCTCACCGAGCAAAATTTGGACCTACAACTACATACGGAAGACCTTGAAAACCGCTCCCGTAGAAACAACATCCGAATACGGGCGGTGCCGTGGGACGGTGAGGCGGGGGATCTGCGGGGATACGTCCCGGAGCTGTTTCTCCAGGTCCTTGATGAGACAGACACGAAAGAGATACAGATGGACAGAGTGCACCGGGTGGGACTGCCACGGCGCGGGGGGGACCTCCCCCTGACATCCTGGTGTGTGTCCACGATTTCCAGCTTAAGGAAAGGATTCTTCGGAAAGCCCGGACCATCGAGTCGCTGCAATTCAGGGGTCATCGGCCACAACTGTATCAAGACTTGGCTGCTTCCACCTTGCAAAAAAGGAGAGAATTCCGACCTGTCACATTGTTTCTGAGAGAGAGGGGCATCGCCTATTCCTGGGGGCACCCTTTCAGAATCATCTTCAGGTGGCAGAACCGCCTAGCTCAAATCCGCACGCTCCAGGCGGCAAAAGAGCTTTTGGGAATGGAGGATGTGCCGTCCTCGCAGGCCGCGGCGGCCTCCCCGTCTCGGCGGCGCCGCCGTTCGAACTCATGGCACAGGGTAGGGCGATCCCCCGCCGGTTCCCCTGCCAGACAGCGCCCGGACCTTTCTGCCAGCCTGCAGGAACGGGGAGCAGCAGTCGCTTCGGTGGCCTCGGTCACGTTGGCCGACTCGCAGCATAGCTCTGGGGCGGCGTGATCCCCGAGGAATGGCGGATCGGCGCCGGAGGGGCTCGGGCCTTCTGATCGAGGATTCTGAAAGTACTCTGGTAGGAGACGACCTCGATTGTGGCCAAGGGGAATAGTGGTTTCATTCCTCCGGCCTGTCTCTTGATTGGGGGCCTCCTACGGACTTCGGCCCGCTGATCTCGATGAGTATAGTTACTGCACTTCTTTTTCTGATTTTGTACAGTGTTTTGTTTTGCTTAGGGGGGGGTTTGGTTGGGGATTCTTGGGGATGGGGGGGGGGACCCGTGTCGGAAGGCCATTGGGGGTGAATGCGGAGTGTGTGTGGTGGAGTGCGTACTTTGCTACAGTGGGGATGGTCCAGCGGCTATTCTGGAAACGTTTGGGTGCACGCTGCCGGGGGGAGGGGAGGAATGCGGAATGGGCGCCACTGGTATTACTGATAGCGGGGTCTGTGTTTTGTGTTTGCCATGCCAATTAGTATAGGTACATGGAATGTCAAGGGCTTGAACTCTCCTCAGAAGCGACAGAAGGTCCTGAAATATGTTGTAGACCATCACCTTGATGTTGTAGGGTTGCAAGAAACTCATTTGGCGCGAAAGGATGAAATGCGGCTCCGCCATAGGGCGTACCCCATTGTGTACAGGTCCTCAGCTATCACGAAGCATCGGGGGGTGGCTTTAATGTTCAAGGCAGCGTTGCATTTTCAACCACTGGGGGTCCGCAGCGACAGGGAGGGACGGTGGCTGATGGTCAAAGGGCACATTCAGGGTAGGCTATGTACATTTGTGGTGCTCTACCTGCCCAATGCAGGTCAGAATAAGTTTTTGCAGGAGTTACTGGTTAAGGTGGGGGACTTTGCAGAAGGTCACGTGTTCATGTTGGGTGATTATAACTTGGTTTGGGACAGAGACATGGATAGCTCGGGGGGCGGCGGGCGGACACGGGGGACTTTTCTGAGGCTACGCAGCGTGGGGTGGAGGAGATGGGTCTAGTTGATGGATGGAGGTTCTTTCACCCTGATATGAAGGATTATACGTTCTTTTCCCATGTGCACCACTCCTACTCCCGTTTGGATTACGTCTTCCTTAGTCAATCCCTTAGAGGGAACATTCTAGATGCCGCCATTCTCCCGATATCTGTGTCGGACCACAGCCTCATTGTGCTCACGCTTCGTTGGTCGCCCCCTAACGCCGCGAGCCGGAAGTGGTACTTCCCGGCTTCAGTAGTCAGGGACGAGGTGTCCCATCAAGCCTTGCGTTTGGCCATTCGTGACTTTTTTGATTGCAATCCCCCGTCGGACACATCCTTGATGACCATGTGGGACGCCTTCAAGGCAACGATCAGGGGGACTTGCCTGGGCCTCAATTTGCAATTGAACGCTCTACGTAGGAAGGAGAGGGAGTCGCTAGAGGCCGAGGTGCTCACGCTTGAGAGGGAGCACAAAGCAAATCCCTCGAGAATAACCCTGCGTCCCCTGACGGCGGTTAGGGGCAAACTGAAGGCACACTATACGAATAGGGCCGAGCTCACCCTCCTAAGGCTGGGACGGCACTCCTACTCCAGTGGTAACAAGATTGGTAGGCACTTGGCCCGACAACTGAGGGATAAGAGGGAGCGTGAGTACATAGGTGGGATTAGAGATCCCGCGGGAGCACTCCACCATTGCGACGGGGCGAAGGCGGACGTCTTTGGCCGCTTTTACGCCGCTCTGTATAAGGGGGAAGAGCTGGATACTGCTAAACAACGGGAGTTCCTGCAGCGCTTATCGCTCCCGCAGGTCTCCGGGGCCTGGAATGACTTACTCGATGCTCCGATCACGAGGGAGGAGGTCCTCTCTGCCATCAAACACTTGAAATTACATAAAGCCCCCGGACCCGATGGGTTCACTGCAGTTTTCTATCAGACCTATGCGACTGAGGTGTGTGACTTCCTGACCGCCCTCTTTAACGATATGGTTGGACCTGGGGTGAATTCCGGGACCCTCGCGGAGGCAGTGATCACAGTCCTGCCAAAGCCGGGGAAGGACCCGGAGCAGTGTGCCTCATACCGCCCCATAGCCTTACTCAATATCGACGCGAAGCTTTACTCAGCTATTTTAGCAAGTCGTCTACAGGATCTGCTACCGACGATTATCCACGCAGACCAATCCGGCTTCATTAAAGGCCGCCAGACGCACGATAATACTAGGAGGGTAATCCACCTTATTGAGAAGGCGGACAAGTTCCGCATCCCGGCGGTCTTGGTGGGTCTGGACGCAGAGAAGGCCTTCGACCGAGTGGACTGGGGCTTCTTATTCCACACGTTACAGGCGTTTGGTTTCTCCGATCGATTCATCGCTATGGTGAGAGCCAACTTCTGCAGCCCACGCTCGAGGGTGGCAGTGAACGGCCACCTGTCGGCCTTCTTCCGGCACTCACGAGGCACCAGACAGGGGTGCCCCCTCTCACCCCTGTTGTTTGCGCTCAGCATTGAGCCCCTGGCGATGGCGGTTCGGGAGCATGAGGGGGTGAAGGGCATCCCATTCACAGGGGAACAGCACAAAATCACCCTGTTTGCAGATGACGTCCTGCTATCAGTGGCCGACCCCGCTAACTCTCTTCCGTGTGTTCGAGATATTTTGCTGGAATTTGAAACAGTGGCCGGCTTCAAGGTTAATTACGGCAAGTCGCACGTCCTGAATCTGACCCTAACTCAGGCCGAGGTAGCACAGGTGAGGGCGACGACACCTCTGGCCTGGGCCTCAGGCTCCATTCTATACCTGGGAGTTCATCTCACCCCTACGGTGGGCGGCTTATTCACGGCCAACTTCCCGCCCCTCTTGGCCAAGTCGCGAGCGGAACTGGAGAAATGGAAACCAAAATTCCTATCCTGGCTGGGACGGGTGCACGCTGTCAAAATGGTCCTTCTCCCCAAGTATCTATACCTGTTCCAGGCCCTACCGATGCCACTGAACTCCTCCTTTTTTAGCCACCTTAAATCGATGCTGTTGAAATTTGTCTGGCAGGGTGGTCGGGCGCGCCTTTCGTTTACACTCCTGCGACGTCTGCAGAATGACGGGGGGTCGGCCTCCCGGATTTCCACCTCTATTACAAAGCGGCCCAACTTAGAGTCATGGTGGAATGGTCACAGCAGTTTTCCGACAAACACTGGCTGCATATGGACCGGAGTGTGGCGGGCCGGTCCATCTGGGATCTGGCATGGAAGCCGAAGCGGGACCGCCCGGCAAACGCGTATATTAGTACCCCCACGGGGACTACGCTGAAAGTCTGGGATACCCTGGCGGGTGATGAGAGGTGGACGACCTTTCCGTCCCCGTTCACTCCATTACATTTCAATCCGGAGTTTCCGCCGGCACTCACCGAGGGCCCCTTTGACGCCTGGAGGGAGGGGGGATGCCGGGCACTACTTCACCTGTTCCACGGCCCGATCCCCTGACGTTTGAGAACTGCATGCGGGACTACCAAGTACAGCCGGTGGAACGATACAGGCATTTGCAATTGCTCCACTGGGCCACGTCACCGGGTGTGCGGGGGGCTGCGACAAGACCTCTGTCCGACTTTGAGGCCTTTCTCCTGAAGACATCCGCCATGAAGGGGGCCATCTCCTTTCTCTACAAACTGCTGCTCCGTTCGGCCCTTTCCCCCAGACCGCGTTACATGGAGCAATGGGAGGAGATTGTAGGGAGGGATATCACTGACGGAGAGTGGTCGGCACTTTGGAAGGACATGACACAATTTAATCACTCCATACTCCTGAGAGAGGCGCACTTAAAAACCCTTACGCAGTGGTACATGGTCCCGGCTCGACTTCATCGCATTTACCCGGCTGTCACGGATAGGTGTTGGAGGGGCTGCGGCCTCCTGGGGGACTTCCGCCACATTTGGTGGGACTGCCCGACCATCAAACCCTTCTGGGTCGAGATCTTGTCCCATATTAAAGACATCCTGAAGTACCCTGTCGACGACTCCCCGGAGTTCGTGCTACTGGGGTTGAGAGACCCTGGCCTTGAACACCAGACACGAGCTGACAAAAAGATCCTTTGGCTGTGTCTCGGCGCGGCCAAACTCACGTTGGCTTCGGCCTGGAAGCGGAAGGAGGCCCCGGCAATCTCCCTTTGGCACGCGAGACTGTGGAGGCTCCTGAGTCTCGAGAGAATGGCGGACATATTCCTAGGCAACTACAAAAACTTCAAACACGTGTGGGGCCCCTTGGTGGCCTTTCTCTCTAATGGTTTGCCTTCCGCAGTTTGCCCGGCATCACTGAGGAATTTACATCTATTTCAGCTCTAGAGTGTGCCTGTTGGATGAATGGGGGATGTGAGCAGCACCGGCACGGGAGGGGGGGGGGAGTTGTGGGGAGCTGGGGTTGGGTGCTGATCTGGGACAGTTATATCGATGAGATGAGGCTCACCTAGAGGACAAGGCGGTTCTGGACTCCTTGTCGGCTGCACTAACTGAGCGACCCCATGTTGGGGGATAGGAACGGGACTGCCGACACGTACAACTGACGAAGCCTCTACTCCTCTGGCTTTCTGGTGTTGCAGCATTGCCTCATCTTACCTTGACGCTTTCCCACTGTGTGGGACCATCTGTGCGCCATATGTGGTACCTTTTGTTTAATGTTCATTTTTCTTATCTGCATAATAAAAAAATTTACAAAAAAAAACAAAAAAACATCACAATCCATGAATATTAGATGTAAACACATTTGAATTTGGAAGGGTGTGCATGTGCAGTGTCAGTGACCTGGCCAAAGAGGGCATCAAACAGATGAATTTAGATCATACATTCAAAGCTGTTCCGAACAGGGACCCACAAAATGGGCTTGGGCCAGGGCACCCAAACACATTAAGATGTCCCTGTCTGTGCATCTATTAATTGGGAATTCAATGGAAATGGGTTAGATGGTAGCCTACCGTCAGCTACATCCACATCGGTTTCAGTTTTGGACATCAACAAGCAGCAGAGCCAGGATGTGTACGATCGGCTCCATGGCAGCACAGGACGTGTGCAGCTGAGTACAGGTGAGTTTCAGCCTTATATCAGTCCCTTTCCACCAGCTTAACTGTGGAGGTTTGACCGTCACATTCAAATTGGCGGGAAGGCCATTGTGATTGGTCCGGCGGTAACACTGGTGGCCTGCCCGCCAATGGATGCATTGTACTGTCCCGCAGCAGTTGAGATGTCCTGCTGCCTGCAGCAGTGCCATGTAGTCTTTTGTCTATGAAATTACATGCATCGCAATAGGGTGAGCGGACCACCAAGTGGGGGGCGGTGAATTTGATTCCGTTTCGACAGCAGTGCCGTGACCGCCAAATATGTAATGAGGCCCTTAGTCTGCTGCATGCTGATTAGACGTTGAAAATCAAGAAATGATACGAAACACCGTCCGAGTGTGGAATGAGACACTCTCAATTATCTGAGATGCAATTGTACTAAAAAAGACATTTCATGTACAACAGTGAGCTCCACCTATACAACAAAACTATACAAACGCCAGAAAGAAGCAATTTTTGAAGCAACACTAGTTCTCAAGGCGAAATTTCATCATATTTTGGAAATCACACACTCAAAAACAAAGGCTCACTCCATGGAGGTGGATTCAGCCAGGGGTAGCGGAAGTGGCTTCAGAAATATGTGTAGCCCACCCCCGATGACATCACTGGCTCTTCTTTGCTGCAGAGGGGATAAAAGAGGGCCATGGAGTCCAGAACTAGCAAAGGCAGAAAGAGACAACCCTGTGTCTGGTGGCAGAAAGAGACCATTTTGTTAAACAGCAGGAGATTTAGAATTCGAGGGGTCGGAAACAGCATTGATGGAAGGCGGGACTAAGAGGCTGCTACCGACCTGAAACAATACACCCCACCCCCGCCACTTCCTTTGGAGTTTAGCAGTTCTTTCCGGTGCACCAAAGATACCCTCTGTTTCGTTCACAGTAAGTTGAAGTAGATGTGGCCGGCGGGTACCATTTTGCTCCCGGCCTGCTGTGAATAATTCATCCGCAGCAGATCGATGCATTATTTCGAAGCAATATAGGCCGCAAGGCAAATTAATCGACCGGGTGATCATTTCTCTATTACTTACAATGTGCAGCTTTCCCGCATGTGATCTAAGTTAAAAACAGATGCCTCTTGCTATTCAGTGAAACCACAGAGTGTGTTTCTATTTTTTCTCCGCAGGGCTTCCAAAAGAGTGCCAATGGGTGCAGAAGGGCACCCTGCTCAAGTAGCTTCCACCCAACGGGGCATAATAAAGATAGCTGCCTGGTGCAAAACAAAACAAAACAAAACAGAACAAAGTAGGGGATTTCCATCCGCACAATCTTTATTGATAGTGCTGCAGAGAATGGAGAAATCAGTATTTCATCTAAGCTAACGTTTTGTACCAGGGCAAAAGATGGAACAAAATGGTTTTGCACAATGTTTTTGGTACTCCCATGAGAACAATAGAGAAAATAAATGTCCTCCCTCTTTTCAATTTTGAAAGATAAGACTACATTTTAAGGAAAAGCATTTTCCTCCATGTTATACGTAGAAAACAATAGTGTGTTATCCCTTTGCCCTGTTTTATCAACAAATGTGTAGTTATAGGATAAATCTTAGTTCTTAAAATCAATATCACTTGTAAAATGATTTATGCATATTAAGGGGCTTATTTACAAGCCGCTTGCGCGCCTGGTGCAAAGTGATGCACCAACGGCACAATGTGCTGGCACATATTTACAAGGCAACGCAAAGCCACCCTGAGTGGCTTTTTATGCCCTTGCAAATACGGCCCCTTTTCACATATCACTTTGCGTGAAAGGATCGTGCCACGGGTGTTGCTGTGGGTGTTCCCACGCAACACTCATGAATTCTGCTGCGTTCCCCAGGAATCCTACGCCTCCCCAGGAGAGGTGTAAGGAGGCAACAGGGAGAAATATATTTATTTCTTCTAGTTTTTTCCCACTTTTTATGTCTGCTGCTTTTGCAGCATGTATAGAAAGAGGAAAATGCCATCAATGATTGCAGGGTGTCCCTTCCTGCACAACAACATTCATCCCCGCAATGCAGGCTCCCTTGCAACATGGCTGCAGACAGCGGATAGAAATTACTGATATCTACATTGCACACCACACACTCATGAAGTCTAGGTAAACATTCCCACCCCTAACTTAGGGACAGAAATATTCATGCATTTACATGCCCAATAAAGCTCATACTTGGGAATATTGCTTCCAATGGAGAAGTGGGTATAGAATTGCAGACGATTGGCACCAGCAGGTTCAACGCCATGCCAATGTGGGTCATGAGAGCCCAGGCCGAGGAGAACACAAGGCGAAATCTCTTCCTTTGCTATTCATGGAGGATTAGGCAAAAATACAACTGAAGATACATCCTCATCCACCCTACTGCCGTCAGGTCTCAATCCATTTAATAACAACTGTATTACGGCAGCATAGAATGATCAAAACCATTGCATCATCGTTGCGTCAACCAACGATGGGCCAAAGTGTGACACAGCTCCTCTCTGTAGTTTATAAAGCAAACTTGAATTATATCACCACATTTCAAATCACCTAACAGCTTTGGTTATGGACTTCATTGAGTAAATCGAGATGGGAGGAAATGTATGGGAAGAGAAGGGAGTAGACCAAAGCTTTACTATCCGCCAATTAGCAACATTTATCTCAATTCAAGAGACAATGTCACCCTATCTTCACCTGATCTTCGTATCATCTCAGATATGGCTGTCCTTATACAATCCGTGCCATCCCTTTTATCACAGGTTGAGAAAGGTGACCAGCTTCGCTCAAATGCATATGAGTGATCAAGAACCACAGCTATCAACTTTTCAGTTGCGTATTGTTCCACGATGTTTACAATTGGAGAGGGAGCGCCTTAGGCCCGCTATATTTCTGAAATACCTATCTTAACTTGGGATTGGTCCAACACTAATTCAATAGGTGTTTTGACACACCGCCCAATGGGGTTCTGCTTGGGCCCAGTGAAGCAATTGTAAACACCAATAATTGACTCGAGGTGACAAATTAAATTCAGTAACATTTCTCTCTACTTGTAAATTTGCCAAGTTTTCTCCAATATCTGTTGATATCAATGTAGAGCGTTTTTTGGAGTAATCATAAGAGGTATTGCGGGAGGATTTGCAAGCAGTCTTGCTCCATTAGGATTTGAGGTTCAGTACAAGGGAGCTTTGACTATTCCATTGCTGGCCTCATATGAGTTGCTCACATACAATGCCCCACAGTCAGATATTCAATGCTTCCCTCACATGTTGTGCTTTTCTAGGCTGGGACATAGCTGTTATCATGCAGTCTTAACCATGCAATGCCATTACCACGAAGTCTTTACAGCACATGTGTCTTTACTATGCACATACCATTACCATGCATACCCTTTACCATGCATATCCTATCACCATGCATGCATTTACCGTGCTTAATGGTAAGTATTGATAAGTAGTGGGTAAGTATGTTAAGTGTTTTAAAAAGTGCTTTGTTTTGTTATTTATTAGTTTATTTTCAAATATAATGTAATATAAATTACTCAATATAAATAAATTATAATTATATATTACTTATAAATTAAGGGTTATGGTGGAATGTTAGGGAAAAAGAGCCAAAATGTGGGAAGTGTTTTAGCACACAAGCATTAATTTATTTTAAAAAATTCCAATAGAATTATTAAAAACATACATATATATTTAATATATCAGCATTGGGTTATTACACGTTAAATTAATTTAATTTACAAATAATCATTAGGAGTGGGATGTTAGGGATACAGGGGCAATGTCTGGGTAAGTATATTAATCCTCAGATACACATGTAATTGTTAGAGTATTCATTAATAATAAGTATTGTAATTAAGTGTTAAAAATAAATGTTAAAATAATATATATTATATACTTTTAAAAAATTAATTTTAGGTTCAGGATGCAAGGAATACAGTGGCTATGGGTGGGGAAGTCTATTAATTACCATGGCCAGATTTACTTGTGTTAGATTAATAATTAAAACACATCATTAAATATATATTTCACATATAAAGATTGAATTAATATATGTTAATTTAATTAGGAAATTAACTATTAGGAGTGGTGTGTTAGGGATACAGGGGTAATGGGTGGGGAAGTATATTAATACTGAAGTACTAATTACATTATTAGAGTATTAATTTATATTAAAGATATACAAGAAATTTATATTAAACATATAAATTAATTGGTTAGAAAATACATAAATAATTAATATATTTAATTTTCAAAACTAATTTTTAGGAGAGGGATGTTAGGGATACAGAGGCTATGGTGGTGACTGTATGAACATCCAGATATTCACTTACATTTTAAAATTGCTAGGGGATTAATTAATAAAACAAATACATATTTCAAATATTAATGTTGGATTAATATATGGTAATTTCATTTACAAATGAATTACTAGGTGCAGGATGTTAGGGATGCTGGGGCTATAAGTAGGAAATTATATTAGAAGTCAGGTACTAACTTATTTGCTAGAGTATTCGTTTATGATAAATATAAAACACAGTATTGAAAATAAATAATAGATTAAAATGTTTTAATACATTTTGAGCAAAAACAAGGAGATGATGGACGGAGCACTGAAACTTTTCACACACTTACCCCAGTCACAGCTCTGAGTTAAATCCATCATCGTTCTTTTGCTCACTTCGCCGCCCCAGTTCAGACCCAGCTATTTGTAAATCAGTCTTGACCCTGTGCCTCATGGGAACAGTCCAGCCCGAAATGCCAAGCCAGGTCTTCCCTGGACCGGAAACAAGCATTCTGGTACCGGTTTCGGGCTAACAGCCCTCATCAGCCAGTCTAGCTTGAATCCATTGGCAAGGTGAGTGAGGGACCCACGTCCGGGCATACGCTGCTATCTTAGGACAAACAAAGCAAACACAAGGAGATGGTGGATGGAGCAGTGAAACTTTTCAGACACTCAATCCCAGTCACAGATCTGGGTTAAATCCAACATCGTTCTTTAGCAAACTTTGCCACCCAACTGAGACCCAGCTATATGCAAATCAGTCTTGACCCTGTGCCTCATGGGAACAGTCCTGTCCGAACTGTCAAGCAAGATCTTCCCTGGACTGGAAACAAGCATTCTGGGACCGGTTTCTTGATAACACCCCGCATCAGCCAGTCTAGCTTGAATCCAATGGCAAAGTGAGCGAGGGACCCACGTCCGGGCATACGCTGCTATCTTAGGACAAACAAACCAAACACAAGGAGATGGTGGATGGAGCAGTGAAACTTTTCAGACACTCAATCCCAGTCACAGATACGGGTTGAATCCATCATTGTTCTTTAGCTCACTTCGGCACCCCAGTTACGACCCAGCTAAATGCAAATAAGTCTTGACCCTGTGACTCATGGAAACAGTCTAGCCCGAACTGCCAAGTCAGGTCTTCCCTAGACCAGAAGCAAGCATCCTGGGACCGGTTTCAGGGTAACATCCCTCATGATCCAGGCTAGCTTGAATCCAGTTGGAAAGTGAGCAAGGGACCCACGTCTGGGCATACCCTGCCAAATTAAAGCAAGCAAAGCAAACACAAGGAGATGATGGATGAAGAACTGAAACTTTTCAGGCACTCACCCTCAGTCACACATCTGGGTTGAATCCATCACTGTTCTTTAGCTCAATTTGCCACCCCAGTTCAGACCCGGCTATATGCAAATCAGTCTTGACCCTGTGCCTCATGGAAACAGTCTAGGTTGAACTGCCAAGTCAGGTCTTCTCTGGACCGGAAACAAGCATCCTGGGACCGGTTTCAGGGTAACACCCCTCATCAGCCAGGCTAACTTGAATCCAGTGGCAAAGTGAGCAAGGGACCCACTCTGGGCATACCATGCCAACTTAGGGCAAACAAAGCAAACACAAGGAGATGAACTAGGGTGGCAAATTGAGCTAAAGAATGATGATGGATTCACCCAGATCTGTGACAGGGGTGAGTGTGTGCAATGTTTTTGCGCTCCGTCCATCCTTTTCTTGTGTTTGCTTAATTAATTTTGAGAAATAGTTTTTGGAAGCGGGATGTTAGGTATGCCAGGGTTTAGTGTCAGGAACTGTAAGAATACTCAGATAATATTTTAAATGTTTTAGTTTTACATTAAAATAATCATTTTAATATATGCTTAGTAATCTAAAAATATATTAACATACCTGTCACAATTTGAGAGTCGCAAAAAGGTTATGTACAACAGTATCTCATACACTGTTTGCGATTCCTAATGGGGTCGCACATTGCATGCCTCATGAATATTAATGAGGCAGTCGCAATTTGCTACCCCATTGGGAATGGCTAGCACTCCCAGGGATGGTGGCCTGCTGGGGTCAGCAGACCACCATGTCTGTTACTGCTTTTAAATAAAGCAGTTTGTTTTTTAATGCTGTCCATTGTCCTTTAAAGGAAAACGGGTTTCATTTAAAAAATAAAAATGAAGCTTTTCAGTTTAATTTTTCAAGGGCAGACAGTGGCCCCTGGGACCACTGCCTACCCTTAAAAAATAATTGTGCATGCATCCCAAAGGGGAAGGGGTCCCCTGGGAATGCGAGTGCCTTACCACCCTTCTGAGAAGGGTGGTAAACTGCGAGTGTTTTGCGACTGCAATTGCGGTTGCAAAACATTCATACATAGGTTTTGGAGTCACTCTTAGGAAGGGACGCCCTTGGATGCCCCTTCCTAATAGCGAGCCTCTAACCCTATTTTGCGAGTCGCTAATTAATTTGCAAAATAGGGTTGGTACGTGGACCACATGTTTTTTGCGGTCGCAAACAAGCCTAAAACCCCTTTGTGACCGCGGAAAATGGTCGTACATCTGGCCCATAGAGGCTATGGGTGGGGATTTGGTATGAATATTCAGGTAATACAATACACACTTAATACTATACATTTCTAAAAAAATATATATATATATATATATATTTTTTAATATAATTAAAAAGGTAAGATTATTAAAAAAAATAAGAATATTTGCATAATTTATTAGCATTTAAAATGACAGAAACGTGATAAAATAAAGTTAACTTTTTAATCAAAAAAACACAAACTAGTTTGGATTTAATACACTATATTTTTTTAAACGTTGCAATCATTAACAGTCATTATTTCAATGTTAATCAATATGTTTTAAACAAAAAATAACCTTTTTCTGACATTTTTACATGCATTTTAATGGAAGAAAATGTCTTTATTTTATTACTCAGGTTTCAGGTTGATGTTCTTGGTTTTGCATCTGTTCCTACAGTCGTTGAAGTGCCTCATTCGCAATATGATGGACTGAGGAGCTGTTCTCGGGTAAAAAGAATGTAATTTATTTTTTTATATATAGGCTAGAACCTTTATTGTAAGGCGAGATAGAAGAAGGTAGTTAATAATAACCTTGTAATAAAAAGTATGTATTATGTATATTTAACCAGTTTTACATCACCATATTGGTTGGGTTTTTTTTTAAACACATCGATCAGTATTTTTTTTCATAATATAGGTTTAAAAAATGTTTAAAAAGGTGGTGTTTATTTTTTTAACGTATTTTATAAAAATATTAAAAAAAAATTTTAAATGTGCGTATTTTTAAAAAGGTTTAATGACTTGGGGAAGTAAAAAGTCATTCTGGGGTACAAGAAGAAAAGAAAAAAAGAATTGTATTTGGTCATGGCTTTTAATTTTTTTCAATAAGAAGGGGCGGAGGTCCCGTGCCTCGAATTAGGATGCACCCACCACAGTGGCGGGCGCATCCTGCATTTTTAACATTGCGGCGGGCGGTGCTGAAAGCACCGCCCGCCGCAATGCTCAAAATGATTGTTGTCCGTTTCAAAGCACAACATGACAGGCACCTCGTGGTGCCTGCCATGTTGTATTTTGAAACGCAGGGGGTTATCATAGGTACCCCCCATGTGCATCCCCACCCCTCTTCTCCCTGGGGGCCCGCATCGGGCCCCCAAATTAAAGACCGTATGCCTTTTCGTGGCGGCATTGCCACCATGGAAAGGCATTGCCCACAGCTCATCCTAATATGGCTGGCGGTGTCTGATAGACACCGCCACCAAGGCGACTGCGGCGGAAAAGCGGCGGATGATCTTCCCGTCCGCCGCGGTCCCCCCGCCATTGTAATATGGCTGGGGGAAATAGGTGGCAGATGGGCACGGGTGGCAGACAGATCGCCAACGCCTGCATGGCGGTTGCGATCCGTCCGCCATCCTAATCGTCCCCCTTAGTGTGTAAAAACAGGCGAGTAGTCACCAAATGTTGTTTTACATTTTAAGAATGTACGCAAATTTGTCCAGGTACTCAGAAGCCTCCATCAATGAACATTACTGAATTTTGGCCAATTGTCTCTCAGACATTTCTTTACTTTTTTTGGAAACTCAGGGATTGAGAGTGCCTGACAACAATTGTGCCATTCTCACTCCCTGGATACGTTGTTCTTTTTTTTAAATTTCCAAGAAATAGTTAGGGTGGGATTTACCAATACAGCTGTTAAAATAATTATGCCATCCCTCTATTGAATTGTTGATTTTAAACCTCTTTCTAAACTTTGATGGCCAATCCATGTATCTTCAAAGTAATGTAGAAGTGGTCGCAATTTGTACTCATTTTGGGTAAAATAAATCAGTTTTTATAATTGAGATGTAGAATGCGTCCACACATTCAGGAGTTACAAAGCACACCACTGTTAGGGGCTTATTTATAAGCCCCCTGCCCCTGCACCACCCGTGCGTCACTTTTTGGGACGATCCAGAAGTGCAGGAGCCTGCTCTATATTTACCAGGCAGCACTAAGCCTCTTTTTTTTGGCTCAATGCTGCATTGTAAATATCGTTCTCTTTAACGCAGTTTTCTGCATTAAAGGGGCATGCAATGGGTGTTGATGGTGGCGTTCCCTGCAACATCTACTGCTTTTTTACACTGCCCAAGATTTAGGAGACATTGTAACTATGAGGCAGCGCCAAAAACATACGACTCCCCAGGGGGGGTGTAAGGGAGGCACAACAAGGAGAAATATCTTTCTTTCTCCTCATTTTTTTCTATGTGTGCTGCATTCTGCAACACACATAGAAAGAGGAAAAAGCCTCATGTGATTGTTTTTGTGCAGGAAGGTTCCCCTTCCTGCAAATAAATAATCAAATCTGCAACGCAGACACCCTTGTACCATGGTGCAAAGGTGCCTGGGTTTGCACACGGCACCCATTGTGGGAGAAAAAGACAAGAATGTGCCATATCTAATAGATATGGCGCATTCCTGCCCATTTCTTTTGCCGTTGGGCAGAGCAGCAGGAAGGCCTGCTCTGTCCTAGGCAAACATTCATAAATGAGGCCCTTAGTTACTTAAGTTCACATTGCAGTGTACTGCTTGTCATGTATTCCTCAACTAAGGATGCTTTTATGAATTTTTCTCCAATATACCTGGGAAAAGTGAAAAAAACATCCTTAAATTTGGGTCTCTGGGTAAATTTTGTTAATAGTTTTTTTAAATTGTAATTTTATGTGAATTACTATTTCCCTAGGACTTTTGTTTGTTGTTTTGGTTTTCATAACTGATAAAAGTTCAGTTTATTTTGAGGAATGTGTCAACAGCAATCTATAAATTAATGGGAAGGTGGTGTTATTTGCATGAATAGTGCAAATTTGGGTGAATGGATGGGGTGTTCATTTAAAAGTTCCATCCATTATCCTAATTTCACTATTCTCAAGCGTAACTGTATTATGGACGGTACAGAAAATCAGTATACGTTTGAGATTGTTATCGTTATCATACAGTAAGAAAGATTCATGGTTGTAAGTTTCAGTAAGTTCAGGATGAATGTTAAGGTCTAGGTGAGTAGGTTTGGGGTGTTACTCTCATGGGGTTACTCACTTGTTTTTTAGTTGTATCATTCTTCTCAAATTGGGGATTGTGGACATACTACTTGCATTCATGAGAATATTCTGGACTACCTCCCTCAAAAACAGAGCCACCGGAGGTGGCAGCTGGAGTTTTAGGGCCTTATTATGAGTTTGAAGCTCTTGGAGCGGATCGCCATGCCGGCGCATTGCTCTAAGACCACCAAGCCCATACTGTGACCGTGCTTCAGATTCCTATTGGAATCCAGGTCGGGAAGTCCTGCGGTGGCTGGCCCATGGTGGTGCTGTGCTAAAGCTCATACATGAACCTTAGCAAGGCACAGCAATGGGAATGCCATTGCACATTCCGGCAGGGCATGGACTGTCAAGTCCATTCCCTGCAGGAACTGGTGGCACAGCCTACAGAGGGGGCACAAAATTTGCCCCCCAGCATGCATCACCTGGCCCAGAGGGAACAGGGGGCCCTATGCTGCCACACTTTACATTGTGGTTGCTGCACCATGAAAACTGTGGCACTGAAAGAACTAGCAATATGCTTGACTGTGCAGCAGCAGCACCTCCAGCATATTATTAGCCTCACACCGTAGCAGTGGCTCTGTGGCTGTCAGACCACCAAAGTCAAAACATGACAGGTTGACCGCCAGTATGGTAGTCCACGGACCGCCACCTCAACTATGGCATCCGCCATGGTCATAATAAGGCCCTAAGGAGCATATTTACAAAAGAATGTTGGGTCGCGGCGTTAAGCCAAAATAGCTAACGCTGTGCTCCGCCATTCTGAAAATGCAGGGATGCACAATATTGACAACAATACGGTGCATCCCTGCGTTTTCCCTAGCACTGGTGCTGAACTCAGCTGCCTAGCACCAACGCAGGCACCCTAGTACCATAGTGCAAGAGAGCCTGTGTTGAGGGACAGATTTTTTAAGTGAACAAAGGTGTCCCTTCTTGCACATAAACAATCAATAATGACAATTTGTAACTTCTATATGTGCTGCTTTGTGAAGCACACATAGAAGTTGCAAATCGTAATTTGTTAAATGATTGTTTATGTGCATAGAGGGACTCCTTACTGCACATAAACTATCATACATGGCGTGTTGGTGTTTCTATGTGTGCTGCACAATGTAGCACAGATAGAAGCAGCAAAAACGAGGAGAAATAAAGCATTTTTTCTTGTTTTGCCATGTTAAGACCAAGTTTTCCCTGGTCTTAATTTTGGCCCTGCCTCCTATTTATGCCACCCTTGTAAATAGGGGACAGTGTTGGGTGTTGTAGTGGGACGCCTACCGCAACACCCATTGCCCAATCCTTTTTTTTTTGCTAAGTGTAGCATGAAAAGGTGCCTTATTTACAAGGCAACATTGAGCCACATTAGGTGGCTGAACACCGCCTTGTAAATAAGGAGTAGCCCCTATCGCCACAGAAGCGTCAATTAAAGTGGCGTGCCTGTGGCGGTGGGGCTTGCCCCTTAATGTGTTGAACATTTACTCTAAGCTCAGTCTACTTTGCAGAGGCAAAGTGGTTATGTTCAGTGGTTCTTTCACCCACATCAGCAAGGGAAATCGCTCTGCCTTTGCAACAGGATGAGAAATACTCAACACACCTCTCTTGGTTAATCTCTCCTTACAATAAAGGTAGCCATTTATTTTAAAAGTTGTTTTCCTTGGTGTGACAGTACATATGCAGCTTTACGATTTTCGATTTTCTGAAATAAAAAAAAGTTTTCGTAAATTGTTAATTAAGGTTTTTCTATGTTTTTGTGAACCTTTTCCTGCACCTCTGCAAAAAAGATTTGTGTCTAGAGACAATAACCTGTGTAGGCGAAAATGTCTTTTATTTTTTGCTGAAAAAGAAAAGTTAGCTTCCTGAAATTAGAAGAGAGATTTATTTAATTTTGTTTACTCTGATTAGTAATTACCTGTTCTTTGATTAAGGCTTCTTTACTGTTTTGGAGATATGTTCCCCACTTTATGATGAGATTTCTGTTTTTGTTGTCAAAATGTTTCTCTGAGATTCATTTTTGAGAAAAAGATGAAAATATTTTGGGGTTGATTATGATGTCAGGCGGAAAGCCTCCACCTGACACCATCTCGGAACCAGGACCGACTGACTTGGGGTTGGCGGTTCCAACTGACAGATTGCGATGAAGAGAACCAGCCTTAACACAGGCTCTTATGGCAAAAATTTGATATTTGCGGAAAATCCTGCACACCAAGGCAGGCACCCCATGGTGTCTGCGACACAGTGCAGGGTTTTTAGAGGCGGATCTCTAAGGTACCCCTTCAGCCATCAACCGTAGGCCGGAAGGGCCAAGGGCGCCCTGCCAGGAGCCCCCAAAATCACTTTCTGACAGCCTTTCCATGTCATAAAGTTTGCATTGTAATCTCAAGGGCCGAAAGGCCCGCCCTTGAGATTACTAGCCGGCTTCCGAATGGCAGCCCATCGGAAGCCAGCTGGAATGACCGGCTGGTTTCCTTTCTAACCGCCTCCATCATAATGAGGCAGTCGGAAAGGAAACCAAGCGGCCTATTATGATGCGGCCCTGATGGAACCTTTAAGGGATGCATCACAATTTGCCCCTAAAAGAGAAAACATGTGCTGTCTGAACTTTAATTTGTATAGTAAATAATTGAGGAAAGTATTTAAATCTAGCCCTTTCCCCCTGTCACTATCCAGCAACTTTTCCTGAGGTACCACTTGGCAGAGTTGGAATAGTAAATCTGTCCCCCCTAGTCACTGTCCAGCACCTTCCCTGAGGTAACACTTGGTGGAGTTGGAATGGTCAATCTGCCCCCCGTCACTATCCAGCACCCTCCCTGTGGTAACACTTGGTGAAGTTAGAATAACAAATCTGCCCTCCCAGTCACTGTCCAGCACCTTCCCTGATGTAACACTTGGCAGCAGTGTTAAAATAGTAAATCGGCCCATCAAAGCACTGTTCAGCACCTGCCCTGAGGTAACACTTGATGGAGATGCAATAGTAAATATGCCTGACAGTCACTGTCCAGCACTCTTCCTGAGTGCACAGTTATTTGAAACAACAATAGAAAATTCGACAGTTCATTATTCTGAAAGTTTTCCTTTATGGTCTTAAAAAATAAAAAATACATGTTTTAATTTACAGATTTCACGAATTTATACTGATTGATGAATCCAATTGATGTTGGAATTAAAATATGCAGCAGAAAACAGTTCCAGCACCGCCCGCCGCAATGCCAAAAATGCATGCCCTGCATGTGCCTGCACAACGTGGCAGGCAAAGTGCGGTGCCTGCCATGTTGTGCATGCACATGAAGTGGGGCACTATAGGTACCCCCCAATCCCCCAACATCCCGGGGGCCCGCAACGGTCCCCCAAACTCAAACACTGCATGCCTTTGCATGGCAGCAATGCCG
The DNA here is from genome assembly GCF_964263255.1 of Lissotriton vulgaris. Lineage (NCBI taxonomy): Eukaryota > Metazoa > Chordata > Amphibia > Caudata > Salamandridae > Lissotriton > Lissotriton vulgaris. The sequence goes on from NW_028245451.1 coordinate 318,891, forward strand.
CCACGGAGAGGCTCCCTCCCGCCTGCATCCTGATATGGATGACGATGTCTAACAGACACCGCCACTATATGAAACCCTTTTCTGCCCCGTCGACTTGTCGGCCGGGCGGAAAAGTGGTAGACGGTCTTCCCGTCCGCCGCGGTCCCACCCGCCATACTAATATGGCAGGGGGAAATGGGTTGCGGGTGGGCTAGGATGAGGGGCGGATCGCCACTGCAATGCGTGCGGTGGCGATCTACCCTACATCCTAATGGGCCCCTTTGTTCGCCATCTTGGTTGGGTGTAGACTTAAATGTTGTGTAAAAATGGAAAAGAAGTGTTTATTTTGGTTAAAAATATTTGCGTACTGTTGTGATGTGTTGCGTTATTGTTGTGTTCAGTTACGTACTCATGCGCTACGCAAAACAACTTTTTGTGTTTTTGTAAAAAATAATTTCTTCTATTTAATTACATTTGACTAAGCTCCTTATTATGACTTTAGGGATATGGCACTGGGCTGCCACGCCAGTGCCCCGTTGCCACAACGCCACAGCCATAATGCAACCGTCTGCCGAATTCCACCAGAAATCCAGGTCGGGCGGTCCTGCGGAGGCTGGCCCACAGAGACGCAGTGCTTAAGGCTCATACTCAGCAAGGCATGGATGGACAAGTCTATTCACTGCAGGAACTGGGGGTTCATGCAGATGGGGAGGAACAGTATGTGGCCCCCTGCATGTATCCCCTGGCAGAGAGGCACCAGGGGGCCCGCTTTGTTTCCACACCGCCTCACTTTTCATAGTGGGCTCACCGTTATGAAAACTGTGGTGGTGAGGAAACTCCTAATATGCTTGGGAGGGCCGCAGATGCACCACCAGATTATTAGGCACCTCAGAGCGCTGCAAGACCACCAGGGATTGCGGCTCCCTGGTGGCAGCAGCAGTCCAATGGCTGTACGACTGCACAGCTTGTTATAACTCGTACCGCCAAACTCAAAATACGACCCTACGTATATATAATTTATCGTTGTTTTATTCTATATTTAATTGCAATTTTTTCCATTTAAAAAAAGTGTGCTAAAGATTCTATGGTAAATCCATGCGTGGTAATAGTACTTTAATGTAAACCCATGTATTTTTGTGATAAAGGCATGCATGGTAAAGACATGTATAGTAAAGGTATGAGCGTTGCTAGAACTGTGTGGTAAAGGCATGCATGGTAAAGGCATGCATAGTTGTTGCGTACAGCATAATTCTAGGAGATTTAGGGCCTGATAACGAGTTTGGCGGTCATGGTATCGAACTTGAAACGGTGTGGGATTCACCACCGCCCAGTTGGCAGTCTGCCCGCCCTATTACGATCCATGCGGTTTCATAGAAGTCGGAAGGTGGACTGCCAATTATACAGCCGGCCCAATCACAATGTGCCTTCCCGTCGACGTGACTGTGACTTACTAACCTCCAGAGCTGAGCAGGTGGAAATGGATGGGTATGAAGCTGAAACTCACTTGTACTCAGGTACACATGTCTTGTACCTCCATGGAACCGATCGTACAGATCCTGCCGCTGCTGCTTGATGACTTCCAAAACTGACACCGTTACGGACAGGCTGGGACATTTTGAGGTGTTTGGTTGTCCTGGCACAAACTTATTTTGTGGGTCCCTGTTCGGAACAACTTTGAATATATGATCTAAATGCACCTTTTTTAGGGCGTGTATGTCCAGGTGACTGACACTGCACAGGCACACCCTTCCAAATTCCAGATGTGTTTACATCTAATATTCATGGCTAGTGATGAGCGTTTTTAATATTGCAATGTAACAGCAGCTCCTCACTAACATTATATCAAATAACCTTTGTGACAACCTCCAATTTCCCACATGTGATATGAAATAAACATAAGTATGAATGCTGCATGAAATAGAAATACACCTTCTCAGCAAAATTTCTGTAATACTACCACGCATCACCCACATTAAAAAGTAGTTTTGGGGAAATTCAATTAAATCAATCTGTTGTAGAAGTATTTCAAGGTCACCATGGCAATACTCTCTGTAGAAGACGGGTGTCTCAATCATGGGGCACCCTGAAGGTCTGGCTCCCAGAACCAGAGCCCACTTTTCCCATGCTTGTAAACATCTCTGTGCTTCTGGCTTCAAGTATTTCAGGGACAACCGATGACTTCACTAACCACATACCATATGTGTGTAAGTGCAAGATTTAAAAACCACACAATAACGGACACATGTAACATAAAAAATGGCTGACAAGGCTGACAACTAACCAGCCTCCAGGTGTAAATAAACAAATAAGTGACTTGCACGCATCATATAGCTCAGGGACAAGTGCAAACAAAATGCCAACACAAAACATTTATAAAGTGTACAGCTTAATGATTATTTAAACGTTACCATTAGCATGAGCACATGCATGCATGCTACATTACCGGAAAATAGGTGGTCACAGAGACGTCATAACCCCAGACAGCTCCAAATGCATTAATGGACTTGTCTACACTACATCCTTATGTCCATATTAAGATAGTTGATCACCTTGTATACTTTGGCCCTTGTAGTATAGCATGGTAAACTGATGTAACCAAATAGGATGGCTATTAAATATGCATTTCTACACTGTTCACACAATGCCCAGAATTCACCAAAATGTTCATTTACCATAAACCACATCTTGATGTCATGAAGGTCAAGTTAAAAAAAGCAATGTAGCAGCAAGATGTGCTGTAGCAGAAATCAGGTCTCTTGCAAATGCTCATTGCCCACTGATGACACTTTTGATTTGAAATTTCATCATATGTCCACTTCCAAAAAGTCTCATGAAAGCTGGACTTAAGTAGTTTAGCTATGTATTACACATAGCATAGAAAGGTTTCCTGGAGACATTGAGGGCCAAAGCTTTCAGAGATAGAGACTCCAAGTGCACACAGTATAAGACTTCTTATAGCCCTGTGAACATCCACAATCCTGCTTGGTACTGGTGACAACACCATTGTTAGATTGCATTCCTACAAGCAGATACACCTTTGAAGGTTGTTGTGTGTCAGTGAATATCTATGACATGAAGAGGTGGGATCACTATAGTACTAATGGGATGGCACATCACAGCACCATTTGGTATAGCAAACACAAATTGCCTTGTAAGACTAAGTGAAGAAAACTCACATATGGTATCTACATTTCTACATCTTACTCCCTGATGCATGTGACCATTCACTGAATGAATCTTTAAACAGTATTGCAGATGAAATAACAACAGGGAAATGTACACTGAGCAACATGTAGGCACTAATGCTGATGGTGCCAGCGATATATGCAAACTTATGAAATGGTAGAATCATAAATTACCAATGGGAAGTGTTGTCCAGTCACTGCATAACATGTGCACTGGATGCCATGTCACATGTAATAGGGCTACCACCACATGAGAGAATGTAGTGAGGGAACATCTTTCCTTACACAATGAAGACAAGTGGCCTTGAGGTAATTTATTACTTTACTCAGCTATGTGTCTGCTCAAACCGTAAATTGGCAGTGGCCTGGACTCTGCTGTGTTCCTGGTCATAAAGACAATAGGTAAAGCACATCAGCATCCACCTACTACCAGACCTACACAAACAAGAACTCTTCTTGTGTGTCGTACATGGGTCACTTCGAATGTTGATGGGGAAATGCTTGCCTATAGCCAATAAAGTTGGCAACGTTACATGTACAACTCTGGCCAGGACTAAACCTCTTGTAGCTGCTGTCAGGCATTCAACTGCCCAACAAGCTCTGGGTAGACGACCACTAGTATGCAAGCAATTAGTGAGGTCAGGGTGTGGCATGCGCTGTGTTAGGAGGGCATACCCAGCTTGACCTCCGCGATCTTCGGGCCCATCAATTCAGCTCCTCCCACCTTATCCTGTAATGCAAGCAGCGCCAGCCATAGACCCCCTTCTGGGCGATGACTATCTAAATGGCCTGATTCTGATGAGCGTTGACCTGTATGGATATAAGCGATGAATAAAAAGATCATCACTGCAGGTTTTTATACATCTCTTTTGTTGAGACCAAGTTGCATACATCTAGCACAAGCATAAATTGATAGTTAACACACAACATGTGTAGTTCTCACATGCTGGACACAACAAACATATGAATACACACTTCTGTAGTCATCTGCTGACTATTCTCATCTCTGGTCATGTCCTACACTGACTAAGCCAGCCCATTGACATCATGTAGCCCAGGGCCATCGTACACTTACTATGATGTGAGGTACTATGAAACACGACACACCATTGTGACCTTCTGAAGGGTAAACTACTTGTTCATTAAGGTACACACACCTTTACAGCCAGGCCTGTTGACTTGATGCATACGGTCCATATAGCCTGGTAGCATTGTATAGACTACATCCTAACACTTATATCATATGAAAGGGCTGCTGTGTGTCACTGAGAGTTTCCTTTCTGGGGATGTGTGGACATGTGGACTACTTAATGGGATATAATACTACGGCTGATTGAGTTCATGTTGTATGCACTGCAATTACAGGAAACACCTTTTGCCATAGGTAGCACTGTTACAGGGTATGGCCAGACATGGTCCCTTGCTCACTTTGCCACTGGATTCAAGCTAGCCTGGCTGATGAGGGGTGTTAGCCCGAAACATGTCCCAGGATGCTTGTTTCCGGTACAGGGAGGACCTGGCCTGGCTGTTCGGACTGGACTATTCCCATGAGGCACAAGGTCAAGACTGATTTTCAAATAGCTGAGCCAAACTGGGGTGGTGAAGTGAGCTAATAAACGATTATGGATTCAACCAAGATCTGTGACTGGAGTGTCTAACAAATTTCAGCACATCCGTCCATCATCTCCTTGTGTTTGCACTGTTACAGGGATGACATCAACATACCATTGTATTTTCTTGTTTGATTAGCTGAATGTAACAAAGCTGGTGATTCACATATCAAATCTCTTCGGAAGTACTTAACTATCTGCACTGTTAAAGTATCACATGTGCAGTAGGCCTGTACAGTGCAAGCATGAGTTATTGAAAATTGATAACAGACCTGTGGGAGTAAGGGACCTGACACAAGTAAAGGACACATGTTGACAATGTGAGCCAATGGAAAATGGTGTAAGGTCCGGGGGTTACCTAAGTCACCATTCCAAATGTGGTTCTTGTAAAAGCATACAGGGCTACTATTGGTTATGAAAACTCATTTTGGGATCATCCAAGGATCTGCAAGTCTATAGGCAGATTACTCTGTACATCAGTTGTATTGACTCAGTATCTCTACCCCAGCTTGGCCCATAGGCTAGACTGGGCACAACTCCTTGTCAGGCCTGAGCATATTGAGAATTCTGATTTCATTGAACATCAATACTTTACCTCAGGGTTGTGTGACACTTTGAAGGGGTCTGTGAGGTATACTAGCTCCTGGTCAACAATTTGATGAGCCCTGATCTGGGCTGAGTGATATGTGGGACTATACATAGAGCTAATACCATCCTCAATTGCTTCTTACGGTATACATTCACAGCTTATGCTATAAAGGCTATTCATTTGTTTGCACATTTACCATGATCGGATTAGTAAAAATATCATAGGTACCATTAAATGCATACATGCATATGTGCATGCACCAAAAGTAGAATGTAGGGCTTACCACACATCACCATCACAGGCAGAGGGACATGGCAGCGGCAGGCTAATGGCTGCTGCGAGGCCCTGCACTGAAAACACCCTGAACGACGGATTTGACGGGTCTTTCTAATATGCGATCCAGGATGATGGCGTTTAAATAGACGGAGAGGACGGATGATTGCCTTTCAATAGAGGAATTGCACATACCATTGAATTCTTTTCTGTTTTACTGTCCGGAGGTTTGGAAGCCGCGGCGCTGAATACGGTGAGCACTAGGACCCTGTGGCGATTTTCGAGCGTTGTTACGTGAGGGAGGCAGAGACAGGGCAGCTGTGCCGAATCTCGTATGGAGAAAGCAGCGAGTTGCAGTTGCGGTGGCAGAAGAAGATCAGCGGCGGCGGCAGTCAATGTGCGAAGGTGAAAAACGATCATAGAGGGCTCCGAGTAAGCTGTGGAAGTTTGTGGTCACGGTCAAGGGAGGCTCTCCTTTTTCAAGCAAGAGCAAGAGGTTCAGCATGTTGGGAGGCCTGTATAGCGCTCAGTAGCAGCAAGGTGGCAAGTGGAGGGGAGGACTGCATGGAGGCAGATAAACATACTGCAATTCGCCCGAGTAATTGCGACAGTACAACCAGAGACATTAAGGCTGGTAGCGATATAGAGGGGGCTGCCTCAGTTGATCATTATATAAAGCAAGACCTCTCAGTAAAAGAAAAGTTAGGGGGAGTTAAGAGCAGATATCAGTTAAGGTCAAAGCAAGCCCTTAGGAAACAAGGGGTTTGGAATTCTACTGACACTGCTGAGAAAGGTGGTCCTACACCCATTTCCCCCCATAAACAAAATAGGAAGGGTGGGGCCAGGAAAGCTAGGTCAGTTAAGGTGATAAAGCAAATTCAAGCACCTAGAGCAACTCCTTCGCTTAAAAGTTACTTTAAAATTATGTAGCGAGCAGTGAACTCCAAGGAGGATGTCACAAAAAGGGCAAAGAATAATGCAGGCTCTGAAGTAGCTGAAATTCTCACAGCAGATGCAGATACTAGGCTTAATAAAGTACCTGCTCCCCCACTTTTCTCTACACTACCGCTGAGTAACAAATACGCTGTATTAGATCAAACTCCCAGTGAGGAGGGAACAGAAGCAGTTGCGCTGATTAGCCCAGGACAGAATTTAGACTTGGGTGTAGAAGCTCCATTGAAGGTAGTACAAACCCTCCCCCTTCCACTAACCAAACCTGTAATTCCAAACCCTGTTGTAAGCTCCCCTCCTCTGATTACATCAAACAGTAATACTAGACTTAAATCTCCCCTCCTCCACGCTCAAGATATACAAGGGTCAGTCCCTACCTCTGACGGGGCAGACAGGATAGCCGGAGCGGAAAATGAGGATAGACTTGGCTCCCTATTTCATGCATTAAGAGAAGATCTACTGGGCAAGTTCGAGATTTCCGAGAAAAATCAGAGGGGCCTACACAATAGATTTGATCTACTAGAGGATAAATTAGAGGGTATTAATGCCAGGACCAGTGTCTTGGAAAGTAAAGTCACGGCACTCTCAGAGACCTCCAAAGAAAACTCTAAAGATATAGAAGCCATCAAAGCACAGAATCGTACTCTATCAATGGATCTGGAGAGGTTGGAAACGCAGAGTCGGCGCAACAATCTTAGGATCCTCAAAATTCCTGAAGGGGTAGAAGTGGAGGATATAAAGGGGTTCGTGTGTAGACTACTCCGTGAAGATATTTTAAAGGACCGTCTGGATATTGACCTGGAAACTGAGATTCAGCGAGTGCACAGAGATCCATTCAGATTGCACCCTAATCGTAAAGCACCCAGGAAGATTTTGTGTACTTCCAAACATATTGTGTCAAAGAGCTGATCCTTAGCAGATGCCTGGCGCGCACTTCTCTGCACTTTCGAGCCAACCCTTACCAAATAAGATCGGATTTAGGGGGTAAAACCGCTCAAAGGCAATGGGAGCTTGGCTCTAGGATGCCAGATTTACGTTCAATGGGGGCTCAGGTACAAATGAAGTTCCCAGATTTGCTCAAAATAATGTGGATCAACAAGATGTATACTTGTCATTTCCCAGAAGAAGTTGATGACTTACCAGTTAAAATGAGAGAATAGTTAATTTTTCATCAACTCTCCGTAAAATTGTGTACCTAGAGGGAATCACACAAGGAATAGTAATAAGAATTGATAAAAGGGGGTAAAATAAAATTTAAAAAAAAGGGGACACAAGAAAAAAGACCTACGATGGTTACATATAGCGGGTGTGTTAAGGTGCAGGGCCTCCCAAAATCGTATTCACGCCAAACAGGAGGGTTGGGTTCCTCAGGGGGAGGGTAGGGAGGGTCCACAGAGGGAAAGGGAAAAAACAGACAAAAATGTCCTCATTTGCCATAAATCACTATTCTTTTAGGCTTATACGTAACCACGGGCCGCCATTGATTACAGGTGTAGGGGCAGTTAAATCACATAATGGCTTCAAACCTGACACCTAGTAGTAAATTCCTTTCCTGGAATTTGAATGGCTTGGGAAGCCGGAAGAAACAACAAAATGTTTGTGAGTTCCTGAAAAATTCTGAAGCGTGTATATACCTCTTGCAGGAAAATCATTTGGAAGCAGAAGAGTGTAGGAAAATATTTATCAGATGTAATTGGGTTCAGGAAATACTCTGTTCTAAACAAACTGGGGTTACCAGAGGGGTAGCTATGGTAGTGCGCGCTAATAAAGGGATTAGGATTCACGACTGGGGTACAGATCAGTCAGGAAGATGGTTGGCAGCAGTTGTTTTAATCGGCGGCACTAAAATTTTGTGTGGGGCATATTATGGTCCTAATGAAGATAATTCTTGTTTCCTCCATAAGTTAGAAAAATATATGCTGCAGCATACAGGCCCAGTGATATTAGGAGGCAACTTTAACCTCTTATTGGACCCACAATTGGACCGTACCTCTAAAGCTAAACATAATCCCCTGAAAAAATCTCTTCTTGCTTTAAAAAATATTATGAAAGATTACACATTACAAGATGCATGGAGAGTTAAACATGGTAATCTCAGAGAGTATTCATTTTACAGTAAAAAATATAGCCAGTTCTCAAGAATTGACTTTTTTTTGGTAGATCAATCTCTTTTGGTTAATGTTGCTTCAGTTTCTTACACTCCGGTTGGTCTGTCAGATCACTCAGTGGTCGAGCTAAAAATAATTCTCAAAAATAGCCCTTTAGAATATAGGTGGACACTTGATAGGACCATTTTGTTAAATGACGAGGTTAGAAATAAAATTAAGGAGAGTCTATTAGAATTTTTAAGGTTTAATGAGAACACAGCTTCAGACCAAATTATATGGGACACGTTTAAGTCTTTCCTTAGAGGAATTTATGGTTCTCACATGACTTTAAACAGGAAGCTCGTAAAAGAAAAAGATACTCAAGCACTCAACTTAATTAAAATAAAGGAACAGCAACTTCAACTTGCTGTTTCTAATGATAGAGCTAGTATTCCGGGTCTTGAAAAGGAAATACTAGAATTACAAACAGACTTCAGAGCTAGAGCCGAAAAAATAATTAAAGATAAGTGGGAGGTCAGTAAGCTTCGCAATTTTGAATATGGCGAAAAATGTGGTTCCCTGTTAGCCTGGAAGGCTAGGACGGACAGGAGCAGAAATAATATTAACTCTTTAACACAGCGTGGCACTGGATTGCCTTTAACAGAGGACATAGAGATTAAAAGAGAGGCTAGAATTTTTTATGAAGAATTATACAAGGAGAAGAATATTCGAGGGGTGGAAGAATTGGATAATTGGTGGGTTTCGAGAGAGTTGCCACAGCTGAGCGATTCAGATAAAGCTTTTTTAGCTACTGAGATTACAGGGGGCGAGGTTAGGTCACAACTGAAAAAGATGGCTAGAAATAAGGCCTCTGGCCCTGACGGACTCCTGACCGAGGTCTATAAAGATAATATTGAAGAAATGTTGGCCCCACTACAGAGACTCTTTAACACAATATTTATTCAGGGAGAGCAAATTCCATCCTCTTGGTCAGATGCCACAATTTCTTTGATAGTTTTTTTTTTTTTTTTGGAGTTCAAATCTGCTTTACGTGTCACACAGCTTGTCGTGCCCACAACCCGGAGGCAGGCAGCGAATAGGCGCAGGAGTGTACACAGCCTTAGTGTCGGCATCCCGGAGGCCCGACGGCATTACATGGGAGAAATGAAGTGGGGTAGCGCCACCGATGTGGTACGGCAGAAAAGGATGAACAGCAGCAGAACAGTGTTTTTCATCGGAGATAAAAGAGAGTTCTTCCCTCTCCGTTTTTTTGGGGGGGTTTACAACATCTTAACAAAACAACCCAACAATGTAGTAACGAAGAGGCAAGTCATGCTACATGGTGAATGAAGCAGCAGTGAGCAGGTGTGGCATGCTATGTGTGCAGAGGTGTGTATGTGAGTGTGTGCAAGTCCCAGTCGTCCCAGCAAGAGGATCTCTATAAGCCAGAAGCCAGGTTAGGTATGGAGTCCCAGAGGGTCAGCCTGCAGTGGGTGTCATGTCATAGGGTAGGTAGGGCACATACGGTCCGCGTGTAAGTAATAGGGAGTAATGGGAATCTAAGGTAGTAGAGCCATGGTGTGGGCTTCGCATGGGGTCGGGGGGGTCAACGAGTGTACAGTGGTCGGAACTGGGGGGTACTCCTGCTGGACAGCACAAGGAGGAGGCATGCACGCTGAAATAGGATCCCCAGCCAGGTCCAGTATTGGAGCAGTGCGCTAATCTATGATGGGTCTGTCACCCGCCGGGTTCGTGTCTTCTGAGCGTGTAAGTAGATACCGCACCAGTGGATCCCAAATGTCACCGGGGCGACACGAAATAGGCAACAGTTCAGCAAATGTCGCGTGTTGCTCTTGGCAATAAGTTAAGTCGCCCAGCCAATCCTTAAATCTGGGCGCTCTGCCCCTTCCCCACCGGCACGCCACGCGTCTCCTGGCCAGCAGGAGTGCAGTGTCAATGAATTTTCGGCAGGATCTGGGAAATCGTACCGAGTCCCCAAGCAGGGCCACCAATGGATCAAGAGGTACGGGCTCTTCAACCATCCCAGCAAGAGCATCCAACACCTGTTGCCAGTAGGTCGCCACCTGAGGGCAAGCCCACGCCAAGTGGAGGAAGTCAGCACCAGCAACATGGCAACGTTCACAGCGGTCGTCATCAGTCAGTCCGAAACGCCGCTTCCTCGCCGGCGTGTAATATACTCGCTGCAAGTATTTATAATGGATAATCTTTAGTCTGCTGCTGGCAGAAATGCGAGATGTGAGCGCGCAGCAGCGGTGCCACTGCTCGTCTGATATGTCGATTGCGAGTTCGGTAGCCCAGCGCATCCGCGCATTGGATTCCGGTATCTGGGCAGTTCCCCTGAGTTGTCGATAAAGGCCGGAGACCAGGTGGGCTCCGTCCTGTGAGCTCAATAAAAAGTGTAGCGGTGGCAGGGTGTCGGGCTCGTTGGGAAATTCTGGCAGTATGTCTCTCATCCCCGCCCGCAGCTGCACATAGTAGAAGAGGTCGAGGGGAGTGCGGTCATGTTCAGCAAAGAACAGGTCTGCTGACTTGAAGGTGCCATTGGAGAACAGATCTCCCCAGCTAGAGACTCGTAGCTTTGCACAGAGGTTGCGAAAGCCCAGTTCCCCCAAGAGGGTGAGATCAGGGTGATGCGCGAGCGGTTTTTTGGGTGAGTAAAGAAGTTTACAAGCCAAGCCCTTGGCGATGTGGCACCATGCGTCCAATGTGCAGGAGACCGACGTATGTGGTGTGGTAATGGCAGATTCAGAACAATGAAGCAAGCCATTGAGCGGGAGAGGATGTACGATCCAGACCTCCACCGCTACATGCGGCATAAAGGGAGTAGGAGCCATCCAGTGGTAGGCAAAATGCGCCTGCGCACATTGATAGTAGGCTTCGAAATCAGGAACATCGAAACCTCCTTTTTCATAGGGGGGTAATGGTGGACCACTTAAGTCGGGGGTTCCTGCCACCCCAAAACAGCCGTCGCAGCTCCGAACGCAGGGTTCAGAAAAAATTAGCGCCAGAGTAGTAAGGTATATTAAGAAAGAAGTACAGAAAGCGGGGGAGCACCACCTTTTTTATGAGCGACGCTCTCCCAGCCATGGATAGAGGCAGGGTGATCCAGCGGTCCACTGAAGCAATCAGTTTGGTTATCGCTACCCCGTAGTTGGATCGCAGTGTCTCGTCCCTGTCCCGCGAAATGCATATCCCAAGATAGCGGAGGTCAGATCGACACCACTCAAGTGGGTAATCGAGGGGGAAATCGGTCACCGCATCGGTCAGGGGGAAGAGCTGCGACTTGGACCAGTTGATATGGACACCAGACATCCCGCCAAACAATACAAACTCCCTAAGTAACGGGTTAAGATATACTTCGGGATGTTTGACATAAAGTGTGATATCGTCCGCGTAGAGGGACACATCAATCTGGCGCTGCAAGCATTGTACTGCGCCGCCGCGATGTAATTGGCGCAGTCGACAGGCAAGAGGCTCAACAGCTATGGCGAACAATAGGGGAGAGAGAGGGCATCCCTGTCTCGTACCCCTGGTCAGTGCGATGGGCTGAGATAGATGACCGTTGATCAATACTCTTGCCATAGGGCGAGTGTACAGCAGGTGGACCCAGGATATAAATAATTTGGGAAATCCCATGCTAGCCAGCACTGAGAACAGGTATGGCCATTCGACGGAGTCGAAGGCCTTGGTTGCGTCGAGGAAAATGGCCGCCACGGGTGTGTCAGGGTGCACCGTGCGGAGCAGGGAGAAGAGCGTGCGAAGGTTGTGGGAAGTGGACCTGCCCGCCACAAAGCCGAATTGGTCGGGCAGTACAAGTCTGGTCATCAACAACGACAGCCGGGTGGCCAAGACCTTGGTAAGGATCTTGACCTCGCAATTTAGGAGGGAGAGCGGACGGTAGGAGTTACAGGATTTGGGGTCCTTATCGGGTTTAAGGAGGGATGTGATCACCACTTCGCGCATGGAACAGGGGAGCACCTCATCGCATAGTGATTCCGAGAAGACCTCGCTGAGTACCGGGGCCATAATGTCGATGTAAGCTTTGTAGAATTCGGCTGGTATACCGTCAAGTCCTGGGGCTTTGCCATTCTTGAGGGACATAATGGCCTCTCGCACCTCATCTAGCTCGAACGGAGCCGCGAGGAACTCCCTATCGCCGTCACTAAGCCAACACAGTGCGACGTCGCTTAGGTAGTCAGTATAGGATACATCAGGCCCCACCGTGGAAGTGTAGAGTGAATGGTAATGCGCCACGAAAGTAGCGAGGATCGCGTCTGAGTCTCGAACAGCAGTGCCAGAGGTGTCGGTGAGTTCTAATATGGTGTTGTGAGCTCGTGGTGGTTGTGTAATTACAGCAAGTGCCTTCCCGGGCCCGTCCCCTTCGCAATATTTGTGGGCCCGCCAGTGTTTGCCCCTAAACTTTGCCTCTCGCGCAGCCTCCTCTTCATAACGCGACAGCTTTTCCCTAAAAGTGGCCTGCAGGCCTGGGTTGGGGTTGGACACCATCCTAAGTTCTAAATCCCGCAAGTCTTTCTCCAATGTGCGAATAGATGCAAGGATAGCGCGTAGGACACCATGGCCTTTGGATATACAATACCCCCTGATTGTGACTTTGAATGCCTCCCATATATGCTCAACAGAGTCTACCGATCCCTTATTCCTAGTGAAGAAATCCGCTATCTCTTCCCCTAGCTCAGTGTGAAATAGGTTATCAAGGAGGATATCAGGGCGAAGTCGCCTTTGCGGCCGAGGACTGTCCCAGCCTGGTGTACGACAGTGTAGCAAGACAGGGCTGTGATCAGAGTATGTCCGCGGCAGGTGACGGACCCCCACCAGTTCCACAGCAACATCCTTTGTGATGAGAAAGTAGTCTAAACGTGCCCAGGTCCCGGTATATGATGTAAAGTACGTGCCTTCCCGCCCCAGGGGGTGCAAGTGTGGCCAGGCGTCCAGTAGTCCGCCCTCCTCAACGATGCCCTCCAGCGCCTCCCTTGCCTTGGCCTTGTAGGTGCAGACCCCATCCGCTCTATCTAGCTGTGGTTGCATCGCCAGATTAAAGTCCCCCCCCAAACCATATGTTTCGATGCAATAGAGAGAATTTTGCCCCAGAGTGTAGTGAAAAAATCTGGTGTGTCGACATTAGGCGCATACATGGACACAAATGTGAAAGTGTCGCGGCCTATCCTGCCCCACAGAAGCGCATATCTGCCCTCCCCGTCAAGTAGGTCTCCAAACTTCTGAAAAGGAACCTTGCGGGCAATGAGGATAGCGACTCCCCTCGAATAGGTAGAATAGGAGGCGAAGGCTCATTCTCGCAAATGACGTACCGCCCTGTGGTGACAGATGTGTTTCCTGCAGCATAGCGACTTGCACGTGATGCCTATCAAGGTATGCAATGACATCTCGACACTTTCTGGCATTATTCAACCCTCTTATGTTCCAGGATAAACAAGTTAATTGCTTGTTAGCTACCGGAGTGGCCATGGATGACACAACAAAAGCCAGAACAATGCCGACCTAGGCAGCATAAATAAACCACCCCCACACCACCAGCACCGGTGCTCACACCAAGGTAAAGTTCAAGCATACAGGCCAAGAGATGATTGCCTCAAAGAAAAAGAGAAACATCCCACCCCACCACCCACCCCAGCATTCCAATCATGCCAGCAGCCAAGCAATCCCACCCAACAACCCACCCCCCTCCCCCCTCCCCCAAGTCAAGTAACATGAACAGCTGAAACGCCAGCAAGTCAAAGGGGATCTCCCAGTGGGGGTAAGACATAGAGAACGCACAGCCACTTCCTAGACCCCAGCCTCGTATCTGTGCCGCCCTCGGTGGAGACTAGGGCCAGGAAAGTGGTCCTTGGTTTACGTTACCACAGGGATGAAGAGTCCATGCAGGGACACTGTCCGTTCGGTCTCTCGTGCCTGTGCATCAATGTTCGGGAAAGCCACAAGCAGCCGCAGGTAGGGTGCGCAATGTAGCGGATATCCGCAGTCAGTCTTCATGAGGCGCCGGGGACAAGTCTGCTCCGTCACGGTCCTCCTCCGCATCGCGGTCCTCCCTGCGCACCCTCCGGAGCGATTTGAGAAAGTCTTCTACTTTCTGAGGGTTGGTGAAGAACCGTTGCTTGCCCTGATGAGTGATGCGTAGCTTTGCAGGGTACAAGAGCGCATAATCGACCTGTGCCTCACGTAGCTTTTTCTTAACCAGTAGGAACTTACGCCGCTCCTCCTGCACCATTGGCGTGAAGTCCGGGTAGATGGAGAAGGTGACTCCATTGTATTGCAGCGATCTTTGAGACCGGGCCGCTCGGAGTGCAGTGTCCCGGTCGCGGTAATTCAGCAGCCGAGCAATGATGGGGCGCGGTGGCAGGCCAGGTTTGGGCATAGGTGCCAAGGAGCGGTGTGCCCTCTCAACAATGAACTGAGGTGAAAAAGCGTCCTCGCCGATGGATCCCTTGAGCAGTTTCTCCACGTACAGTTCCATTCTGCCCGTATCTGTGGATTCCGGCACATTGGTGATCCGTATGTTGTTACGGCGACTACAGGCTTCCAAATCCTCATTTTTTGCCGCTATGATCCGGAGGAGGTTGTCTATCCTGGACAGTTGAGTGGTGTGAGACGTGGCCACGTCCGAGGTATCGGAGATGCGTTGCTCCGCGGCCGTGATGCGTTCCTCATGTCGGTCTACCTTGTGCACCAGTGCGTCCAGCCGTGCGGTGACACCATCAACCTTCTCTACGACAGTGGTGAAGCCCTGTCGCATCTCTTGTATCAGGCTGGACAGGTCAGCGTCCTTAGCTGAGGAGACCGTGGCTTTCAGGGAGGACGTGCTAGGGTCCGGGTCCAGCTGCGTTGACTTCGCGCCCTTCCTCGCGGCATCGAAGCTGAGCTTGGTCTGGCGGTTCTCTGGGCGCACCATGGTGGTGCCGGGATACGACACCCCAGGAGCGTAAAGTGCAGCAGCACTACGGGTCGTCAATCTAGGGCGCTGTCACCAGTATGTAGGGCCACAGCAATAGCAAGGCAGGGCAGTGTCGGGAGAGTTCAGCAATCAATCAATCAATCAATCAAAAACATTTATAGAGCGCACTACCTACCCGTAGGGTCTCAAGGCGCTTGTGGGGGGGGGGGGGGGTGCCGCTACTGCTCGAACAGCCAGGTCTTGAGCTTCTTCCTGAAGGAGAGGTGGTCTTGGGTCAGGCGCAGGTCGGCCGGGAGGGAGTTCCAGGTCTTGGCGGCCAGGTAGGAGAAGGACCTTCCTCCTGTGGTGGCTCTACGGATGCGTGGGACGGCGGCGAGGGCGAGGCTGGCAGATCGGAGGTGGCGTTTGGGAGCGTAGAAGTTGATGCGGTTGTTGAGGTAGCTCGGGCCTTGATCGTGGAGAGCTTTGTGTGCGTGGGTAAGGAGACGGAAGGTGATTCTCTTGTGCAGGTCTCTTAGGTGTCCGGAGATGTGGCTGTGTCGTGGGATGTCGAGGATGAGTCTGGCTGAGGCGTTCTGGATGCGCTGGAGTCTCTTCTGGGTCTTGGCGGTGGTTCCGGCATAGAGTGCGTTGCCGTAGTCCAGTCGGCTGGTGATGAGGGCCTGGGTGACGGTCTTCCTGGTCTCCGTGGGGATCCACCAGAAGATCTTCTGAAGCATGCGCAGGATGTTGAAGCACGACGAGGAGACGGCGTTGACTTGCCTGGTCATGGAGAGGGAGGAGTCCAGGATGAAGCCCAGGTTGCGTGTGTGGTTCGTTGGTTTGGGTGCGGTGCCCAGGGTGGGGGGCCACCAGGAGTCGTCCCAGGCGGAGGGCGAGGAGCCCAGGATGAGGACCTCCGTCTTGTCTGAGTTCAGTTTCAGGCGGCTCGTCGTCATCCACTCGGCTACCTCTTTCATCCCTTCGTGCAGGTGGGCTCTGGCGGCGGCGGGGTCGTTGGTCAGGGAGAGGATCAGCTGGGTGTCGTCGGCGTAGGAGATTATGTTGAGGTTGTGTTGGCATGCGATGGCCGCGAGGGGGCTCATGTAGACGTTGAAGAGAGTAGGGCTCAGCGAGGATCCTTGAGGGACGCCGCAGATGACTTCGTGGCCTCTGACTTGTGCGGTGGTAGGCGGACTCTCTGTGTTCTTCCGTCGAGGAAGGAGACGATCCATTCCAGTGCCTTCTCCTGGATTCCGACGTTGCTGAGGCGCTGCACTAGGGTGCGGTGGCAGACCGTGTCGAAAGCCGCGGAGAGGTCTAGGAGGATGAGGGCCGCTGTTTCTCCGTTGTCCATCAGGGCGCGGATGTCGTCGGTGGCGGCGATGAGGGCGGTCTCGGTGCTGTGGTTGGCACGGAATCCGGACTGCGATGGGTCGAGGGATCCATTCGTCTCGAGGAAGGCGGCCAGCTGTTTGTTGACGGTCTTCTCGATGACTTTGGCTGGAAACGGGAGTAGAGAGATGGGGCGGTAATTCTTGAGCTCGGTGGGGTCCGCTGTTGGTTTCTTGAGTAGAGCGCTGAGTTCGGCGTGCTTCCAGCTCTCGGGGAAGGTGGCGGTGTCGAATGAGGTGTTGATAATGTCCCGCAGGTGGGGTGCGATGACAACGTCGGCTTTGTTGAAGACGTGGTGAGGGCAGGGGTCGGTCGGAGATCCGGAGTGGACGGAGTTCATCATGCGGACGGTGTCTTCGGTGTTGACCGGGGTCCAGGCGCGGAGGGTGGTGGTGGGTTGCGTTGCTGCGGTCGTGGCGTGCGTCGGTTGAGTGCTGAAGCTGTTGTGTATGTCCGTGTATGTCCGCGATCTTGTTGTGGAAGTAGGAGGCGAGGGAGTTGCAGAGGTCTTGCGATGGGGTGATGTCGTTGTTTCCGGCGTTGGGGTTGGAGAGCTCTTTCACGATCTTGAAGAGTTCCTTGGTCCAGGATCCAGGCGGTGAAGGCACGGGGGCCTGGTGGGTCCATGCAGGCCCTGCGCAGTCTGGTGGCTGGAAGGGGGGCGGTGAAATTCCAGCAGCGATGGTGGTGGGGCCCAGCCCGTGAACACTGCTGTGGGGAATGGCGGCGCGGCAGGCCTAGGCAAGTGTCAAAGGCAGGACGGCCGAGGTGTAGCGGGGGTGTGCCTCGCAGGTGTGGCGGTCAATTTGGGCCGCCTGCAACAAGTCCGGCCCGCACAGCACAGCCAGGAAACAGCAGAGCAATGTCAGGTGAGTAGATGGGGAGCGTGGAAGGGCCCCAGCCCTTTCCCCACGGAAGGTGCGGCTGTTCTGTAACGAGGGGCAGCGTCCCAAGATCCGGCGCAAAGTAAGTAGCTAGGGCCGGCAAAGGCCTGATGCAGGATCGGCAGCAGGCTCGAGGGTCCAGTCCTGATAGGCAGCCACCCCGCCGGCAGTATACTGGCCTGTGCCGCCCTTCACCAATCGGGCCCGGCACCTCTCAGGGACCAGGCAGGCTGTGTAACGTCCGCCCCCCGGCAGCCCGCAGCAACGGAGGCAGCATCAGTTTCCCCGACGGGGGCAGAGAGAGCAGCAGGGGGGCAGGGAGGGTCTCCGCAGCACCAGGCAGGCCGCTCCTCACCTCCGCCTCAGGTCCGCCGGCGATGAGCCGTCCAGGGGTCCGCCAGCCGCTGAGGGGAGAGGCCTAGTTCCTCGTGGTAATCCCCGGCCCAGCGTAGTACTGCAGTGCCGGCCGCATGTACTCCTCCGCACCAGAGCTGTCGTCGGCGATATTTCAATGAGGCACTGCTCCGGCTCCAATTCTCCCAGCGGCACCAAACATGGACCGAGGGTAGAGACAAGTGTCCTGCTGCGAATCACCAGGAATGTAAGCCGATATGGACCCCGTGGCAGAGGATAACAGTAGGATAATGTCCCAAGGAGCGGCAGCTGCGATACTAAGCGGCCATTCCGCTTGTGCGCCCTCTAGCACCCCCATTTCTTTGATAGTTAAACCAAACAAAGACCCGAAAAAGATTGAGTCATATCGACCGATTTCGCTTTTAAATTCCGATTCAAAAATTTACTCTTGTATTTTGGCGTCAAGGTTAGCTAAAATAATCAAATCTATTATCCACCCAGACGAGAGACCAGGTCAACAACTGAATGAACTGACCTTTCAAGTCATCGGAGCGATAGACGTTGCAATTGAAAATAAGGCACAGCTTACCATTGTAGCGATAGACGCTGCTAAGGCATTCGATCAAGTAAACTGGCTTTTCTTATGGAGGACGATGACAAGATTTGGTTTTCCAGAGGTTTTTATTAAAGGAATTGAAACTTTATATATGGGTCCCAGGGCAAAAATTCTGGTTAACTGTAGTTTGTCTGAATGGCTGAATATCTCCAGAGGAACAAGGCAGGGGTGCCCCCTATCTCCCCTCTTATTTGACATTTATATTGAGCCCTTTGTTTGCTCCCTGAGACAGGACCTAGAAATTAAACCATTCATAATAGGAGACCTGGTGCTCAAGACAGCTGTTTATGCCGACGATCTCCTCCTCTATACGTCTAATCCAGAGGAGGCAATACCAAGATTATTTGAACTGGCTGAGGATTTTGGTAAAGTATCAGGGTACAGTATTAATAGAGATAAAACCGACATAATGAGTTGGAATAATCCTGTCCCTATCCCAGAAGCAAAATCTAAAATCAGATATTTGGGGATCCATCTTACCCATAATTTGGAAGAAACCCCTAAGACTAGTAGGTTAATAGTTGTAAAGGAAGTTAGAAAACTTTTGACTAGATGGAACACTCTACCTTTATGGAGTAGGTGGTGTATGCAGCAACTGCAGGTACATCCCCCAATCAGGCACTCCTCGGGTGTTCAATGATTTGATTCACAAAGTCAATGAAGTTTCATTATTTATTCAATGTTTTTCTTCATGCGATTTTCTAGAAACCTGATATTGGCAGCATATCGGTCAGAATAGCATTATTCCATTAGTTAGATACATGAACTCTTCTCCAATGCATTTCGGGCGGAGATGCCCTTTGCCACGGAGTGCTGAAGAGGAAGACAAAGGAGGTAGGGTGAGGGGTGGGTAGACGGCTGGCGTTTTATGGCAATTATTAGTGTCTATCAGTGAGGGAATAGGCGTAGATAAATCGGAAAGGTATGAAAGGTGCACGATAATCAACGTGAAGGGAGGGGGGTGAAGGGGGTTTAACGCGTGGAGAAAAGGGTGAAAAAGTCTAAGCGCGGAGTGCGCTACGGGACTAGACTTACTTCATGCTCAAGCATAGCGGAGTTCGCTGTACAACGGTTGCGGAGTCGGAGTGGGAGTGGTTGTGGGAGGGATATATACGTGTCTGAAGTTTGAACCGAGTGAAAAGGGTGGGTAGAAAGAGGACTAAAGGTGGAAAGGTAAAGCGGCCATATTGTAACAGTGTATACATACTTGGGGTTGTGAAGTGAAAGCGACGGGTAGAAGAAAGGGAATAGGGAGCAATGCAAGCAAATTAACATCAACATGCGTACATATTACAGATGACAACTGTATTCAATGCGATTGTTAAGACCAAATGGTTTTAGAGTCTGTAATCGATAAATCCATTCTAGTTCTCTCTTTAACAGTAGCTTGTGGTTGTCAGTTCCTTCTCTTTTGGTAAGAATTTCCAAAACTATGAATTTGAGTTGTGTGATTGTGTGGCGTGATTCAGCAAAGTGCATGGCAATGTTGGATTTCTCCAGTTTTAGACGTATGTTGGATTTATGTTCATTTAAACGTGTTTTTATTTTACGTTCAGTTTTTCCAACATATAGTTTTCCGCAGGGACATTTCAAGGCGTAAATTAAGTTCATCGAGTCGCATGTGGCATCAACGTGTAATTTAATCGCATGGCCCTTCATTGGATGTTGGATGATGTTGCCTTTGATAACATTGTTGCAATGATTACAATTTAAACAAGGCTGGGTTCCTCGGTGTTGTGAGATAGCTGAAGTGGGTTTGGTAAGAATCTCCTTGATGTTTTTACTTCTGGTGTGGGCAAATAAAGGAGGTTTTTCAAAGATGCCCCGGAAATCAGGTTCCATCTGTAAAATGGCCCAGTGTTTTAGTATAATTCTCTTGTAGGTAGAACTGGCTGTAAAGAATTTGGACACTAGTACAATGCGTTGTTCCTTCTCTTTCCTGATTTTTAGTAGACATTCTTGTCTAGAGATCTTTTCAACTCGACTTTCGGCTTCTTGTAGAACTTCCTAGGGGTAACCTCGGTTAAGGAAACGTTCATGCATTTGGTTGATGCGTGTTGTCAATGTAAGCTCGTCAGAAACAATGCGTTTCACGCGCAACATTTGCGAAAAAGGTAAGTGTTTCTTCAGGGAGCCTTGATGGAAGCTGGAGAAATGCAAGGTGTTATTGCGATCCGTGAAAATCTCTAGACAAGAATGTCTACTAAAAATCAGGAAAGAGAAGGAACAACGCATTGTACTAGTGTCCAAATTCTTTACAGCCAGTTCTACCTACAAGAGAATTATACTAAAACACTGGGCCATTTTACAGATGGAACCTGATTTCCGGGGCATCTTTGAAAAACCTCCTTTATTTGCCCACACCAGAAGTAAAAACATCAAGGAGATTCTTTCCAAACCCACTTCAGCTATCTCACAACACAGAGGAACCCAGCCTTGTTTAAATTGTAATCATTGCAACAATGTTATCAAAGGCAACATCATCCAACATCCAATGAAGGGCCATGCGATTAAATTACACGTTGATGCCACATGCGACTCGATGAACTTAATTTACGCCTTGAAATGTCCCTGCGGAAAACTATATGTTGGAAAAACTGAACGTAAAATAAAAACACGTTTAAATGAACATAAATCCAACATACGTCTAAAACTGGAGAAATCCAACATTGCCATGCACTTTGCTGAATCACACCACACAATCGCACAACTCAAATTCATCGTTTTGGAAATTCTTACCAAAAGAGAAGGAACTGACAACCACAAGCTACTGTTAAAGAGAGAACTAGAATGGATTTATCGATTACAGACTCTAAAACCATTTGGTCTTAACGATCGCATTGAATACAGTTGTTATCTGTAATATGTACACATGTTGATGTTAATTTGCTTGCATTGCTCCCTATTCCCTTTCTTCTACCCGTCGCTTTCACTTCACAACCCCAAGTATGTATACACTGTTACAATATGGCCGCTTTACCTTTCCACCTTTAGTCCTCTTTCTACCCACCCTTTTCACTCGGTTCAAACTTCAGACACGTATATATCCCTCCCACAACCACTCCCACTCCGACTCCGCAACCGTTGTACAGCGAACTCCGCTACGCTTGAGCATGAAGTAAGTCTAGTCCCGTAGCGCACTACGCGCTTAGACTTTTTCACCCTTTTCTCCACGCGTTAAACCCCCTTCACCCCCCTCCCTTCACATTGATTATCGTGCACCTTTCATACCTTTCCGATTTATCTACGCCTATTCCCTCACTGATAGACACTAATAATTGCCATAAAACGCCAGCCGTCTACCCGCTCCTCACCCTACCTCCTTTGTCTTCCTCTTCAGCACTCCGTGACAAAGGGCATCTCCGCCCGAAATGCATTGGAGAAGAGTTCATGTATCTAACTAATGGAATAATGCTATTCTGACCGATATGCTGCCAATATCAGGTTTCTAGAAAATCGCATGAAGAAAAACATTGAATAAATAATGAAACTTCATTGACGTTGTGAATCAAATCATTGAACACCCGAGGAGTGCCTCATTGGGGGATGTACCTGCAATTGCTGCATACACCACCTACTCCATGATTCTTTCGGTGTTTGACGGAAAACACCACCCCTGAGAGCACCCTAAAACTAGTGAAAAATAGTTTTGAACCTCTAATCAACCCGTGCAGTGCACCACCTACCTCCTTTTGTTTTACACTCTACCTTTAAACATCTATGGTAGGGTGAACCTAGTCAGAATGATAATCCTGCCAAAGGTTACCTTTCTATTTAATTCTATTCCCCTGATCTTTAACAAAAAAGACATTTCTAACTTGCAAGGGAGGATTGGATCTTTTATCTGGGCTACTAAGTCTCCCAGAATAGCCTGGAAGAAGTTGAGGAGGGGACTAAAACTTGGCAGGTTGGCACTCCCAGATCTACTCCTTTATTGCTACGCCTTCCAATTTAAAAACTTTAGACTGTTAGCTAACAAGTTGGACTCTACCTCACATGGCAGACTCTTTCAGGCCATGCTACTAGACCTTCCATATAGTTCAGACTTTTTTCTTTTTAAGTTTGGAGACCAGATGTACTTCAAAAAAATTTGTGTAAAGCTCCTACGGACAGCCCTAGATAACTGGCAATCGATGCGAAACATTTTGGACATCCCTTATCATCACTCTCAGGCTCCAATATGGGATTCCCCCGGTACTCCGGAATGCTTAACGGATCAACCAGCTCTTCCGTTGAGGAAAGCCGGCCTTATGAAATGGGGGGACCTTTGTAATGGTTCGACATTATTAAGTTGGGAAACCCTATCAAGCCTAACGGGGGGCACTATCACAAGATTTAAGTTTTATCAGTTGTCTGCTTGGTGGGGAAGTCAGAATTGGAATACAGAAGAAGAGAGTTTTCAGTTCGAATCAATAAGTAGGGTGAAGGGATGGAAGGGTGAGGTAGCGGAGTGGTACAGGATCTTAATGGGAAGTAAAGATAACCAAGAGGCTGAAATAATCAAGTTGTGGGATACCTCTACAGTGCAGACTTCAGGTGATATACTAAAAGTCTGGAGAAACTCTTTTATAATTTCCCAAAAAATTATTAAACCATCAAATTCAAGAAGAAACCACCTGTTTACAGCATACAGGGCTTATTGGACTCCGGCGAAACTTTCAAAAATTTCAACAGTACTGTACTCTTGTCCACGATGTAAGTTTCCAGCAGCAGATGATAGTCATATGTTCATCGAATGCCCTGAAATAGGTAGCTATTGGAGACAGGTGTGTGTATTTCGGCAAGAGGTATTGTCAACACCAATTGTGTGCACTTCCAGACTAGTTTTCTTTGTTTTTTTGTCGGAATATGATATAAACAGTTGTATATCATAGTTTATTTTCTATGTGGTTGTTATTGCTAGAAGGGAAATCTGTAAAGAGTGGAAATCAGAACACCCACCAGAATTTGTGGACTGTCTCAGGAATATCATGGCGGTGAGCAGACTAGATATACTGTAAAGTCTGTAAAGCTTTGGTCTGCCTTAAAAATATGGTGTGAGAAATAATAACCAAAGTCCAATGATTATGTCAGAGGTTAAGTGGTCCCGTCCTCCCTATGTGGCAAGTAACATCGTGAAAGGGAGTAGGACTGGAAACGACCTTACCTCTGGGCAATCTTCTCCGGCTATCCACAAACTCCAGGGCAGGAAAGGTTGGTTTGTGTCAGGGGCCCGAAGTACGCCCATTTAGAGCTAATATCTACTAGTGGCATATATGAGGACAAAAAAAAACAAAAAAAACAAAAAAAAACATCACAGTGTTGATGAGTGCACGTTGTACAGTGCTCCACAATCCATTATATGATTGCCTATGTAGGAAGCACAACATTTTACAATAGTAATCAGACTTCAGTCTGGAACTCAGAGGAACATTGTAGCCTGTGGGAATGCAAATGATGAAGTTAAGCCGAGTAATATATATGATTGTAAGTTAGTAACTGGTTCCTCTGGTGAGCCATAGAGTTGGTCATACAGGGAAAGGACCTTGTCAGCCAGTAGCTCCAGCTCTTCTGGAGAGAAGGCAGGGCCCCTCTCACCTGCTTGGCCTGGCATGATTGCTTTCCAAGGGTGGCAAACAGCTGCTAATGTAGAGGAGGTGATGATAGCAGCAGTGTTAGAAGGCAAGTGAGTTATTTTTCAAACTGCAGCAAACATGTATGCCACATGCGCAGTCATCAGCATAGACGGACACTGCCATTAGCCCGTTACAGTCACAATCAAAAACATTAGCCTACGGCTGTGTCAGTCATGGATGAAAAAGCCCACCATGTGGTTGACTTCTGCTGGTGGCGACATGTTATGAATGTCCAATATGCGAGGTCAGGCATCTGCCATTTTAGCGGTTGGAAGTTAGTGTTGATGACTGTTAGGTACGTCAGAACCAGTCATGTTCTGCCGTATGACTTTCGGTTTACTTTTCATATATGTTACTGTGGACACTGTGACCAATGTTTTAAATTATTTTCACTGCACACATATGTACCCTGGGAGAGAGAGGAGACGTCAACCTCCAGTATGCTGCCCATTTCCAGACCTTCCAGATTTCCAGAACGGGATATCATCAAGAATTATTTGCTTGAATAGGGAAACTGTGCTGTATTTATGTCATTAGTTGGATACTGATCTTCTTCCTCAAAACATTATTCCTACATGTATCCCACCAATTGTGAAACTTATGGCAGCATTGCAATTGATGGCCACAGGTTCCTTTCAATGCACTGTGCCTACATCTGGTGGTATGTCACAACCATTGTTCAGTGGTGTATTACAAGACGTGCTTTCAGCCATGATGACACACATTGACATCAACATCCAGCTCCCCAGATGTGAGAATTTAGCCACTGTGAAGGTTGACTTCTATGAGTTCGGTAACCTCCCATATGTGGTTGGGGCCATTGATGGCACACATATTGCCTTTGTACCACCGTAAGCCAGGGAACAAGGTTACTGTAACAGGAAGTACTTCCATTCTGTCAACATGCAAGTTGTCTGCCTACCAAATTTGTATATCTCAAATGTCTGTGCCGGGTTCTCAGGCTCAGCCCATGATTCCTTCATACTGCAGAACAGCACCATACACTGGCAACCTTGACAACTACTACCGGAGAGGGCGTGGCTCCTTGGCAAGTATGAACTGTCCTAACTTTGTGTGGATAATGTCAGGTAGCAGACTCAGAAAGTGTGTAACTTATTGTTGCACTTATGTCTGTCTTTCATCTAGGAGACTCAGTGTATCCCAGCCATCCATGGTTGTTGGCACTGCTCCAACAATGCCACGGGAAGTCTACTTCAATTAAGTCCGTGGAAGGACACAGCGGGCAGTAGTGTGGGCTTTTGGGCTCCTGAAGGCCAGTTTTAGATGTCTGGACAAGACTGGGGAGCTCTTGTCTACTCACCCAGGAAGGTGTGTTAAATCATCGTGGCCGGCTGCATACTCTGCAATATCGCCTTATGAAGGAACATCCCTTATATCGTAGATGGAGCACATGAAGTGCCACCAGGTGAGGATCTTAAAATGGCAAATGATGATGACTGTGGTGAAGAGTAATGGCTGACTTGCATCAAAGTCTCATCAACAACTTTTTCTCATGAGTGTTAGTATTTTGTGACATGTCATCATGACTTTGTTACAGCAACTCTTGTGATAATATGAGGAGCATGTTAAGGTACAATGTTAGGAAGGTCAAGCCCTGGAAAATCCAGCTGAAAGGTGCTTGTAGAAGAAGGTTTTGACACATGTTCATTTTGTTTCTGTTGCTTAGTTCAGCTTTCACTTTTTGACATGGACTGTGTTCTCCAGACAATGGCTATGTGAATTGTCTTATATGTATGGTTTGATAGCTAATGTCTTTGTTTTGCTCTGTTTTAGGTGCCTTCACCATGGCATCTTCATTTGGACTTTTCAGAGTTGTGACATTTGTGGGTATATGAGGCTGTTTGGAAGTACAAAGGGGACATGGGTTGTTCCTGGGAATGCCTGTCACAGACTTTGGGTGAACAAATCTTATACCAAGACAGCTTGCATAGTGATAGGATGGAAGTTATGAGGAATCCATTGGACGTGTACCTCACCGTGTTGTGGTCCTAATGCAAATTGTGTGCTATCATGTGCTTCAACAAAACCTTGTTGTGGGGGAAATCATGCTAGTCTTCCTTCACATTGGCAAAATCCTCATTGTTTGTAAAGTGTATGTGCATGTTGAGGTGTCTCTTCATTGTAGGGCAAAGTGCATGGCGCACACCACTGAAATTGTTGTGAAATTTTCACCAGATGCGGCAACACTGGATTGGAATGATCCTGTGATCACAAAATGTAGTACTGCCACATGACTTTCTATTTGTGTTATTGATTTGGGATTCCTTTTGTGGGCTACGTGATATGACTACAGCTGATGATATTGACCATTTTAATTTTGCCTATTCAATAGGAAATTAAGTCATATGTGATATGCTATGTTTCTGACATAAAGCTAGCCTATTGTTGGAACAATTGAATAAAGATGGTATATGGGAATACACTTGTATGTAAGTGTTGGTGATACATGGCTGTGATCCTAAGCTAAACATTGTATACATGCAACATATTCATGCTTACACAAGTTTATATTTTTGGCATTGTAAAGTTCAGATGGGAGTACATATATAATTGCTAAATGTAAGATATACTACAGCAGGCAATGAGTTTCTGACTAGTGAATTTATTGCAGTGAACATAAACATTGTGCAAAACCAAACAGGGAAAACCAAAAGTGAAGAAGTCAGTCATGGTGAATGAAACCGTAGTTGTAGATTCCAAATTGTTTGAAGTCCGTTGTCCAAAATACTACTCCCATCAGAAAGGTAAATGTGTCCAGAAATAGTCCACAGACTGAATGTGTTAAACACACAGGAGGAAATTAGATGCAAAATTTATTTTTGGTGATAGTGGAGGTCTTGCCATCCACACCTCCTGGATGATATGTGTGGACGTCCCAGTTTTGTCGGTGCGGGGGATCCAAGGCTGCGGGGAAAGAGGTGTCTGTAGGTGTCTCTTCCTCTGGCAGGGCCTCCCTTCCTGTGGCTGCCAGAGATGTTGATGGGCCCGATGTTGTTGGACCACATAAAGAGGTAGGTGGTGCTGGAAAAGCCCCGAACAGGTATGTGAGTATGTCCTGCAACACTACTATGAGAGAGCCCATGTTGGTTTTATGGAGCTGCATCTCATGGTATATGTCCCTATGCAGCTTTTTGACCTCCTGCAATTCGGTTGGTACCTGGCCCATCATGCCTTGGGAGTCCTGATAGGCTCCCCAATACTTGGTTGATGGTGGCCTGTGTGTGAGTGGCCCCAGTGGGCTCTCTCAGCCAGCACACAGTATGCCTCTTACGACCCATACCCCCACAAGACTGTTCCTGTAGCCCAGATTTGCCTATCCCACTGGGTCCTGGCTCCTCTGTAGATGGGCTGGTGATTGTCACCTCAGGATGCAGGTCTGGGGGACACACAATGGATTGTGCCAGGTACACAGCTGGGGGGACTGAGGTTGACTCTGCTGTTACAGCTAGGGTGGGAGATGTTGGCATGGGCACAGTGAGACTCACAGTTGCTGTCTGCCCAGGCTGACCACATGGACCAGCACCATTATCCACGTCAAGATCTCCAGAAGTGTTGTCATCACTGAGGGCTTGATCCTAGGGTGGAATGGGAGTCTCTTCAGCAGGCAAGCTCTTACCAGGTGCTCTACCAGATAAACCTGTTGTGAAATAGAGAACTTTGTTATTGGTGGAAGTGTGCTATCTCCATTTGGAGACATTAAATACATGTACTTGAATTAAGCAGCTCATTAGATGTCCCAAGAAGTTGAATTTTGGATTAAGGAATAAACATGACATCTTCCAAAAATGTAAGGCAACACAGTGGAGAGGTAACGTTTATTAGACTATTCCAAGGCTTACGTGTGTACAAAAGAGGTGATCACTAACCCTGGGCATAGGACTACGCTATGCTTGCTTAGTTTGCGCAACTACGCGCTACGCGAATTGCACGTAGCACAGTGCAAAAACACGTAGCGTAGCAGGCATTTTTTGCTTGCTACGCGCCCCTCAATGTGAAGTTGACAACCGCGAGCGAGCAAAATATCATCCCAGCGAGACTTTTTCCTCATTCGTGATCAGCAACATCAAGTTGCTGATTGCGAGCATGGACAATAAACCTCCCGGCGAGATTCTCAACACGTGGAGGTCAGGTTTCTCATTGCAAGTGGTCGCGTATGCTCTCGACCGCTCGCAATGATAAACTACCAGTCCGCCTTCAGAAAAGTTGCTGCTCGAGTACAAATCTACTCGAGCGGCAGGAAACGACTGCTTGCACTGTGCAAGATGCGGTTGGCAATGATTGCACAGTGCGGACAAGCATCCGGCACTGTGCAATCAGTGCGCACAGCATTTTGCACAGTGCACTACGCAGTTTACGTAGCTTGCTTAGTATGAAGTGCACTTCGCGTAGCGATGCGTAGCGCTACTACGCGACCTTCACCCAGGGTTAGTGATCACACAACTTGGTAGCATATTTAGTATTAGTCATCATGTGACCAGTGCAGAGTCAATGGGTCACCTGCCACTTCTAATTAGTTGCGTTACCTTCATGCCTTGCAAATATTTGAGCTACACACTTTGGATTGTGTAGCTCATTAAATAAATTGTTTCAGTTGAGGAGACCAGGACAACATAAAGCTAAGTAGGCAGACATGTCTCAGAGTACAGCATTGTATGTAGATTGCTCAGTCCATGAGAATTAGACATCACTTGTAATTTGTCAGGCATGTGAGTATGGGGAGTTTTGAGTCACAGAAACAGGGCCTAATGGTAGTTGTAGTCATTTCAGTCTCTACTTGACAACACTTCCATAATGGTTAACTCCATGAGCAATGAACACCAGTTGTAATCTGTCAGACAAGTGAGTATGGGCAAAATCACAATTTCATCTTGTTTTGAGTTGCGGAAACAGGGTCTCATAGTAGCTGTATGAAAGATTTGAAAAATGGTTAACTAGATGAGAAATGAACATTAGTTGTAATATGTCAGACAAGTGAGAATAGTCAAAATCACAATTTCATCTTGTTTTGAAACAGGGCCTCATTGTAGTTGTAGTCATTTCAATCTCTACTTGTCAACACATGGAACATGATTACTGTTACATACCTGTTGTCAAAATGCAGTTGGGATGAACCATACATCTACATATTAACACATATGGGTCCTGGAATTACATTTTTATAGTAATACACTTACAGACACCATTCCAACAAGTGGCTTGTAATGGAGATTGATACATGTGTTTTAATATGCAACAATCCACATTAACACAGACAAACCTACATCTCTGATACTTTGAGGATTGCATGTTAGGAAACTAGGTACAAAACACAGTGGAAAAAGCCAAGTAGGGAACAAACAGGACATTAAAGTATTGTGACAGTCAGTCAGGTGTGAATTACCAGACTCCACTCCGCCGGGTTTTCCTGTCAAACCCTCAGAATGTAGAATGGCAAAGACCTTCTACTCCCAGGGAAACAGATGTATTGGGGCACTGGGAGGACCACAGTCAGTCTTCTGGGCCTCCGTGTGTTGCTTGGAGTTCAGGGAACGCACCATCCCATCAGGTCATTCCATCTCTTCCTAATTTCCTCCTGTGTGAGCAGGGTGATACCTACAGCAATCAATCTGTTGACTATTCTAGACCACATTTCCTTTTCTTAGAGCAGGATGTTGGACTTCGGCTCTAAACAATTGTGCCTCTGCTCTTATGATTTTATCCAGCATAACTGACAACTCAGTCTCTGGAAAACATGTATTTTTTGCCGTGACATAACTCCAAATTAAAGTACGAGACAATGGAAAAAAAACAAGGGAGGTGAGAAAAATGTGCAACAAAAGTGTGCAGAGATTGATAAAAGGAATGGGGTCTAAAAAGGCTGCCTTCTTTCACTAGAAATTGGGTTCTGACTTGTTGTGCTGCAGTGGAGTGGCTGAGGACCATGGTCTGAAATGAAGTGTGCTTCATAGTGGGATTTGTAGGTGTATCCACTTGGACAATGGACATCATGTGTGTTGTAATCATATCCATCTAATTGCCAATGTTGTGTTGCTTTGCTGAGAGTGTACTGTGGTGGACTACCACAGTTTGGGAACTGCCGCAAGGAGACTTCCAGTACAACTGTGTTTTGGTAATCGGCCTGCTGTGCGGGTGAGACAAACTCCGTCGACCCGATCAATAGTTCAGGCTGCATGCATCATAGTAGGGCGGGCAGAAGACCGCCGACTCAGAGGTCTTCTGAGGATGCAGTAGTATGGAGGTAAGATTGCCAAACCCGTAAACAGGCACTTATTGTTCCAGGTGAAATTTGTTAATTTATGTTTCAGAGTTTCAATGGTGGATTTTGTGAACTGTAAGGGGAACATTCACATTAGCATAGGAGATGTGACATAACATTAATTTTGATTTATACATATATGAATGTATATGGTATTCATATAGTGAGTACCTAAATGAAAGGCAGCACTTTGCAGTACAGGATCAAAGGCACAGTCAACATGTGATAAGAGGAGTAGCTGACTGCTACTGCATCATGGTGAGGTGTTCTTCAAGAGGTGAGTATTCACCCTTTTCTGAACATGTATCAGCGCTAAGGCAGTTATACTGGGTGAGAGCTATTGGTCCAGGTTCACATGCATAGAAGAAAAAGGTCTGTTGTCTTGTTTTTTTCTGTTTTGCAATTCTTTGTCCCCAGTCTGAGTGTTCTGGGCTGTAGGTGGGACATGGGTTGTTGAAGGTGGTTAGCTTATCAACAGGAGGGTAGGGATGCAGTCATGATGGCTTTCTAGATTATGTTTTTGATTTTGAATTTGGTGCAGGCCAGCAAGGGGAGCCCGTGCAGGCTTCTCAGGATCGAGATTTAGTGGTCATATTTCATTAGGCCCTTAATGAGGGGGCTGCAGCTTGTAGGACTTTCAAAACTAGGGGAAGGAGCGCAAGACTGCGGAAAAATACACTTGTGGTAAAATGAAGTATGGAAGCTCAGACATGTCTTGTAGATGTTATTAGTAGAGTTATTCTTTTAGTAATCTTACAGGCTCTCAGTTACAAAGATCCATAGTAATACCTGGAAATGCCCCACCAGGAGCAGGGTCGTCTCTGCTCAGCCCATCACACCAACTGACTCTCTGCTACATACAAACCAACCTCAGCATTCCAAGTGACCTCACCACAGGCTGAGCAGAAAGACAGAGAACCACAGTGGAGAGACCGCATTAGTAATAAGCACATTACAACACATCTCCCCCTTAATAATCAAAACATTCAAAAGAAACAGAAGAAGATAAAATACACGAAATAGAAGAAGATAAAATACACAAGTCTGGAAAGAAAATACAAATGCACAAGTCTGGAAAGAGAATACACAAGTCAGGAATAGAAGAAGACAAAATACAGAAAATACACAAGTCAGGAAAAGAAGAATGCATTAAAACAATATATAACATATCCTTCCCCCTTAATAACGATCATAAACACAAAAATGTATCAAGATGATAAACACACTTTTGATCAGAAGGAAGAATGCATTCATAACAATATATACACATCCTTCCCATTGATAACGATCATAAACACAAAAATGCATCAAGATGGTAAACACCCTTTTGGCAGGGAGAAGAAAAGAACGCACCACCAAAACATTGTAATTCATCCTTACATCCTTCTCCTTGAAAATGATCAAAAACAAAAATAGCAAGAAACCAAAACCGCACCAATTTCCTACCTTCTTAAACTTACAAATCAAAAACCACACACATTTCCAAATGTGCTGCCGAAATCCCAAAAATCAAGGGTAATAGCAAAACTGATAGGGGAAGTTATACTACACCAGAAGTAACCCCCCCCCACGTGTGTACCCGTCACACACAGTCTAAGTAATGTGTATATAACACAAGACAAAACCTGAAAATCTAGGGTATCCCTTAACCCAAAACAAAATTAGGGTATCCTTTATACCCAAAACACTCTCGAAATATACTATGAGTATCAATAGACTCCAGAAATCCCAAAAACTAAGGGTATAAACAAAACTGATGTGAGAAGTTACACTACACTAGAGGTAACTCAACACGTGTGTACCCATCACACACAGTCAATGTAATCTGTTAAAAATAGTACATGCCAAACCTAAGTAAATCTACGATATCCCTTAACCCAAAACAAATCCAGAGTAACCTTTAACCCATGACTCACTCGTTAACTATGGGTATGGGTAATCCAGGGTATCCTTACAGCCAAAAAGACACTCAAAATATTCACAGACTATGAGGATCTAGAACCCAAGGCAAACATATTCTGGGTAAATCTGAACCCAAAACACACTTAAGACACATTGTGGGTATAATTAAACCCAATGCAAATCCGGGGTACCCAATGCAAATCTAGAGTATCCTTAGCCCAAACACTCACAAACACTCTGTGGGATGTCTAAACCCTAACATCAAATACAGGAAAAGTACAGAAATTCAAAACCCAATAGTAAAACAACCACCACCCTCCAAAATTACACATAAAAGATGTAAAATGCCTTGAAGATTATGTGTTAAACATATTATTTATTTATTTATTTAAAGTTTTGTATAGCGCGAACAAGACCCTTGGGTATCAGAGCGCTTTACATGACAATAGAAAATGAAACTACAGAGGAGAAGTTCTATAGGTGTCCTTCTTCTCATGCCATATGGAAGGAGGGTAATGAGGAGTAAAAAAGGTAATGTACAATACAGAAACATAGTGAGATACAAAAAACTGAGGTAGGATTGGTAATTAATATATTCTCATGTATAATAATGTTTTAAAGACTTTTCATAGTTCCTTGTGTTTATCGGGTCCAGGCATAGTATCATGTCGACTGCTAGTAACCTTATAGATTTGGCCGTTTCCTAGTTTCTTCCCGACTGTTGTAGAGGAGTCCTCTCTAATTCGGGCTTGGATGATGACCTGATTATTTATTGTAGGAACTTGCTCATGAGGAAGATCTTTGCTTCCTTCTTAAATGTTGCGGTGTTCGGAATTTTTCTAATGTTCGGAGGGATAGAGTTCCAAATTCTGGGGGCCGCTCCCGAAAAAGCTCTGTCGTAGGTTTTCTTTTTCTTGAAGATGGCTGGTCTCAGCATCAGCTCCTTGGTCTTCCTGGCCAGTCTGTTTCTACCCGATATTTCAATTTTCTGAGCTAGGTATTTTGGTGTGTTGTGATGAATCGCCTTGTGTGTAATGCATGCCATTTTTAGCTGAATTCTAGCTTCGTAGGGTAGCCAATTTAAGGATTTCAGGTGCGGGGATATATGGTCAAATTTCCTCGTTCCTGAGATCAGTCTTGCTGCTGTGTTGAGGCAAGCTTTTAGCGGTGCTGTGGAGATTTTTGGTAAGCCTGCTAATGTAGTGCATCCATATTCGATCCTCGAGATAACTAGAGATTGGACTGCAAGTTTTAGATCCGTCTCCGTTAAAAATGCTTTCATTTTTCTTAAATAATTCAGATGAAAGCGGGCATTTTTTGCCATTGCTTTGATGTTCGCTTTCATATCTAGATTCTCATCCAGTATGATTCCAAGTGATTTTGCCGAATCGACTAGCTTGGGCGTGCAATTTAACGCTGTGATAGTTTTCGTCCATTCCTTCATTTCTGATTGGTTCTTTTGTGGAGAGATGAGTAAGAATTCTGTTTTTTGTGCGTTTAGCTTCAGATGATTGGTTGTTAGCCAATTTAATGTCATTTTGAGGGTGTTGTTCATTAAGATGATGTCTTCCCTGTTCTCGATCTTGATGTAGATCTGCGTGTCATCCGCATACATGTGGTAAGATATTTTTGAATTTCGCAGAATTTCTGTGAGGGGTTCGATGTACAAATTAAACAGTGATGGAGATAGTGTGGATCCTTGAGGTACTCCTATGGTGTTTGGACATGCAGGTGAGAGAGATTGGTTAACCAGGAATCTCTGATTTCTATTACGTAGGAAGGACTCAAACCATTTCAGTACCTTGCCAGATATTCCCATCCTGTCCTGTAGTCTGTTCAGCAATTTTCCGTGGTTGACTGTATCAAATGCTGAAGATAAGTCGAGGAGCATGAGGAGACAAGATCGGTTTTGTTCTCGGGCTTGGAGTGCTATGTGTAGGATTGATGTTTCAGTACTGTGACCTGTTCTGAATCCTGATTGGCAGTCATCTAATAAAGAGTAATTGTCGATATGCTGGCTCAGCTGATTCTGTACACATTTCTCTATTACTTTGGCCAGTAGTGGAATGTTGGTCACCGGAAAATAGTTGTTTGGGTCTGTTGGGTCCGCTGTAGGTTTTTTTTTTTTTTTTTTTTTAATTTTTGAAAACCTTTATTCTGAGCGGAGCACACAGCTATTCAGCCTGACATCCCGGAGGCAAGGCAGCATGGGTAATATGAGCAGTAGTGCAAAAAGATCCAATCATAATCATCGAAGGTTAATTTTATATTGAGATGAAGAACTCAACAAAGAAGCGCCCGAGGGCGCGAAAAGATGGCAATAGAGTCAACATAAATCAGGGCGTCAAGGGATGGGTAGGGTAGGAGAGGCAGGGAAACGATCATCAAGGAGAGGGTATCAGGATGGGAAAGGGGGGGGGGAGGAAGAACAGGAGAATGAGGTACATCAAAGCTCAGTTGGTGTTACAGGTCAGAGTGTCACATGTTCGTCAAGGGAGACTGGGTCGGGTGGCAAGCACACATCTCCCCTATATTCATTCCAGGCCCCCCACACTTTATTCCACGTACGGGGTCTCCCTCTTGCCACATAGACTGTCTTCTCCCGGAACATGCACCAGTCCATATTGGCTTTCCATTGTACCACCAGGGGGGCCGTGGACGCACCCCACTTCTGAGCAATGTCCCTCTTGGCCACCATGTTCCCCAGGGTCACCCACCTAGTCTGCGCTGCACTGTGATCAGACGGCTCCCATACGTTCAGGAGGCATCTTCGTGCTTCCGCGTGAGCAATCACTCCAGTGACTTCTTCCATGATTCGGTGCACCCTCCTCCAGTAGGAGGCTATTACGGGGCATTCCCAAAGGATGTGTAGGAAGGTGGCGAGGGTCCCACAACCTCTGCGGCAGAGCCCATCAGGCGAATATCCCATGCGCATCAATCGGGGCCCCGTCACGTACACCCGGTGCAAGACCTTAAACTGCACGAGGCGGAGACGAGAGGAAATTGCGACCTCCTTAGGGGAGGAAATTGCGCTCTGCCAATCCTCATCGTCGAGTTCCAGACCATCCGCCACCCAGTGGTCCCGCAAGCAAAGGAGGAGATCCGTGCGCACGTTTATCAGCCTCTTATACGATAGGGAAATCGCGCTATCCGGCATGTGCCCATCCAATATCCTATCCTCCAGAGGGGAGCTTTCAGGGATGTCGCCGTCCGGCGGTGTGGCCGAGAGCAGCGCATGCTTCAGCTGGGTGTAACGGAAAAACTCCGTCGCACCCAGTTGGTATTCCGTCTGCAGCTGGGGGAAGGTCTTGATCGTGCCCTTGGAGAGCATGTCCTCAACTCTGCTAATACTGATGAGGTCCCATTTATCAAACCCCTTGGTGTGCCATAGTCTACCCAGGATGTCCGAATCGAAGAGGGGGGTGAACCTAGTCAGTCTATCTTGCCAACCTTGCGCCTTGGTGACCGTCCGCCAAACATGGATCGCCGTCCGTGTAGGACCCGTCAGCCGTCGGTCGAAGGACTTCGAGTACAGGGCCCGATAATAGTTGCCGTCACCCACGAGCCATCTATCCATGGCATAGCCAGGACTATCCACAGGGCCATAGAACCCGTGGTTGAGGGCAGCAAGTTGAGAGGACCAGTAGTAGCGGCGTACGTCCGGCAGGGCGATGCCGCCGTCGTACCACGGAAGCGTGAGTTTATGGATGGCAACACGAGGTCGACCGTCCCAGAGAAGATTTCGCAGGAGACCTTCAAGGTCTCGGAAATAGCGCGCCGGAACCGGATCTTGGGCGTTCTGCAGGGCGTACAAGAACCTGGGCAGGGACATCATCTTAAACAGCGCAGCACGGCCAAGGAGGGAGAGCGGGAGCTTACGCCAGCTATCCACATCGCGCTGTAGACGCTGGAGAGGAGGGAGTAAGCTGAGGTCGTACCGCAATTTGGGATTACCGGAGATGTAGATACCCAGGTACTTGAAGCCACGTGCGGCAATCTGAATGTTTCAGTCCCTGCGGAGCCGTGGAGTATCTCCTTTAAGGACGTACAAGGACGACTTGGCCCAATTTATGATCAGGCCAGAGTAGCGTCCAAAGAGTCTAAGTACATCACAGGCCACGATGAGGGATTTGCAGGGGGAAGTCAAATAGAGTAAAATGTCATCGGCATACAAGGATACCCTGTCTTCAAGACCAGGGGCCCAAGTAATACCGTGTAAATCAGGATGCGCACGCAATAGGGCTGCGAGCGGTTCAAGGGCCAAGGCAAACAGAAGGGGTGACAGGGGACAGCCCTGTCTGGTACCCCGATGTAAGGGGAATGGCGTCGACAGGCGGCCGTTAACCGTGACGTTGGCCATCGGCTCAGCGTACAGCAACTTCACCCAGCTCACAAAAACCGGTCCAAATCCGAGTTTGGACAGAACTGCCCAGAGGTATGGCCACTCGAGAGAATCGAAAGCCATCGTGGCGTCAAGGGACGCGAGGACCGCTGGCTCTTCGAGGGTGTGGGCTCTAGCCATGACACCGTGAAGGCGGCGTAGATTCAGGGCGGTATTACGGTGGGGGATGAAGCCCGACTGATCGGGGTGTACAAGGTCGCCAATGACACCAATCAGCCGGTTGGCGAGCAACTTGGCGAGAACCTTGGGCTTCACATTAAGGAGAGAAATAGGACGATACGAGCGGCAGACGTCTCGTGGTTTACCCTCCTTGTGGATGACCACAATAGTGGCCAATCTCTGATCCAAGGGGAGACGACCCCTCTCAAAGGATTCCAGGAACATTTTTCGCATGTGCGGAGACACCGCGTCCGGGCGGATTTTATATAGTTCAACCGGGATACCGTTAGGTCCCGAGGCCTTACCGGTGCGTAATGAACGGATCGCCAAGGCAATCTCGTCAGCGGTAATCTCTCTGTCTAAATCCGCGCTTTCGTCCTCGGAAAGGCAGGGAAGTTCAATACCCGAGAGGAAAGCCGACGAGTCCGCCTCAGAGAAGTCCGAAGCGGACTCATAGACCCCCCGAAAGTAACCAGCGAAGGAGTCGACAATGGCACTCGGGTCCGTAAGGACCACTCCGTCGTCCCCCAAGAGTTCAGGCACCACTCGGCTGGCCATCTCCCTCCTGTCCAACCAAGCCAGCAACTTCCCCGCCTTGTCACCTTGCTGCTCTTTAGCCAGAGTGAGTGCGGCATTCGTGGCAAGGTTGTGGTACCCTGCTTGCTTCAGTGAGAGGGTATGCAGTACCGAGGGGTCTGGCTCGGGCCCCAGCTGGGACTCGAGACGTAAGACCTCCTGCTCAATATTCAGCAAGTCGGCATCCCTAGTCCGACGGGCCTCCGCAATGAGCGCCTGGGCCTCGCCCCGGAGCACTGTCTTAAAGGCCTCCCACAGCGTAGCGGCCGAACGAACCGAGCCCACGTTTTCAGCAAAATAAAGGTCAATGGCTTTGGCCAGGAGGGAGCGGGTCTTAATGTTGCGAAAATACCACGGATTGACCGTCGCCGGTCGCTCCGATAAAACCACGCCAAAGTGAAAAGAGACCCACAAGGGGGAGTGATCAGAGATACCTCGCGCTAGGTAACGGGCTTCGGAAACGGCCGATGCGTGCGACGCCAATGTAAGGATGTAGTCAATGCGGGAGAGACTCCCATGTGCACCCGAGAGGAAGGAAAATTGACGGAGTGTCGGATGGAGTAGGCGCCAGCCGTCCACCAGGCCCATGGACTCAAGAAAGGAGGGAAGCCACATCTGTGAGCTGCGGAGGTCTCGAGACAGTTGGCGATCAAGCAAACCAGAGCAAACCGAGTTCAAGTCACCCCCCACTATCAACAGGCCGTCCGGCATAGACAAAATGGCACCACCAAGGTCCTGAAAGGTACTGGATTGCAACCCCGGGGGGACGTATACGGAAAACAACGAAAGGGAACGCCCTTCCCATCTACCCGCCACGGCAGCGTACCGCCCCCTGTCGTCAATCATGGTGACATCTATCTCTAGGGGAAGGGACGCGCGCATAAGGATACCCGCCCCCCGGGATCCGGAAGAGAACCCCGAGTGAGCCACCATTTTGTAGCCTTTACGATTCAAAGCCTTACACGTGTTACCCACCAGATGTGTCTCTTGAAGGAGGACAATATCAGGCATATGACGTTTGATCAGTTGTATCACCACCCCTCTTTTGACTCGGTCACCCAACCCGTTAACATTCCAACTGAGAATTCTTAACTTCCTACCCCCCATCACCCCGCAGCCCACCCCACCCAGTCCCAAAGGACGCCGATCTCAAATACAGTCCAGGAGCATAAGTGACCCATTGCCAGACAGAGAAAAGAAAGAAAAAACCAGCAAACAAATTAACTCTTCCCAACATACCCCCCACCCTGCACCCCTGCATCAGACTAAAAAGCCCTCCCAACCAGCAGTGTGCCTGTCGCCCCATTAACTAATCTACGAAAGACCCAGAGGAGTAGGGAATCTCCATGAACCCGTCCCGCCACCCGCCATGTAAGGAAAGGAGAGTCAGGTTTAGTTACGGATACCAGCTCCGGCAGTCTTTCGAGGCGGGGGTGCCGCCAGCCCCTATTTAGTCTCATTGTTCCGCTCCACCAGAGGCACCTCCATCCCTGTCTTCCTGTTCATCCCGTTGAGGCGAGACTGTGTCCAACCATTCACTGACGTTTTCAGGGAAGTCAAAGAAAAGGGCACGTCCCTTATATTCAACACGGAGTTTAGCTGGGCACATCATCGAGTATTTGTAGCCCATGTCCCTGAGGCGCCTCTTCACTCCGGCGTAGCTCTGGCGTTGGCGCTGTACCGACCTAGTGAAGTCCGGATAAAAGTGCACCTCCACATTCTGGTAGTGGAGTGGCCCATGCGATCTAGAAGCTTGCAGGATCACGTCCCGATCTCTAAAGTTGAGGAGACGCGCCACAATAGGCCGTGGCGCCACCCCTGTCTTTGGCGGGCCACCCGGTACTCGGTGGGCACGTTCCACCGAGAAAAAGTTGCTCAGTCCAGAGGGTGCCAAATGAGTTTTAATCAAGTCCTCCACGAATAGGTCCGTCGCAGCATCCTCGGATCCCTCCAGTACGCCGACTATGCGGACGTTCTGCCGCCTGGCTCGTCCCTCAAAGTCCTCCAGCCGCCTCGAGAATAGGTCCGTGGTCATCCGCAGGTTGCGGACCTCGGTCTGCAACTCGGAAACGTCGGAGGTCAGGCTGGAGGTCTTAATGTCGAGCGCCTTCACACGCTCATTGGTCCTGCCTAGGTCGGCCCTTATAAGAGTGATATCAACAGCCATTGAGTCGACCTTGTGGTTCAGGGTTTCGTGCTGCTGTTGCATATCGGCCCGGAAACTCGTGATGGCGCCCATGATGTCGCCGAGGGTAGGGTCCGAACCATCCGGCGGGCTCGTAGATGGGGGCACCTTAGACACGGCCCCCGATGTAGGCGGCGACTTCAGGTTCACATATCGCTCAATGCGATTCTGTTGCGTTTGCGACTTGCCCCGGCCACCTTTGTTCGATGCCCTGTCCGAGTCACCTCTGCCCGCCATGATGGGTTCGAGAGAACAAAGGCAAGACGCCCCTCGAGTCCGGGTCCTCAGCCGATGGGCTGGCAGGGCCGAGGAGACAAAACCAGGGTGTAGAAGGCACAGGCTGGAAACACTATCACTCCGCCAGTGAGGACAGCAGGCAGTCACTACGCAGACCAATCGTGCGAAGTGGCGAAGTTCGAAGGGACAATGGCACCGTCCCGACGCGAAGTTCAACTCGGTGTAACTCTGCACAGGAACCACCGATTTGGAAGCCGAGGGCAGTCCCAGCCTCAGCAGACCACCAGCAATAAGGTTCCACCAACGTGGATCAGGATTTCAAGCAGGATATTTGCGGTGGGTCGGACGGTCCACGGAGCTCCGAGCTTACGCGGCCATCTTGGTTGCCCGCGAAGCTCCTCCCCTCCGCTGTAGGTTTTTTGATGATTGGTACAACTTGACCAGTTTTAAGGCATTCTGGAAGGATCCCCTGGGAAAGAGAGGCGTTTACGATTTCTGTCCAAATAGGGATCACGATATGGTTGATTTCTTTCAGGCATTTTGCCGGAAGTGGGTCATTATAGTGGTTGTTGGGTTTGATGTCCGCTAACGTTTTGGCAATGTCGTATTGATTCAATAATTTGAAGGTGTCCCAATGTGCTTTGTTTTTTATCTCCCTTTTCCCGTCTTTTGGAGTAGTGAAGTTGCGTGCTTGTGTGTGGTCGCTAGGGTTGTCTGCTGCCATCTTAAGTTCATTTTCCAGCTTGTTGGCTTTGTCTATGAAAAAGTTGGAAAATTCTTCGCAGCTTATTTGCGTTTTAACTACTTCTTGGGCAGATTTGGCTTGCTTATTTGATTGTTGTTTGATGATCTCAAACAGTTTCCGTGGTCTGTTTTTGGCATTTTGTAGTTCATTTCTAATAAAGTCCTTTTTTGCGTTGAGGATCTTTTGGTTGTACTCTTTTCTGAGTCTTCTGAGGGATTTCAGCTCCAGGGATGATGGGTGTTGTCTCCATTTTCTTTCCGCACATCTTAGTTTTCGTCTATCTTCGTTCAAAGATCCATTGAATCATGGGTTTTTATCCTTCTCAGTTACTCTTTTCAACTTTAGAGGCATGGTGGAGTTGACAATTTTCGTTACAGAGGGGGTGTAATGGTTCGTGAGCTCATCCACATTTTGCACGTTGAGAGGTAAGTTTAGTTCTTTCTTGCATCTTTCGGTTAGAAGTTCCATGTTCGAGTCTCTGGTATCACGTATCCATCTTTTGGTTTTGATTGGTTGAATGGTTTGTGTCTTCATCCATGTAGGTATCATGAAGGTTATGGCATAGTGGTCCGACCAATCGCATGGCTCTATTGCGAGACTTGAGATATTTTCCTTTTTAGATATTATCCAGTCCAGTGTTGCTCCCTTGGAATGTGTTGGATGTAGGCATGCCTGGGATAGATTTAGATCGGTTAAGAGGTCTTTCAGGATGTTGACCTGTTTGTCGTTGTTGTCGTTCCAGTGTAGATTAAAATCACCTAAAAATATGTTGTTTGCGTCTGAGTTAGTGTATGCCGTGATTATCTCCATTAGCTGCTCGATGAATGTCACATTGTTGTTGTTTCCCGGTGGGTGGTATAGTGCATGTAGAATGCAATTTAGTTTGTTAGCTGATCTTATATTGAGACCTAGGTACTCGCAATCCTCTAAAGGGTCGGCTTGACTTTGGCTAACTTCTATGTCCGATCTGTGTATGCAGGCTATACCACCTCCTATCTTCTTTTGCCTGTCAAGTCTCACAATGTTGTAGCGGGGGGGTACCAGAAGGTCCAAGATTGGGGACGACGATTCAGATAGCCATGTTTCCGTGAGGATTGTTATGTCTATCTCCTGGTTAATAATGATGTCAGCTATGTCAGATGCATGTTTAGCTGCGGATCGACAGTTCAGCAGTAGGCATTTGAGGGATTTTTCTGTTGTACATGAGTTGATATTGTGCGGTTCGGTGATCAGATGGACTTTTTGCAGGTTGTTATGATTAGGTTCCTTTCTGTTCCGTTTTGGCATTCTATTGGCATCTATCGGCACTCTTTTGATTTCCTCCCCTCTACTGTTCTCCTTAGACTCATATTCGCGTACTAAGGCTTGAGTCTCTTCTTCGGTTAGGAAGTTCTGGATCCTATTTGGTCTGTTTTGTCTTCCTGAAATTGGCATAGGCATCTTTTTGCCCTTACCTTGAGATGTATGTAATAGTTTTTGGATGTGTTCGATTTCTGTGTGGGTGTTTCCTGTGATGTCCCGAAGACTTTCTATTCCTATGAGGGCGCTTCGTAAATCCCGTGTGAGATTGTTCATTTGTGTTTGGATCTCTGTGATCTTTCTTCTCATGAACCCGGGTGACGTATTGGGAATGGTCCTCTGCCCATTTAGAGGTTTGCGTCTTCTGTTCCCCAGTTTAAGTTTAGCGTTTTTCATCTGGGTCTTGTTCTGTTTGCCCGTGTGACGGTTGATTATATTACTATTGTTTGGCTTGCTTAAGTCTCTATCTTTGTTTTGTGTTCCTGAGGGATTGATTGAGGAGTCTAACGCTGTTTAAGGAGTCTAAGAAAAACCAACAATATGCAACTTCACACATTAGAAACAAAAGAGCATAGTAAAAACATGCTGAGTTAACTTGTAGTGAATACATCAGGTGTGCATGTCACCGCCGATCGAAATTCTTCTATGCGCATTCACTTATATATAAACGCCGGAGCTCGATCCTTGCCCCCGA
This sequence comes from Lissotriton vulgaris, assembly GCF_964263255.1. Classification (NCBI taxonomy): domain Eukaryota; kingdom Metazoa; phylum Chordata; class Amphibia; order Caudata; family Salamandridae; genus Lissotriton; species Lissotriton vulgaris. The sequence continues at coordinate 361,833 of NW_028245451.1, forward strand.
GCCAAATATCCCCATTTTATCGAAGAACGCACTGCAACCAAAAAGAAATAGCGGATGCACAGTACAATCCCAGTACAATCCCATCCTCGTCGCCAGTGTTAAAACGAAGTATGGAAGCTCAGACATGTCTTGTAGATGGTATTAGTAGATTTATTCTTGTAGTAATCTTACAGGCTCTCAGTTACAAAGATCCATAGTAATACCTGGAAATGCCCCACCAGGAGCAGGGTCGTCTCTGCTCAGCCCATCACACCAACTGATTCTCTGCTACATACAAACCAACCTCAACATTCCAAGTGACCTCACCACAGGCTGAGCAGAAAGACAAAGAACCACAGTGGAGAGACCGCATTAGTAATAAGCACATTACAACAACTTGTTTTTCTTTTCTGTTATTTTCTTCTCATAAGAAAACATTTAGAAGAGCTTACAATTGCAAGGGTTCCCTACCCCTTTAAAAAGGGGGGCATCTGACCCCCCATGTGGAAGATGTCACCGGGAGCAGATTTGCATGTATTCTGCCAAAATCTGTTTTCGACAAGGGGTTATGGATTTTAGGGGCAGTTCTATATGCAGAGAGCACAAAAAAGAAAGAGAAAGACACCCCTGAAAAAAAAACCTCAGCAAACCCCCAACATGCTCCAGTTTAAACAGAAATCTAACAGGATCAGTACTGCAAAATGATTTCATTTTTGTTTATTTTTCTTATGGCAATACATGATGATGTACTCTGGATGCTAAAACATATGAACGAGGCGCCCGTGCAACCTGTGGAATATAGCTCTAAGTATGTCGACTTCGAAAACTCACCACAGAGCACTCGTCCTAAACTTTGACGTCTCACCATTTTCAAATGTTACCAGCCACCACTGAAGAACATGCAGCTTTTTATTTTTTTCTCCATACCTAGGAAAACTAGTTTCTATACATCAAATCTTGGGCAATTTACCCATGGATGAGAGCTACTCCTTGCTAGAAAGAAACACATCACATTCAACATAAAAAATTGAAAACGACAAGAAGACTTCACTAAAGCAAAACAATAATAGAACAAACAAGAAAACACAATATCACACATTAGTGTGTTAATAATTGAAAGGGAGCTAGATTCAGGATTGAGCCTTGTGGAACCGATTATCAGATGGGGTCAATCAGCAAATCTCTGATTTCAGCATACAGCTGAGAAGCAAACTGATCTGATATACACATCTAGAGTAACAGATCTCCTACAAGGATAATTCATTTTTATTACACCTCCTATGATGGATCCCTTGCTTCAAAGTTACAGTGACAACATAAAAATAAACTCACCCCTTGTCAGAGTTTTCACAATTGTATCTGTTCTGGTGACTCCTAAATCTACTAGCTGCTCTGCATTTTCTGCTGGTCTGGATTCTTGCCCAAATTCCTGGCCCCCAGTGAGGATGGCTATCTTAGTTATCACACTCAATCAGCAGGAAGGCAAACCTTCTTTGTTGCCCTTGTACACAGTGGTTTAGCTTCAGAGGGTATTTGGGGTGTTACACCCCCCTAATAAATGTATTTTCTGATGAATAGTTCGGTAAAGGTGCTTTCAGTCAGGAATCGTGAGGTGTCTGGATTTCACCTGGGATTTTTGCATGCACACATACAAAAACGCCTCATAACAATGCGGTTCAGTCGCAACCGAGAGCTTGTTGGTTGTGGTCTGAACCACATCTACTGCTGCGGTCCGACCGACTCACTATAATGCGTGTGGTCTGAGGCAGCAGTTGGAGGACCGACCAATGCTTTCTGAGGGGCAGTCGGTCTGAAGCTCACAGTAATCCCTTAAGGACGGCTTTTCTGCAGTTGGGATAATGATGTTGCTTTCCGACAGTCTTTCCACGTCAGACTTTCTGACATGGGAAAGCTGTGGGAAAGCAGCATTGGGGGACCCTAGCATTGCCCCCTGGGGCAATGGGAGCTTGTGCACGGCGGCTTCCACCTGTTGCACAAGCTCCCGTTGAGAAATGGTAGTTTCTCACCGCACTATGTGCCGTCAGATCAGAATTCGTGTGCAGAACTATCAACTTATGGTCGAGCGATTCCTCCACCGCAAAGGTGCCGGTCAAAGGCAACTCCGACTGACATCGTAATCAGGCCCATAGTGTTTATTCTCACTTAGTATTACTACAAATCGACACCACACTCTCTTTAGATTGCCCATTATCCATTCTCAGAAACCCGACTTGTTGTATAATGTATTTTAACATAGTATGCCAGTGTGATTGTTGGGAAATCTGAAGCTCACCCCCCTCCTCCCTTCTTCCCAGTCTTACTGACCAAGCTACACCCCTGCTACTGCCACCAACTAGTGAGATCTGAAGATTGGTCAGTACCTTAAAAAATACCTCATTATATGACTCTATGCTTTATCCCTCTGATTGTCTCCTCCATGTGGGGCTCAGGCAGACGACTGCCAACATTATATCTTGGCTCGCCCCACTTGAATGTAGAACCATGGACCACAAGCCCCCTACAGACCAATGCAAAGAGAAATGTCCATTTTTGTTGGCCAACACTTCTAACCCTAAACCAAGTAGGTGGCCAACCTTCCTCAAGACACTTCCTGAATTAGAGACATTGCCCCTTCTTTTGCAGAGCATCTGTAAACTATCTGTCATTCGTCATTGTTTTTGCTCTGTGGCATATTGGTTTAGTTGTTCGTCAACATTAAAGTGGCAATCATTAACTACTACTGACTCACAAATGGTTCAGAAACGATATTGTGACATTATTGTGCTTCTTGTAGCAGGGTTGCCCTGGGGCCGTATTACGTATTGGCATTGTTTGCGCCCAGCCCATCTTTGAAAAGGTGAGCCGGGCGCAAACAATGCCAATGCCCCCCTTTATGGTGAATGTGCTGCCCTGGGGTCAGACGCGAACTCGGGCTGCCTCCAGGGGAGCGCATTCGTGTTAAACCACGGAGCAGGTGCTCTGTGTTTTCACAGTGCAGGTGGCATCTATCTGCACTTTCAAAGGGGATTAGGGATCCCCTTGCAAGCAGGTGCACCTGCCTGCAAGGAAATGTCAGGGGACCCCCTTTACCCTCTGCAGAGGGTTGCTTTCAGGGGGCACACTGACAGCGCGCCACCTTTAAATGGCACACTGTCAGTGCGTCTCCTGAGGGCTTCTTTGACTCTGCGCCTGCATCTGTAATATGGCGCGGGCACATAGTCAAAGGAATTCCCTCATTTGCATAGGGCACTCCCCTCTGCAAATGAGTGAACACCCTCTGTTGATAGCACTGGAGCGTTAAGTGCGCCAACGCTATCGGTATTATAGAAGGGGAAGCACCAGCGCCTGCTCCCCTTTCTATAATACCAAATTGCCCTGGGGGAGCACAAAGCGAGCACAGACGCCCGTTGCACCCCCGGGGCACCTTATGTAATAGGGCCCTGATGTTCACACTCTTCTAGTGACAGCAAACAGTAAATGATGTGCATTGCCAATGGTTCTATTTTACTTTTTATACTGTGTGCACTAATTTGTGTAGTTTGTTGTGTACTTTCTACCCCTGGACAAAATCGATTGCACTGTGTATATATCTTTGTTTTCTTGAGCTATTCTTGGCTGGACATTTACATCTTTGCTGCAGCTGTGATAAATGTGTTGTACTAGCCCTAGATTTACAATTGCCATCTTCCTTGAGCTACATGTTCACGGTTCATCCACTTCTATGCTGAGGGTCTAGAAGGCTTCCATCACACACTTAATACATGGAGTAAGGGTTGATCGGGGCCCTTAACATTTTCAATTTTAGAGTACACAGTGGCCCTTACAGCTGTTGGCTCCAGATACAAAGCCTTGCTGTACAACATGGCACCCATGTTCCCGAAAGCCTTCTGCAGGTGCCTATTTACAGTAGAAGCTTCAAAGGTGCCTATCTCAGAACAATTAAGGGCTTTGTTTGTTCATTGGCAAGATTTGATGAATGGCAATGTCAGCAGGTGTGTGTCTGTGGTAAAATTCCTTTGGGTTTGACATATTCAAGGCAATTAGCAGTCATCAAAAAGGAATACATTAGAGCTGGCTCCAGGTCACCATTAAGGCAACATATTCTCACGAGACTTCCTTTTCTATAAATGCTAACATCATACACCATGCCTTCTTCATAATATCCCCCTAAAAGAGATCAATGGTCATTGAAAATTTATGAAAACTCTGCTTACTTTTACAAATGTCCTTCTTTGCTGGCTCAGCGTAGGGGCCGTAGCCTCCAGCACTCGTGTTCCCCAAGGTAGAGCAGTTCATTGCATAGATGTGTGTTAAACACTAGAGGGGAATACAATGTATTTTTTATATTCTAGTTTGGGAAATGTTCGACTTGGCCCTTTCTTCAGGGTCATCTCCAAATGTTTTGCCTTCACTCTTTCTATTTTTGCTGAAAATTGTTTTTATGGGCCTTAGTGCTCTGCACAATTTACCACTGCCTACCAGTGCTAAAGTGCTTGAGCTATCACATTAAAACATGTTAGACTGGCATGTTTAATGTACTTGTAAGTCCCTGATAAAATGGAGCTACCCATGCCCAGGGTCTGTACCTTAAATGCTAATAGTGGGCTTGCAGCACTGATTGAGCCACCCATTTAAGTAGCACTTTAAGCATGTTTGAGGCCTGCCATTGCAGAGCCTAAGTGTGTGGAGTTTTTAAACTGTCATTTCGACCTGACAAAATCAAGTCTTTGCCAACATCAAACCTTCCTTTTTAATACACATAAGTCATCCCTAGGGTAAACCATGGACAGCTCGGAGGGCAGAGTGCAATGTATTTGCAAAGTGGGACAGGTACCTTTAAGTTTTACATGTTCTGGTTCTGAAAAACTCTCAAATTAATTTTTCACTACTGCAAGGCCTTCCTCTCCTATAGGATAACATTGGAATTACCTTATTACATTTTATATTTGTGGTTTTCAAATGGGACCATGTTGGACATGGCCCTTCGTAGTGAATTTCCCTAAAACCTTTTGCTTTTTCACCTCCTGGTTTTTGATGATTCTTTTTGTCGTGGCCTTAGGACACTGATCGTTTTCCCGCTGTAATTTAATGTGAAAGTGACCGCACCCTTCCTACTGAGGCTAGGATGTGGTGCCTACTTGATTGGTTCAGGTGTTGTACCTGTGAGTGTCCTGTAAAAAGGTACACCACATACCTAGGGCAGGTACTGCACTGGCTAAAGGTGGGAAGCAGCACTGATTGTGCCACCCACCAAAATGGCCTTTCAAACATGTATCAAGCCTGGTATTGCAGACCTGTGGGTCTGCAGTTGCGGCTTTGCTCAGGTTGGCATTTCTAACTCATTAGCCAGGCAGGATTCTTTCTGGCACGATGCTCCTGTCACAAAAATTTAACCTCAACAGGAAGCACTTACAGTTATAAATAAAGCAGGTGCCCGAGTTTAAGCTCAAATTCAGTAACTCATTAATAGGCCCTCGAAATTTAGCTGTGATGCTTGATGGAGGCATTTGCATCCTTGACTTTCACGAGTGAAGTCCCTGTGCAGTTCCTGCTTCTTTCTCCTCTTCTGCTGCTCTGATCGGTCTCTGACCTTTTATAAACACAGGAGGCATGTGAACTCGCATAGAAGCCCTGCCCGTTTGGCCCCGCCACACACACTAGCGGTTATAAATAAAGCAGTAGCCCGATATAAAACTCCAATTCAGTAACTCATTACTCAGCCCAAAAAAATCGTGAGCTTTGTCGATGCAGGGCAGTTGTACTTTCTCCCCATTTCTACCCTTGAAAATTAGCTGTGATGTCTGATGGAGGCATTTCCATCCTTGACTTTCACGATCGCAGTCCCCATGCAATTCCTGTGACCAGGACCTTCTTTCTCCTCATCTGCTGCTCTGATCGGTCTCTGACCTTTTAAAAACACAAGAGAGGCATGTGAACTCGCAAAGAAGCCCCGCCCTGGAAATCTCCGCAAGTATGAGAAATTCCGCGTGCTTGGGGAGATTTTTTGCCGTTTCGCGAAATTTTGCGAAAGGCAATTTAGCAAATTCCGCCCACCCCTAGTTTGCTCTTCCTATAGGTTAACATGGGGAAATAGTTGAAATTACTTCAAGCAGCAATAATGGCTTACATAGGAGCAGCCTCATAAGGTTTCCTATAATTGGATTCGCAGTGACAAACCGTTTCCTGCGGTGAAGGGTGATTTGTCATTAATAGCTCAGAAATGCCACTTCTAGAAAGTGGGAAATTCTCTGCTCTGAAACTGTTTGTGTCCCTTAAGTTTGACTCCAGTCCACAATGGAGTTCGAGGGAGCACATCTGTGCATTCCCCCGAGACAACTATAAACATTGGGCATGTAACTGGAATAACAGACCTCTGCCATTTGCAGTCCTAGCTGGATAGATTGGAGAATGAGGTTTAAACACTTGGCCTCTGGGAAGCCATGATCTATGGCCCCACTAAAGATTAAGATCTGCATTCTATGGCACCATGGCATACTGGACTGAAATTTAGGGAAGATACTAGTGGTTCAAAGGGAGACCCCCTCTAAACCACCCCCAACTTCAAAAGCACACTAGGGTATAACTACTGGTGCCATACTTCAGCAGGATAGAGATACACTTGTGGGGAAGTGGGACCAGAGACCATGGAACATTGCCAGAGGAGTCATTTGACCACAAGGAGGATTATTACCATTAGAAGGGACAATGCACCCTTCCTAAATTGTGGCCGGCCTGGGCTGACTACATGCTTCTGTGAGGCATCCTGATGTGTGCTCTCCAAGGGCTAGTTGGCTTGCCCCCTGGTCTCTTGTGGATGTCTCTGGGTCACCAAATACCTCACACAAAGAATCCACACTGTCTACTTGTGACACCTTAAGTGCCCACATCATCTACTGGATCCCAACTGGTAGTGCGACGTGAGCATGGGACTAAGTATTGTGTCTGGAGACCGGATTGCCTGGTGAGGAGCCCCAAAATTGCTGCTTGCATTTAAGGAGGGTGGCCCCTTTATCGTTGGGCCTCACCACGCATAAGCCTCTTGTTGGTGGTGAGCGTATTCACCAGTTGCCGGACCCACGTGGCCCACTTAGTCTGTCGTGCCGCATCTCTTTCATGTCACACACCGACTGCATTCTCATTACATGCGGTGTTGAACTTGCGTCTATGTGTGTGACAGGAATTGTCTGGTGCGTCCCATATCAATGCACAACAGATTTTCTGCCTCATTTCCAGGGAGGTATATAATTTGCAACTCTTCATTGTGTGTGACCAGGCGCAACAGACAGTTCCTATCACATACAATGCAAATTATATACCTCCCTGGAGAGATGCGGCACGATAGACAAAGCGGGCCATGCGGGATCCCGCAACCGGATTATTGGTGCCCAGATTGCCCGGGTGCTACTTTGATCAACATGTGTATGACGGGGTGCCTCCTTTTTAAAGAGGCTCCTCTGCTTCATCCCCCATTCGTTGATTGTTATTTTTGTGCCCTCAGTGCGGCAGACCAACCTCACCCTGCCCCAATGACTTTGTGTTGCCAGGTAGTATTGCCCAGACAGGGCCTGGTTGGTGAGAATGATTTAGTGGGGGCTAAGAAACACTTCAAAGAGCAATCATAAGCAGGTCAAGAAACCGTGTGACCCCCCTGGGCTTCACTGAACTCGGCTGGTGCCGGAAGGCACTGTGTGGAATCCTATGATTGAACTACTATCGCCCTCAGCCTGCTTCTGCTCTGCACACCGTGGGTGAACTTCCCGAGTAGTGGCCAAATCTCCATTTGTCGAATGCTGCCTAATTAGCCCTGCCACCTACCCCCTCTCTACGAACCTGACTAATAGTGACTCTGGACACAATTGGCTTGGTTTCAGGGGGGAACGTTTTCTTTATCTCCAGCCAGTGGGTGTAGGGTAGTTGGGGTTAGCTGAATGGTTGGGCCATGGGGTCTGCATGTGCATTATCAACTTATCTCCCGGATATCAGTTGCACCACAGTATGGTGCTATATTCGTGTGTGTGCTAGTGTGCCCTATACATACCTGCCTATCGGTGGTACCATGTATCAGTGCTGAGTGAGTGTGTGAGAGTGACTGCCTATTATGAGTTACACTGTACAGTGGTGTTGCTTTACACTTTGACTTCCTGCCCAAAAAATACTACGTTTGACATTGGTTTTCACCTGTGCAGCCTTGGATCACAGTACTGTTTAAAATTGTTGAAATCCTTTGTGTGTACACATATTTGATATCATTATGATCTTGGGGGCACCCTACAACTGTGTGGTATTGAATTATAATACTTGCCAGGGTGGGCCTTATTCTGATAACGTTTTGTACTGCATAAGCATAAGGGTGATGGAGGAGTAAAATATTACATATTACCGTTGTCATTTTAACACTTTTGGGTTTAGTACTGCTAGTGATATTTCCAACTGTGAACTATGCCAAGATATACATGAGGTTTATGGTGTGTTAGTTAATGTGTGTGTTGAATAAAAACTTTATTTACATACATCACATGTGAAGTCTCTTTTTTGACGCTCATTGTACTTATTGTATGAAAGTGCTGTGCCAATGCTTTTCACATTTCCTCTGTGATAAGCCTGACTGCTCAGTGCAAGCTACCTAAGGGTTAGCACAGGTTATACAGTGAGTGTAATCACCTAACCTTGACGGGAGTGGTAGGTTCTACCTCGCTAGGGACTCACCTCAGCCAACCATAACGTGCCAGTTCCAACAGACCATGTAATAATTTCAGGTTTGGTGTCTCTGGAATTGAATTTGAAATCCAATTGATAGTGAAGTTGGATTTTAAATTACAGTTTTAAAAATGCCAAATTTACAAAGTTTGTTATAATGGACAGTGGCCCTTGTTAAGAAAGAAATTCAAAGAGTAAATATAGAACGCAATGGATTATATACAGTCTACCCAGCCGGATAGACAATTTAATATAAATTAATACGTTTTCTGTCCAAGGACAGTTGCAATATCCAGTAGGATACAGTCCTTTACCCAACAAAATACATAAAATGTGTGACAAGGTGATAGGGTGTGTTAGAACCGGCTGTCTCTAGTTGGCAGAGGTAGGCACTTCTGACAAATAGGGACACACCTTTTCTAGTCAGGGCAAGGGGATCACACCCTTTGATAACCCCTGCTCACCCCCTTGGTAGCTTGGCAGAGCAGACAGGCTTATCTCAGAGGCTGTGTGTTAAGCATTTATGACCACATACAGTAATAAAGTGAATACACTACAAATGGACACGACACAGTAGTATTATAAAAATAAGTATTTTTATATAAGGCTTAGCACAAGACCAAATAACGACAAAAATATGCCACAATCCCAATAAATACTCTTGGAAGGAAAAATAATGGTTCAAGTGTAGTTTCTTCTTAGCACAAAGTCTTTAGTATCAAAAGCAACTCGTCTTCTAGGAAACACAGTTCTTAGCAACAATGTAACCCACACGGGAGTCACACGACGTCGAGGCAAAGTTAATCCAAAGGGTTCGGTGTCGACCGCGAGGAGCGCTACGTCGAGCCCGGAGTCACACGGACCCCTAACAACACAGTACCTTAGGAAAATGAGGCACACGATGTTCAGCGGCGTCGAGCAATCCGGCGTCGCGTCGTCGGTGTCGATCAGGCCTCAGTAGTCGTCGATGTCGATGATGATGTTGCAAGAGTGAGCAGCGCTCACGGCGTCGAGAGGGCACGAAGTCGATGCGATCAGCAGCGGTGCAGACACGAAGTCCCTTGGAGCTGGAGCCGAACTCACTACTCACTGGCGGTGCTGCTGGCGTCGATCGGGCCCGGCGGCCGGTGTCGAGGAAGCGGGACACTGGAGCCGTACTCACGATGTCGAGCTGGATTCGGTGACGTCCGTCGGCGTCGAGATTGCTGGTTTCTTTCAGAGGTGCTGGATTCTCAAGTTCCAGCCACAAGCACTTTTAGCAGATGAAGTCCTTTAGCCCTGTGACTTCAACAGGAGGCTGGCACTCTTCCAACCCTTGGAGATTTTCTTAGCAAAGTTTGAGAGTACACACACAGTTCCTCTCTCCTGGTTCCTTGGCAAAAATAAAGAAGCAATGCAGGATTCCCCCCAGCAAACAGCACACTGGCAGAAGGGGTAGGCAAGTCCTTGGCTCAGCAGGCTTCTTGTCCTTGGTTTCAGGGTTCCTTGTCAGAAGTGATCTAAATTCTTGGTTCACGGGTCCTTCTCTTATACCCCTTTTTGGCTTTGATCCCTTTGTCCATGCAGGGGAATTTCCCAACATCCTGGGTCTGTTGTGGGTGTAGCCAGGCAGAGGCACCTGGCCTATTCACTGAGCAGGGCTGGGTCCTCAGATGCCCAGCAGGAGGTGGAGCCAGCATTGTCACTGGCAGGAGCAGAGCTATCGGCCTCCTGGTAGTAGGTGGGGCCAGGATCGTCCATGGCAGGCACAGAGCCATCAGTCGCCTGGCAGGAGGTGGAACCAGTATTGTATCAGGCAGGGCAGGCTATCAGCAACTACTCTCCCCCTACTCTCAACGCAAATGTCCCACTCATCCCACACTGACTCATCAGATCTCTGGAGCCACCCAGCTCCTGTCACACACACACCAAACCAGCAGAAACCAGAAATAGTTAGACAAGAAAATAGCCACTTTCTAAAAGTGCTATTTTCAAACCCAGAGTCTAAAAACCATCCACACAAACGGATGCGTAATTAAACCCCGAGTTCAGGGATACCAAACTCGACATTGCACCATGCTCCCTGAGCCAGCTAGGATTATAGCATTAATAATTCTAACTAATGGAGAGCAGGTTACCTCGCAATAGTGAAAAACGAATATGGCTGTAATTCACTATTAGGACATGCCAACTTGGTCACGCCTGTCCTACCTTATACTTACAATGCACCCTGCCCGTGGGCCTACCATAGGGGTGACTAACATGAAGTTAAGGGAACGTTTGGGGACTGGCAAGTAGGTGTACTTGCGCAGTCAGCGTGACAGTATCAGACTGCACGTAGGTCTAGCAATGGCAGACCTGTAGACATACTTTTACTAGGCCGCTCTTGTGGGGGGCACAATATGTGCTGCAAGCCCACGGGCAACATTTGTATTTACACGCCCTGGCACTCCTGGTACACTAGACTAGGGACTGACAGTAAACCAAATAAGCCAAACATGGAATTCAATCGAGACAGTAATTTAACATAGGGAGCACTTGCACTGTGGCACTGATCAGCAGTGGCACAGTGCCCAAAGCGATATACCAGCAAAAACATCGTAAAACAGTGGAGGCCAACAGAAAAAATGGAGGAGAGACTCACGCCAATGATACCAGGTCGAACATGTGTCCCCTCCAGCTGAAATGTGGGGAGAACTACCCTTGACCTAGGGAGTCCTCATCACTAAGGCGGAAAAATCTGGACAGACCATCAGCATTGGCGTGATCTGTACCAGGGCGGTGTTCCACCGTGAAGTCCATCCCCTGTAGGGAAATGGACCACCTCAACAGTTTTGGATTCTCACCCCTCATCTGCATCAACCATCTGATGGGCCTGTGGTCTGTCTGAACCCGGAAGTGAGTCCCAAACAGGTAGGGTCTTAGCTTCTTCAGCGCCCAGACCACAGCAAATGCTTCTCGCTCTATCGCACTCCACCTTGTTTCCCTGGGAAGTAACCTCCGGCTGATGAAGGCTACAGGCAAGTCTCGGCCCTCTTGAGGGGGCGCTAGAGGGCGCACTGCAGCATGGCCGCACTGCCGTGAGGCTCCTGCAGCCCGGAGCTCTCATCCGGTCATTTATCCTTCTTGACCATCGCCGATCCCTTACCTGACCCTGGAATCTTCGTCGGAGTGCTGCACGCTACAACAGCAGCGGTGCGTCCATTGGGGCGTAGGGGCGTAGCCCCACTAAGCCCTGGACGCACCGTGGCACTGCTAAGCTTAATAAATATAGCTGCTCAAATTCAGTAAAACGCAGCGCGGGAGTGAAAGAGACACGGATCATTTTGTCAATGCCTGCCGGAGTGGGCAGGGGGCGTGGGGGGGGGCGGGGCTGCTGGCCTGCTGCAGCTGCTTGAGTGACAGTCTGCAGCAGGCCAGCACTGTACCTACGCATGATACTGCCGGGCTGAGACTTGCCCGCGCATGCGCTGATGCCCTTAGGCATAGAGAAGGGGCCGGGGGTGAGGCTTCAGCCGGGCCGTGTTCTAAAGGCTGCCCAGGGCGAGCAGTCCATGTGCCATCCTAACCAATCCTGGCGCAGCATGCTGCGCCAGGATTGGCTGCCACCACGCAACGACCATTATTGGATGCCGTCCGTCCAGTCATTTACATTGCCAGCACGTGGGCCCGGGTCTCGGTTTCCCCTCACTTGACTTCTCTACTTCTCGTCTACGGTCCTTCCGGCGGGGGAACAGGAGGCACTTTGCAGCCGACAATGAAGCCTTGGCAGCTATTGGAGCCGTGGGAGATGACTTTCAGGTAAGTCAGGATAAGGAAGCTTTAAACATTGTAATGGAGGGTTGGGAGTAGGCGGGGAGGGGGGCGCGAGTGATGCAAAGTACATGTACCACCCTGTCACTGCATTTCAATCATGTACAGAACCAGAACAATATGGCGCGTGCAGTGTCTGAGGGTATTAGTGGAGACCAACAATAACATGATGCCGTGGTGTTTGGTATGTTGTAGTGCGATGCATCCATTTCGGGGACAACAAGTGCATGTTTGCCTCAGTGACGTCAGTGCGAGCCAGGGCTGTCTGTCTTCTCTTCCATAGCCTCGTGTTTTCCAGGGCGCGTGAGTAGTATAGTAGTTCGTTCGTCCCAGACCGGAGTTATCTCATCCTCGGCTCGTACATTCCTCTTAGTCGTTTCCCTTGAATGTTCTGCTTTACTCGATTCCCAGCAGAGAACATCTGGGTCTGTACTGCTTGAGTTGTGTGCGCTAGTTGAGATGCGAAGTGCTTGGTTCAGAGGCTCTTGCATTGCAGTAGCAGTGACGCTATGTTCAGTGTTTAAAATATGTGGTGCAATCTTTGAGGCCCTCTCTGCACTGACTGTGCGCTCATTAGTGCTCCACTCGGATGCTCTTCGCACTAATTGAGGTGTTAACACGCATTGCAGAGATCAACTGTTCAGTGGCTTGTGCGTCGGTTGAGGAGCCCTGAACAATAGTCGAGATATAGCTCGAACAGGCTAAAAAGCCGCCTAAAATGACTGAGATGTTCTGTGCAGTAGCAGAGAGGTCACGTGCACTGAGATTGTGATTCCGCATAGCCTGGTGTGCTCTGTGCTCCGGCCGAGATGATGCTTTGTGATCCGGATTGTGTGTGTCTCTGACGGACTTCAAAGCCAGATCCATGCTTCCTTTGGCCAGCACTAATGCTGTGTCTATAAACCTATGGCAGACTCTTATTTCTTGGGCGTGGTATTAAGTCCAGTAAGGAGGCTTCAGGATCTATCAACTCCTTTCTGTCCATTCCTTCGGAAAGTACCTCTTGACCTTTCCCCAACATTTTGCTATTATTGGACATTAGCAGAGAATATATTGGAAAGACTCCTTTTTGAGGCAGCATTAGAACAGGAGGCCCCGAGGTCTGGTACATCTTGATTATTTTTCATGGGGTGAGTTGTGCTCTGTGTGGATAGTTAAATTGAATTAACTTAAAGAGTGCGTTCTCTACAATTTTTATTGTGTAGCTTTGTTCAGTTGCCTGCCGTCATCGCTTATTATTAAAGAACATTTGATCATATTCGGCAGAGTTTTGTTCAATAATGTAACTGCTCTAATTCGTTATTATTTAAAACCATAGATCATGTTGTAAAATAGGCTAGTAGTTGTAGTGCTAGTTGCTGTGTTTTTTGCTGCAAATAATATGTGCAGATTAACTGTGATTTGTTAACTATGGACGCTTTTGTAACCCCGTTTTTGCTCCCCGAGAGAGCAAAAACGGGGCACACAGAGGGGAAAAAACAGTGTCACAGAGGGCAAAAACGGGGCACAACAGAGGGGAAAAACGAGTGCCAAAGAAAGCAAAAGCAGGGCACAAAGGAGGGGGAAAACAGTGGCACAGAGGGCAAAAATGGGGCACAACAGAGGGGAAAAACGAGTGGCACAGGGAGCAAAAACGGGGCACAAAGGAGGGGGAAAAACAGTGGCAAAGAGGGCAAAAATGGGGCACAACAGAGGGGAAAAACAAGTGGCCATGTGTTTGGCGTGGGTTGGTAATTATACACACCTCTGTAGCAGTGTCCAATTGGGACAAAAAATAGGCCCGGACACCAAATTAAATATGCCCCCCCATCAGATAGCTAAACAAGTGGCCCACATTTGCAAATCAGGACTGGTTTAACTTTGTAAAGACATTAAGTATAGGTGTTTTGCAAGGTGTCGGAGACTATCCATCTGTGCTTGCTGCAGCCAACGTTTGTGTTAATATCAGAGCAAACCAACTGTAAAAACAGACCTACCACACCGTAAAATAGGTCCACGAACAATCCCAAAAATAAATTACCTATATGCTGACCTGTCGCACCAGCCCTTCATGTACAGCCAGATTGTCCTACAGGCCAGTGCGACCCTGCTGTGTAATATAGGTCAGGAGGTGCAGTGCTGATTGTGCTTACTGGAGTTTTGGTTGCAAGTAATGTTGAGTCCGGTAGTGACAGGGATGCTGGGATAGGGGACCGGAGGCAGGGAGGAATTGATATGTTTGGTGCCTGTTATTGTGTGTCTGCCTCCTGAGCTGCCCAGCATTAACGCAGACAGCTCCGTGTTTGTGAGGGGCTTCCGGCTGTGTGATTGGAATAGGGATTGAGCGACTGATGGAGTAAATACCAAAAAGAAATGTTGTCTGCCTCCTGCCGGCACCCTGCTTGAGAAAGGCGCATGGTATGTACGCATGAGGGGGCTCGCTGGGGGGAGAGGTCTTGTGTTTTTGAAGTACAAACACCCCCAGCCACCCCACAGCCTTAGAGTATGTACTTTCAACTCTTCGGATGCGCATCCATACTGTGCAAACAGACATTTGATTTCTTGAGGAAGAATTAAATTAGAGGGCATTACACTGACGATGCCTGTTATCTGTAATACGGTAACCATAGCAATAATGTAGATACCCATGCATCTGCCTATATTCCTTCACTTGGTAAAACATGTATATACTTTGACATGATGTGGTACATTTGTTTTTGTCTGACTGCAAAACGCTGATACCGAAAATGGAAACTGCAGCTTGCACATTGTGTGGGAAAGCTCTAAAAAAGGGTGTTCAACCAAAGTTTTGTGAGAACATAATTTCTATATGGTTTGAGCACATCTACTTATTTGGGTAAACACCAAAGCTAAAAATAAGCGAGGCATTTTAATATGAGCTCTTACACGTAATATTGTTGTTGTAATTACACTCTGCCCGAATGTACCTATTTTATTGGCCAGTTTTATTTCACTGCCCTACATATTGATGATGAGTGTATTTTTTCATGTTGCAGATCACTTGGTGGTTTGCAGTGTGATATTGCCGTGTCCAATAGATGTTTGCTTGGGTTAATTAAATGACTAACTTTCCCGAGTTGAATATCCCAGAGTATGCCCCCAAAAAGTTTAAATTTAGTTGCCAAACTATTTCCATTGATGTGCTGAATTTCTTAGGCAGGACCCGCACAGCGCAGTGTTAATGTGTTCACAGTTTCTCCTTTGCTGTCTAGGCATTTCAAACAAATGTGAGTAGGCAGTGTGCACGTTAAGGAATTGAAACTGTTCTCCTTTACTGTTTGGCAAACATTATACAACGTTATTCAAGCCTAAATAGGTCGATTGACTGTGTGAATTTTTTGTGTGGATCTCTTGCTCCTCCCAAAAACATATGCACAATATTTGCACTTCCAGAGGTGCACTTGGAGCACAAATGTGTGATATCTCGCTCATGTGGGGACAGCAGTGGGCGCTATTCGAGCCCCTCCGGCTAACAGTGCCTCAGAACCAACTCCCCCTGATGTACACTTATCTATACCAGCTGTGCTCTAAGAGTGATTGTCAGTGCCTGACGCATCTCTAGTTCTAGAAGTTACCATGAAATGGCCCCAAGTTGACAGGACTATGATAGGCAAACCACTTAAGGCATCTACTATGGCAGTGACATTGATAATCACTTATTAATATACTTTGTCCACAAATAATGAAATCAGGTCAGTGACTTCAGGAGCGAGTGGGCCTATACCTGTATACTTGCAGGTCACAGGTTCAAGTTGCAGCAGATCATCCTTTCAAAGTAGACGGTTTAAGTAAAAGCGTTCTAAGTAGTATGTAGTGTTTACATTTCCTTTAAATTAAGTTCTCAGAACCCCGATATCACTGAAAACAACGAATTGGTTTATTTTGTAGAAATATACCTGGAAGTTTGAATACAGTATATCGGATTATTAAATGTTTTAGGGCTTTTGCCTACAGCAAACATAATGTACTCAAGGTAATTACAATATCGGTGATTACTGCATGCCGTTCTGCAACCTACTCCTGCTGCTTTGTCAACAGAGCAAAGCAGAACATTATTTCAGAAAATGAAGTAAGATCTTTCCCAAAATGAAGGTAGCCTACGTGGTTCCCCCTTTCTCTGCTTTGTGTGATCAATTGCACCTTTTCCCATTAAAACAGCTACTTCTTAGTACCTCGTGCAAACAGGTTGTATTTTTGTAAAAATAATTATACAGGTTAAAATATCCTGGCTAGCTGGTGTGGGTGCTTGTGCAGGTGATCATGGGAAATTCCTTTTCTATTTTATGTACTTTAAAGTATTATTAGGGTTTGGTGTTCCATAAGGACGCACCAGATCGTGATTTTTGATTCGTGGAAGCTCCTCCAGTGTCATTGGAGTGTTTTTTTGACTTTTCCAAAGACAACTACGAGAGTCCCCCTCCCCATTGGAAGTTGATTGTTTACCGAAGGTTTAGCTTATCCAAATTCTCTGCCATCATGCTCTGCCATCATACATGGGTTTGAACAAGTTCTGGAAGGTTCTGAGCATCATTCCTGTTCATTTCAGGTACATCATGGAGCTAAATACCAGTGTCCAATAGAGGGTTTTGGAGTTATCTAGCATTTCTAACTATTAGCTACATTTATATACAATTACACATAAAAATGTGTATACAGAAGCATAACAGATGCAGTTGAAATTGTTATCCTGGATTTCACCAGGGTTACAAATTGCCTTAACGTCTCTACTTTGGAGACCCGGAAATGGTTTGTCTCTTAAGTGTAAGAATGGTGTTTAATTCAGTGAACCAGGGCTTTCATTGAGATATGTACCAAATAATGTGCCATATGGACTGAATCATTGGTGGTATGAGGTGTGAAGCAGGAGGAATACTAATGCCCAAGCAGTCATTGCACACTTCTCAGAGGTGCAGCGAGTCAACCAAAAACACATCACATAAAGGTGTGTCCAATAACCCACTGATTCAAACCTTTGCTGCTAGAGGTACAAGGATCTTAACAGTGGCAACGTGTACTATCCAACTGCTGCCCTGTCTGATGTGCTGTTCCAAACATTACTTTTAATCTGGTAATATCACCTTCGAAAGGATGCGCTCTAACTAGATGTAAAACATGACCTGCCACTATTGAACAGGAACCGGATGGAATCCACACTTTAAAAACAAGTCTGATTATACAGGAGCCTTCACTGTTAATTCCACTGTTCGATTCAGCTTTAGGCATGTCCATGTGTATTTCTGGCAAAAAGACATGCAATATTATGCCGTTTTTGAATTGTACAAGGAAAAGGCATGATAAATGCAGTCCGGATGCAGTTTGAGGTTGGCTTCCTTTGACAATACAGGAAGAGCAATTCTTTTAACGTTAACTTTTCTCGTCCTAACAACTAATATTATTGTGTATAAGAGAAGGCGAAGAATACAACGGGGGCACTCATTAAAGGTGTGTAATGCAGAGTTGTTTTGCTTACAGGAACTGTAAATCAGATTAAACTTTGTTATTATCCACTTGCCTATTTTTACTAAGTGGGCAATAAATGATCACATTTAAAACTGCGCACATTAGGTGGTTACTGGGCACTATATGTGGTGGTCACTGCTAAGGACGGCAGGACAGCACTGTTCAGGACAGCATTTGTTTTAGCACTTTGTGAAAGCTGATAATCTAAATCATTGCGACTGACATGCCTTTATTTAATTGCCTCAAGCTGTGCATGGTGCGAGCGTGAGCCACACTGTTAAAACATGGTATTTCAAGCTGGTATTTATTTAAAGTCTTATAGTCTGAATCAGCACCTGAGCATAATAGGACGGAATGTATGAAGCTCTGTGGTTATACTGAATAAGCAGCTACCTATGTTATGCCATCTATTAATGTAATAATTGCACTTTCACAATTGCTTTATTAACCTTCCTGCTTTCTCAAATTTGCTTGAAAATGCTTGATTTTTCTTCTTTTTTCTCAAAATTTTCTTGGGGGGGGGGGGTAATCCCCCCAAACCCTCCTTTTGGGGTTCGGGCTCGCTCGCTGCGCTCGCTCGCTACGGTGCTGTATGCAAATCACTTGCCGCCTCACCACTTTCAAATGTCACCCACCGCTACTGCGCTACAAGCGGTCCAAATCCTGATCGGTGATTCCTGGCCGGAGTTAGGAGGTCCGGAGTGTTCACCGGCGGGTGATCTGGAGGACGGGCGCTCCGCGGCCCGGCGACTCTGTTTACTGTGGACCGCCGCCTCACACGTGGGTGGAGGCCTGATCCCCTCCCCCCTCAGGGATTCTTCGGACCTGCTCGTTTGCGGTACCGGTGGCTGGTGCTCATTGGCATTGCGTGCTGCGACAGGAGGCGGCCCATGGCTGAAGGTACGAACTAGTAGAGGTTCTGTTGACCGCGTTCCTGGGGGGGCCCGCATTTTCCCTCATTTGGCGCCATAGCCGACGCGAAGGCTGCTGTGTGGCGGAGCCTGTTGTACGAGGGTCTGCGGTGGAGCGCTGTGCAGACTGTCGTGGTGCCGGTCCCATCTACCTGCCCTACCCACCAGTACCCCCTGTGGTGATACTTCTGGGCCAGCTTGTCTCGTATTGTACAACACTGCTCCTGGGTGACCGGCATAGTTGCTAAGACCTGCGCATTGATCCTGTTTGCACCCGGTAAGCAACGCTGCCTTCACTTGCCTCTGCTGTGCTGTGGCAGACCGCGGCTGTCTCCTCTCCACCCCCCCTTGCTTGGTATTACTGTGATTGCCCCCTGCCTTCCTGGACGCAGCACTGTGGTGTGACCATTGGAATCTGCTGGTGAAACTGCGTATCCGCTCTACTGCTGCGCTTCACTCCTGGTCGTGTTCTGCTACCTGCCCCATTGACTGGTGTACGGGGACTTGTACCCAGGGATCCCCGCGTCTGCACTTACTGTGGTGGCCGAAGCTGACTGTGTGTGAGTGACCATGGGCAACCCGGACAATAAGCAGCCTAAACTCTCATTTGACTCTGCGGCCTCTAGGAGAGGCGCCCGCTTGGCACAGGACGCTGGGAGCTCCCGCTCCCCCCCCCCCCACGCACTGCTGATGCCACTCCGCAGCTCGCCGCCCCAGATTTTCAGCAACTGATGCTAGAGATGCGACAAGGGTTCGCTACCATTGTGGACAAAGTGGACAAGCTATCCTCGCGCATGGACGCAGTGGTGCAAAAACTTGATGTCCATGAGGAACGCCTGACCACGGCGGAACAGCGCATATCGGATCACGATGACACTGCTGCCACTCATACCACTCAACTGGCGAGGATGGACAATATCCTACGTGTGATAGCCGCCAAGAATGAGGAGTTGGAGGCGAGAAGTCGGCGCAACAACATTCGCGTAGTGGGTGTGCCGGAGACGACGAATGTTGGAAAGATGGAGACTTATGTGGAGAGGCTCTTAGTTGGGGCAGTTGGAGCGGAAGCATTTTCTACCCAGTTTATTGTGGAACGGGCACACCGTTCGCTCGGGCCGCGTCCGGCCACCGGTGCACCCCCGCGCCCTATCATTGCCCGCCTCCTGAACTATCGGGATCGTGATGCGGCTCTTCGGGCGGCTCGCACTTCCCGCTCCCTCTCCTTTGAGGGGGTCAACTTCACCATATACCCGGACTTCACTCCGATGGTGCAGGACCAACGGCGTAAATTTTTGGCGGTTAAGAAGAAACTTAGGGACCTCCAGGTGGACTACGCCCTGCTCTACCCTGCAAAGCTAAGGATCACTCATCAGGCGAAGCAGACTTTTTTCACCAATCCGCAGCAGGCGGAAGACTTTGTGAAGCGGCTGAAGAGGGAGCGGGCTGCTGCTGACCGCCAGGATGGACTGGGACAGGATGATCGCCAATCGGCGGGAGAGGAGGAGGACTCCTGATCAGGTTTTTTGTTGGCATGATGACTGTATTGAATACTTCACATTGGTACTACTGCACCTGCTGCTGACAGCTGTCTTTCCACAGATGTGTGCTATTGTGGGCGGATACGTGGACCTCCGGACCTCTCCGAGAGGCTGTATGTTGTGTCTATTGGGACGGCGATGGTTGGGGTTTTTCTCTATTCTTTACTCCGGGCACCCACCCCAGCACTTTGCCTGCCTCGTATCTTTGCCTAATCGGCTGGAAGGGCGGCAGAGTGTGAGAGGGTGGTGAAGTGCACCTCTGGTGGGCACCCCCCACGGGAATTCCCCTTCTATGTTTACGCTTTACCTTGTTGTGGGACTGTTTTTCTGGATGAATGGATGGATGCCTGGGGTGTGGGGAGGGGGGGTGGTAGAGGGTCCTGACTGGTTGGGGTTGGTCAGGTGGGTGGTGGGAGGTAGGGACACTTTGGTACTTTTACATTCCCTTGCTGGCTGTGCTGCGGTCGGAATGTTCTCATGCGGCGCTGTGTGCCTGTTGCATGGTTGCGCTCTGTTTGGTTTTGGGTGGGGGGGGTTGGTTTTGGGTTTGGAAGACGGCGTGGATGGTTGTGACTTTCGTGTAACTAGGTGGAGTGAATGTGGGGCGGCTACGGCCTACTGCTCTGGCTCGTGTGGTGTACCTGTTGCGGGGTTGCGGGGTTCCTTGGCACGTATTCCTTATGAGTAATGTCGGTCGAAGTGTTGGATAGGATATCGATTCTTTCTTGGAATGTACGGGGGCTCAATGATGCCAGGAAGTGTCGGAATGTGCTGCAGTATCTGGACCGACATGCCATACAGGCGGCGCTTCTTCAGGGAACACATCTGCGCCGGTCTCCGGCACATGCGTTTGGAGGGAGGTGGGCCGCTGTGAGGAAATTCTCATCGTACTCCTCTTATGCAAGGGGGGTTGCCATATTGATTAAAAAATCACTTGCCTTCCAGGAGTTGGGATCACACTTGGACTCTGACGGGAGATATGTACTGTTGTGGGGGAGGATTGGGCTAATCACTGTGCTTTTTGTGAATTGTTATGCACCGAATGTTGATACTCCTGCTTTTTTTCTTGCACTGTGGGGTCATGTACTTGCTGTGGATGCTTCCCATATTGTGTGAGGGGGGATTTTAATCTGGCAATGGAGGCTCTTGAGGACAGATCGGAGGGGAGCCTTCAGTACAACATACAGGCCAGGGATGTCATGCGGGGCATTGTGGAAGAGGCAGGGCTGGTAGACAGCTGGCGTTATGTACACCCCACTGTTAAGGAGGGCACGCATTTCACGACTCAGGCCCGTACCTGGGCGAGGCTGGATTATATCTTTCTTTCCAGAGGATTGGTGGCTGGATTGCATGGGGTGACACACCTCCCCAGGACATACTCTGACCACTGTCCGGTTCGGGTTGTAGTATCGGTGCCTGGATTGCACCGACCGCGCCCGCCCTGGAGGCTCTTCCCGTCGGCCCTTCTGGACCCCATCTTTAAGGCAGAGCTGGGCGAGGAAATAGAGGCTTTCTTTCCAAGGAATAGGGGGTCTGTGGACAGTGTGGAGGTGATATGGGAGGCATTCAAAGTTACGATCCGGGGGGTCACAATCTCCAAGAGTTGTGGGGTACTCAGGACTATTGTTCGTACACTTGCTGACTTAGAAGCCGATCTACGACGCCTGGAGCGTAAACTGCTTGCTGGCTCTGACCCTGATCTCATGCACCAATTTAGAGGTAAACTTTCGGAATACGAGGAAGAAGCGGCCAGGGAGGCGAAGCATAGGGGAAAATACTGGATGGCTAGACGGTATTGTGAGGGTGAGAGACCGGGGAAGGTACTGGCTGCTCTTACGAGGCACCAGAGGCATAGCTCGGATGTCCTGGAACTGGTCTTGGCTGATGGCACGCGCTGTACGGACACTACGGCTATCCAGGATACGTCTCTACAACACTACACACACTTATACACTTCCCAGCACTCAGGAGATGTGAGGTATGGGGGGTTTTTGGATGAGTTTTGCTGGCTCTCTGACGGTCATAGGGCTTTTCTGGGTAGGCCCCTGGAGGTCGATGAGGTCAGGAATGCCATCATGTCTCTTAATAATGGCAAGGCTACGGGCCTTGATGGTCTCCCTGCCGAATTTTATAAGTGTTACGTTGATATTATGGCTCCGGTGTTACGGGAGGTATTTGAGGAATCCCTTGAGGTGGGGCGCCTGCCAGGGTCTATGAGAGAAGTTGCTATCACCTCTTTACTCAAGCCCGGAAAGGATCCCCTTGACGTGGGTTCCTATAGACCTCTTTCATTGCTCAACTGCGATGTTAAAATTCGGGCCAAGGTGTTGGCGATGCGCCTCTCCGAACTTATGCCCGTAATAGTGCTGCCTGACCAGTCGGGGTTTGTGCCTGGACGGGCGACGTCCCATAATCTCCGTACTTTGTTCTCCTTGATTCCGACCATCTCCCCTGAGCTCCCGGTGGCTGCTGTTTTTCTTGACGCGACAAAAGCGTTTGACTCGGTGGAATGGGGTTATTTGATAGACGTTCTGTGCAGGATGGGCTTTCCCAGAATTTTTATCTCCTGGGTTAAATTACTCTACACTGACCCTATGGCCAGGGTGGTTGTGAATGGTGTGTTGTCCCCTCCTTTCCCGATCACGAGAGGGACCAGGCAGGGGTGCCCACTCTCTCCCCTATTGTTCGCCATTGCTATAGAGCCTCTTGCATGTAGAATTCGGCAATTGCATCAACAGAGCGCGTTTAACTGTCTTCAGCGACAGATTGGCATATCCCTGTATGCTGATGATGTTACCCTTTATGTGAAGGACCCGCAGTCGAATCTTAATGCGTTGCTACGCGAGTTTGTTGTCTTTGGCGGTATATCTGGGGTTCATATCAATTGGCAGAAATCCCAATTCTTTCCACTCACTGCAGCGGTTCATCGTTTCCCACTTGACTACCCCCTGGAGTGGTGTGACTCGGAACTGCGATATCTGGGTATTGTTGTGTCGTTGCTCAGGGAGGAGACGCTACGGCTTAATTACGGTGTGGCTATAACTAAGTTGGCAGATAGCGTCACGAGATGGATGTCTTTACCATTGTCTATGGCGGGTAGAGCATCTCTCATTAAAATGGTGGTGTTACCTCGCTTCTTATATTTGTTTCAAAACATTTCGTATTATCCTGGGGCTTATTTTTTCACACGTCTCCGCTCAGAGTTGCTTCGGCTGTTCTGGGGGGGCAAACAGTCACGAGTGGCGTGGGCCACACTGACGCTGCCGTATGTCGACGGGGGCTTCGATGTCCCTGAGTTTGAATTGTATTATGTCAGCGCTCAAGCGCACTACGCCTACCATTGGATGCGCCCCACGCCGTTTATGCCTCAGGTGGCCGCTGAACAGTGGGCTGCCCATCCTCTCCCATTGGAGGGCATGGTCCTGGGTAATGTTGAGGACATTGACACACACCGAACGACGGTTACCTGCACTGTTGATGCATGGAAGCGTATCACAAAGGTGCTGGATGTTGCGTTTCTCTACTCGCCTGCGTTGCCTTTGATATATCACCCTGATCTGTCTCTTTTGCAGGAAACTGGGTTCCAACGCCTGTGCAGTCGTCTTGCGGTACGTACATGGGGCGACCTGTTTCGTGAGGGCGTCTTCCGCACCCTGGAACAGTTCTTCGGGGATGGGGCGTACTCCCCGCTTGAAATGTTTTATTATGTCCGGCTGCGACAGGGCCTGAGATCGCTGTTACCTGAAATCCCTGTGGAGCCGGGTGTGACCCTGCCGCTTCATGTGCTGCTACTTTCTGATGGGCGTCACTTGGTGTCTAGATTGTATAGTGCCATCAGGAAACAACGTGCTGTCTCGCCTGGCCGGGCGCGGGCCCAGTGGGATGCTGAGCTTGGCATTTCCATTTCTGATGACCAATGGAAGTATTGTTGTGGTGTGACCGCCAACATCTCCTCTAGCTGCCGCCTAAAGATCATACACTACAAATTCATACAGCGTTTTTACTACACCCCGGCTAGGAAGCTCAGGTTCCGGCTAGCGGAGGATGATAGGTGTGCTCGTTGTCATATGCCAGGTGCCGATTTTCTTCATTTGGCGTGGGAGAGTGGGGTGGTCTCGAAGTACTGGGGGCTAGTCCATGATGCTCTCCAGGTTATGACCGACAATGGAGTGCCCCTTGACCCTATGGTCCTGTTGCTGGGTTTTACCAAGGCGGTGCCGGCGTTGTATCGTAGATTTGTAGATGTAGCTTTGCTGCTGGCGAAGAGGCGTGTGGCCTGTTGCTGGGGAAGGGGCAGGATACCGCAGTTAGAAGACTGGTTGAAAGATGTCGTTTATTGTCAGGACCAACATAATGTTTACGCAGAGATGATGCCTGTGCGCTGCAGGCCCAGAGACTTTTGGAGCCCATTGCAGGTGTATCTCCTTACCAGGGCTGTGCAGGATTCTGACTCGGACAGTGCTGATCGGGTTGGGGTGGGTTAATGGGGCTGCATTTGTGGGAATGACAAGCTTCTCTGCCATATGTCCAGTCTACACGATATAAGAGTCCCTCTATTTGCACTTCTGCTTGTTTCGATAAAGGGAGTATACTATGATCATCGGCAGGGGAGCGGGGCTTTACGGCCCTCTTTCTTGTGGTGCTGCTTATACTGCCTTACCTCAGAGACTACTGCACTGTAAAATTTACTCGCGGCCCTGCCGCTACTCTCCTCTTTGGTAAGCTATATGCTTGTTATTCGTATTATTGGTATGTTTATATGCTCTGTAATGATGTGGTACGTCGCAAGCCAATGCTGTTGCCATGACTTCATTTCTGCCCTCTGCACCTCCCCCTTCTGGATGTGACGCCTGGACACTTTATGTATGCCGCTGCACTACACTACACCTGAAGCTTTGTATGCTTAGTATGTACGTCATTGATGATCTCATGCTTGTCTTCCACTACTTGTTGCGAATAAAGGTTTAAAAAAAAAAAAAAAAGTCTCGGCCCTCTTTATTCACCTGAGCTAGAACAGCCCCCACGCCATGCTCTGAAGCGTCCGGCTGGACAATAAATTCTTCAGAAAAGTCGGGTGCCTGGAGTATGGGTGCTGTGCACATTGCAGTTTTCAGGGTGTCAAGGGCCGTTTGACAGGCGTCAGTCCAGATCACATTTCGTGTCTGCTTCCTGGAAGTCAGCGAAGTCAAGGGGTGCACAATGTTACCATAATCCTTGACAAACCTCCTGTAGTAACCCGTGAGACCTAAGAAGGCTCTCACCTGAGTTTGGTTTTTGGGCGGTGCCCAAGCCAGGATGGTATCAACCTTGGGTTGTAGGGGGGCACCTTGCCGCTCCCGACTTGGCGCCCCAAGTACACCACAGAACCCTGCCCAATCTGGCACTTACTGGCTTTGATTGTGAGGCCTGCTCTGCGCAGGGCCAACAACACTTCCTGGAGGTGGCGCAAGTGTTCCTCCCAGCTGGCGCTGAACACTGCAATGTCGTCCAGGTAGGCAGCACTGAAATCCTCCAGTCCAGCCAAGACCTGGTTGACCAACCTCTGGAAGGTGGCAGGGGCATTCTTCATCCCAAAGGGCATCACCCGGAACTGGTAGAGCCCATCTGGTGTGGAGAATGCTGACCCCTCCTTTGCCCCATCAGTTAAGGCGATCTGCCAGTACCCAGATGTTAGATCAAACGTGCTAAGGTACCGGGCAGCCCCCAACCGATCTATGAGCTCATCAGCTCTGGGGATGGGGTGCGCGTCAGTCTTCGTGACTGAATTGAGTCCTCGGTAATCCACACAGAACCGAAGTTCTGGTGAAGCACCAGGCGCTGCAGCCTTCGGGACCAAGACCACTGGGCTGGCCCAAGGACTGCTAGAGGACTCAACCACCCCTAAGGCAAACATTTTTGAGACCTCCTCCCTAATGTATGCTCTGACCTTGTCAGTCACCCTGTAAGCCTTGTGCTTCACAGGAGGGCCGTCTCCGGTGTCAACATCATGGACACACCAATGAGTGACACCCGGAACCAAGGAAAACAGATCAGGGAATTGTCCCAACAGTTGGCGACAATCCTGCTTCTGCTCAAGGGTCAGTGTGTCAGAGAGGACAAAACCATCCACTGACCCATCTTGCGCTTTAGCACACAGGAGGTCAGGAAGAGGCTCACTCTCCTCCTCCATTCCAGCATCCGTAGCTAGGAGCATGCCCACTTCGGACCTATCTAAGTGGGGCTTCAAACGGTTGACATGCAGGACCCTCAAGGGGTTCCTGGGAGATTTTAAGTCCACCAAGTAGGTGACATCGCTCTTCTCCACAACCTTAAACGGTCCAGTCCACCTGTCCTTGAGCGCACAAGGTTCCACAGGGGACATGACCCAAACTTCCTGACCAGGATGAAGCTCTACCAGAGTGGCATTCCGGTCGTACCATCGCTTCATCTCCTCCTGGCTGGCCTCTAGATTTGCCTGAGCAAGATCTCTGAAGCGCCGAGTCTGGTTCCTAAAGGCCAGCATGGAACTGTATACATCCTGGGGAGGTTTCCTGGGAGATTGCTCCCAGCCTTCTTTGACCAGACTCAAAGGCCCTCTTACCGGATGACCATACAAAAGCTCAAAGGGGCTGAACCCTAGAGACTTCTGTGGCACCTCACGGTAAGCAAACAGCAGGCATGGCAAGAGGACGTCCCATTTCCGCCTCATTGGTTCTTCAAGACCCATGATCATGCCTTTAAGGGTCCGGTTGAATCTCTCAACCAGCCCATTTCCTTGAGAGTGGTAAGGAGTGGTGAACTTGTAGGTTACCCCACACTCCTTCCACAGAGACTTCATATAGTTGGAAATGAAGTTGGTGCCCCGGTCTGACACCACCTCTCTGGGGAACCCCATGCGGAAGAAAACACCCATCAGTGCCCGTCCCACCACGGGGGCCGTCACTGTTCGGAGAGGGATGGCTTCCGGGTACTGTGTGGCATGGTCCACCAACACCAGGATAAACCTGTTGCCCAGGGCTGTCTTGGGGTCCAGGGGCCCAACAATGTCAATCCCCACCCGGTCAAAGGGGGTACTGACCATTGGAAAAGGTTGGAGGGGAGCCTTCTGCTTACTTCCGCTTTTCCCACTTGCCTGGCAAGTGTGACAAGTTTTACAATAGATGTCTACATCCCTTCTCATCTGAGGCCAATAAAAATGGGTGACAAGCCTGTCATAGGTCTTGTCCTGCCCCAGTTGTCCAGCTAACGGAACGTCATGAGCCAAACCCAGTAGGAAGGCTCGGAAGCGCTGGGGTACCACCAGCACACGGGCTGACCCAGGCTCAGCAGCCTTAGGCTCGCTATACAGTAGGTCGTTCTCCCAGTAGACAAAATGTGACCCTGACTGATCAACTGAGGTTTGGGCTGAGGCCTGCTGCCTCATACCCACAAGAGAAGGGCACACTCTTTGCTCGGCACAAAATTCTTCCCTGGAGGGACCACCATCCTGCTGCCAATGGGTCAGCTCGGGCAGGTCTCCCAGTTCAGCAATTTGTTCCCCTGTGGGCTCCAGGGCATCCCCCTCAGGGTCTACCTCCTCCTGGACCACGGGAACTATGGGGGCCGGTTTCCCGCGCCTCCTGCCTCTTCTCTTTACAGCTGGGTCCTGGGCCATACTCTCAGGCTCCGGGACCCCATCAACAGCTTACTTGCTGTCATGGAATGAGTGGTTGCACACACCCACTCTGGCACACCCAACATTTTCAAATGTGTCTCCCTCTCCACCTTAGCCCAAAGGGTGTCTTCTAAATCATTGCCCAGGAGACAATCAACAGGCATGGCGGGCCTCACAGCAACCTGAAGAGTACCTGAAACTCCCCCCCCATTCAAAGGAAACTTGAGCTACCTCACACTCCTTCTGGGAGTTGTCAGCAGCTATCACGGGGTAGAATGCGTGGGGAACCACCTGCTCTCTGGACACCAAGTGACACTTGACAGCTGTCACACTTGCTCCGGTGTCTCTGAGAGCTTCCACTCTATGGCCATTAATGGTCACCCACTGCCTATATTTATTAATGTTACTAGGCAGAGGGGGTGGAGGGACCATTTCCATGTCTCCTAGCGAGACCAGGGACATTTCTGCGGGACCCCTCCCACCAGGGACAACCATCTCCTCCCCTCCCAGGGCTACACTCGCCAACTGACGGGGGTGCACGTGGCAGTGCACCAGAATTCTTCATGGGACACTGGGGGTCATAATACCGGTGTCCCACCTGCCCACAAACGTAGCAGGTCATTGGGCCCCTATGAACAGGTTTGCCTGTCGGGCCCCTGGCTTCTTCTCAGGGGGAGGCTGGGAACCTTTCCCTTGGTTCCCTTGGGGATTACTTTGGGGCCCTTTCTGGGACTCCTTCTGTTTGCCCTTGTCCCCCCCACTCTTCTGCTGGGGACCCTGCCCACCTTTGGCTGAGTCTCCCCCTGGACCCTTGTGGACCCTGGTACTGACCCAGCGGTCCGCCTCCTCAGCAATTTTTCTAGGGTTAGATATCTTGCTATCAATAAGGTGCTGGCGCAGCTCTGGAAAACAGTTATTAGACAAATGCTCCCAAGAAAACAAATCATAAAGAGCTTCATAACTTTCCACTTTGCTGCCCTTTACCCAACCATCCATGGCTCTGCAAAAAAAAGACACATATTCACCCCACGTCGTACCAGGCAACTTCTTACATTCTCTAGAAGCTTGTCTGTACTTTTCTGGGGTTAGGCCATACCTCAACATTAAAGCATCTTTCATATGAGCATAAGACATCCTTTCCTCAACAGGCATGTCTAACAGGGTATCTCTTCCCTCATTCACAAAGCGACCCCACAACCCCGGTCCCCAATCCTTCTCAGGGACCCGGTGGGCCAACAATGCTAACTCATATGCTTTAAACCATTTACCAATATCTTCATTCTTATGATAATCTTTGATCACATCTTTGGGAAAATAAAACCTACTTTCTGCAGGCACAGATGGGATGCTGCCACCAGAGGGATTCAATTCTAACTTCTTAGCTTGGATCTCCAACTCCCTCAACTTGGTATCACGCTCCAAAGCTAACTTTTCTCTTTCAACTCCAACCTTTTGGTCTCCAAATCAGCTTCTCTCCTACCTCTTGCATTTTCTAACTCCAACTGCCCATTTATCTTAAGCCTTGCCATTTCCATGTTGTATTCTCGCTCTTTCGCCCTTTCTTCTCTTTCTTCAGGGGAAAGACCTTTGGAGGAAACACTGCTACCGGGAGAGGACACGGCTCCATTCACTGGTGCCTCCTCATCCCCTTCCACTGGTGGTACCACCACCGGATCAGTGGGATCTCTGGCCTCCAACCAGGCCTGCAATGCTTTGAGATATCTTTCCTTAACCCCATCGCTGCTGCGGCGATTTTTGCGCTGTGGGGCTTTTTTTCAAAAGCTGCGTTACATGACGAGCTCAGCTCGTCATCAGCACACGCCACCCGTAGGTGATGACGAGCTGAGCTCGTCATCAGCATCGAAAGGGTTAATCTTGAGGCCTTTGGTAGGAACTTTCAACTGCTTGCAAAAGTATTTCAGCTGATTTAACGTGTAATCCTCGATTTTACTTCTATCGAATTCCTCCACAACAACAACAGAGGCAGTGACTCCGGTGTCACTCATGGTCAAAACTGGCAGTGTTCAAAAAATCAAGCTTCAGAAAAGCGGAGAACAAAAATGGAATCCTTCCAAAATAGATTGTGGCTGCGCTATGGTCTGCTTTCACTATGTAGCGCACACTAATCACTGCACATGGGTCATAAATGCAAGGTTCAAATTCTCACCGCTGCGTCCAATGTTGGAACCGGCTGTCTCTAGTTGGCAGAGGTAGGCACTTCTGACAAATAGGGACACACCTTTTCTAGTCGGGGCAAGGGGATCACACCCTTTGATAACCCCTGCTCACCCCCTTGGTAGCTTGGCAGAGCAGACAGGCTTATCTCAGAGGCTGTGTGTTTAGCATTTATGACCACATACAGTAATAAAGTGAATACACTACAAATGGACACGACACAGTAGTATTATAAAAATAAGTATTTTTATATAAGGCTTAGCACAAGACCAAATAACGACAAAAATATGCCACAATCTCAATAAATACTCTTGGAAGGAAAAATAATAGTTCATGTGTAGTTTCTTCTTAGCACAAAGTCTTTAGTATCAAAAGCAACTCGTCTTCTTGGAAACACAGTTCTTAGCAACAATGTAACCCACACGGGAGTCACACGACGTCGAGGCAAAGTTAATCCAAAGGGTTCGGCGTCGACCGCGAGGAGCGCTACGTCGAGCCCGGAGTCACACGGACCCCTAACAACACAGTACCTTAGGAAAATGAGGCACACGATGATCAGCGGCGTCGAGCAATCCGGCGTCGCGTCGTTGGTGTCGATCAGGCCTCAGTAGTCGTCGATGTCGATGATGATGTTGCAAGAGTGAGCAGCGCTCACGGCGTCGAGAGGGCACGAAGTCGATGCGATCAGCAGCGGTGCAGACACGAAGTCCCTTGGAGCTGGAGCCGAACTCACTCGTCACTGGCGGTGCTGCTGGTGCCGATCGGGCCCGGCTGCCGGCGTCGAGGAAGCGGGACACTGGAGCCGTACTCACGATGTCGAGCTGGATTCGGCGACGTCCGTCGGCGTCGAGATTGCTGGTTTCTTTCAGAGGTGCTGGATTCTCAAGTTCCAGCCACAAGCACTTTTAGCTGATGAAGTCCTTTAGCCCTGTGACTTCAACAGGAGGCTGGCACTCTTCCAACCCTTGGAGATTTTCTTAGCAAAGTTTGAGAGTACACACACAGTTCCTCTCTCCTGGTTCCTTGGCAAAAATAAAGAATCAATGCAGGATTCCCCCCAGCAAACAGCACACTGGCAGAAGGGGTAGGCAAGTCCTTGGATCAGCAGGCTTCTTGTCCTTGGTTTCAGGGTTCCTTGTCAGAAGTGATCTAAATTCTTGGTTCAGGGGTCCTTCTCTTATACCCCTTTTTGGCTTTGATCCCTTTGTCCATACAGGGGAATTTCCCAACATCCTGGGTCTGTTGTGGGTGTAGCCAGGCAGAGGCACCTGGCCTATTCACTGAGCAGGGCTGGGTCCTCAGACGCCCAGCAGGAGGTGGAGCCAGCATTGTCACTGGCAGGAGCAGAGCTATCGGCCTCCTGGTAGGAGGTGGGGCCAGGATCGTCCATGGCAGGCACAGAGCCATCAGTTGCCTGGCAGGAGGTGGAGCCAGTATTGTATCAGGCAGGGCAGGCTATCAGCAACTACTCTCCCCCTACTCTCAATGCAAATGTCCCACTCATCCCACACTGACTCATCAGATCTCTGGAGCCACCCAGTTCCTGTCACACACACACCAAACCAGCAGAAACCAGAAATAGTTAGACAAGAAAATAGCCACTTTCTAAAAGTGCCATTTTCAAACCCAGAGTCTAAAAACCATCCACACAAACGGATGCGCAATTAAACCCCGAGTTCAGGGATACCAAACTCGACATTGCACCATGCTCCCCGAGCCAGCTATAGCATTAATAATCCTGGCAGCCCATTCTAACTAATGGAGAGCAGGTTACCTTGCAATAGTGAAAAACGGATATGGCTGTAATTCACTATTAGGACATGCCAACTTTGTCAGGCCTATCCTACTTTATACTTACAATGCACCCTGCCCGTGGGCCTACCATAGGGGTGACTAACATGAAGTTAAGGGAAGGTTTGGGGACTGGCAAGTAGGTGTACTTGCGCTGTCAGCGTGACAGTATCAGACTACACGTAGGTCTAGCAATGGCAGACCTGCAGACATACTTTTACTAGGCCGCTCTTGTGGGGGGCACAATATGTGCTGCAAGCCCACGAGCAACATTTGTATTTACACGCCCTGGCACTCCTGGTGCACTAGACTAGGGACTGACAGTAAACCAAATAAGCCAATCATGGAATTCAATCGATACAGTAATTTAACATAGGGAGCACTTGCACTGTGGCACTGATCAGCAGTGGCACAGTGCCCAAAGCGATATACCAGCAAAAACATCGTAAAACAGTGGAGGCCAACAGAAAAAATGGAGGAGAGACTCACGCCAATGATGCCAGGTCTAACAGGGTGACACTTTAAACAACATAAATCATAAAGAAAACAAATCAAAATTCGAAACAATCAGGCGAAAAAGAAGAAGAGCGTGTTCATAAGTATTCATGATGTGACAAGAGTGATATAGGGCTACAGACGTGACACAAATGCAATACAATTATTCATGTGTACGCTGTTTTAAAAAAGTCAATGGCGTTTCGATCCCTTTTAAGGGATAATTGGGATCATCATCTGGACAAAATTTACTGTGAGCCTGCGATAACACTAATTGTGCAAGGAATGGACACGGTGATCCGCGAAGTGGAGGTTTCCTTCCCTGTGGAATGCAGAGTTATGGTAAAAGAGGTGAAAATCGGTCCTGGTGGGGTGCCAGTGAGCTTGCTGATGGGTAGGACTAGCGGCGCCGAACTGCAGGGGTTCTAGAAGCGCTTGGTCGAGGAATTGGCATACAAGACTGTCTTGTATGAAAAATGTCGGAGCGCGGCACTGCCCCAAATTTGGCAGTGCCACGCGCTGACATTTTTAAAATCAGGGATGAACCCTATTCACAAGAATATGGTGCCCCCCTGCCCTTCTGCTAGCGCAAAAAAGCTGCCTAGCGCCAGCACAGGCACCCTGCCGCCATGTTGCAAGGGGACCTACGCTGCAGGGACGATTGTTTATGTGCAGGAAGGGTGGGGGCATGGCCCCACAACATGGGTCAACCCACAACCCCATGATCATTAACTGCATTTTGGTATTTTCCCTCCCCTGGCATTTGAGCCCCAAAGCATAACACAAACAGCCACCCAGGGAATGGAAAATACAGCAGACATTTTGTTTTTGGTGGTGCATGCACAGGGGCTTTCTGCTGCCCCCTGAAGCAGTAACTGTGAGATGAGGACTGAAACCCCTAATCCCCAAGCAAATATCCCACAGGCCACCAAGGAGATGTTTTTTGGGGAGATGGACCCTCTGGCATATGGGCTTACTTTCATGCCTGAATTGTCCTGTTAAATATAGGCATGGGGCAGGGGGTCAGGCCACTCATCCATTGGCTAACTTCACTGTGATTGAGGGCTAGGGGCTTCCAGCCAGCCCTCAACATCCCTAGCCATAGTGTTGTGTCATTCACATTTGCCTTTGTCCCATTTCATTATACTGCATGAGGCAATGGGTCAGCCCGCTTCAGCCATTGGTGGCTACCTTCACTGTGAGTGAGGTCATTCTGCGCTTTCACAAGGAGCACACCATCACCAAAGTAGTTAGTAGTAGTAGTACAAAGCTTTATTTCGATATGAAATATCTTAAAAAGCACATGGCAGTTAAAATACAATTCTTTTTTAAAAAACATTACATAAGCACTTAAACGAGCATAAGAGAAAAAAAAAACATTAAATCAGATGCTGCTTTGGACAAGATTAAAAAGCAGTCGCCTTATAAAATTATTTTAGGACTTTCAATCTGATCACCCATGCCCAGCTGAGAAATTTAGCCACCCCACAGGCTAGGGTGGTGTTAGGATCAGTCTGCAAGATTCTATGGGCAAAGGCGTGATTCTTGGTCTCAAGCAGATGGCAAAGAGGTTTTAACCATTTCGACCTAGGTTTGTTATAGGCGCGACATACGAAGAAGAAGTGTGGGATGTTTCGGGTGCATTGGTACAAAACGGGCAATTGGCAGGTGTTTGGTTCACTTTAGGGAGTTCTTTTAATTTTTGTAGTAATGTTACACCTAAGTATCTTATTTCATTTGACAACCTTACACCATGAACATCCAGGTTCCAAGCCATAACTTCCACCTTACTTCTGTTAATCTCATATCCAGACATCTTCCCAAATGCCTGCACTTCAGTGTATCATTCTGGGAGGGCTTGATTGGCATCAGAGGTGAACATATCAAGTCGTCGGCATAAAGAGCTGGGTTCCAGGAGAAACCGCCTATCATGAAGGGAGTTATATCTTCATTTTGCCTTAGTCTTTAGGCCAGAGGCTCAATATACATGCCAAAGAGGATGGGAGATAAGGGGCACCCTTGTCTGGTGCCTCGCCCTATTTGTGCAGAGGCCATGACGCTGCCTCCTTTCAACTCTTAAGTCATTCACGTTCCAACTCATGACCTCCAGGGATTCCCCTCCCGGTGATCTCCCCTTATCCCCCATCAACTGCTATCGAGGTCTAACCGCATCCTTAAACTCCTGTTGTGCTGAGCGAAGATCATTTTATTTCATTTTTACCCCTATGCACTCCACCACATGTGCTCCCCCTGATACTCCCTCCCTTACTACCTACTGGCTAATGCCAATTTGAGCTGCTATCCACAAAACTAGAATTCACAGATACATTTTGGCTATCACCACCGTCCGTCTTCTAGGATGGGTGCCTTAGCTATTTTTCAGCCTTACTGAGGCCAAAAAACTACCCACTTCATTTGGCGACTGAAAGTTATGCATTTTATTTGCCCTCATCACTTTAAGAAACGCTGGGAACTAAGTTGTACTTGGGCACTCATTCCTTATAAGGGTCCATTCGCTTGCCCAACTCCCACCTTCTATCTTCTGTCACAAAAGAGATATCGGACCTAATTTTGAAGGTTAGATATTGGACCTGGATTGTTTTTTGCTTATGGGCGGCCCCCAAAAGGTTTTTCTTGAGACTGTAAGATTGTATATTCAGCAGGATATTTCTGGGTTTCTTCGGTCCAGGGTTTAATTTGAATTGATCATGATGCACCCATTGGATTTCGGATTCCAAAGTTGTAGCAGATACAGCTTGTGTGAAAGCTTTCGTCAAACGGTCTATTACGAATGACAACGTTATCCCCTTCCACCCCTTTCTTAAAAGCCAGGATCCCGATGGAACTGTTTTCCAATCTTTCTAGCCTTTCTGATAGGTCTTTCTCTCCCTGTGTAAGCCTAACCACTGCCTGAGTATTATCCTTCATGTCCGACCCTAGCTTCTGAACTTTACTTTCCAGTACCTCCATACGGTGCATTAACGCTAGGTCATGAGTTCCATGGGTGGAGAGCCTGCACCATGCTTCTGCCTCTCTTTCCCTGCTTCAAGAGACTGGGTTGATAGCAGGTTTTGACAGCATAGCCTTTTCCACTAGGCAGGACCTCCAAGACTGCCAAACCTCTGGCACCAAAACCTACAAAGCCTCCACTTGACTTTCCCGGGAGGCTGCAGCATGTACTGACTCTGCCAAGTTTCCCCTGGAACAGGATCCAGGGCCTCCAGGGCGGGGAAGGGCCCGGTGCGCTGCACGGGACTCAGAGAGCGCACCCACGGCCCTGAGCAGAGCCAAGCCTTCACACATCCGCTGGGTGCCTGAGACTGCCAAACAACCGGACACGGAGAGGACAAGAAGAGAAGAATGAGCAGGGTGCAAGTCTGCGGAGAAAGCAACTCCTACGGTGAGGTGAGCAAGAAGAGATGCCGAATATTATGCATGGTGCTGGTGGTGAATGCCAGTAACATCAACATCAAGGGGCCACCCTGGCGGAGGCAATCCGCCCGCCATCCTTCCCTGCATTCCCCCCGCCATATTACGATGGCGGAGGGGACCGCAGCGGTGACAAACACCGCCCGCATGTTTTCCGCCCCCGTCGCCTTGCGGCCGGGGCGGAAAACCAATAACATGGTGGCGGTGTCTGTTAGACACCGCCCGACATATTACAATGGTCTGGTCTCAATGCCTTTCCGTGGCGGCAATGCCGCCACGGAAAGGCATGCGGTGTTCACTCTGAGTACAGGTGGGGGGTGCACATGGGGAGGTACCTATGGTACCCCCCTTCATTTGCATATACAAAGCGGCAGGCACCGCGCGGTGCCTGCCGCTTTGTATATGCAAATGCTGACAAGCATTTCTAGCATTGTGGCGGGCGGTGCTGAGCGCTCCGCCCGCCACAATGCTAGAAATGCAGGATGTGCCCGCCACAGCGGCGGGCACATCCTAATGCCACCCCCGGGACCCCCGCCCTTATGGCGGGCGGTCCCATTCCCCGCTAGGATGACGGGCGGACAAAGTCCGCCCGTCATCCTAATAGGCCCCCAAGCATTCGTTGGCGTGTGGAGAGCAGCTTCTAAGCAGGACGCCATGTTCCCACCGGCAGTCAAAATTACTATCAACATAAAAATATTAAACAAAACAAAGCATAAAAATATTTTTACTAGTATTTCAAAAACTTCATCAAGTTGAAATCAATGCCCTAATCGTGGAGAAAATTTGTAAATATTTTTTATGTTAAATATTATTTTAAATAAATGTTATATATTGATTTTAGCTGTGAAACACTATCCAAATGGTACAGCACTGTTAACTTAATTTTATTTTAAAATGTAATCCTTTTTAATACATTTAATTAATTTAAAATTATTTTTCGGAATCTTAATTTAAAATAAAAGATTTCACTGAAAGCAAATACATTTTATTTTTATTTTACACTAAAAATAATGAACATAATTTATTAAGAGTACAGTAATGTTATTTAAATAAAATGAATTTTACATTTATTTTTCAATTAAAATGATTATTAAACTATTTTCAAATAACATATTAATATGTTTTCTTTATAGATCCTTTGTTTAGCACTAAATTAAATGTACTTTTATTTTCAACTAGTTTCAATATTTAATTAACATTATTTCCTTTGGGGCTCTATTTTAATTTTAATTTCATTTAATTTATTTATTTGTAGAGCGCGAACTGTTGCTCCGGAAGGAGCATCCCGGCGCTAGGGAGAGTGAGCAGAAGAAAAGATGACGTGTTAGATTGATGCTAGGACTGATGCATCTGTTGCATTAAAAATCCACGTTTTCAGTGATTTTCTGAAATGGATTTCTGAGGATTGAAGTCAAAGTACTTTCGGGAGGGCATTCCAAGCCTTGGATGCTAGGACGCTGAGGGATTTGCCACCCTTGGTCTTATAGTTGAATTTTTGTATTTTAATTAGGTTTGATCCAGCCGATCTTAGCGCTCTATTAGGCAGGTAAATTGTGAATTTTTTCGCCAGGTATTTAGGGCCATATTATGTAGGGCTCTAAAAGCGATTAAAAGAATCCTTTTATGAAGAGGGAGCCAGTGCAGTGTCCCAAGGGCAGCCAAGGCAGAAGATTTACGAGAAAGTTTTAAAACAAGTCATGCTGCTGCATGTTGGACACTCTGAAGTTTTTTTAATGTTTGTTTTTTTATTC
This sequence comes from Lissotriton vulgaris, assembly GCF_964263255.1. Classification (NCBI taxonomy): domain Eukaryota; kingdom Metazoa; phylum Chordata; class Amphibia; order Caudata; family Salamandridae; genus Lissotriton; species Lissotriton vulgaris. The sequence goes on from NW_028245451.1 coordinate 399,484, forward strand.
CAGCCATCAAACTATTGCAGTAATCGAGTTTTGAAAGTATCAGGGCAACCGTCACCAACTTTCTAGAGTTTAGGTTTAAATCTTTTTATTGAGAGCAACACAATCAAGACAAAACATGTTATGCGGTCTAGTAGCGACAGAAAGCAAGTGGAAGATAAGTACAACCCCAAGGGGGGTGGACATAATATTCAATGGCCAACTTGACCAGCAAAGGCATGCAAAGACCATAAGTGCAGCAAGTACCCCCAAAAAGAAAACCCTCACCACTACCCCCTTTTTCCCCGTCTCCCCACACACCCCCTCCCGTCAAGTGCTCATATTCACCATCCCGTAGTTCTCACACACCCGTTCGTGAGCGATCCTTCATCTGTACCTCCTTAGGAGTCCGCCTCTTTGGGCTCTGTAAGGCGCAACAGGCAAAGGTATCTCGGGCAGGTGAGCTCCCTAAATTCAGTGACCAACAGAGAATGAAACGGTTGCCAGAGGTCCTCAAATTGGCCTACGTCTCCCGCTAGGGTGAGCGAGAGTTTCTCCATCCCCAACACACACCACAATTTTTGTAATCAGCCTGTAGCGGAGGGGACTGTAGCTGTACGCCAATGTGTAAGAATGTTCTGTACAGCAGAACCCAGGGCGATGGACATCTCGCGCCACCTACGCGAGCGCAAGGGATATGTCAACGGATTAGGGAGCCCTAACAAAGCATAGGCAGAAAAGCGGGGCAGTTCCGTTTTAAAGTGAGTGTCAATGTCGTCTATCGCCTGCTTCCAATAATCCTGGAGGAGTGGGCAGTCCCACAGGAGGTGCAACAAGGTGCCTGTGTGTCCGCAACCCCGCCAACAGTGCTTGTCTCTGCTGCGATCCATCTCATGCATCCGTTCTGGGGTGTAATACCGGTACGTGGAGACCCTACTGAGTGTCTCCGTAAGTCCGGTATGGTATGTGGAGTGGCGCGCCCTATACAAGATTTGGTCCCATTCTTTATGACTCAGTGTTCTGCCTAATTCGCATTCCCAGCATTCCCTGCCCGGGTTATAGAAATGTATTGCGGGTGGTTGTAGGAATTTGTAGAGGTCTGAAATCAGTTTGGAGTCAGAAGTGCGCAAGAGAAGACATCGTTCATAAGGTCGGAATTTCCTATCAGCCGACTCCCGTATCTGCGGCTGGAGTGCCCAGTGTCGGACCTGCATGTAACGCAGCCGGTCCGTCTCCGAGAGGTTATATTCCTGTTTAAAGAGCGGAAAAGGAAGAACCCCGTCGGGGCCATAGACATGGTAAAGAAATCGACACCCTTCGCTAGGCCGGGAGTGAAATCCAGATTATCAACCAGTGGGGTGAGTGGGGAAGGGAATGTGGCAAGGTCGTGAACGACGTTAGTGGCATCCCACGCTACCAAGGGGACCCGTGTGACGAACGAGACGCAGGTCGGTGGGCTTTACGAACAAAGGGTATCTCTTGGAGCGGGCGCCCTGCAATCGCCTGGTCCTGAAAGAGCCAGTGCCTCTCCGACTCCCACTTGCTCCATTCCACCAAATAGTGTAGTTGTGCCGCCTTGAAGTATTTACGCAGGTCCGGTATCCCCAGGCCTCCCGCTTCTGGACTCAGCATTGCTTGAGCCTTCTTCATTCTCGGCCTCCGGCCCTGCCAGATAAAGTGAGCGAGGTCCACCTGCATTTGTTGGATCCACCCCATCGGCAGTTGCAGCGGTAATACCCGGAAAAGATAAACGATTTGGGGGAGGATTGTCATTTTGACAGCTGCGATCCTGCCCAGCCAAGAGAGGGGGAAGTGTTTCCAGCGTCTCAGTTCCTCCTGTACCTTCTTTCTAAGTATAGTGTAGTTGGCCTGTACCATAGCTGGAAGCGTAGGGGCTAGCTGGATCCCCAGATATGGCACTGTGTCGGATGCCCATTGGAGAGAGAAGAGGTGTTGCAAGTGGGCCTTTGTGGAGGGGCCCAGAGACAGATCGAGGGCTATGGATTTGTCCATGTTCATCTTGCCACATTAGCGAAGGTATCTAGCTCCGCCACGCAAGCCGGCAGGGCCGTCCGCGGGTTCTCCAGGGACAACAGGACATCGTCTGCATAGAGACTAATGGTATGCGTAAAGCCACCAAAATCTTATCCCTGTTGCGTCCCAATTCTGGCGGATTTTCTGAGCGAATGGCTCCATATACAGGGCAAATAATAGTGGCGACAGTGGGCAACCCTGCCTCGTGCCCCTCTCTATATTAAAACTCTCAGAGCTATAACCATTGACCCTTACTACTGCTGAGGGGAACTTATAGCAATTAAATATGAGGGTGCAAAATTTCTCCCCGATGCCAACCTTCGCCAGAACCTGTTCCAGATAGGGCCAGTGGACCCGGTCGAATGGCTTCTCGGCGTCTACCGCTAACAGCATTCTCTCCCCAGGTATACGGGAGGCTTTTTCTATGAGGTGGACGACCCTTTTTGTGTTATCTACCATCTGGCGTTCGGGGATGAATCCCGCCTGATCGGGGTCTATAAGGCCTGGCAGGTGGGGAGCTAGCCGGGCCGCTAGAATTCCCGTGTATAGTTTTAGGTCCACATTTAGCAGTGATATCGGCCTGTAGGAACCGCACTTGGCCGTGTCCTTTCCCGGTTTGGGGATGACCTAAGGGATGCACGCAGGAGATCGGGCGGAATGTCGCCTGGGTCCGAGAAGGTGTTAAAAAGACGCGTAAGGATTGGTGCTAGCGTAGTGCAGAACGTTTTGTAAAAGAGGGCTGTAAAGCCATCCTGGCCTGGAGCTTTCCCCAGCTTGAGCTTGGCGATGGCTGAAATCACTTCTTCAATGCGGATATCTCTTTCAAGATATTCCGCCTGAGAGGGCTCAAGAGAGGGGAGCGTAACCAAGTCCAGATATTCGGCCGCTGCTGGAGCGGCCAATGGGCTGCTAGTGTAAAGAGTGGCGTAAAAGCTACGGAAAGTCTCCGCGATCTGGGCGTCCTCCGTGGCCATGGACCCATCTGGGCGAGAGAGCTCTTTAACCCCTTGGAGTTGGCGTACTACTCGTAGTCTGTTCGCCAGAAGACGGCCGCACCTGTCCCCCCCAGTGTAGTAGGCATGGTGCAGCTGCAAGGCCGCGAACTCTGCTCGGTCCGTGTCTAGGGCTGCCAGAAGTTGTTGTGCGACTTTCAATTGCTTCCAAATCCGAGGTGCCCCGGTGCGTTGGTGCATTTGCTCAAGCTCATGCACCTGCTGCGTGAGCTCTTCACGCTTGCGTTGCCTGTCCCTGTTCTCCGCAGAGGCAAGAGCCAGAAATTCCCCCCGAACAACCGCCTTCATGGCCACCCATTGTGTCGCTAGAGTGGTGTCGGAGTTAGCGTTGTGAGATAGGTAGTCCTGGATCGTGTCTTGCCCATGTTTCACTACCTCTTTCTTATGCAGTAAGGTGTCTCTAAGGCGCCAGAGCCTAGGAGGATACGACGCTGGTGGCAAGGAGAGTGTTGTGGTGACGGGTGCATGGTCCGAGAGTGAGGTGACCCCTATCTCTGTTGAGGTGGAAAGGGCGCTAACAGGACTAGAGACCAAAAGATGGTCCAGCCTGGCATAGGTCTTGTGTCTTGTGTGCATTGGATTAGTAAGTGTATTCTCTGTCGCGTGGGTGTGAGCGGCCCCAAAGATCATGAAGATCCAGCTCGGCCAGCCGATCAATGCTGCTGGGCGAAAACGTCCCAGCTTGGTGGGTGCGTTGAGCAGACCTATCCAGATTCGTATCAAACACCATTTTGAAGTACCCCTTCAGTATAATATGCCTATCCGACGTGTCCGTGATGTCTGTAAGGGCGGAGTGTAGAAAGTGTTCCTGGCCTTCATTAGGGCTATAAAGAGACCCAATCGTAAACGTCAAGGCCCCTATTGCGAAGCGGTATGAAAGCAATCTCCCTTTCTGTTCAGCATTCTTATGAAGGAGCTCACCTCTAAAATGTCGTGCCACCAGTATCGCCACCCCCGCTATCTTAGTGGAGCAAGAGGAGAAGAATTGAGTTGGAAATTTGCGCGAGCGGAGCCTGTGGCAGTCACGGGCACTTTCTAGAGTTTATTGGAAGATAGTCAAAAAATTTCTTTAAGAATTTTATGATGCTGAAGCAGCTTCCTGCTAAGCTCCTTGCGTGGTGATCAAAGGCGAGTGATGAGTCAAAATAAACTCCGCGATTTCTTGCAACCTCTACTGTTTTCGGGGTGGAGAGGGTAGTTCCCTCTGGCCACCAATTAGAAGGGGTAAATTTTGTGGTTTTGCCGATTGGCAGTATTTTGGTTTTACTCGAATTACATTTTAAGTGGTTATCTTTCATCCATTGAAAGACATTAGACAGGCAGTCACGGAAATTCTGTTTTGCTTCTGTGGAGTTTTTTTCCAGACTTACAATCAATTGGGTGTCATCGGCATAGGATGTAACTTCGATGCCGTATGCCTCAATGAGTGAAATAAGAGGGGCCATATAAATATTAAAAAGCAAAGGGCTCAAGGTTGAGCCCTGGGGTACTACAGAAGTGATTTTCTTGTCCGCGGTGGTATACGAACCAAGTGATATCGTTTGTGTGCGTTCAGAGAGGAAGGACTTGATCCAGTTGAGAGCAATGTCCGTTATCCCGCTATCTCTCAACCTTTCTATGAGGATGTTATGAGAAATGGTGTCAAACGCCGCCGAGAGATCGAGTAAAATCAGGGCGGCGTTTTTTCCCTTATCTTGTGTAGTAATAGAATCTGTGAGTTCTATTAATGCTGTTTCTGTGGAATGCTTTGGTCGAAAACCTGATTGTTGGTGGTGAAGGATATTATGTGATTCCACATAATTTGTTAGATCTGAATGCACCATTCGTTCTGTTATTTTTCCTAATACTGGTAACATGGATATAGGGCGAAGATCAGAAAGCTCAGTGTGGTCTTTATTCTGTTTTTTCATATTTTAAGCCCCTATGTCCATTATTTTCTATCGCAGTTCTAGTGGTTGGCCAGGTGGGGTGTGTGGTGCTGGACGTACTTCATATCTGAGCAGCAGCACATTTACTACTGTTTTGGGTCCTTTTGGTTGAGGTAACTTTAGAAGTGCAAATTGTGAATAGCAATGCCTTACTCTTTTATGAGTGGTTGCATGTCTCTCATTAACCCCTTCCACGCTGATGACGAGCTGGGCTCGTCATGGCGTAGTCTCCTCGCACGCTGATGACGAGCCCAGCTCGTCACGTAAAGTGCGGTTTTAAAAATCTCAGCACAGGAGTGGAATTGCGCTAGCGCGCATGCGGTTAAACACCTCCTTAACCCTTCCTAAACCATCCTTACTTCTCCTTAACCGCTCTGATTCAGTAGTAAGTATACTCCTTTGCAGCCTCTCCCCCTGCTCCCTCCCATATTTGCTACTAACTAGTAAACTTACATATGTGAGTATCTTCCCATAGGAATGATAGGAGTGGTGGAGGTAGAGATTTACACACGAAGACTTGCGAATTTCGTAGTAAGTAGAACTACTGAAGTACTACTTACCTACTACAAAATGCAGTCTGTGAATCAGGCCCTGTGTCTCTATGAGTGTATTATTTCAAGCTTAAGGTTCACCAATCCTGAGCGGTGACTCGACTAACCTACACCCACGTTCACAACAAAATGATTTAATCGAAACTGATCCTACTTAGTCTCACGTCACTAAATCCCAACTTTTGCAAAATTGCAGATGCTTTTGTTTGACTGAATGTTCTCTTCTGCCCTTTGTTCTTATTTCCATTGCACTTCAAAAATAGCACTTGGTGAGGCTGAGAAGCACGAGGGTCTAATTTAAGGTATGGCGCTAGCCAGACTGTCATAGTCACAGTGAGTAATATAATTTACTAAGAGCGTGATTAACAGCAATGGATCTTCCTGGATCAGACTCAAAATCAAAAATCCCAGAATGCCCTGTCAAAAGAGGGACTCCATACTTCTGTGTATTTAGCATCATGAAATCTCAGCAGTAACAGACAAATAAATTATCTTAGGTGAAGTCTCGGTGGATGTAGATAACATTATATAATCAAATTAAAGCAAATAGCTAGAAATATTAACTCACCAATGAAAACGCCACAATCCTTAGTTTCATAAAGTTATGGGCTATTGCAGTCAGAAACGTATGTTAACTTTAACTAACAAAATTGTTTATCTGACATAAAGCCATGTAAGGAGTCTGTGTGCTATTGTGCTGACAGCACATAGCACAATGTTAAAAAACATATCTGCTCGGTAGAAACAAACATTTCTCTGCAGCCTATTTTAATGTTAGAATACTAGGGAGACAATCCGAGTAGTTCCAGCGCTTAATTTGAAAAAAAAGGGAAGTGCCAGGGCCCTTGTCAGGAGTCCATTTCCACTGGCAATGCCCATTGACACTGTCAGCATTGCCAATTATAGTATCAACACAGCCACTAACGATCACACTCCTACAAGTGTGACAATTCTGACTATTCCAGGCCCTCTAATCTATAAGAATGGCTTTGGCGGCAAGTATTAGTCATATTTATTTTATGTTGAATTAATAAACAACTGTTGTTGTGCTAGAAACAGTGCCACAATGGGGCAGACTGTCATAAGAGCTGGTGTTGCCAATTAAGGGTCCGACTTCGATGTCGGACGGATTGATTCGGTTGTGGGAGGGACCGACCTCCTATCGGCAGTCCCAAACCAGTAATTAGGATGCGACCGAACATTGTTCGGTTGCAATCCTATTCATTACAATGGGAGCATGCAATCCGACTGGAATGCATGCTCTTGTTGCAAAGTGATGAGGTGCAGTTCGCCATAGGAGCCTCCTCAAGCCCATCGAGCCCGTCGGAAGCCATTCGGAAATCCAGTTCGGATTCCTTTCTGACCAATTCCATCCAAATGATTCGGTCGGAAAACAATCCGAACAGACGATTAAGATGCTGGAGGAACGGCTCTGACCGTGGGTTGGAGCCATTTCCTGCGCATTGTAGTCGGCCCCCAAGTGTTGGTGCTGAGCACCGGAAACCACCGGCTAAAATTAAGCACTGAGTAGTTCACTGTCCAGGAGCTATCACCACAAATTAAATCACTGTACTTTAATAAAAAAAGTGGAAAATGAGAGTGGCAGAAAATTCAAAATGTTCTGGGCAATTAACAAGGCACATGGAATCCTTCTCAGTGCCCACCGGTAATTTGACTTTTACTATCATATCACAATGTCATGCTGGCATTATAGAGGAAAATGAGAGTCAAATAAATGTTTAGACTTACTATTATCTTAATGAAATTCGAAAATGTATTCACATGCGATATATTCTTACCCTTTTTAGACCTGCAGCCTGTCTGCAAGGTAAATGCTTTTGTTCCATGCCTCTTCTAAGGAAATGCTGCAGAGTTAATCCCTTAGCTGCTGAGGTTTCTCCCACTTACAGGTGTTGAGTCTTGAGCCTTTTTTGTTTATGTCTGGGGCATATTATGCTTAAGCTACATAACTTTTTTTCCACATAAGGGATCCAGGTCACATTTGGGTCCCTTTTTCCAACATATTGAGGAATCTAAAGATACCCTCGGTTTGTGAATTTTCCAGAGGAATCCATGAAAATAGCCAAAATACAGAAAGGTTTGAGTTTCTTTGGAAAATAGAAGTGCTGCGTAAGAAACCATATTTTTCCTACAATTTACATCAACAAAAGATTTCCTGTGCTATAATCAACATCTTCTCACCTTTCAAGAATAAGCTGTAAAAATAATGTTTTAACCCAGTTTTTATACTTTTTCTAAGTGATAGTCCATTGTTCCTGTTTTTGTAGTTTTTACCCACCTGTAGTTTGTGGTGACAAGAATTACAAAACCCTTGGTGCACGTAGAGAGCTATACCACTCTGAAAAGTAGACACAACTCAAACTTCAGCAAGTGGTCATTGAAGATGATTGTTTATGATGTTCCCACAGAAACTAATAGAGGAATTAAAAACATTATGAAATACATAGGAGAAAATAGCAATCTGTGACCATTTTCATCTGTAATTTCTTTGCACCAATGGCCAATTTGCATAAGTAATATATTGGTACATCAGTCACATCCTTCTGGGTGCAGAAATGTGTATTTTTTGCCCTACAACCGGTGACGTCCAGAGCTAACAAATGAACTCTAGTGTATCACTTGGTTATGACCATGCATCAGTTCATAAAGTAATACCGTATGTATTTGAAGAATAACAGATATGAAGAACATCCAAGCATTTTTTAAATGTGCCCAGATAATGAGTTTAGGAATAAGAATATTAATTATTTGTACAACTCAGATTTTTGGGTATTTGCTGTTACCCATACTATCCTGTGATTTAGAGGGCATTTTGCAAAATATGTTCTTTCTTGCACAGTGGATTACATTTGAAGCATACAAATTCACAGAATTTAAATTGATAATCAAAATGGTTACAATATTCTGTGTTCTGACACGTCTCCCGATAGAAAAAGAACCCCACTTGTAGGTCTGGGCCTACCTCCAACAATATAATAAGGTCTAAAACACAGACAGCCTGATTGACTGACATCTCTGTAGTTTTGAACCGACCAACTTCAGGCCGGCGGGCCGAAACTGCAATTACAATGCAACCGCACATGGTGCGGTCACATACTCACATTTTCCTATGGGGGCTTGTGCGGCGGTCGAAAACCAGTCGCAGCAAAGGCTCCAATAGAGAATTGGGAGTTAGTGTAAATCCCTGCACTGTGTGGGAAGCACCTTACGGTCCCTGCCACATGGTGCAGGGATTCACAGGGGGGTACCATGTGTGCCTCCCAGGCCAACAACCGGTGGCCGCAAATTGAAGAGGGCCCTGCTACGGGCCCCCAAAGTCACTTTGTGATAGGCTTTCCATGTCGAAAAGCCCGACATGGAAAGCCTATCAGTAACCGATATGATAATCCAGACGGTAGAAACGGCGTCCGTTAGGGATTATGATTGGTTTCCGACTGGCCGACACTATGAGAGCACCAAACTCTAAATCTAAGCATACTCCGTTTATGCAGGATCAATGACTTACTGACTGCTATATTCTTCAAAGTATAAGTCTCTGGAGACAAATGTTTGACAATATGCTGAATTTTGAGTAGATAAGTAAGATTGTACTGTTGGTTTGCACCAATACAAATGAGGAGTGTAAGGGCCAAAGCAAATTTCAAGTCCTCATGTGAAGTGGGATCCACGGTTGTGCCCTGGAATGAGGTGCCAGACTGCCTCCATAGATGTTCAGAAGCTGTTCAGCATGCAAATTAGTTTAATGCACAATTTCTTCAACAAACACATCATCCACAAAAAATAGTAAGTAGTCAATAGGCAACACATGTGTAGTATTGACTTTACATCCTGTATCTGCAGTAAATGGGGTAATTTGTGGCTGACATCCATGAGGGGCTGCCAAGTGAGAACTGCCCATGTGCTGTACCCGCCTGCACTTGGGACTGGCTGGACTGCCACTGTTTCTCAGCTGCACAGATTGTGCCTGCAAAGAACCTCTCAAGTGCCATGTGCTTCAGAATCACTGGAAGAAAAGTCATCATCGGATGCAACTCCACTGATTGTTCCAACTTTTTATTCATGATCCTCTCCCTTGGGTGCAGTCTCATTCTCAGAAGCTGCTTCAGAGCTCTCCTCCAATATTTGAGTTAGGGCCTAGGCAGCAGTGATCCAACAAGACATCATCCCTGATAACTATCCGAATCTTTCTTTCTCATATACTGCGTACCAGATAGAATGCTGTTACTCCAGTGATAATAATGCAGTGACAATGATGTGTGTCTGATATTAACTGAAAGTGAGAATGTAATGCAATGGTTTGCAAGTGAGAGTACGCTACAAAAATAACAGAGACAAGAACACATTTGGCTCAATAAAAAGAAAAAACACCTAGCTTTTACTACTCCGCAATGCTAAGAACATCATCCAAGAACCTAAAAGAAAAAAAAACGACTTCAAGTTGCCGCACACAGGAGGAAACTAAAGTGAGTTTTTTGATCTCCAAAAGCACTTTTTGCCTTAGTAGTCCCTGGCACTGAAAGTAACTACTTTGGTGATGGTGTGCTCCTTGTGAAAGCGCAGAATGACCTCACTCACAGTGAAGGTGGCCACCAATGGCTGAAGCGGGCTGACCCATTGCCTCAAAGGCAAATGTGAATGACACAGCAATAGGACTATGGACAAAGATGGCTGAAAGCTGCTCATTTCCTTCAATCATAGTGAAGTTAGCTAAAGCTGAAGTGGGCTTACCCTTTGCCAAATGTTGTATGCAAACATGGGATAAAGGCAAATGTGAATGACACAACTCTATGGCTAGGGATGATGAGGGCTGGCTGGAAGCCCCTAGCCCTCAATCACAGTGAAGTTAGCCAATGGATGAGTGGCCTGACCCCCTGCCCCATGCCTATATTTAACGGGACAATTCGGGCATGGAAGTAAGCTCATATGCCAGAGGGTCCATCTCCCCATCTCCCCAAAAAACACCTCCTTGGTGGCCTGTGGGATACCTGCTTGGGGATTAGGGGTTTCAGTCCTCATCTCACAGTTACTGCTTCAGGGGGCAGTAGAAAGCCCCCGTGCACGCACCACCAAAAACAAAATGTCTGCTGTATTTTCCTTTCTCTGGGTGGCTGTTTGTGTTATGCTTTGGGGCTCAAATGCCAGGGGAGGGAAAATACCAAAATACAATTAATGATCATGGGTTTGTGGGTTGACCCATGTTGTGGGGCCATGCCCCCACCCTAAAAAAACAGACATCTCTGGCTCGTTGATCAGCCAGAAGGGTTGGAGCTGACATGAAGCGATTCCCCATTGGTCTCCATAAAGGGTTAAATTGGCGGAAGCCTCCGGTGCAGGCACCAGAGGTTCTCCCGCATTCCCCTAGGTGGACCAATCATTCAAATCAACCGAACTGGGTGGTTTGGTCGCTGTACTATAGAGGTTATTCACCAGCACTAATTGTGTACTAAACAGACTCTATTCTGCTTTTGGTTAATACTGTGATTGTAGAAAGCTAAGCTATATTGTCAAGGAGAGCATGGTCTTGGTTGCACATAAGCCTTTCAGATTCAGAGGAAATCAACTTCAAAGCGCAAACAGTTTTGACACAAAAAAGCTAATATTTTACACTTCCTTAGGTGTGTCTCATGGGTGTTGCACTGCTAGCAATCAGGCAAGTAAATGGTTCAGGACCAAAGTACAGTGCACACATAGGCATATATGACAATAGATTGTGTGTATCTGTAAGACACATCAATTTAAATCAGTTTAATGAAGATAGTAGGACTGGTGACTGTATACTAGGCACTCACTCAAGCGTACACAGTGACCATTCCACCCACCACGATACATGGGTTGAATTCTATGCTGCGAAGAAAGAAGTGTATGTATATGCCAACAGCCCTGATTCAGACAGGAGAATACAATTTATTTTAAGTCAAATAGCTTTCATTCATCTGTATCCCACCAAGAATCGATTCCACAACAATGTAAGTGATGAATGGGGGTAGTAAATTCCCTTGATTTGTTTTCTCAAAATCTCCTTCTTTCCAGGTTCAAAATGTTAACATGTCTGGGGATATGATCTGGCCTAGGCTTATAAACACTGCTGTGAGGAGTGTAACAGATACTGGAAGGGACTGGCAGTGAGGCCAATCAACTTGGAAGCAGGGTAATTGCCGAATCGCATTCCGGTGTGCACACAAATGCACAATTACACAGTATCTACTGATTTGGGGATCAGGCCTTTCATAAGGATACACTCTAACCTGTTGGATTAGTCCTGACAACTCTCCACTTTTAAAACATATTTACATTGAAATGGAGAATTCTTATTGTCAAATATGTATTGAGGCAGTGAAGAAGCAACCTCATGACTAATAACAGAGTGGTGTATACTGACACTCGCTGTTGTTCATGGGAGCCATTGGCCTTACCAGCTAAAGCCTTCCCTGACTTCTAATTTGATCATGGGAGCCATGTGGAATATGCATATGGTTCTATAAAAGCCGCATACTCTGGGGCATATTTACAAAAAAATGTCATGAGGCAGAATGTTCTAAGAATGGGGACTAGGATGAAATCAGATATGGCTCATCACCTCCTACACACAGAATCAGCCAGCAGAAATTGGCTTTGTAGAAAAGAAAAAAAAGTTGTACCCGATTATTGTTATTGTTATTGTTATTGTTATTGTGGTTTTATATCGCGCCTAATCACCTGCAGGTCTCTAAGCGCTTGGAAAGATGGTAACAGACAATAACTTGGCAAGGTGGAAGCTGAGGCCGTAGCTAGATTATACTGTGCTCATGCTTTTACTGAACAGTAGTGTTTTTAGGCTCTTTCTGAATCGTAATAGATTCCCTTCCCCAAGCAGCACCCCAGGCAGCCTGTTCCATAACTGGGGAACTAACACTGAAAAGGCTCTCCCTCCCTTAGTCACTAACCTGTAGCGAGGACAGACCAGTAGCTGGGAGTCTGAGGATCGGAGTGTTCTCATAGGGCAATAAAGCTGCAGACGATCTTTGATGTAGGTTGGGGCTTTGCCATAGATTGCCCTATGGGCCGTACATAAGTTCTTGAATTCCACTCTTTCTTTAATGGGGAGCCAATGCAAACTTTGTAGTAGGGGAGTGGCTTATTATGACCTGAAGCCTACTGGTCAGAGTTTTAGGTAAGCCAAGGTAAAGGGCATTACCATAATCAATTCTGGAGATGATGGTGGCTGCTACTATTGATCGCATCATGGATTGTGAGAGGACAGGAGTTAGCTTCCGCAGTTGCCGAATGATGTTTGTACAGCTTCCCACAACCGAAGAGATCTGAGGGGCCATTGACAGGCCACCATCCAGCTTGATCCCCAAGCTCTTTACAAACGGGCTTGGTTTTGGAGCAGGGCCTAACTCCGTGGGCCAATAGAGATCAAACCAAGGTGAGGTAGTGGATGAAATCACTAATACCTCAGTCTTGTCTGGATTAATTTTTAGCAGGTTATCCGTCATCCATTGCACTGTGAACCGCAAGATGTTCTGAGCTTGGAGTTGTGCGGCCGTAGTGTCATCGACACTTAACAGCAATTGCGTGTCGTCCTCGTAGTTAAAGACTTTACAGCCCATGGTGGCCAAAGAAGCAATCAACGGTTGCAAGTAGAGATTAAATAGAAGCGGGGACAGGGCAGACCCCTGTGGTACCCCGCACTCTAAGATCCCCATCTCAGATGTTTTGTCCCCCAGTTGTATCTTTTGGGTCCTTCCTATAAGGAATGATTGCAACCATTGAAAGGCCAAGCCCTTAATCCCAAAATCCCAAAATCCTTCAGTCTTTCCAAAAGCAAGGCATGGCTGACAGTATCGAACGCCGCTGATAGGTCCAACAAAATCAGGGCGCAGTCAGCCATGCCTCTTAGTTCATTCAGCACCGAGAGCATCACCAACTCGGTGCTGTGATGAGCTCGGAAACCTGCCTGTCGCTCATGGAGTAGATGATGGGATTCCAGATAGAGGGACAGGGATTTTAACACGTGCTGCTCGAGAATTTTTGAGAGAAAAGGCAGCTGGGAAATAGGTCTGTAATTCTTTAACACCGCAGGGTCCGACCCAGGTTTTTTCAATAGGGGTCTTACACGCGCCTCCTTAAGTTAAACCGGTAGGTACCCCGTATCTAATGATCTATTGAGGAGGGAGATGATACATTCCTCCAATAAGGGGCCTCACAGGATACCAAATGGTGATCAGACGAAATGCAAGGCGCTACATCTTTAAGGGTTAGACTAGCGTCTGTGGTCCACACAAGGTCAAGAGTGTGGCCTTTTTCATGTGTGGGGACATCCACAATTTGTTTAAAGCCCACCGCAGACATTAAGGTGTCAAGCTGGCGCGTGGGTAGGTCCCAGTTGGGCTTATCCCAGTGTAAGTTGAAATCTCCTGTTACCAGGATTTTCGTGTATCTGGAGCATAGGTCAGATATAATAGGGCAGAATAAATCATGGAAGAGTGGATTTGAATTAGGTGGGCGATAGACTGACAAAATCACCCAGCACACATTGTGCACAGTGACTTTTACTCCAAGCAAATCAGTCAGGTCAATTGTCTCTGATAGCAACTTTTCAACTATCAAAGTCTTCCTATAGAAAATAGCTACCCCTCCCCCCGTGAGCCCCCTGGGCGGTTGTGCCACATTACATCATATCCGCTTGGGAGGGCGGCGATGATATCACGCATCGAGTTCTCGCCCGTCCAGGTCTCCGAAAGAGTCAGGACATCGATGTCATTGTCCTGAAGCATGCTGTAAACCTCCAAATGATGGCAGTGGAGCGATCGAGTGTTAAGGCTGGCTATTTTTAATACAGGGTACTGACCCGGGGGGGGAGTAACCTTATCGGGATGCAATATAGCATACTTTTTAAGCGTCAGTAGGACTGCCTGATCTACAAGCGGCTCACCTCTGTTCAGGGTATATAGCTCCTCCATGGAGTACATGCGCCGCTGGCCAGTAGTCCCAGCCCCTGCACCGGTCTGTGCGCGGACGGGCGCAGACGGGCGCAGACGGGCTGGACTCTGGCGTGACTCCGGCAATGCTGCACGTCAGCATGACCTGCTTAAGTACCCGTCTAGCGTCCTTGTGACCACTAGACCGCCCCGACCAGCGCATTTTCCCTTTCTATGTATGCTGCAGAATGCAGAACACATAGAAAATAGACAAAACGAGGAGAAATAAAGTTATTTCTCCTCATTCCCCCTCCCTTGCGAACAGTTTTGACGCATTCCCAGATTTACAGACCCTTGTAAATCTGGGAATGTGTCAAAACCCATGGGTGTTGAGTTGAAAAAACCCATGGAGCAACGCCTATGGAATGTCTCCTTGATGTAGAGAAAGGCAAGGCAACACTTTGCCTTACTCCATAACTATGAGGCCATGCAAAGCCATGCAGAGTGGCTTTGCGTCGCCTCATATATATGATTGAGCGACCTGTGCTACTGGTCGGTCATAAAAAGTGATGCTCTGGTGACCTGGCCTCCTGTAAATGAAGCTGTAAGACTGCAGAGAGTGAGGGCTGAAGGTAATGATACAATGTTTCCTGGCATCGGGTGCAATGCAGCTTGGAAAACATCTCTCTCTCCCCTTGACATTGACATAGCACGCAATGACAGAAACTCATATCTGCAGCAGGGCTCACAGGAATGGAAGGGACCTCTGCCCTGCTGGCAGCTTAAAAGAAGGCTCATGTACTCAGTGAAGGCACTTGCAGTGGGTTATATTACTCTGAAAACACAAACCTGCTCCCTCCTCACCTATTCTGAGCACAAGAATAGCAACAGTAAATAACCCAGTGCATCTGTCAGCACCTATGCCGCTGCATACCAGCATCACATCAGATTCAGGCAGGAGACTCCGATTTTTGAAGCAAAAAATGGCTTTATTTTAACTTCCTCACACCTGAAATTGATCAAACTTTATTGTAAATCAATGTGGAAAATAGATTCATCCGCTTTATTTTTTATTGACTCCCTCTTTCTCCCTTCAGAATGTTGGCAATATGAGGGCCGTAACTCTTCTGTACCAATATTGGATGGGAGTGAGCCATTATACCATAAGGGGCACCATTCTGTGACCAAAAAGGAAGTAAGATTTTTCATGTTTCAAGCATGCAAATTTGTATAATGGTGACATCACAGGAGATGACATGAGGCGACATTCAAAATGAATGACCATGTCAAGCACAGGAAATGACCTCCCAGATTTAAGGAAAGACTGTTTGTCCTTTGATAGAGGGGTGGGATTGTAGGAAAAAGTGAATGAGCTCTATAGATACTTGACGGGAGATGAGGGCTGCCGGCCTTATCTACCCGTGGAATTGGTGACACTTTTTTAATGCAGCGGTCATATTAGGTCTGTTGCCTTTCTCTGATTCTATTGATCTCCAATTCCCTAGGGACATTCATCATGCCAATTTACAGCCTTCACATCACTCTCAGGCCCACAAGGGTCCCCAGCTTCTTCCTAACTCAAATATTGTATCGTTCTTTTCTTATGCCGTAAGAGTAATAAGTACAGAGCGACCAAAGTAATGGTAGAGAAAGCATTGGCATAGCCAACAGGATTTGCCTTTGGGACCTTATAAGTGTTTAGCCATGCAGCACATTATCCTGGGTGCTGCGCCACCAGGGATTGAAGAGCTACATTTAATTATTACACACTGGGTCGTGTAGTGTGAATCAGGAATCCATGCTTGCCTCAGGAAACATTTATGGACACATTCCAAGGCTTTTTAATGCATAGACAGAAAGACAAGTGCCTTGATGCAAGTCAATAGCACTATAACATTCTGTGTGCAGGGGCATCACTAGAGTATTTAACATCCTATGAAAAAAGCACGGAAGTACTTTCCAATTGCAGAGACATCCCATACCCCCTTCCCCAGATCTCTATTCACCAGGCGCCCTTCTCCAGAGTTTTCCATTGAAAACACTGTTGGTACCATCCATTTACCAGCAAGTCTCCCACCCTGCCCTCTGTCCCTCCCAGCCACCTGGGTATAGGAGAACTGGACATAGCAACAACAACAAGAACAACAAAATGCTCCCATTTATCAGGTAGAGGGGAAATAATGAATAAAAAGGGGCGGCGTGGGCTCCAATACCTTCGGGTCAGCCGCGTTCATGTTATATAAAAATGGCTTCAAAAATTAATCTTGTGTAATGGAACTAGTGCTCATGTAAAATGCTCCAACACCTTCGGGTCACTCAAGGTCACATATAAACAAGTGTCAGAGAACACCTTGCTTAGTAACTGTGCTGCAAGGTTAGGCTGCTGTATATCGGTGATTAAGGCTCGCTAAAGCAGCAAGCAGGAAAGTGGAAGAGTCTGGAAAAATCATTGCACCTTGAAGATAGAAAAAATGAAAGAGGCGATTTAGAAAACAGTGTCTGAAGCGTCTGACATTTCATCAATCAATCAGTCATTTTTCAAGCGCACTACATACCCAGGAGGGTCTCAAGGCGCTGGGGGGGGAGGTGGGGGCAGCTACTGATTGAACAGCCAGGTCTTTAGTATCCTCCTGAAGGTCAGCAGGTCTTGGGTCTGTCGTAGGCTCAGTGGGAGGGTGTTCCATGTCTTGGCGGCGAGGTGGGAGAAGGATCTCCCATTGGTGGTTGTTCTTCGGATGTTTTGGACGGTGGCGAGTGAGAGGTCGGCGGTGCGTAGCTGGCATTTGGGGGTGTAGAAGGAGAGCCTTCTGTTGAGGTAGGCTGGGCCGGTCTTGTTATGCGTTTTTATTTGGCGCACAGATGCTCCAGCTGAGGAGCGTCCTGGCGCCGGACAAGGCAGCTGCACAACACAACTAAAACAAAAACAAACATATGTATACAAACTAAGGGAATAAAAAGGTTTTCACCGCGCGGCGAAAGGAAAGCAAATCTCTCATAGCGCGAATCGCCGTGGGCAAGGAGTTCCAAAGGGCAGCCGCACGCACTCGGAACGAGCGTCCTCCGGCTCTACTCCGCTTGAAGCTTCAAGATCTGCAGATCTTAAGGGTCGCGCTGGGATGTAGTTGGCAAGGAGGGCCGTGAGGATCGTTGCTGGGGACCCCTTCAGAATTTTATAGGCGACGCAGAGGACCTTAAACTGGATCCGCTGGGCCACCGGAAGCCAATGCAGTGACCGCAGGGTACTGGAGGTAGGACAGAATCTTGGGAGGCCTACCACCGCTCTAGCTGCGGCGTTCTGAATCCTCTGTAAGCGCCCGATCTCTGCCTGATTCAGACCAGCCAACAAGGAACTCGCATAATCCAGCCTGGAGATGACAGTAGCTTGGATCATGAGTTGCCTGGTGTGGGCATCGAAGAACTTGAGCACAGGACGGAGCCCGCGCAGGATGCCAAAGCAGCATGCTGCCGTGCGTTTGGTATGGCACACAAACGTGAGGGAAGGGTCCAGCCAGACCCCGAGGTTCTTAAGCTCGGCAACTGGAATGGGAGCAGGACCCAGATCCCCCGGCCACCATCTCTCTCCCCACAGCTCCGGCTGTCTGCCAAAAACCATGACCTCGGTCTTACTAGCGTTCAGCTGGAGACAGTTGGACGTCATCCAGCTGGCGACCGCCCGCAGTCCTTGTTGAAACCTGGGGGCATCGACTTCGGCATCCCCGCTGATCGTAACCGCTAGCTGGGTGTCATCGGCGTATGACACCATGGTCATACCCCATTGCCTGACAACCTCAGCTAGCGGCCTTACGTACAGATTAAACAGCGTAGGGCTCAGCGAGGAGCCTTGGGGGACCCCCAGGTTTAACGGATGGAATTTGGACTGATAAGGTGGGACGGTCACGCTAAAGGCCCGGTTGGTTAGAAACGACCGGAACCACTCAAGAGCGGTACCGGTGACACCAGCCTCCTCTAGGCGCTGCAGAAGGATAGGGTGCGAGACGGTGTCAAAGGCAGCGCTTAGATCTAATAACACAAGCGCTGCCGTTTGTCCCGCGTCAAGCACGGAGCGAAGATGCTCCACCATATAAAGCAGAGCCGTCTCCGTGCTATGACCAGCCCTAAACCCATTCTGCGTTGCGTCGAGGATATCTGCACGGCGAAGATGTTCCGAGAGGACGGCATTTACATGCGCCTCCATAACCTTAGCCGGCCACGGCAAGAGTGAAATCGGCCGATAGCTCTCCGGCTTGCTACCGTCCAGGCTGGGTTTCTTAAGAATAGGCCGAACCATGGCTCGCTTCCACTTCAGTGGGACCTCGCCAGATGTTAACGACGAGTTGATCAAGGAACATAGCGGTGAGATATCGTGTACCGCTAGGTCCTTGAACACATCGGGGCAAAGTGGATCCTCTGAGGACCCAGACTTCACTCTGCGGGCCAATGTGTCTAGGCTATCTGATGTTAACATAGGTAAGGAATGTAGTCCCTCAGATGGTAACGGCTTAGAAGATGGATTAGCCGAGGGAGTGACCGAAGGAAAGGCCCGATAGATGGCATTCACCTTTTCCAAGAAAAACTCTGCCAATTTTTCACAATGCTCAACAGAGCTCTGGTGTGTCGTTGTGACTTTTTTGGCAGTGAGGTCTTTCAATACCTTAAAAATAGCCTTAGACGGGTTCGAGCTATTCCTGAATTGTGCAGCATAAAATGCGGCACGAGTTCTACATACCGCCCGATGATACACTTTCACAGTCGACAGATATAGAACTTTCTTCGTGCTGTTATAGGCTTTACGCCAAGCCCACTCTGCACGCCTGCAAGAGACCTTCAGAGCCCGCAGTGAGTCGTCGTACCAGGGGCTGGCTTTACCAGCTCCCGTTTTACAGGTTACCAAGGGAATAAGGGTGTCCAAAGCCCTGGATACCCAGTTGCAAAACCTGTCATAGACCTGATCAGGCGATCCCAAGATGTCAAACGGGTCAGCCGATAGGAGGTGGAAAAACTCATCTTGTGGAGTGCCTTGTGTGCGTGGATGAGGAGCTTGAAGGATATCCTCTTGTTGAAGGGGAGCCAGTGCAGGTTTATCAGGTGGGGGGTGATGTGGCCGTGTCGAGGTACATCGAGGATCAGTTGTGCCGAGGCGTTTTGGATGCGCTGTAGTCGATTGATGAGCTTCGTCGGGGCTCCCGCGTAGAGGGCGTTCCGTAGTCGAGTCTGCTGCTGACGAGGGCCTGGGTGACTGTCTTTCTTGTATCTGTCGGGATCCATCTGTAGATCTTGCGGAGCATGCGGAGGGTGTTGAAGCAGGAGGAGGAGACGGTGTTGACTTGCTTGGTCATTGAGAGCGTTGAGTCGAGGATGATTCCCAGGTTGCGTGCGTGGCCGGTGGGGGTCAGGGCTGCCCCCAGTGCTGTTGTCCACCAGGAGTCGACCCAGGCTGACGGTTTGGAGCCAAGGAGAGGACATCCGTCTTGTCCGAGTTCAGCTTCAGACGGCTGATCTTCATCTAGTCAGCGACGGCCTTCATTCCTTCATGGAGGTTGGCTTTGGCTGTGATGGGGTCCTTGGTGAGGTAAAGGATCAGTTGAGTGTCGTCGGCATAGGAGATTATGTTGAGGTTATGCTGTTGAGCGATGTGTGCGAGCGGGACCATTTAAATGTTGAACAGTGTTTGGCTGAGGGAGGATCCTTGGGGTACGCCGCAGATGATCTCGGAGGCTTCGGAGCGGAACGGGGGAGGCGGACGATCTGTGTTCTGCCGGGGAGGAAGGAGGTAGTCCATTCCAGAGCCTTGTCTCGGATCCCTGCGGCGTGGAGGCGTGCGCATAGTGTGCGGTGTCAGACGGTGTCGAAGGCGGGTGGAGAGGTCTAGGAGGATGAGTGCTGCAGTCTCCCTGTTGTCTAGCAGGGTCCTGGAGTTCTGGACTTTTTGGTTCCGTCCAGAGGTGTCAGGGATAACACCCGAAGACCCCGGAGTTCCACCTGACCTCGGTGAGGTACGACCCAGATTGGAGTGGAGCTTTTACGCTTGCTTTCTCCCAAACTAAGGCGATACTCCGAAGAATTCCAACTCAAATATACTCGTAATTCGTCTCTAGGGTAAGATGGAGTATTATTGACGTCCTTGATCATGTCAATAATTCCCTGGACTAAAGCTTTGTTGGCAGAGTTATATTTAGTGGAACGTGGTGGACGTGGAGGATAGGTTTCAAGGGCATAAGCAAAGATGGTTTGAAAGGCCTGAAATGATCCATTATAGCTAAAAGGCAAAACCAGATAGGGAATGCCTTTATCCATAGTGTGGGGTATCAAGCCACACACCCAGCAGTCTGTAGTGTTAACTACCAGTTGGTGTTGGTGCAAGAGCTGTACGAAAGTGTTATTGATAAATTCTGAGAATCGAGCCTGCTCATGTTCAGGAAACGAGTGAAAAGAGTGTATAGAAGAAACAGTAGAGATAGCAGGATCAAGGCGAGGTACTGTAGTTACTGGCACAAAGATTAAATTTATACCAAAAACGATTCCACCCACCAACGTTATTAAAACAATTAAAAATGTAATAGCACATTGCATCAGAAAACATTTGCTGTGAAGAATTCTGTAAAGTCTGTTTCTGCGAACATAAATCAAATTTTCTCGTTGCAGCGCAGGAAGCTCCATCTTCTACAATCCGCTCGCGACCACTGATGATGTGTACGTAGATGAAAATGCCTCTATCAGCCCTGGGAGTTCCCAGAACCAACAGAAAGATCGACCTTGTGTCTGATCCCTGCAGATTCAACTAGGCACACAGCCACGACCCTACGGCTACCCAGACGGCAAGGCAATTTTTAAAAACAATAAAACAATAGCAAACTTCCTGGCTGATGGCAAAAGTTTCAAAATTCAAATATCACAATAGGCAGTTTCCTGCTTTATTTGTCCATATTACGAGATCGTAAGTTGTATCTTAGTTTTGCAGGAGCTGTTTGATCAGGAAACAGTGTATCATTAGTAGATATTGCAGTGTTCAGGTTCGCAGATGGCAAAGTTTCTTCTGATGCAGAGGTCAAATGTTCAGAGTTCAAAGGAGTAGTTTCAGGAGGAGAGTCAGAGTTCGAAGTGTCAGTTATCAATTCGGCATCGCTGAAAGGAACGAACTTAGGTGTTTGCTCGAATTCAGAGGCACCAATTCCCTTCTTCACCCAGTTGTCATAAGGAAGTGGCAAGGGCACACGTTTGACGTGTGTTGCATGGATCCAATGCTTGTGACCAGCCACACGAACAGCAGTTCTCGTCGCCAATAACACCTGGAAGGGGCCAACAAATCTGGGCTGAAGGTTCTTCGTCCTCGCAAAATTTCGTACCACAACGTGGTCACCTGGTTTCAGCTGATGCCCTGAACTCTCCGGAGGCTTTGGCAATGCGTCGAAAACCTGTTGGTGAATAAGACTCAATTTAGCAGTCAAGTCGTAAAGGTAGTCAATCAACATTGGATATTCCAGAGAACAAAATTCCTTTGGCCTTGGCACTCCCCAAATATTAGCAGGACGGCCAAAGACAATTTCATATGGACTAAGCCCTACTCTAGAATGCACAGTCGCTCTCGTGGATAACAAAGCCAAGGGTAGTGCGTCTGGCCAGGGTAAACCCGTGGATGCCTGTATTTTAGCTAGTTTTAGTTTGAGGGTGCCGTTGTAGCCCTCAACTAAACCAGCAGACTGGGGATGGTTTGCACTATGGAACTTTTGTTTTATACCCAAACCGGCACACACACTCTGCATAACTTTCCCTATAAACTCACTTCCGTTATCTGACCATACAATCCGTGGCATTCCATATCTAGGGAAATATTCTTTGAGAAGAATTTTGGCAGTTGATAGGGCAGTGTTGTCTTTCAGTGGATATGCTTCGATCCATCTGGAAAATGCACAAACTACCACCAGGACGTACTTTAGATTGTTACAACGATCCATGTGTATGAAATCTAGCTGAATTACTTCAAAGGGGCAGGAAGGAGGAGTGAAGTGACCAGCAGGAGTTGGGATTCCCTTGCCAGGATTATGCATCAGGCATACCATACAATTTTTCACCACTCTTTCTGCACATTTACTAATTCCATTATTCTTCCAGACTGGAGCCAACATCTTACATATTCCTTTAGAACTTATATGCGCTACTCCATGTGCCATTGTCACCACTGCAAGCACATACGCATCAGGCAACATCCAACGCTGTTGTTCCGACAAATCAATCCAACACCCACTCGAATCCAACTTGCCCGTACTTTCTTTCCATGCACGCTTTTCTTCCTCAGTTGCCTCTTTCTGAATCTCTTTCACACTTTCCACTGTATCCTCACACATTCCAGACTCGGAAATCCATCTAGCAGACGTAGCAACATACATTCTACTCATCATATCTCTAGCTGTCTGTTTAGCAGTCTCATCAGCAAAAGCATTCCCACGACCAACATCATCCGTGATTGCTTTATGAGCACTGCATTTCACAATTGCAACTTCAGTCGGCAAGGTTAGAGATTCCAACAAGTCGTTAACTAGCTGACCATGTTGAATCTTAGTCCCATGGGACGTAATGAAACCTCTTTCTTTCCACAAACGGCCAAAACTATGGGCCACGCCAAACGCGTACTGACTATCTGTGAACACATTCACTCTCTTTCCCTTAGCTAAAACACACGCTCTTGTTAGAGCAATTAATTCTGCAGCTTGGGCAGAATTCTGACTCACTCTCGCAGTCTCCACAATCGTACTCAAAGTCGTTACTGCATAAGCAGCGGTCACATCACCATTCTCCAGTTTAAAACATGACCCATCCACATACAACGTGCCATCTGGATCTGACAACGGAGTGTCTTTTAAATCAATTCGTCCTTTTGTCTCTTCCTCAGTTCTAAAACAACAATCATGGGGCTCGGAATCACTCGACTCTTGATTAGTCGGCAACAATGTTGCTGGATTCAATACATTGCATCTTTTGATTTGAATATGACTTGCTAGTAGTGTCAGCTCATAACCAGATAATCTAGCACTGGTAAGGTGTTGCGTTTTGGTTCTGTTCATGAGCGTATCCACAGCATGAGGAACCATAACCACTAGCATGTTGTTCATCACCAAACCAGCAGATTGTCGAATGGAAGCTGCAGCTGCCGCTGTAGCTCTCAAACAACTAGGTAACGCTCTAGCTACCGGATCTAATGTTGATGAAAAATACGCACAAGGGCGTTGTTTATCACCGAATTTCTGTGTCAGAACACTCAACGCGCAACCTTCTCTTTCGTGAACATAGATCGTGAATGGCTTACTGTAATCGGGTGTACCCAATACAGGGGCTGAACACAATGCTTTCCGTAATTCAGAAAAACTTTCCTGACATTCAGCAGACCACGGCACCGGACTCGGAACATTTTTCCCAGTCAAAGCTACTAATGGTTTTGCTAAAAGAGAAAAATTTGGGATCCACTGCCTACAGTAAGAGGTAATACCTAGAAAGGCACGTACTTCTCTCTGAGTACGAGGAACACTCATCTGCGTAATTGCTTTTATTCTTTCTGGGGTCAACTTCCTTCCCTCCTTTGACAAGAGATGACCTAGGTAGGTCACTTCTTGGCAGCAGTATTGCATTTTGGAAGGTGACACCTTGTGATTCAAATTGGACAAATGATGCAATAACGAAATCGTAGCTGCTTTGCAAGTTTCCTTGTCATCGGCAGCCACTAGAAGGTCATCTACATACTGTACTAGAGCAGAACCTGGAGGAAGTATAAAAGAATCTAACTGACTTTTTAATGCCTGGCTGTAAATGGATGGGCTCTCACAATAGCCTTGTGGAGCGCGTTTAAATCTGAAGCTTCGACCTCCTAGACAGAAGCCAAAAATATCTCTACTTTCTTCGGCTATCGGAATGCTGAAAAAGGCATTCTTTAAGTCGATGACTGAAAACCATGTGGCTGTAGCAGGAATCAACGTTAACAAGACAGTAATGTCTGGAACCACAGGAAACTGTGGAACCACAATCTTATTAACCTCTCTGAGATCGATAACAAACCTATATACTGGAGGCTTTGTAGGATCAGTTCGTTTCAAAATCGGTAATACAGGACTGTTACAGACATTTCCTCTAGTTTCTTCAACCACACCTTTTTTAATCAAATCTTGTACAATTAATAAAAGTGCACATTCACCTTCACTAGAGATTTTGTATTGAGGAATTCGTGGAAATTTTACATTTGCTTTCAACGTGACTACATATGGTGGTATTTCCAAAAGGCCTACATCATTAGGACCAGTCGCCCAAAGAGTATCAGGGAGTGAACGCAGCTCCGGCGGGAGTGCATCCATTGACAAGTACATCGGAGAGGTTATTCTTTTACCCAACGTAAGCTGTACTCCTTCCGGAGAACAGTACAATGTCGCATATAGGCGTTTTAACAAGTCTAAACCAAGCAGATTTTCATTACAACCTGTCGTCAAAATCAAAGGTGCTTTCAATTGACACGGTCCAACAGAAATAGACAAAGGACCAGATATGGGATTGTAAACAGGGGCGCCTGAAAAACCTACAGAAACATTTGTTAAGCCGGACAAAGGTGCGCCAGGGAGTTTTGCATGGATGATAGAACTTTTTGCTGCACCAGTATCCAACAGAAACGGTTCGACTACACCTGATGTTGCTACTGCGACATAAGGCCCACTCTGATCCACTGGAACTGATACTACTCCCTCTCTCTGTCCATGGCTGTCCTAGTACTCATTTTGCTGAAATCCCCCATCTACTTCACAATAGCCCTCAACATGATACTGTTGAGATCTATTTTGTTGGGCAGACTGTCCATTCCGCTGATCAAAGTGATTGGAAGGGCGATCGTTCGTCTGTGGAGGCATAGCACCTCGTCCTCGACTTCTAGAATTCTGCACAAAACCACCACTGAGCTGCGGCTGCGTTATTTTGCGCTAAGACTGGACACTCATTCTTATAGTGACCCTCTTTCTTACAGAACGCACACTGATTCCATTGATATTGTGGTCTCCGGGAACCATAATCTGTCCTTTGATACGATCCTTGCTGCGTATTAGTCTGAGTCATACGAGGCGGATATGCCTGTTGCAGAAGAACTTTAGTCTTTAAGTCTTTTGTTTTCTTATCTGATTTCTCCTTCTCCTCTTTATCCCTGTTTTCATAATATTGTGCAGTTGCAAGTATTTGCGCAGTTGTAGAGACAGCCCACGCACACTCGGAATCTTTCAATTTGTTGCAGAGCTCTGGTAGTAAATTGTGTACAAATTTATCGACAAACAATCTCTGTCCTCCTTCTGTGCTCATATCCTGACCACTATGATCTACAAAAGTCTCTTCGAATCTTGTGAAGAAGTCGGAGACACTTTCGTCTTTCTTTTGCCTGCATGCGGACAACTTGTCCCAGTTAACGCGCAGTGCTGGCATCAGAGTCTTCATTAAGTCAATTATCCTACCTGGAAGATTAGCAATTAGAGGTTCGGGTTTGGAACCACCTATTTGCTGACCATCCGCTGCTATGGTAGCTGCCCAATCACCACCTAGGGCAACTGGATGATTTTCTTTACGAATTTTCGCCCAAATTGGTTGCGGAACTACATTCCCAAATAACATGTCGATGTCCGCTAGATTCATTACACAAGCCTCAACTGTCTGTGCTAATTCCTTATAGTATCCGGCAGGATTTTTACGCGGATCTGGCAAGGCCTGTTTCACTGCTAGCACTTCGGCTCGCTTCCACGGAATGTGTATCCACACTCTCTGGAATTGCGCCGGAGCGGCTGCAATACCATTAATAGCATCAGCTTGCACAGCTTCGCGCCAAATTGGAGGAACCTCCCTCATTGGATATTGGCGATTCAGCTTCGTACTTTGTTTCTCCAAATCTCTCGGTGAACGAAGAGATGGATCATTCCTATAGCTTAAGATCAGTTCCATCGCTTCTTTTATATCTTGACCCACTATCATACCTGCAGCAAACTCTTTCTGAACATTAATTAATTCTTCTAGGTTCGATTCAGAATCATCTTCTTCTAACTCATCACGCGACAGGGAGCACATTTCGTCAAAAACATATCGTTGCGTTGGTTCCTTCCACTGCATAAAAGTATTTAGTACATCTCTCGTACTATATCTCCTACTCTTCGAAATCCATCGGAGAGCCGTGGAATCTAATATTCCCCGTTCCTCAGTACTTGGGAGCTGACTACGTCTCTGCACAGAGTCAGAGGCAGGAGTTTTAATTAAAGTTTTATAGAAAGGAGACAGAATATTAGAGACAGAATCAGTGATTCTTCGACGAACAGAAAGCGGAGTCATAATGCTGGCAGATGCGGAGAACACAGTAGCAGTTGGAACAGATAGCGGGACAGTAGGAGTATCGAGTAGGATAGCTTGTGAAACAGTAGGTGTAAGCGATACAGGTATAGGCAAAGAAGCCGGCAACCCAGGAAGAGGGGGTGCCGAAGGAATATTCACATTAATTGCAGGGGGTACAGGACCTTGATTCTGAGGGGCAGGAGCAGGAATACCAGGTTGTCCAGCAACCGGCAATTGAACATTTGGTACAGGCAGAGCCGTAGCACCCTGTGCATACGGTGGAGGTGACTGTAACAAATAAGACAACAGAGGATCGTTTTCGGGATCTTCTACTATCTTAGTTGTTTTCGATGGCAAGGCAGGATAGCACTTGTTAATCGCTAAATTATGCTCTCTAATGGCCACCTCTACGGCCTTCTCAGACTCGTTGACTTGCAGCTGCTTAACAGCCTGTTCTAAAGTCAACTCTTGCTCTTTTTGTTCTTTCTTCAACCTTTTAATTTCTCTCTGTTTAGATTCCTTTCGCCAGAAACGGAAAGAATCAAACATTGCCGGCCGGGCTTTCTTTTTAAACAATTTCGCTTCCAAATTATCAAGGATTTCGGGTTCAAAACTACCATGCAGTGGCCAACTAAGGACACCATCCTTTTCCGTATAGCGGACCCACACCTCATTATAAGATATAGGACCCACACCAAACTTACAATAAAGATCATGTAGAGGAGTCCCAATCGGAGGTACCAGACATGAGTCCTCCAATCGTGAATCACTGTTGCAACCAAAACACGACAACATACAATTTTTCCGACTTACCATTTTGCAATCCGGAACACAGAACGAACAAAACAAGAAACAGATATGTGCACTTGAACCAAGAACTTAGGCCTACCAAAAGCGAACTGATGTATCGATACCCAAACTAAACCAATAGATTATCGTAACCAGGACAACCAGTGATAATCTTACGAAACCAAACCAAACCAAGAACCAAAAAGGATTTTAACAACCCTCACGAAGTAACCAACGAGCAACCACTAAATACTTAACTGAGGCACTGAAGACGTCACCAAGGAGAAACCCGTCACGTTTCGCCGTACTAAGGACTGCACCTCGGGTCCAAGACAGGGCGACGGTCAAGGCAACGGCCCACTGCAGCCGTCTTGAACGGGAACCCTCGCGGAAGAGAACTTCGGGCCACTTTTGCGATATGCCGGGATCGATGAAGTGGGGCGCCTCCCTCAGGAATCTTCACACGAAGCTTCTCGAACTCTTCAGGCTTTTGGACCGGTACCGAATGACGTCGCCCCACGTTGGGCGCCAATTGGAGTTCTGGACTTTTTGGTTCCGTCCAGAGGTGTCAGGGATAACACCCGAAGACCCCGGAGTTCCACCTGTCTCGGTGCACGAATAAACAGAAACACGGGCTTCTCGATGGTGGCGTCAAAGACCAAAGGTTTATTACTGCAGGGACACAGAAATCACAGAATCTACACACGGGCAGAGTCTAGGAGACTGTTCAATTTGTACAAAGAGGGTTGCTCCTTATATACTAAAATTTAAGCTTGAGGCAAATTCTTTACATGTAATACATTCCCAAACCTTTGTGTCCTAAACAATAAATATTTGGCGTTGCACAGGAATCGTCGAC
This sequence comes from Lissotriton vulgaris, assembly GCF_964263255.1. Lineage (NCBI taxonomy): Eukaryota > Metazoa > Chordata > Amphibia > Caudata > Salamandridae > Lissotriton > Lissotriton vulgaris. Next base: position 427,888 of record NW_028245451.1, read on the forward strand.
AATATCTGATGTCAAAACATTACGAACGAGGGGTTCCCACTTTTCCATCATAATCTCATGTCAACTTTTCATTCAAGACCAGGACCGCCTCATCGTAAATTTCGTTACCTCCCCCTAATAAAGGCCCAGAAGGAAAGGAGCAGAGCCAGGTGCAGAAGATAGAAAAGCAGGATAAGGGATGTTTGTAGGTTGTAAATGGGCAAGGTTACCAGCCTCGGCCGCCTAATCGTGATCAGGCCAACGAACACAAGAACCAGTATAGCAGGACTGGCCTCGGGCAGAGGAGGCAGTCTTTGTCGAGTCATGCAGCTACAGCATGTTCTGTTCTAAGGTGCACGTGTCACTAGAGAGGTGAATCTCCGGCTAAGCCTACGTGTCCTTAATCGAAATGGAGAAATCAGAGGTTATTGCGTATGTGAGGGCAAGAAACACAAAATGGCTGCCATGTTCTAAGATGGATGCCATGGGTAGATCGGAAATGTGTTTGTAGCAGGAGTACCCTTGCTCATAGCATAGCGAAAACACCAGGATATGCTAAATGGATCATTTGCGGTTCGCTGATACCAATATTATGTATTTCCGACAATATTGAAAACACGGGTTCAAATCGTCATGGAACCTCAGACCTGATGTCGTCGGTGGCGGCGATGAGGGTGGTCTTGGTGCTGTGGTTGCTGCGGAACCCTGACTGGGAAGGGTCCAGGATTCTGTTCTCTTCGAGGTATCGGGTTAGCTGTCTGTTAATGATTTTCTCAATGACCTTGGCCAGGAAGGGGAGCAGAGAGATGGGTCGGAAGTTCTTGAGGACTCTTGGGCCTGCCTTGGGTTTTTTGAGTAGGGTGTTGATCTCAGCGTGTTTCCAGCTCTCTGGGAAGGTCGCGGTCTCAAGGGAGAGATTGATGATGTTGCGTAGGTGGGGTGCGATGGAGCTAATTGCTTTGTTGAAGACGTGGTGCGGGAATGGGTCTGACGGAGAGCTGGGGTGGATTGTGCTCATGGTCTTGATGGTGTCATCGACGCTCACGCTGGTCCAGGCTAGCAAGGGGACGTGGTCGATGGCGTGCGGAGGGTCTGTTGTGTTGCTGTCTGTTGCAGCTGTCTGGGTGTTGAAGCTGTCGTGGATGTCTGCTATCATGCGGTGGAAGAAGGTGGCGAGGGAGTCTCACAGGGCTTGCGACGGCGGGATGTCGTTGGTGTTGGAGCTGGGGTTGGAGAGTACCTTCACGATGTTGAAGAGCTCCTTGCTGTCTTGTGCATTGTTGTCAAGGTGGTGATGAGGTGGTGGTGGTTGTGGACGGCGTCCTTGTGTGCTGCGTGGCTGTCCGGAGTTTGTTCACTGTGCCATTTCATCTCTAGTTTCTGCCAGGCTTGCTTGGAATCTAGGAGTTCTGGGGTGAACCAGTTGACCCTCTTGCTGGTGTCTCTGTGGGGGGGTTTCTTCAGCAGGCGAGGGTGTTGGCGCAGTCTTCGATCCAGCGTCTGAGGTTGTGGGCAGCGACGTCTGTGTTGGAGGGTTCGGTGGGTAGGCTGAGAGTGAGTTTTGCATGTAGTTGGTCTTCGGTAATTTTGCTCCAGCGGCGGCTGGGGATCTGTTGGGTGCGGTGGTGTGTGGTGGGCTTCTGGAAGGTGAAGTGGATGCAGCAGTGGTCGGTCCAGAGGAGTTCGGTGGTGTGGCTGACGGAGACGTGCGGGCTTGAGGAGAAGAAGGGGTCGAGCGTGTGGCCGGCGGAGTGGGTGGGCGTTGTGACTAGTTGCCTCAGTCCGAGGTTGGCGAGGTTATCGATCAGGGTGGTGGAGTTGCTGTCGTTGTTATTCTCAAGGTGAAAGTTCACGTCTCTGAGGAGGATGTAGTCGGTGGAGATCAGGGCGTGCATGCTGATGAAGTCGGTATTTGAGGGGGAAGGGGAGATTATGTGCCTGCCTTGGCTCAGCTTAAAAAGGAAAAGAAAGAGGAGGACGGGCAGAGAAGAGAACATAATAGAGGCCATGAATACATTTTAAGACGAAATGTCAACAGGGGCACATTGCTGGAGAACATCTAAAAGGGAAAAATAAGTACTTGTGCTCCTATGCTGAGGGGCATACTTTTTATAATGTGTTACCTGTACAAAATAGCTGTAATGAAAATAATAAAACAGTACTGAGCACTGAGTAAATTAACTTATTACTGCTCTAAAACAAAGTTTAAGTGTCTGTGATAATGTTGAGGGCCCCTAGCAGTGCTTGATACAAAGGGCCTGACAATTTTTTATTTTTTTTGCAATCTGCTTGTGTGGTTTAGATATTCTTTCTGCATGGCTGCAGTCACAAAAGGGAATGCGCGTTAAGAACTAGGCGTGTGCAAAATTATTTGCACACATACAAAGAGGGCTAGTGCGAGTTGTGCTCTTGATGACAGGGCCAGCTCACCCCTCATTCATGCAAGCCGCCCTCCAAACAACAGTGTTCAAATAGGACATGAACTTACGCATGTGTTTGTGTATACATGAGATCTACACAGTACAAACCTCCTATAAACCAACGGAGAGCTGTACAATGAGATGGGGTTTTATTTTCTTTAAATCATGATGATAGCTTAATATTAGCTATACAACCATACTTGAACATCGACGTCTCAATCTTGACATCATCTTCATCTTAAAATTCAACACATTTTTAAGAATTTCAAACATTGCTAATTATCATTCCGAAATGCATGCTGAATGCATAACCTGACCTATCTCATTCATGTGTATAACATTTTAATTTCTGTAATAATTCCTGTTATTGACTCACATTTTTTGGTCTATCATTGCAAACAAAGAAAAATGCAATAAAGTGTGTGGGATACTTTCAATTACATCTCCATGGCAAAACCTACAAATCTGCACATCACTAGGAATACTCCTGCCAGACTCCAGTTGTTTTCAGTACAGGGAAATGTCTTGATCGAATAACATGCATTAGAATGAGATATTGCTCTTCAAGCAGCACCCCAGTGAGATCAATTATTTCAACATGTGCCAGTCCACCACAGCTTGCATTATTACAGTTTGTCATAGTTTCTGCCTCTCTGGAGGATGGATAGATTTTAGTTCTAAAAGATTTCAATGCAAAATTGCTTGGTCAACAAATAAATGTTATGTTATGTTATGTTATTTATTCTTTTGTATAGCGCAACGGTTACTCAAAAAGAGTGTCCCGGCGCTTTAGGTAAGGAGAACAGATTTCAGAATAACACAACACAGTTAAAAGAGGTTAAAAGGCAAACAGAACAAAAAAGAGGAACTACTAGCAAACCTATTGGGAAAACAGCCAGGTTTTGAGACCTCTTCTAAAATCAAGGAGCGTAGTCGCCCCCCGCAATGGGAGCGGTAATGAATTCCACATCTGTGGGGCCAACAGACTGAAAGAGCGGCCCCCGAGGCGAGCCCTCTTCACACGCGGAACAGCCGCCAAAAGTAGAGATTCCGACCTCAGCGAGCGAGCCGGGTGGTAAAAGGTCAGTCTCTTTTGGAGATGTTTTGCTCCCACAGCATGGAGCGCCTTGTAGGCCAAAGTCAGAGCCTTAAAGGCGATCCGTTTGCGGATGGGTAGCCAGTGTAGCGTCACCAACAACCCAGAGACGCTGGTGCGTCTACTTAGGCCAAAGATGGCCCTGGCCGCCGCGTTCTGTGCAACTTGAAGCCTCTGCAGCAGGTACTCTGGCAGGCCCAGGTAAAGAATGTTGGCATAATCCAACCTGGAGCCTATCAGAGCCTGCACAGTCAGCCTCCTGTGCTCCTCGGACAAGAGGGGCAGAAACCTCCGCAACATTTTTAAAAGGCCGAAGCAGGTGCCGGTCACCCCCAGGATCTGGGCTTTCATCGTCAGCCCCTTGTCCATCTTAACCCCTAAGTTTTTAGCCATGGGAGAAGAGCCGGACGGAGGGAACATGTCGATGGGCCACCAGGCTTGCCAGCTAGGCTCCGTATCGCACCCGAAGAAGAGTACCTCAGATTTGTCAGAATTGCACTTGAGGCTGTTCAGTTGGAACCATGAGAACACAGCCCCAAGGCAATTCTGGATACTCTCCCCGTCAAAGTCAGCCCCTCTCTCGCAAGAGAAGAGGAGCTGGGTGTCGTCGGCATACGACACGATCCGGGCACCAAATGACTCCGCCACCGCCGCCAAAGGGGTCATAAAGATGTTAAAAAGGGTCGGGCTCAGTATAGAGCCCTGAGGGACCCCGACTCCCAAAGGCGGCATTACAGCGGTGTCAGATGATGTCCAGATCGTTTGCCGGTGGCCGGCTAAAAAAGATGAAAACCATCTGAGCACCGTCCCCCGCAGACCAATCTCAAAGAGTCTTGCGAGCAGGCCCTCATGGGGAACGGTGTCAAAAGCTGCCGACAAATCCAACAACACCAGCATGACTTTGCCCCCGGTATCCAACACCCCTTTAATGGTTTCAGAAACCTCAAGGAGCGCGGTCTCGGTGCTACGATTTGAACGGAAGCCCGACTGGGAGTCATGTAAGATCTCATGGGACTCCAGAAAATTGGAGAGCACCGACTGAACGTGCTTCTCCAGGATTTTTACAAGGGCCGGCAGCAGCGAAATTGGCCTATAATTGGCTGGAGCTTTCGGGTCAAGTCCCGGCTTTTTAAGCAACGGGATGACCATTGCCTGCTTCCACACTGGCGGCACCACTCCCAGACTCAACGAAAGGTTGAGAAGAGGGTGCGCCAGTGGATTAACCACCTCCGCCAATTTACCCAGGAGCTTGGCAGGGCAGGGGTCAAGCGGAGACCCAGATTTTAAATTGCCCATAAGCGCTAGGGAAGCGAAGGCTGGCAGAGATGGAAACTCAGCCAATATGGCGCCCTGCATAACTGGGGGAGGCGTACCCGCCTCGGGCATTGGCAATGTAACCGGTCCACCAGATAGAAAGGAGTCCTGGATGAGTTTGATCTTGCCTGTAAAAAAACAAGCAAGATCCGCCGCCCAGGATTCTGCGGGCCCCTCTTCCAAAGCGGTGGTCCGAGGTGAGATGAATTCTCGAACAATGGTAAAGATCTCCTTACTGGAGTTCGATGCTGCTTCAATTCTCCCCGCAAGATAAGCTTTCTTTTCGAGGCGGATGTCCCGGTGGTAAGCTTTAACCACGGCCTTGTAGGCAGACCTGTCCTTGCTGTCATAATGTGCCCACCAGGCCCTTTCGGCTATCTTGCACTGCTGCCGCGTAGCCCACAGTGCAGTGGTAAACCAAGGGGCCGAGACCCGCTTAGATGTCAGGCGGGGGGCAAAATTGGGGCCAGGTCATTAAGCCTCTCCATCAGCCATTCTTGCAAGGACTCCAAGTCTCTCTCTAGCTCGCCAGACAGAGGGCAAGGGTGAGTCACAGCAGCCTGAGCCAGCATCTCAGGGGTCACCCTGCTAAATGCTCTAAAGGCTCGTCCCCGTTGCTGTGGGACAGGTATAGGCGCCCTGGCATTGCCGCTGATTACAAATTTGGCAAGCCAGTGATCCGACCACAAGACCGGGAGAATCTCTTTCACCACCAAAGGAGAGGTCGAGAAGACCTGGTCAAGAGTATGCCCCTTATCGTGGGTCGGACCCTGCAAATGCGGGGTAAGACCCAGCGGAGTCATGGCCTCCAAAAGCAATAAATTACATCTCTTTAACAGTGTAATTCATGTTGAACAAAAGGAGACATATAGGTATATGTTTTATCATATTATCAGATTGTCCTCCTAAATCAAAGCTGCAAATGTATAAAAAACAAAAATGGGCTGGTAAAAGCGATAGGCCCCAGAGTGTGCATACATCATTTTCAAGGCGAGGGACCCAACTGTGGTTGAGGGCCTAAGATCAAGCAAGGGGCGCAACACCCGGGCCTCAGACCTGGCAGGGGCAGTTCAATCTAAGCTAAGTAAGAGGTACACACACTGCGGCAGGAACCACCTTTATTATGCATGCCTTAATCAGGGGAGTGTAACTGCAACAAATAATGGACGGAATGCTGTATGATTCAAACATTCTCCCCCAGTCAAGAGATCTAGGTGAAATCCATTGTTCTTTTGCCCACTACGCCACCCCAGTTTGGGCCCAACCATATGAAAATCAGTATTTACCCTGTGCCTCATGGGAACAGTCCAAACATAAGTGCCAAGCCAGGTCCTCCCTGGACCAGAAACAAGCATCCTGGGACCGGTTTCGGGGTATGTCACCCTTCATCAGTCAGGCTTGCTTGAATTCCGTGGCACAGTGAGCAAGGGACCCACGTCTGGGCATACCCATCCCACTTAGAGGGAAAAGTATAACTGCAACAAATGATGGATGGAATGCTGAAAGATTCAAACATTCTCCTCCAGTCCTGGCAGTTCGTGCTGGACTGTTCCCATTGGGTGCAGGGTCAAGACTGATTTGCATATGGCTAGGTTCCAACTGGAATGGCACGATGAGCAAAAAAACGATGGATTTAGGCCCAGATCTCTGTACTGGGGTAAATGTAAGACATTGTTCTGCATTCTGTCCATAATTTGTTCATTTTGCATTTGTCAACCCGGAATGGGCGGTTATGCCCAGACATGGGCCCCATGCTCTCCATGCCACTGGAGTCAAGCTATCCTGGCTGATGAGGGGTGAAACCCCGAAACCGGTCCTAGGATGCTTGTTTCTATATGGGAGGGCCTGGCCTGGCAATTCGGTCTGGACTGTTCCCTTTGGGTGCAGGGTCAAGGCTGTTTTTCATATGGCTGGGTTCAAACTCGAAAGGCATGGTGAGCAAAAAAATTATGGATTTAGGCCCAGATCTCTGTCCTGGGGTGAAAGTATGACATTGTTCTGCATCCTGTCCATCATTTGTTCTTTTTGCATTAATCAGGGGAGGCATCATACCGCCTCAAATTCCTTAATCAACCTATTAAAAGATCCTTTCAGAGCTTGCATGGTGCTCACGTTGGCTTTCAGTTAGGCTGCCTACAATTTACCATTAAAGATAAGTAAAAGTAATGATATTCTGAAAACCTCAAAGAGGCAACACTTACTTAATAACTACATTTTTAAATGTTTTATTTATCCAAAACAATTTCTAAGTAAATACAAAAGTAAGTTCCTGTTCTGTTGGTTCTCCTAGCAAGGAGAGAACTCTGTACGAACTGTTTGCTCAAGTCTGCCCCAGTCAGGGTGGGATGGGAGCCTCAGAGAAGTAGGCATTTGAGATAGACACAAATGATCGTTCAGATAAGAGACTGAATATGTGGCAACCAGCGTCTACTTGGATAAACAATGATAACTGTTCATAATAGTTAATCCTCACTTATCTTTCCTTAGTGACCAACAGCTTGCTTTCTCATTTAAGAGTGTAAGGCATAGGTCTTCAAACTGTGGGGCGCGCCCCATGGGGAGGGGGCACAGCATCCCTTCAGGGGGGGGCGCGCACTCCACCCCACCACTTCATCTTCCATTGTTGCCTTCAGGCAACCAGTTGTGTGGCTCAGCCATACTCAGAGTAGAGATGCAGGGGCGCTAGGAGATGACAAAAACAACAAAGCCTCGTTAACACGTGAATGGTCTTTTAAAGACCTGTGAAGAACTCGGGTGCGGCTGGCAGCTCAAAAACTGTCTGCGTGTGTGCCCTGGAAGCTGTCTCAGCCCGGGCTGACCCACACGACGGGGTGCGTTGGGGGTGTCAGAGGAGGTTTTTTCAACTGTAACTTGTATGCCTTTGCTCCGATTATCTCTTTATCTCTTATCTATGATCCACACTTTGGGGACCCTCCTGCACCCAGTGGGTGGGTCCGTACTGAGACACTTTGCAAGTCCAAACCGGTCAGACAGGAGGTCCTGTATTTTTTTAAGTGACCTGCTGCTGCAACATGTGCTGAGGCGTAGCACCTGTCACAGCATCACTGTAGCAAACCACAGTTGCACTCACACTGGCTCCACATCAAAGCAGGTGCTGCATAGTGCCCAGAATGAGATGCCAACATTTTATTCCAGAATCAAAGATAAATATTACTAAATTTTCACTGAAACTTTAAACTAAGAAAACAAGGAATGGCGCTTATGTCGGCTAACACAAGCAGCAAAGAAATACGACTAGAGAAAGACGACAATGTCCCCATCTGCTTCTTTATGGATGTTAATTTGTTTACTTTGATCACGTTTGTTGTAACTTTCACACTAGAAGGCTGGGTATTGTAGTTTTTACTTAGGGCTATGAATTCCAAGAAAGTAAAGTCGAATCTGAGCCTGTGTCAAAGTCATAGAAACTTAAGGAAAGGCTATCTGATGGGGAGTGGGGGGGTTGGCTGAAACCCTCGGAACCCTATGTGCCTTGGGCGCCTCCTAAAGACTTACAGGTACATGCATCAAACTCGGCATTTGCGATTCCTTAATTGCGATTTTTAAGGAATCGCAATTAAGGAATTGCAAATGCCTATGCATCAAGAAATCGCTAAATAAATTGCGATTTCTTAGAATTCCTTAATTGCGATTAGCATTTTGCGAATCGCAATTAAGGAATCCCTTCCCATTCATTCCTATGGGCCTAGAGGCCCATAGGAATGAATGGGAAGACAATCTCAATTTGCGATTCGCAATTAGCTAATCGCAAATTGAGATTTCGATTTCAAGGGTGCAGGGGTGTCCAATGGACACCCTGTTGCACCCCTGAAATCAAACAATGCACATATGTTGTGTACACACATGCCCTAAGGGCATGTGTGTGCACAACATGAAAGTTAAAAAAATGCAAAAAATTGCATTTTTGTTACATTTCGCAAAATTACCATGAGGTCCAACCTCATGGTAATTTTTTCTCTCTAATTGCGAATTCGCAATTTTTTTTAGTTTCATGCATTGCTTTTGAGGAATCGCAAATTTGCGATTCCTTAAAAGCAATCGCACTTGAAAAAATCGCTAAAATAGCGATTTATTCACTTTTAAGTTGATGCATCCCAAATAGTGATTTGGGAATCGCAAACGGCCGATTTTTGCGATTCGCACCGTTTGCGATTCCCAAATCGCTTGATGCATGTGCCTGCATGTGTATATTTACATACCTTAATAAACTGATTACACAGGCTGTTTGTTTTCTGGTTCCAGTACCCCCTGGGACCCCACTCTGCCTATTCCTTGCATTTGGATTTTACTGCCTTAGTGTGAGACTGCATTTTATGAATAGGAATATAAAGTAGGGTTCCCAGAAGAAAAAAGCCAGCCATGTGTTGTTTAAAGAGCCTGCCAAGGCCTTGTCTTTACACTTAATAGGGTTATAAATAAAATAGTGTATATTTATTTGTAATGTGACTTTTCAAGCTTTGTTCCCTTTAATTATCAGTCATGGATCATTCAGGCAGCCTTAGAACAATTAAAAATGCTTTCTATTTATTTTTGCTGTTCCAAGTATGCACAGATAAGTGCTGCAAATAGGATTTAGGTGACTGCTTATTTTTGTCCATCTGGGGCATCAATATAAAGAGCTGGCAGCACAAATCGCAAGACTGGAAGTTTGGTGCAGGATAAGCACAATATTTATTTCCTTCACCCTCGATCCCTGAAGCCTGAATAATGCCATAAAAGCAATAGTTTAACTTATATCTCAAACCTTATGCCAAGCCTCAATCACATGCTGAGTTACTTCAACTGTGTCTGGGGATGCACCCTGCATTCAGACAACTCACTCCTCATTCTCGCCCTTCACTTTCACACTCACCCTGCACTCACAGGGATCACACTGTACTCACACTGATCACCATGCACTCATTCCACCCGCTCAGCCTGCACTAATAGTGACCACAGTGCACTTATGCCACTCACCATGAACTCACACTGTTCTCCCTCCACTTACTTGCGGTCACATGAGCACACCGCACACTCTGCACTCTCAGTGATCACTCTGCACTCTGCACTCACAATGCTCTTGCGCTATTCACCCTGTACCTCACCCTGCAGTCGCAAAAGCACACTACTCACCCTGCTCATGTGACAATTCACTCACCTGTACCTCTCAGGTGAGCGATTAGTGTTAGGGCCAGCCCTGGCTGGGAGCGATTCCTAAAGTCAGAGCAGAGTAGGCCTAGGCGTGAATGAGCACGGGTCTAGTTGCACCCCATGTTGCTTCTCACGTCGGAAGTACGTTTCACTGCAAAGAATTTACAATGGTTGTATCACTCCTGAAGATTCCATTCTCTGGCAGGTAAGAGTGAAAAGCTTTTGTAATATTTTTTAAAGCCTCACTCCTTTCCCCTTCATCCCACTACTAGTGGGAACGTTGGATGTTTCAAGGAGGAGCGGATTTGGCATTAATGCCATAGATGCTGACTTTGGTTCTGGGCACCCCGGTTCGAGTCCTGGTATCGGCTCAGCATCATGTGATCCTGGGCAAAATCACTTAATTTACCAGTGAATTACAAAAAATGAATTTGACCTTGATTAAAGTCGCTGGTGCTTGTATGACATGTTCCAATCCCTAGAGCTGAGTCCACAAGCATGATATAATAAATATTGTGAAGTATTCCTACCATTTGTCCTTACTTCTTTCGTAGACCAATATTAAAAAAAAATATTGTTCAGCTATTTCTGAAGCTTTAGAAGGCAATCTTCTTTATAAGCCAACTATGCCAACAAAGTGACGGTTGATGCTGCAAGAGAATAAAGATGCATATGTCCTCTTGAATCACTTATATCACATATGTATGATGTAAATGTCCCCTTGGCCTTCTTGGAAAACTGTGGCTGGCCTTCTACTGACATGGCAAAACCTGGCCATACGCCACATAATCATGGATTTTTCAATCGTGTCAGAAAGAATGTTTTGTGGAACTCTTTTTTTTTATATCTTGTTTAGGGGTACGGATGTGGCGCCACAGCCAGAGCAGATGACTGTAGAGCTGGGGAACCAGGTTCAATTCTTGGTGTCTGCTCAAAATCCTGTGATTCTGGGCAAATTACTTAATATCCCTGTGCTTACAAAAAATGAATGTGTGCTTGTGTAATGTAAACGATGTTCCTGTAAGTGCTCCAATACCTTTGGGTCTTGTTTGCACTATATAAAACTGCAAAAAATATATTACAAAATGTTGTGAGCACTCCTGTTTCCAGATACTGGTCAAGACTGGAAGTGGAGCACAACCAAAGGATGGCAGAAGCAATATTCCATCCACAGATTGACTGTCTCTGTGGAGAAAAACAGGCACACCGCACACCTGTGTTTTGGGAGTGTTTTTGCTAATCTATCCTACATTTTGTGTTTTATGTGAAAAATAAAGCACCAATGTAATTTTATGTGCTAATTCCTTCTTGGAGACTTTTTATTTGAACTTTAGAATAAGCACAAGCACTAAAACAACTTCAGTGTACTATACACTCTTAATTTATTTAATATTATTTGCCCTATACGACCTGGGCTCTGTAGGAGGGAAGGGCCATCAATGATGCAGAGTACCAGCTTCCAGAACTTTTTAGTCAGGTGGTGGTGATGGTGGGGGGGCTCAATATGTAAAACGTTTTAGATGGGGGGCTCAGTCGACAAAAGTTTGAAGACCTCTGGTGTAAGGGCTACCAATACATCCTATCACTAAACCTGACACTTGAGTCTGATACTCCAAGGTTGAGGTCAATCGGAAATTGCCTGTAGTCTCAGTTCATGAGATGATGACACCATACTCTCAGAGTTGGAATAAAGGATCACGTGGCAAGAGGTAAATGAGGACAATGATAAATAAATAAATAATATTAATGATCAATAATGCATTTAGAGCTCACTGTACACCAAGTGGGGTCAAGTCACAGAGGACGAATTGAGATGTGAAATTCCCCAGCTTTGTTTCTGCTAACCACTCCTGAACCTGTTGACTATTTGCACTGGAATTAATTATTTCATGGTGGTGTTAAAATTGAGATAGAATTTGGACATGTAGGGTTGGATGGTGGAAAGGCAGTTATTTAGCTTACTGATAGCTTGTTCTGATGATGCCGACAAGCAGAAAGGACCTCAACAATGTTCTGGTGGATGCTGACACACTTCTGGCCTACGAGCAGGTGGGCTTTTGGTGAGGAGAGAACAGAGTCTTGTGGAATGCTGCAGTTTATGGAAAATGTCTCATTTGGACCAACTGGGCTCTGGTCCTCAGGTATAACTCAAACTATTGTAGTACAGCACCGCCCAAGCTTATTGAGAGCACCAGGGTTTCCTAAAGAGCTTGGCGGTCATCGGTATAGATAGCAAGGTTGATTAAAGTGAGCAGGGTTTGTTGCTTCCGAAAACCATAATTATAACATAGACGACTTTTCCATTCAGAGAAACAAAAATGCTATGGATAGAATGTCAAATTAATCTCAGCCTCTGATAATTACTCAGGCCACACTTCAGTCTATACCTTTTTGCTCACTCTAGACAAAGGCAGGCCATTGCAAATCCAGCCTGAGTTGCCAGTAGATGCCTTTTCCATGCAATGTTGTTGTCCGAATCCAGACTGGCAGCTGTTGTCTTTGACATATTTAATGGACATAATTTGCCACAGTCATCCCAATGACGTTCTTCAGGAACAATTTAATGAGTGATATTTTTTATCGTCCTTCAGTTCCAGTTTAACCTTTTTTCAATAGTAGGACGTTCTGTCTGATCATCTAGAAAAATGTCTTCCATGAAGGACACATTCACAATGTCCAGTAGGGGTGTAAGGGTTTCACATTGTATCACCATCACAATAAATAATGTGATTACATCATCTTCCCATGTTGCTATCAGGGAGTTAGTAAGGGGAAACAGCCATTACTACGCAACTAAAACAATGCACTACCATTACAACAAAACGTTTACAAGGGAGGATCCATTACAACGCATGCCATTACAACGCAGCTGCTATTACAACGCATGCCATTACAACGCAAGTATGGGTAAGTATTTAATTAACCCCTCCAATGCTCATGACGAGCTGAGCTCGTCATGAGCCAAGGCGCTCCGGTGCTCATGACAAGCTCAGCTCGTCATGACCCGTGGAACTCTCAGTTGCGGGGAGAATTCCCCAGCTGTGCTGAGCGTTCCACAGGAGGCAATACACCTGTGACGAGTTGAGTTCGTCATGAGCACAGGAGCGCCGTAGCTCATGACGAGCTCAGCTCGTCATGAGCATGGGAGCGCTGTGTGCACCCCCCTCCCACCCAGCACAGCGGGGGATTAACCCCCGCAGCGAAGGGGTTAAATTTTAACCCCTACACCTTCCAACACTTACCCTACTATTACGTCCCCTGGAGTTAGAATAGTAATTTTAACACCTACACCATCCAACACTTACAATTTTTTTTAAAAGTACTTACCCATACTTATGTTGTAATGGGATGCGTCGTAATAGCAGCTGCGTTGTAATGGCGTGAGTTGTAATGGCATGCGTTGTAATGGATCCTGTGTTGTAAAAGTTTCGTTGTAATGGTATGCGTTGTGAATGTATGCGCTGTAACGTCATACATCCGTTAGTAAGTAAGGCAGGCCATTGTATGGGTGGATGTGAACAGAATGTCTGGTCATTGGATTGGTGGATGTTGAAAAGAAGGTCAGGTCATTGGATGGGTGAATGTGAAAAGGTCAGGTCATTGGATGGGTGGATGTGAAAAGAAGGTCAGGTCACTGTATGGGTGGATGTGAAAAGAAGGTAAGGTCATTGGATGTGAAAAGAAGGTCAGGTCACTGGAAGGGTGGATGTTAAAAAGAATGCCAGGTCATTGGATGGGTGGATGTTGAAAAGAAGATCAGGTCCCTGGATGGGTGGATGTGAAAAGAAGGTAAGGTCATTGGATGTGAAAAGAAGGTCAGGTCACTGGATGGGTGGATGTTAAAAAGAATGTCAGGCCATTGGATGTGAAAAGAAGGTCAGGTCGCTGGATGGGTGGATGTTGAAAAAAGACCATTAAGGTTTTTGTGGACCGCAGTTATCATGAGAATGTCAGATAAAGGTGGACTGTCAGTCTGCAAGGAGGGTCTAGTAAATGTTATCTTTATTATTATTACTATCATTATTACTTTTATTTTATATAGCACAGAGAGGTGAGTAAGTACTGCTGCCCTGGAACAACCTACCCCCTCCTCCAACTCACCTTCCCTATGTACACTCACTCCTCACCCCCTTGACTCTCTCTGACTGCCAGCGACACCCCTAACCCTTATCGCTCTTCCAGTGCTCCCAACTACCCATTTAACTCTGAATACAACCCCCCTTCCCCTTAATTCCTATCTGCCACCCTAAAAACCAATTGATGCCAACACCATTTCTAAACTAAACTCTCTCAACAGGTCTATTAGCACCAAGGCAGCTGATCTAACGATCGTCTTACACTAACTACAGTACAAAGATACATGGATGAAACACCAGCCCCAGAACATTGGTCAGGTTAATAGAATAACACAATTAAACACACAAACTTAAGCCATTACATAAAAAATATTTGGCAGTGATATTTGATCATCAAACAAACATTTTCTGATAGAGAAACAATATATTTTTTCTTGAGATACATAATTTTTTTGTGAAGAGGTCCGCTTCTTCTTTCAACAATTATATATCCACCTTTCAAAAGGTAAGTTGCTCTTTTCAAGAGGGTGTTATATGGTTGAAAGTGAAAGATGCAATGTTTAATAATTCGATTTAGAACGCAACCGCAGAACATTTGTTTGATTTCTTCCACTCAGCTGCACAAAGAAGTAGGGGCCCTCTGTGGTTACATACAACTGGTAATTGCGCTTCCTGGCATATATCTTACATTCTACGTCCCAGAAACCCACTGGTGTGATTATGCTAATACAGTCATCTCGTTCTGCTCGCGTGCTCAGTACTTACCGGCCCAGCTCCAACAAAGAGGCCAGTGGTAGTATTTATCGGGGCCTGTATCATTAATTTATTAGCTTGAAAGTTGCTGAGTACACCCTTTCGGCCGGCGGCGAGGAACACTCTGCTGGAATTGGGTGACACTCCACAGATGGCCCATCAATAGCCATTAACCCCCTTCATTAATTATTTCTGACTCGCTTCATTCGGGTAATTGAAGAGCAGCTGCGCGCGGGACAGGGCCAGTCAGCACTTTGGCCACCCGGGGTCAGGCCACGCAGATTTCAAAGGCAGTCAGGAGGTCCTCGCAGGCACATGAGTTAGGGGAATCAATGCGAATGGAAGCATCGAGATAATTGGCTACCTTCACATTCCAAAACAACCTTGAAATTAAAGACCGTTGGAGTCATCGAGTCCCTTGAAGTACTACGAGGCGCCGTCGGAGGGTTTCAGCCATTTTGCATAAAGTGGAATGAAGCGCAAACTACATATGTGCACTTTTCTGTTCTATGTGCATAAGAGAAATAGAGAAAACACAGTGACCACTTTCCAAATGTAGAAGTTGTTTGAATCAAAATAGTTTTCAGTTGGCATTTTTGAACTAGTAGTAAAAAGAATGCAAATTCTTCTTTGTCTATTTTTTTACTGTTGTAAAAAATCTCTATTACACATTTTTTTAATCTATAAAAATAAATATTTAAGAATGGTTGCACAATATATTGTGGGCGAGATGGCGTAAAAACATGACCATTTAGTGTAAAAAGGGTACTTTGATGAAGCAGGTGCACAAAATATAAACATATAACTCTGGCACATGCCTTACAGAGTTGGGTCCCTTGCTCACTTTGCCTCTGGATTCAAGCTAGCATGGCCGATGACGGCTGATTAGTCCGAAACCGGTCCCAGGATGCTTGTTTCCGATCCAGGGAAGACATGGCTTGGCAGTTCGGGCTGGACTGTTCCCATGAGGCACAGGGTCAGACTGATTTGCATAGGGCCATGTCTGAACTGGGGTGGCTGTGTGAGCAAAAATATTATGCTCAGATCAGTTGACTGGGGGTGAGTGCTTGCATTGTTCAACGTTTCGTCCATCCTCCCCTCTGGTTTTGCTTTGCTCGCCCTAAGTTTGCAGGGTTTGCCCAGACGTGGGTCCCTTGCTCACTTTGCCACTGTATTCAAGCTAGCCTGGCTGATGATGGTTGATTAGCCAGAAACCGGTCCCAGGATGCTTGTTTCCGGTCCAGGGAAGACACGGCTTGGCAGTTCGGGCTGGACTGTTCCCATGAGGCACAGGGTCAAGACTGATTTGCATAAGGCCATGTTTGAACTGGGGTGGTGGAGTGAGTTAAAGAATGATGATGGATTAAACCCAGATCAGTTGACTGTGGGTGAGTGCTTGCAATGTTCAATGCTCGTCTATCATCCCCTTTGGTTTTGCTAACTATTTATCCTCACTATACATTTTTGTACACCCACCAAACCCCCATCCCCACCCCTAAATCCTGCCCCCTCTTTAACAACAAATTTTCTATTACTATTCTCTGTCACAGGCCCTCAATGTTAACACTTTTTAACCAAACTTCATCTTCACTGCTTACATCTTAACTATCAACAACTCCCCAGACCAGGGGCGGCCTTAGGCATGTGCAAACTGTGCACCTGCACAGGGCCACCAAACCCCAGGGGCCACCACGCCAATATATATCCTTAATATAATAATCCTTTGAGGATAGAAACATATTTGTGTGGCGGCTCCTGGCAGGGATTTGGCGGCCTCCGGCTCTGTTCCACTTCCAAACACCCTGACCCCCCATCTTCACTGGCCTCCGCGCTCCGCCCCGCCCGAACCCCCTCTTCCAGGGCCCCCTACCTACGCTCCCTGCCCAGGGCCGCCATGAGCCTAGAGCCGCCCCTGCCCAGACCATCACACTCAGCCTTCCTTGAGGTGATCTGCCCGACCAGTCATGAGACCAACTAATAATTACATCCTGCCTCTGAAATTGTACTATCTGCCAACCCTATAGCAGGGCTGTTGGCATACTGCACCATTCCACCTGTTTGAGTTCTGCCATCTAAATATATATTCAGGTACTCACTTGCCTCACCCATACTAACAAGTGAGCATGTCTAACATCATAACTTTCTACAAATATAAGACTTGCCCTAACGGCTAGGGTGGTCGACCTTGAATCTGGGGAACCGGGTTCGATTCTCGGCAATGACGCTGGAGATCCTGTGATTCTGGGCAAATCATGTAATCACCCTGTGCCTAACAAAATGAATGTTTCCTCATGTAACGCACCTGGGGCTCGTGTAAAGCGCTCTGATACCCGAAACCTTTGGGTCAAGTTCGCACTATATAAAACCCCGTAAAAAAAGAAAGAACCCTAACAACCTGACCAATAATGCCACCTCACCAAACCTGTCTAAAATCCCAACCAATCTAGCCCCGGCAGTGCCCTGGCACCCACCACTCTCTCAAATAACCCTGAAGGAGACCTCCTTAAGTCACCTTCCCCCATGCTCCTATTCTCTATTCTTACACAGTGCAAACATTTTTAAGTAATAGAGACTAGTGCTAACCTCTGCACAATTTCATGGTACACATGCAGCAAAAATGGTGCAAGAGTGTAGTCATGTTTTTTCACTTTGAAAAGTTTCTGCAATTTGAATGGTAAATGTAACGACTAGACAAATCCAACACTTGGCGGCATCATCAGGGCAAGCTCTCAATCAGCTAAATCACTGGCTTCCCACCGTCCAACCATGCATGTCCAAATCCTACCTTAATTTTAACACTGCCAAGATAAAATACATACCAGTGCAAATAGATAACAACAGGTTGAGGAGTGGTAAAAAGAAAGAAAGCTGGGGAATTTCACATCTCAGTTTATAAACTCCACAGAGTCCCTTGGCATCTACCATCATTACCATCAGGGTTAGGACGAAAATCATAATGTAGTTAAAAACTGCCTTGCATCAACTGACCCTGCTTCAGAAAGTCAAGCTCAGTAGCAGACTCCTGAATAGCCATTCAAATATTAACCCTGACCCACCATGTTGGTACGAACGCTCTACTAGTTGTCCAACCTGAGACACATAAGGCCTCAGATCAGTATTTTACATGGAGCAGATTGCGTCAGCCAAGGTTCCTAAAAATAAGACAGCATCACTTCAATGCTCAAAGAACTGATTAGTCTCCCTCTAAGTGAATGGCAAAACATCTAAGACATCTTGCATCATCTACAAAAGAATCAACTTTGGCTGCACATCTTACCTAACAGACAGGGTAAAGCCTTCTGGAGGGTGACACACAACAGGAAACAGTAGGATAGTAGGACTGGAATCCAAGAAATGCAAGTAGAAGAAAAATACCATACCATGCTATACAATGGCAGGTCACATCATACTTTACTATACCACACTATACCATACCGTACCATACTACACCATACCATATCATGCAAAACACGCAAAAAGTATTATTAAGTCATATTTTATTATAATATATTATATCATATTATATGATAATATATGATATTATATTATACGCCTGTTGTACAAAAGTTGAACAACATGGCTAAAATACCTATGACAAGACCAATGATATGTGCTTTGCCAGTGCTTGTTCCTGAAGAGCCTTGAGCTTCCCAATTGCTCAAAAATATATTTTTCGCTCTCGCTAATCAGCGTTAACCACCAAAGAAGAATGGGATGCCCAGGCACTTAGAACATATACTATTCTTACATGGATTTTTTCCATATGTTCTTATTTTTTTTAAAAAGAAAAGTCGATATATTAAATTTTAAAGAGGAAAATTACAGGCACCACCATAGGAGTTACAATGTCAATTTCTCTCTGCCATCACATGGCGGTCCAACTGCCATGTAAAGGCAGAATGAAAGAGACTTTTGGAGCCCACAGCAGGGGGCCCATCCACCCGGTACCTAGCACACAGGGTGCATGGATGTTCAAAGCATCCATTTTTCCTTTGTGGCTTGTACTGCTGCCCTTTTCCGGGATGTTTACGAATGCCTGCACAGCGATCATATCGTAATTGGGCTATCAGGACTGCCGACTCCTTGTCAGACCGTCTCGAGCCTGAAATGACATCTGACCACCATCATAATGAGGCCCATAGTTACTTTAGGGATCGACTTAGTTACTAGAGATAACTATAACTGGTGAATTTAAGTGCTTTTTTCTTAGTTTAGGAGGGTATTTTGTAACTGACATTTTCACCTAACTATAACAACCCTTTCACCTTTTTGTGATATATATGTATGAGTACAGCAGGGGCCGCTGCCAGGTGTAGCTTATGACTGCACGAGGAGTGTTGATTTATTAAAATCAAACTCACAGCCCGGCGTGCTTGCATTTATGAGGTTGAAAACGTATGCGGGACCAAAGGAGGCTTTTGGGACTGTTATTGAATCAGACACACAGCGCTTTGCCCTGCATGACACCTGCCCACATGGACTTACTTTTCGTTTCTCCACGCAACCCCTGCCCAGTACTGATGCAATCTGGGAGGTGTAGTGCCTACAGTACTCCACCTGGTGGGCGATCAGGTGGTTGGAGAGGGTGTCTGTTCTCGCCAATGAGGCGCCAAGTTGGTTGTGTTCCTGATCAGCAGTGGCGCCTGAGGAAGGCCATCGGCTGAAATGCATTATGCCCACATGCTGTCTGTATTAAAGCCTCCAAACCGGATTCCTCGTGTGGCCTCTTCCTTTCTGCTTGCTGGAGAGTTCCTGTGCATATATATATATATATGCACAGAACTCTACGTACATCTAGAATAACATCAGTGACTGACCTAATGAACTGCGATGGTTAAATATGAGAAAAAATATGAACTACCCGATTGGGTACTATACCCAGTGAGATGTCATAAACATATGATGGAATACTGTTAACCTATGGTACTATACCACAAATGAAACTATTAGTTGTACACTGTGACTTTCAGAAATCAGTTAAACCTGTTACTATTTCTATAACAGTGAACTCACAAGCAACACAAGGCTAAAGTACCTAATGTCAATAATTAAGTGCTTAAATTGCTAATGTCATAATCATGTTAAACAATCTTTTTTTATTACATGAACTACATATCTCATAATGCACCATAGTAGCCAGGTGGGATAAATAGTAAACATAGTTGTATGCTCACTTACCATGAACAAAGCCTGTTCCTAGGCTGAAACGCGTTGGTCTGGGCTGGAGCAATAAATCCTCATGAAACTAAATTGGAACTGTGTTGTGCCGCATCTCTTGTGTCAAAAAAAAAAAATATATATATATATGTATATATATATATATATATATATATATATATATATATATATATACATATATATATATATTTTTTTTTTTGGACACAAGAGATGCGGCACAACACAGTTCCAATTTAGTTTATATATATATATATATATATATATATATATATATATATATATATATATATATATATATATATATATATATATATATATATATATATATATATATATATATATATATATACAAGTATGCATGTATAGAAAAACCCTTCTTTGTTTTTTATTTTGCAATTTTATATAGCATGACTTCAACCTGAAGGTATCTGCATGCTTTATATGAGCACTAATTATATTACACAAGATCACATTCATTTTTAGTATGCCCGGGAAGATTATGTGATTTGCCCAGAATCACAAGATGTTGAGCCAACACTGAGACTCAAACCTAGATCCCCACTTTCACAGTCAGACATACCACATCTCCCAGACCCCAATCCCCCTTTTACTACTCTCAACAACCCTTTTAAAGGTACTACTTACTACCCCATACATTTACCCATTCCTATACCATTCTTATACCCCCCAAAAAAGTAACACCCTTTCTTTTTTTTTTTAAACAAACTTTATTGAAAGATTGCACATATTCCGCAGAGCTCTGCACACCAGAGATGTCTGCAGGACAAATATACCACATCAATTGAGATGCAAGCAACTTTTATTTTATAAACAAACATAAACAAAGCAATACTAAGCACCACTCCCCTACCCCCTTCCAACTCCCCCCTCCCGGATCCCACCCACCCGAATCGCACCAGGTCCGTCACGTGTCTCCTTCATATCAAACATCAAAATGGCTACATGCATGTCACCTCTACCATGGCCCCTTCATGCCACTTCCGGAAGATCTTCCCGGTCCAACGGTGGCTCAAGCCACAGGCCCCTAAAGTCAGCCCAACGTTTCCAAATTCAATAGTGTTTTCTTGGGCATCCTCGGGCTACAAAAATCGGCTGTTCCATCCCCATACAGAAGTCCAACCCTCTCTTCCACCCCACAACTGAAGGGGCTTGCGGATCCTTCATCGCTCTAGCCACGTCTCTTTTGGCCAGAGTGAGGCCCAGCAGCAGTAGGTGTCTCTTGTAGACATTACCGCCCACCCCATCCATCAGATGTAATAAGCCTAATTGTGGTGTACGGGGGAGCTCCCACCCCAAAACCTCAGACAAGCAATCCAGTACCCCCTTCCAGAACCGATCTAGTGAGCCGCATCCCCACACTGTGTGTATAAACGTCCCCACTTCCTGGCCACATCTGAGACAGTCCGGAGATGCAACTAGCCCCGCCCGCCATAATGCTCCCTAGTGAAATATATTCTTTGTAAATACTTGAATTGGATGAGCCGTAGGCGCATCGCTTTGGCGGCACCCCTGGGGACTGCAAGTGCCTCCCTCCAATCCTCCTCCTCCAATTCACCCACATCCCTTTCCCAGGTCTCCCGGAACTGCTGCAATGTAGGGGCAGAATGTGTGACTAGTGACTGGTATATGCGAGAGATCTTTTTCGTCTCTAGGTCTCCCATAAACACCTTTGCTTCCAGAGGGCTATACTCGGGGAGGGACTCCAGGCCCTCTAGGCTCGGGGCGAGGGCATGGCAGAACTGAAGATACTTAAAAAACTGAGAATGAGGCATACTAAATTCCCTACATAGATCCTGAGAGGACTTAAGCGTCATACCAGACATCTCCCAGTGTCGAGATTCCAATGCTGTCCCATCCCCGGAATCCTGGCAGGTTCGCGTGCCCAGGGAGCCGCCTGTTGTGCCACAGGGGGGTTTCGCCTGTCAGGGTGTTCCATCACCCCATGCGACGCAGAGCCTGCCTCCAAATCTGGAACACAACCTGCGTGGCCGGTGGTAGTGTCTTCCGTAAGCGCGCCGCATAGAGAACGGTGTGTAGCATATGAGACCCCATAAGGCTGCGCTCTAAGGCGTATGCCGGGTCCCCCTGGTCGCCATACCACCAATCATTTAACACTAGGAGATGCGAGGCTTGATAGTAAGAAAGAATATCAGAGGTCGCCAATCCCCCACAATAAGTAGATAAAAACAGGTGTGCAACGCTACCTGTATAGTGCCCCCCACCCAGAGGAACTGCCCCAGAACAGAATGTACCTGTTGGAACCATTGGGGCAGAATGGGGTAAGGGTGGTTCTGCAGTTGATATAGTAGTCTGGGGAGGGCCACCATCTTAAAAATGGCCGGCCTACCATATATGGTCAATGGCATGTGGGATGACGTCTTAATATCCGCCCGGACCCGTTCTCAGACCGGCGCAACATTCCGCTCCCAGGAGACCATGGGCACCTCGGAGATAAACACCCGAAGTACTTAATGCCGCCCACAGCTACCTGAAGCATAGACGCCCAGTCCCCCACTCCTGAGCGCTTCCCCAACACCCATAGAGTCGACTTGCGAGGGTTCATATATAGCCCTGATGATTGTCCAAAGGTATGCATTATTTCTAGAAGGCGCGGCCCGACCTATTAAGGTCTGTAAGGAAAAAGAGGAGATCATCCAGATAGAGCCCGATTCTGTCAGACAGTCCCCGCTCCCACTCGAACCCTCGTAGTTACGTGTCAATGCGCACCTATGCCGTCAACGGCTCCATGGCTAGGGCAAATAGGTACGGCGAAAGAGGATATCCCTGCCTGGTACCGCGCCCGATGGAAAATCTGGAGGATATGGCTCCCACCACTCAAACCGAGGCTGTCAGATCCGTATATAGAAGTCGCAAATATGAAAGAAAGCGGGGCCCCAAGTTGAGCCGAGTCAGGAGCGCAAACAGATAGACCCAACTTAGCGAATCAAATGCCCTGTCCATATCCGCTAATAATAGTGCCGCCTGCTCCCCTGTGTGCTGAACCGCTGCCATCGCTACATGCACTCTCCGAATATTGTGTCTGGTCGCCCTCTGCGGCATGAAGCCACCCTGATCTGGGTGGACCAACGCTGTGATATGGGGCAAGAGCCGGTTAGCTAGTGCTTTGGCCAAGATTTTGGCCTCCACATTTAGCAAAGAGATCGGGCGGTAGGATGCATGATGCTCCGGGGGTTGGCCCGGCATATGGAACACCACCACTACAGCCTGCCTCCAGTCCGGGGGGGAGGCTACCCCGTTCTCTGGCCTCTTCCAGGGCTTCCCTATAGCGCCCACCCAGCTGCAGGTGGTACTTCTTGAAGAATTCACTAGGAAACCCATTGGGCCCGGGGGCCTTTCCTGTGTTAAGTTCGTCTAAGACCGTGCCTAGCTCCTCTGTCAGCGGGAGCTCAAGAGGCTCTCGCACCTCATCCGATACCGCACGAGGTGGCAAGTCGGCAATAAACTTATCCACCACCTCTTTACTGAGACATTTGTGCGGGGCATACAGATCTGCGTAATATGCAGCAAAGCCCTCCGCTATCTCTTTCGGATCCGTGACCAAGGCACCCACTCCGTCCAGTATCCTTGGCAGGGCCTGCGCCTGAAATGTGCCCTGACACAACTGGTGCAGCATTGTTCCCGATTTGTCCCCCCACTGATAAATCCTGCTGGGCGTTGCAAGCCATATCTGCCGCGCCTCATCTATCAGCAGAGAGGCATAGGACTGCTGCCCCAGGAGTAATTGCCCCACCACTTGACCCTCACCCTCAGCACTGCCCCGATGCTCCAACCCCTCAATCTCAGCTTTACCCCATACCAATTGCGCCCTCCGCCTCCTCCGGCAGCCGCACACCAAGCTAAGTCTACCCCTGTAGAGTGGGTTTCAGGGCCTCCCACACAGTCCAGGCACTGGCAATGGACCCCACGTTCTCAACTAAGTATGCAGCTATGGCCTCGCCCATATGTTTCTGGTAGTCTTTGTGTTGCAGATGCCACACTGATAGGCGCCATCTAAACGGCTGCCGCACCCTGTCTAGGAAAATGTCGACTGTAACGTGGGAATGATCTGAGAGCCCACGCGGTAGTATATCCGCCGACTCCACCCTACCAACTACTGCCCTGGGAACAAAGATATAATCCAGTCTGGAAAAGGATTTGTGAACAGCTGAAAGATATGTGTACTCCCGCCTGTTGCCATGCAGGTGCCACCATGTGTCTACTCAGACCAAGCCTCTAACCATGTCCCTCAGTTTAGTGGAATGGTGCACCACCTGACGCCCCCCGGGCCTATGCCTATCTTTGAGTCCATCCATGATGTCATTCCAATCCCCTCCTACTACCGCTAACGCATCCGGGTTGTCAGCCTACACCGCAAACAGCTTCTCCACCAACGACCATTGCAGAGGGGGTGGGGTATCACACATCACAGCACCAGAGGCTCCTCCCCAACCATAATCTTAACAAATACATAGCATCCCTGTGTGTCAATCCATTGAGCAGAGTGAACATATAGAATTCTGCGATTCACTAAAATGGCCACTCCCCTGGACCCCCTAGTGAAGCCTGCATGAAAAACCTGCTGGTAACCATAGCGCTGTAAGCACAGTGTCCTAGTACCTAATAGGTGGGTTTCTTGTAGCTTTAACACATCAGCCTAAGCCCTCTTTGCCTGCCGTATAACTGCCCCCCTCTTGATCTTGTCTAGGGCTCCCCTCACATTCCAGCCAAGGACCCGAAGCGAGCCCCTGGGTCCCGGCGCCCTACCCATAGGATTCGTCATCTGGGAGCATTCAGTGTAGAAGCCCGGTCGCTGCGCGCCATGCATATTCACACACAACAACCAGTGAGACATTCATGTGACTGTGCGACTCATATCCAACCAGAACAAGTCCCCCCAAAAAGCAACAAATCCCAGTTCCCCCACCCGACCCCCCACCCCATACCTCAAGAACATTGAAGTACCTGTTGCGGCATAAATGACTCTCGGCCCCCAACGCAGGACCTAAGGCCGTCCACACCAATGGATCCCCACCCAACAACCCATAACCCTAAGCCACCCCAACAAGCCCTAAACTAAAAGGGGGAAAACAGGTCCGTCCACAAAGCCTCTCCCTCCGCCCTGCCACCACCCATGTTCACTCACAGCCTTGCGGATATCCACACTCCAGCTCCCTCCCGTCCACAAACAGCAACCTCAACAGTGCACATCAATACATAGCTGTAGAGAAGTGTGGCTCAATGGTTAGAGCGGTAGACCCTGATGCAGAGGTCTAGCCCGGGACCAGGGTTCAATTCCCCGCCTCGGCGGGTCTTGAGCTCAAAAAGAATTCCACGGACCTGATAATTCTCGCCTCGGTGGCTATTCCAATCATGGAGTCCCACTCTGTAACTCTGGGCAATAGCTTGCTTAATCTCCACAACGGCCCCCACAGCACTAAGGATGCCTGGCCTTCACCTTGGGGGTGCCCAGGAGTGGACATCTCACAGGGAAAGCCAGGATGGGTTCCACAGCGGTATTCGTTCAAGCGCCTTGAGACCCTTGGGGGTGAGTAGTGCGCTATACAAGTATCAATTTACATTTACTATGCAAAGGTATAATGCAATCCAAGTCCCTCATGCCCACCAGTGTGAAAAAGTCAAGGGTCCACTGTCTGATGTTCAGGGGCTTCCTTCCCCTTATCCGAGGCACCGCCAGATGCTGACCGCCGCCTGGACCTGGATCTCCAGTTTCCCCCCCTCCATGACCCCCGAGATGTCTGCGACTGTGCCTCACTCAGAGATGAATCCGACTCCAGACCTGGCGGTGCTTGTACCCTCACCTTCACCGTTTCATCAGTCCATTTAAACACCTCCTCGGGGGTATCAAAGAAGTGGGAGCGGGACTGAAACACCACCCGTAGATGGGACGGGAAAAGCGAGGCGTATGGGAGTTTACGATCTCAATAAATGATTGCCGCTGTTGTTGCACCAAACGTGTGTAATACAGAGAAATCAGGATACGTTGGTTCTTGTAAAGGAGTGGTTCCTTGGCCCTGGCCTGCTGCAGAATAGTGTCACGGTCATGATAGTTCAGCAGTTTGGCTATTACAGGCCGCGGGCGCGCCTCCACCGGCGGCTTCTGCATGAGAGCCCTGTGCGCCCGCTCTATCACAAAACATCTTGAAAGGGAATCCGGGGGAGCCAACTTTCCAGCCACTGCGTCAAGAAGCCCTCCATGTTGCCTTTCTCGCGCCTTCCGGGAGTCCGACGAAATGCAGATTGTTCCGCCGGGTCCGCCCTTCCACATCCTCAGCCCTTAGCGCTAGTCCCTTCTGGATGCCCTCCATACTGGCCACCTTGCGCTTCAGAGCCGCTATGTCGTCTTCCACCCCCGAAATCCGGGTTTCCACCTCCGTGATGCGGGACACAGCATTTTGCAAGTCCTGGCGCAATAGCGTGACATCCGACCCAACTACGCCAATATTCGCGTCCAGCATATCCCTGGACTGGGTTATGGCTGCATTCAAAGCTGCGTTATTCGGACCAGAGTCCTGTTGACCGCCTGCAGCTCCTGCACTCCCACCAGGTCCCGTGAACTTGTTGATGGGTCCATGCTTCGTGGTTCCGCCTCCACCCTTGTCCCTCGTCATGGCGCCCGTTGTAGAAATCCGTCCAAGGGAAGCCCAGTCGGCGCAGCCATGGGCAATCCTACAGAAATATCACCAAGGTCGCAGATGCACTCTCTGACCACTCCCAGCCGGGCTAGGGCCTGCCGTTAAGTCTTGTGCCCCCTGTTCGTTGCGCCAAGCTCTAGGATTAAGGAAAGTCTGCCCCCACACTAGGCCACAGGACACTGTCCAGGCTGATGCCACCAAGGCCGCTAGTGCACTCCCGGGCCTCTCCTGGCTGGATCAGGGGCACCCTCAGTCCAAGGCCTGCCGTCCAGTCTCGTGCCCCCTGTTGTTCCACTAGGCCCCAGGATAGGGGAGAGCCAGCTCCCACACCAGACTACCGGACACTGCTCAGGCCCCTCTCCGCTTCCTCCACAACCGCGGCCCGGTCTGACCGCCGTATGATGATCTACAGGCCCCCTTCAGCCTCACACACTAGCAATGACCCAGGCCCGTGCCTCCCTCAGAGCTCGCTACCCGGCGGGAACTCAGGAGGGCCGGCACTTACTGTAGGAGCAAGTCGCGGGTCCCACCAATGAAGGAACCTGCTCACTCTCGGCGGGCCGCGGCGCCACAACCGCACCAGCTGCTGGGACCCGGGAAAATCGAGGTCCGCGGTCCTGCCCTGCTTCACCAGGCCGCACACCACTCTGCTCTGTGCTCCAATCGCCAGGTGCCCCCGAGCACCCAAAGTGCCACCGGAGGCTCGCCGCCGGTCACTGGTGACAGAACAATCCCTCTAGGCCGCGGGAAGCCGGAGGGAGTCAGGATAAATTACCGGATAAATGTTGGTCGAGACGGAGCTCAGTTAAGCTGCGTCCGCCATGTTAGGTCGCCTAGCCACGCCCCCCAGTAACAACCTTTCTACCCATTTTCCTTACCCATACCTGAACCCTAAGAACACCTTCTTACCCTGTACCCTTATCCATCCCTGAACCCTAAAAACCTCTTACCACCCCATACCATCACTCATCCATAAAGCCTTAAAACCTCTTACTATTCTGTACCCTTACTCAACTTTGACCCTATAAAATCTCTTACTACCCCATAAACATACCCTTACCCTTTACTGAACACTAAATATGTCTTACTACCCTGTATTCTTAACCATTCCTGAATACCTAAACCCTAATAAACTCTTTGAAACCGTTACTACACCAGAAAACTAAAACCCATTTAAAGCCCTAAGCACTCTGAAGCTTTAGCCATCCCATTAACATTAAATTCAATTTTTGAAAAAAATAGCATAATAATTATGACATTTAAAAAATAAGAATACTTACCTGCATGGTAAATGTACACTGTGGTAAAGCAGCATGAAAAGGCATGAGGGGTTCTTATCTGTGTGGTAGTGTCCTGCGTGGTACTGACTCTGGGGTAAAGACTTTAGAAACTATTAAGGCTGTACTAACTGTTTTTGTGAATTACAAAGATCTTACTCTTTTGTGGGTGTGCATTTTGTATTAGCATGCTCCTTCCAAATTGCGCCTTATTTTTCCTTAACACCATCCATATTGAAGAAATGATTCTTCCTTTTCCCATCATTGCTGCTGGTTCCTTCCACTTTACTGCAAAATAGTACATCAAGATGTGGGGTGGAGATCTACGCCTAGAAGATATGGAAGAGGAGATGGACATCTGCTCCCATAGGTTTGTGAATTGCATTTTGTAGTAATTAGGTAGCACTACTAGAGGCTGGTAAAACTCTTAAGGCAAGATGTATGAAATCTGGATCATCAAAAATTGGTCGTAAATTGTGCACCAACTCTTTGGGAATTCAATGAGCATTCACGACCTACATCATGTACTCATAGGATGGTTAGAAAAATCAACATTTAGAGTGAGTCACAATTCAACCTATCTCATCTATATTCTTGAAGTAGGTTGCAAATGTGGACTCACTCTGATGCCATCAATGAAATGACCTGCTGGGATCAGCAGACCACCTTTTCTGTGATCTCATTTAAATATGTTTATTAATTCAGTCTTTTTCCATAAAGGAAACGTGTCCACATTTAAGAAAAATAATTCATTTAAAAAGGTGGTTTAACATTTGGGTATGCCCGCGTGACCACCGCCATTCTAAAAAAAACTTCTTATTTACATTCACAAACGAGGAGGGATCCCACAGGGACCCCTTCCCCGTTGATAATTGGTTACTAACTCATGTGAGGAGTCAGTAAACTATTAATGGTTGCAACCAAAATTGCGTTTGCAAATCATTGATACATAGCATCGCGAACTGGAATTTTCATGGGGCTCCCCAAACATACCCCTTTCAAATTGTAATTCATTATGCATTTATAATCCCATTTTGTGATTCGACAAGCGCTTACCAAATTGTAAAATGGATTTAGAACATTTTAAAAAACTACTCATTGTTACAAATACCTTAATTTAGTGAATCACTGGCTTTGTGACCACTAAATCGCTTTCAACATCTGACCCTTAGTCTAAAGTACAAATCACAATTCCAGCGCCCATTCGTTGTCAAACGAGAATGAGCCTTATAAGCAAGGGGGGGTGGGGGATTCACCGTGATATTCAGGTGCTCTTTATTATCCCTGTACATATTTGGTATATGAAAAATCCAGAGTGTGGGTATGCTAATGCATGCACCTCATATATAAACTGAATTTTCTTTGTGTTTAATGCCATCAACCCACTCTGTTCCCTTTTGGCATACTGCAGCAGGCACAGATCCCTCTGCAGCAAATATGATAATTTTTCAATAGCATAGATGAACTCAGTTTGCCAAGAATGGCACCAGAGTTGTCTTTCCTGCCAAGTCCCTTTAATATTTGCATGACACACCTGGCCAGCTTCCTTGACTATGTCAATCTGTGCTATCACATGTTTGCCAAGGACGCCCAGATACTCAGAAAATGTAACAATCATGGCAACCATCACTGCAGGGCTAAAGCACGATGCATCAACATAGATGGTGTTTAAATGTCTCTAAAATAGAGTTTCTGGTATGCAGCATCTGCATCCATGACTCACCCTCATTTGACTGGCCGCTGACGCTTTCTTCTAAAAAAGGGTGCTGTTTAAGAGAGCTGTCTCTGATCCAGCATGTGAACAATGTCTCTAAATGTGCTCCTATGAAGTATCCTACTTTACTACATCTGCCTCATAAGTACACCATTATTCTTGCAGTGGTTACCCATAGAATTGATCATTGAAATTATGTTTTTGCAGGAATCCCTGACAAGTCAATGGTCAAATCAATGGTCAAAATAGCACAAATTCAGGTTGCTCATCTTACCCTCCACCTGAAGCGCAGCGACCACATGCTCTAAATTCAAAGAACTTTATGGAAAAAGACACCAACGTCTGGAAATTAATTGGTAATCGAAATATGGAAAGTAATTGAAAACAAGAGGGATTACAGATACATGCAATTCGAATTGGAAAGTTCAATGTGAACAAGGAAATTAGGTTGCTCTCCTAATATTGTGAAAACATTGACCAAGGATTGAGGTTTGTGGGCAGTCAGAACTCCAGGAGTGGGCATAAGAGAACTATAAGATTGGGATATGTGACCGGTGCTGTGCAGAAACACCACTGCTGGCTGTTTTTGGAAATTGCTCTGTATTCCCTTCACCTGTTCCTGCTCAAGCAAAGAGTTGACTTCAAAACCATATGCCTCAGGCATGAGGTCCGCCATAGTGATGCTCCCCTAAGTGTTTCCAACATGATGTCACTACTCCTACAGACCAAATGACTGTGGTTAGGCTCCAAGACAGGTTCTCCATCCCCTAAACAAGATAAAGAGAGTACTCTAAGTGAAAAGCTCTTCCCACCGGAACCCTCTCCGTTCCACTCTCCACTCATAAGCAGACATCTTAAGATTTTGGAAACAGTTGAAAGTGCATCTCTTCAGACTGGGCTGGGTGACAATCATAAAGTAAAGTTTATTATCCTTACACTCTCTTTTTATTTGATGTCTCTGAAGCATTAATATACTTGTATGTTCTTCATGTAACACCCTCCCTTCCCTGTAGAGTGGCCTCGTCAATACATATTTACAATTGTATGGCACAAAGGTAATCATTTTGATCCACATTGTAAAACCGGTGCCTCTTGGAACTGGACATAACTCCTGAAAACGGTACAGAATTCATGCATGAGTCCAAGTTACAACTCCATTTACCCATTTGTGCTAAGAGCACATAAATACATAGCCTATATGCTAATGCTGCATACACAAACGGGAACCCAACCATCATTACATGGTGGCTTGACCACTTTTATTATGAGTCTGACCCTTTTCAAGCGCCCCATGCTGAAAGTAGTAAACAAACGCATTATGGCATATTTACAAGAGCTTATCGCCACAGGAACGTCACTTTTTATGATGTTCCTGTGGCGCTAAGCCCTTCGCCATATTTACAAGGCGGCATTAAACCACTTAACATGACTTAACGCCGCCTTTTGAGTAAGACCCCCTTTCACGCATCATTTATTGTTCAAGGGGCGGGCAATGTATGTTGTTGTGGTGTTCCACAACAATACCCATTGCCTATTGATGCTGCCCCTTATTTACAAGGGGGGCGTAAATATGGGGCAGCGCCATTCTGCAGCACACATAGAAACAGCAAATCACCATTAGTGATTGCTCATGTTCAGGAGGGTGTTCCTTCCTGCACGTGAACAATCAATAAAATAGAACGAGTTGCAACTTCTATGTGTGCGCATTCTGCAGCACACATAGAAGTTACAATTTACCATTAGTTATTGTATATGTGCAGGAAGGAACACCTTCCTGCACATAAAAAATTATTCCCTGCAACGCAGGCACCCTTGCTCTATGGTGCAAGGGTGCCTACGTTGGCGCTAGGCAGCTGAATTTAGCAGCAGCGCTAGGGCAAAACACAGGGGTGCACTGTATTATTGTAAATACGGCGCATCCCTGTGTTTTCAGAATGGGGTAGAGCGGCGTTAGCAATTTTGGCTTAACACAGCACTGATGGTTTCCTTATGTGCTTGAGGTCATTGACTGCTTCCATGTACCATTGGTTACGTCTAGGGTAGTAAATCAGGGTAACTGGACCAGTAAGGTGCAGCACACCCTTTGTGCAGATAGTATCTCCTGTACTACGATCTCAGAGATCTCCATATGGTAAGTTATAGAGAAAAGTAAAAGAGTTTATTAAACTTGAAGAAAACTTGCAAAAATATTATGTTTAATAATAATACAAATTGATTTGATATATTTATTTTAAATGTAGAATAACATTTTTAAAATGCTGCAGCGATATTAAATTAATTTGGTTTCAAATGTAATTATCCTGAATATAATATGTTAAATGTGTTTTTTGTAGTTTAAATAAAAAAAGTATTCTCATCTAAAATATAAATATTATATTTTGTATTATGCATTTAAGAATATTAATAGTGGTGTACATAATTCATTCAAAGTAATGTACTGATATTTTAATTTAAATTAAAAGTATGTTACCACAATATTTTAAAAAAGGATATTAAATGTTTTATTTTATATGTAATTTATTTAACAATAAATAAATGTATTTATATTTTCAACTAGTTGAAATAATGTCACTTAATTCAAAATTGTTTCCATGGAGGTTTATTTTATGCCCATACCTCCATTATTATTTTACGGGAAGGTGTTGCAGTACCAGCCAGTACCAGTGGGTGACCATGTGCGGTACTGGACTTTCTCCAGCTCTGAGTTTCAGTGCATTCACTTCTACTTTGAGTCCTTTATTCTGCAGTAACTTTAGAAGTGAGTTTGTGAATAGCAATTACTCTTTTGTGTGTGGTTCCCTTCCTAAACCTGCTTAAACCTCCCCCCATACTCCTCCCTAAACCCTTCTATTTAGTAGTAAGCATGCCCTATTTTCAGCCTCTCCCCGGTCCCTTCTACATTTACTACTAAGTAGTAAACTTACATGAGTGAGGATATCCCCATACAAAGGATGAAACTGGTGGTAATATACACTTGTACGTTTGTGAATTGCCATTTCTAGTAAGCAATTACTACTACTGTAGTACTACTTTAAATAGTCCAAAACACAGTTTGTGAATCAGGCCTGTTGTGTATTGAAGGGAATTTTCCAGTGGAGCTTTGCTACACAAGTTAGGTAAGGTGCATCACATGGTAGCAATGTGTTACATATTGCACAACGTTGCTGTGCGTTGATGCATGCCAATGCCATAGAAGGGGACACTTAGCACAAGTGATAATGATTTTGAGGCTGAAGTGGGGTATATTCCACTGAAACTAGATACAAATACCAGTCGCATCAGAGACAACATCATTGCTAATTACTTCTGAACTCTCCTCCACAATACCTGTCAAACTGTACTTGAAAAGTTATACATTGCAAAAAATATTTATAGTGGAAAGTATTTATTAAAAAATGAAAGACCTATGGGCCAGCAGCTCTCTCCTACCACTTCCCTTAGGCCCACCTATCCCATCCCCTAGCTTTGTTCTTTTACCCTGCCACTGACCCTAACCCCTTTGCCCCTGTGGCCCCAAAGCTCTCTTAATGCTGAGTATCCCAATCCCTGCCAGCACTTTGCTATCATCTACACCAACCTCAAAATCCCCTCTGCCCTTTAAACCATACATAGCACAATATACATAAATCCGTTAAGGACACAGGCTCCCTTATCCCTGAGAAGTTAGTTGAATCAGCTGATTGCTGATGGGAGACCTGGTTGCATTGGAAGGAGGAGTGGCAGAGGAAAGGGTGAAGTTTTTGTACTGTACCTTGCAATAACTGACAGTGTCTGTTTGTGGTGCTTCAAGAGCCTGGACATTGTGTCAAAAGCAGACCCTTTTGAAGTTTAACCAAGGTGGAGGCCTCTAAGCAGGGTAGAGGCCAGCAGATCGAACACCCTTCTTGCCTCTGTTTCTAGTTTGATTTAATAGGACGAGTCGGTGCTCACCCAAATATAAAATAACCATTGTAGAATGACAATACACAACATAACTAATGGAAAATCCCAACCCAATTTTGAAAAATAGAGTACATTTTAATAAACAATTTCAAAGCACCAACTGTGCTATCTGTTCACGCTGGACTGGGATAAAGTCACAAGTTCAGGCTGGGCACGATGGAGCATGGGTCAAATACAGGGACCAGGTTAGTTCAACTGAAAAAGTTATCCTTCTCAAATTCCAGTGCGAAGAGTCCCGTTCACTGTGTTGGAGGCTGCAAGAAGTGTGAGACCACCATGGATGGTCCTCAATGTAGTGTGAAGAGCACACTGGGCTGTGTGGGTTGTCGTCACTGTAGTGCGAACAGCTGCTTGAGCGTATTGGAGTGCAGATCTCAGATTGCCGGGTGTCGCTGGTGATCACTGTAGCAATAGGAGTCAGGTTTACAGGAACTTCATGTTGGCGACCGAGCACTGAACCAAGTCTGGCCTGCTGGGAGTTATCCTTTATGTCCTTGGTGCAAGGTCTGTGCGACACTGCTTTGCGATGCTTCATGTCACTTGGGAAATCTGTCATTACCCTGATGTCAAATTAAAATTACTCAGGAATTTGACAGTTCCCAACCATTCTATGAGCTCATCAGCTCTGGGGATGGAGTAGGCGTTAGTCTTGGTGACTGAATTGAGCTGCGTATAATCCATGCAGAAATGGAGTTCTGGGGTATATCCCGCTGGGCAGCCTTGTGTACTACCAACACAGGGCTGGACCAAGGGCTGTTGGAGTGCTCAATCACCCGTAGCTCTAGCATCTTTGACACTTCTTCCTTGATGCTGGCTCTCACTTTGTCAAATAGCCTGTATATATTCTTCTTCTCAGCTTTCTTGATCCCGGTGTCAATGTCGTGGGCACACCAATGGGTGAGCCCAGGGTTAGGTGAGACTAGGAAGGAGAACTTCTCCAAAAACTGGCGACAGGCTTTCTCCTGTTGAGGGGTCAGAGAGGGGGAGAGGTGTACTCCCTCTACTGATCCATCATGCTCTTTGGAGGAGAGGAGATCCGGGAGAGAATCCTCTCTTACTCCTCACCTCCATCTGTCACCAAGAGCGCAATAACCTCGGACCTCTCAAAGTGCGGCTTGAGCCAGTTAACATGCAGGACCCTTCAATGGTGTCTGGGAGTCTGGAAGTCTACCAGGTAGATGACCTCCCCCTTGCACTCCTTTATCTCATATGGAGCAGCCCATCAGTCTGCAAGGTCCAGAGTAAGCATGAGCGGATTTTGCGGATTGGCAATCCGCGAATTTTGCGGATTTGCGGATTCGCAATCCGCAAAATCCGCAAATTCCCGCGAATTTGCGGATTTTTTTTTTTTTGTGTTCGCCCGTGTTTCTGCCAGTTCGCGAGGGTTTTTACAATTTCGCAATTTGCGAACTTACCTGTCGGGTCGCAAGTTTTGCGAACTTGTTGTTTCTACGTGTCCAGCCTGTTTGGGACACTCTTCTTCATCACTGCCACTCTCTGTCACCACTGCCACTCTCTGACTACTCATGCCACCCTCTGGCCCACCCATGCCACCCTCTGTTTCATCACCACACCCTCTGGTTGTCCAGTGTACATTATTTTCGGCAAAGCAAAGCACACCTTCCCTGCCTCAAGTGACCTGAATTAATTTGGGGCTGATTAATGTGTCACAGAATATTTTTTTAGCTGGCACCTGCTTCCTTAGTGCGCCCTGATTAGTGATCTTTTGCACTTGCTAAGTGCTTTCATTGTTGCAAAATTAGTTACAACACCTGCCCTGCCCCAACTGACAATAATGAATTAGGGGCTGATTAATGGATTTTAACTTCCAGCCTGGCTCCTGCTTGTCTCCCTTAGCTGTAATTCAGGACCTTTGTGGCATATGTGTAACTATTCTGAGGTTCAGAGCAGGGTCACATAATAGTTTCAACTGGCAACTGAACTCTGGAGGGGCCCCTCAGGAAGCACTACAGGAAATGGCTACTAATGATGTGCCTGAACTTTTGAACCTGGTAAGTAGTTACTTTCAGTTTTGCTAAGATCGTATTTCTGCAATTTTGCACTTATTCGCGGGGCGCGAACTCACGCGAACAGTGCGAGCAGCGCGAGCAAAATCCGCTGCTCGCGGATTTGCGGATTTTGCGGGAAATTCGCAAATCTCGCGGATTGCGGATTTCCCGAAAATCCGCAAAATCCGCGAGCGTAACGGATTTTCCGCCCATGCTTAGTCCAGAGCTCTACTGCCTCACCCTCATCATCTGTCCTTGTCTAAACTCAAGCAGAGTAACTTTTGGGTCACATCAGAGTTTCATGACTGCCTTGCTGGTTGATAAGTTCACAGTGGCGGTCTTCCAGAGCTGCTTCATCTGGGATCTGAGAACCAACATATAGCTGACTTCATCTTGGGGAGGTGTTCTTGGGGATTGCTCTTACCTCTCCTTCACAGTCTTTTCGCAACATCATGTTGTCCAACTGGTAAGATATCAATCAATACATGCCCTGCTGAAATAGCTGACCTGCTAAAATTCACAGCACTATAAGATCTACCCTCAAGGAAGATTTCTGTTAAAAATTTCACCACTTCTACCAGAGGAGCCAATACGGGATGTAAGCCCCTCGAAGAACACCAATGAAACGATCTCCACCAGGCCAGTTTGTATGCCTTGGACGTTCCTGGAGACCATGATTCCTTAATGAGCTTTGAAGCCTTCAATGATAATCCTGACACCTGCCAGATTCTCCCAAAACCAACCATGCCATCAGTCTTAAGTGCCCCTGCAGAACTAACTTGTGATTCGGCAATCAACATTTCCATCACATCTGGATATCAAACTTGGGAACCCCAAAAAGGAGGTACCAAAACAGTCTCTGCTGCTTCCCTTCTCACTTTCAGAAGAACCCTTTGAATTAGTGCAAAAGGTTAGAAAGCATAGCTTTTAAATCCCCCCAGTGTTGCAAAAATGTTTACACTGTCACTGCTTGTGGATCCGGTCTGTAACTCAAGAACCTGGGAAGTTGAGCATTCACCCTGTTGGCAAACAAGTCTACCTCCATCAGATTTCAAAAGGAATCTATCATAGTGAACACCTCCCTGTTCAATCCCCAGTCGCTGAAATCCCTCAGCTGCCTTGAATTCCAGTCTGCCACAGTGTTGCTCACACCAGGTAAGTACTGAGCCTGAATCATGAAATTCTTTCCTAGACAAAAATGCTGTAAATCCTTTGCCAAGTCCGCTACCACCTTTGAGCGCAGTCTCCCAATTTGTATACATATCTCACTGCCGATATATTGTCCTTCCTCAAGAGGACATAACACTGCAAATGATTCCTTACAAAACGTTTAACCGCAAACAAGCCTGCCAGCAGTTCTAGGTAGTTGATGTGCATTGCTTTTTTCAGACTTGTCCATGTTCCCCCTGACATCACTGAACCACACTTTGCTCCCCAACCTTGAAGACTGGCATCTGACTCTATGACTAAATCCATAGTCTGTCCGAAAATGGCCCTTCCATTCCAAGCCTCTATATTCTCTTGCCACCACCTCAATTCCTCCCATGTCTGAATCTGTCTGAACTTTGTCTGAATGTCTCAACCCTCTGTTTAAATAGATAGTCTTCCTCCTCTGCAAAGCACAATACTTCAGGGGAGCAGGGAAAACAGCTTGAATTGAGGCAGAGAGTATTCTTAAGATCCTAGCAATCTGCCTCAGAGTTAACCACTCGCTTACTAAAGCTCTCCGCACCTCCCTGTAGATCTTCCACACCATCTCCATGGGCAACTGCAATACACAATCCAAGGTCCAAATCTGAAAACCTAAAAAGCCTGTCTCCTGATTTGGAACCAAACATGACTTCTTCTTGTTCACTAAAAAGCCCAAATCTTCTATCATTCGAACAGCCAGAGTATTATGTTTGAGGGCTAAATAGACTAGGAGCCTCACCCCTCTTGTGCATAACCAAGCTGCAATAGGCCTCATTACCTTTGTAAAGCACCATGGTACCGAGCTAAGACCTAAGGGAAGGCTTCTGAATCTCCACATGGAACCTTTCCATTGGAACTTCAGAAGATCCCTTTGGCTCTGGCATACATGAACCGTTAAGTAAGCGTCTTTCAAGTCCTAGCAGGTTAACCAATCTCCTTTCCTTAGGAGGTCTCTTAACATGTGAATTACCTCTGTCTTGAAGTGGTTGTATTCGACCCACTCATTTAATTCCTTGAGATTTATGACAGGTCTCATACCCTTGTCCTACTTTTCTACAAGAAATAAGTTGCTTACAAACACTACATATGAATCGTCTGACCTTTCTATTTCACCTTTCTCTGCTAATTTTTGAATCCTTTTCTAATATCTCCTCTTCCTCCTTTGAGAATCTCAAAGGGGTCGGTCTTCTCTTCTGAACTGGAATACTCACAAAATCTATCCTGCAACCGCTTAATCTCTGATCCTTGGGTGTTACAGACGGTATTTCCTTCCACCTGTCTAAAAATTGGGTGAGTCGGCCACTCAATTTTACCTGTGCAGATGAAAGGCCGCTTGGCAAACATACCTTGTCTTCATCTTCTATCTCCCCTGAACCGTCCTCTACCTCTTTGTCTTTACGGGTAGAAGCTAGGGGAGAAGCCCTTGAGGACTGGAAACGTCCGGGTCTAAATCAGCACAAGAAGGAATTTTGCGTAACACCATAACCTCGGCCGGGCAATCGACTCCGCATTCTCCCGGCCATTCCAAAATCCTTTTTGATATAATTTTGTACCTTCTGAATCGAATGAAATGCCCCCGTGGAATGTGCCATTTCTTTCACAAATTCCTCCCCAAAAAGGAGACCATTAGCCTCTTTGCCTGACTCCTTAACTCTGATAACTCGTCCAGCTTTGGATCAATTTTCATCAGTAGGCTCTTCCTATGCTGACAGCAGAGTGATGCGTTTGCGTTTCTTAACAAACACACCACCCTCTGCACCCATTACCTTAACTCTGAGACATCCTCTGAACCCTCCTGGAGGTAAGTTTCCTCACACATGTCAAAGATTCTTGTTAGGGATTCAAAAACATCTAGAAGGCGATCTTGACATCCTTTCAATCCTTTATCCAAACCCCGTCTTGGGTCTCTTCCCAATTAGTTCAGGAAAGTCAACATTTTAGCATCCAGTTCTGGAGTGAATGCCACCTTATTCACCAGTGTAGGTCTAGATCTAGGCACACAGAAAGTAATCTAGTAATGACCTCTTTGGCATTTCTCTCCTAATCCAGAATTCAACATATTCAGCCCATGCTTCATAGGAACCCATTGGGGAGATAAATGATGCTGGAAAGTACTAGGGTCGAACATAAAGTTGGCCAGTGGGTCCTTTACTTGATCTACGTTCTCTTTTTCTCTCTTCTCTTTTTTAATACTTTTACGCTCAATGACCTCATCATCCGATGAATCAAACTCAGAAGAGCCGGAGATAACAATGTTCCCACTACTAGAGGGCTCATCACAGGCAATCGCTCTGTGATCCCCTTTTGTGGCCTTTATAGCCTTTCCATACACCTCCTTTGAGGCAAGCCTTTCTTTGCCTTTCTGCGTAAAGGCCCCTTTTTCTTTGCTGAGTTTGTCTTTAGGCAAATGCTTCCTTTTCTGTGTTGTCTTTTTACCATTACCACTAACCGTCTGTACCTCTTCCACGATCAAAACTGTTCTTCCTCAACTTTCCTTGCAAATCTGCCCTCCAATGTATCCATACAGTCATCTAATTTCTTGCCTAACTGAGCAGCCAGGACCGAAACTGCCTTATCCACACTAACCTGGACTCTCCCTTCAATGTCTACCTCAAGACTTTCTACATATTTATAAAAAATATTTATTTTAATAATAGAATCTTAAATCTAAATGTGCTTAATCACAAGCAACAACACTGTTTTCTCTGCCTAAAATAGCCCAAGAGATACAAAAGTTACCTCCGTCATAAAAAAGCCAACCACCTCGAACTGTCACACGAAGGTAACTGACTTCTGAGGTGAAAAAACGAATCTGAAGCTCATATGACATCCCAAAATATGTCCGCTTTAAAACACCTATCCAATCATTGGATTTTCCCAATCCAATATGGCTGACGCATCACATGACGTTTTACGGTGGCTCCAGGATCATAAATCATCCATCTTTAGACTCATAAACCCGATGCTCCCTGATATGAGGTGAGTCTAAAATGCTCCTATATTATAACTTTTAAGAGTGGCTTTTGATGGGGAGCCAAGTTACTTGCATGTGTGAGGTTACAAACACTGATTTACCTCACGCAATCCCAATGCTGAAAAACGAGTTGCGCCGCTCCTCTGAAGCAAGCAACTCAATCGTGAAAGGCCTAAGCCACAACAGGCCTCTCGCGCACCCCACGCGATCGGCAACCTCAGAAATGAGTTGCGCAACTCCATGATAGCGCACGACTCGCCCTGTGAAAAAGAAGCAGGAAATGTCACTGCAGCAGCAACCGCTGGGTCGAGTCTGCTCGAGCTCACACATCGAACTTGACCTGGCTCGAGCAAACCAACGGAAATGTATATAAACTCATCCTCAATCTAAATAACTCCAAACCAAGCGCGATAATTTGGTCTTAAAAATTGGAAAACGAATACAGAAGAACTAATATCTGGGGAACATCCTAAAATTAAAAACACATGCAAATATATATTTCTCATTTTAAAAAAATTATTAAACAATCCCAAACCATATCAGTTCTCCATCAATACATAATTACCTCACACAAACTAAAGGGCATCAATCATACTTAATAGGACAACATAAAGGTGTGACTTATCAATAGCTAGGAGCAGCAACAAAGAAGGAAGATGGCCGCCTTACAGGGGACTAAATAGCCTTTAGGACTCTTATTAACTCGTATTCTAAGTTCCTACATTGTTTTGTAGATGCTGCTGTGAGTTGGCAATTAAAGAGACATGCATAACATTGGCCTCCGCGCCTTGCCATAAAATTGAAAGCATAACTTCAGCATCCTCAAGTTGTCTGATTACTTCATGGACCCGTTACCAGCCAAATTGGTCAAAGGCATCTGGATCTCTTTCTCCCTGTACCTGACAAGGATGACACGTGATTCCCTGAGAAATGGTATCATCCCAGACAGTCAAAGTTGGTTAGATCTCACATTTCCTCAAAAAATCAATTGCTGAACCTAAAAATCTGAGCAACTTCAAGCCATTCTCTAGTCTACCCTGCAAAAGTAATGGAAAGTTGCATGGAGAAACAAATGAAAGTACTCATTAAAGAAAATCATCGACTTGACCCTCGTCAATCCAGATTCAGAACTGGCTGCCGTACGGAATCAGCAATGCTCCCGCTATATTAAACAAATGAGAATCCTGCCTTCTAGTTCTTCTAGCCTGGCCAACAGTGTTTGACATAGTCAACCTTGCCTCCTGGTTAAAAATACTTGAAGAATGTATGGGCCTAAATGATCTGTTCTATCATGGTACAAGACATACCTTTCCAACCACTCACAACAAATGGCAAACGATTTCGTAACTCCCTCACTCATTGAACAAGGACTACCACAAGGTTCCATCCTCTCTCCCACACTTTTCAACTATTACATGGCGTGTTTAAACTCCCTTCAGTGCACCTGTAGCCTGTCCTTCCACCTATATGCAGACAACACTCAATTATACTTGAAAGTCACATCTCTTCAGTACATCAGTGCACTCATTATAACATCACCCTTCATCACCAGAAACTGAGCCCACATACTGACCTCTCCTCAACAAAGCAACTCTTCTTTACAATCATGGTTAGAAGCAACCAACTTTAAAGAGCAGCGGTTGTTGAAAAATGCAAAATCCCTAGGCTTCTCAATGGATGAGAATCTAAGGGCCAGGTGTACTAAGAGAGGATTTACAATAAGTTGTCTCAATTTGCAGACCAACTTTTTTTATGAATCTCATGGTAGTTTGCGTACCGACCTATGTACTAATAGGTTGTTCACAAAAATACTGAATTGCTGTGGGTCATCCACAGATCGCCATTTCTGTGATTGCCTTTAAATAAATAAATTACTTTTATTGAAATGGAGGCCATTTTCCTTAAAGGAAGCTGGGTGTATTAAAAAAAGTTTAAAAAACTATCTCTTTACTTTTATTTGGAAGTGACGCCCTTAACACCCTACTTACAAATAGTGATTCCTAACAGCTTTCTGAACCTATTTAGCAATTCAGAAACATGATAATGAATCACTAAATGGTCTTAGTATATGCAAAAACAGATTTTCTTGTTAAACCCCTGCCTTTTGTGACCAAAAATATGTTCGTACCGTTGGTCCAAAACCTTTACTCACTTACTAATGCCCTAGCAAGGAGCACACAACACAAGTACAGGCTCCTCCATAAAATAACACCCCTTGCTAATTACTTCAAGACCATAGTGCAATCTCTTGTCCACAATAAACTTGCTTGGTATTAGATGGCAAAACATCAATTTCCCCCATTTTGTTCTCCCTCAACTGGCTCCCTTTAGAGGCAAGTTGCCAATTCAAACTAGCCTGTATCACCTACAAGACTCTACACACTGGATCA
Source organism: Lissotriton vulgaris (assembly GCF_964263255.1). Lineage (NCBI taxonomy): Eukaryota > Metazoa > Chordata > Amphibia > Caudata > Salamandridae > Lissotriton > Lissotriton vulgaris. Next base: position 470,026 of record NW_028245451.1, read on the forward strand.
CCTAAGTACCTAGCCCACAAACTCACCGTTTTGGGTGAATACTGTGAACTCCAAAGGTCAGACTCTAACAGACTTGAAACCCTACTCTTCAAAAAGATCCGGACATTGAATCAATCCTTCTCAGGCAGAACGTGCAAAATCTGGAACCCTATACCTCCATCCATAACAACAAATCCTGCATCCAGCATCTTCGGGGAAAACAATAAATGTATTCTCTTCCAGTGCTTCTTCCAATCATGATTATCCTGCCAATGGGCCAATTTCAGGTTCTAACCTATGAGGCCACAAAATGATCACGGTGATAAGGATCATTATGAAATCTACAAACATTATGAACATTGGGACACTCATGACCAATAATTGAGAAGTTCTCCATCTTGATCAAATACCTCCAACAGGGAGCTTGATCCTCTGCACTTTCGGATACCATTTTGGACAGGTTTGAGCTACATAAAAATTGCAATAAGTAAATAAATACACATACCTACTACCACTGACCATCTTGTCAGACCAGTTAGCTACAGCACACTCAAGTGATAAATATTGAACTTAATACACTTTTTCACATGCACATTGCTTTCTTGTCGAAGATAAACACCTGTTACTTATTGTAAGTACTTTCAATCGTTATTTTAGAGATAGAAGGCTGATTTTATGTTTTTTTTAGGGAAACATATTTTATATTTATGGAGTTGGATTGTTTAGATTTGCAATTTGCAAGTAATCTTATTTTGCACTCAACAAATATTGAGTTTTTGATCCGGTTTCCGGATTGACATTTTTCGCAATTTTGAACGAATCTCTTTTTTCATCTTGGATTATCTGAATTATCAGAAGAATTATGTTGTTTACCAGAAAAATAAAATAACAACAAATATATTTTAAAAATAATATCATACACTTATCTGTCTGAGCTGTGGCAGGGTAAGTCACTAATAAATGTATGGTGAATGAATCCTTTTTTTGCATAAGAAATGCATTGCATGTTTTCCATTAGAAAAGTTACCATAACCAGAATGAGACCCTAACTGCTTTCTTTAAGATACATCTTATGCAAAACCATTTTGTAACTGTTAAATAATGAAGCAGGAACTACAGTTTCACACAAAAGTCACACATTTTATGTGGCAAAGCAGCACACCTTGCAGACATAACAAAGCTATGTTTGCTTTTGTAGTTTTGTGCTTCACAGTATTCTCCCGAGGGCCTCTTAGCACTGACAGTGATACAAGTTCCTTCTTAGGGCATAGCCAGTGTCTAGTGTCTAGTTAGGGCATAGCCAGATCTTACAACTTTTTTAGAATTTAAATAAAGGGTCAATTATAGGCCACCTTGTAGGGAGAGTCATTAATAATGCTGTACTGTGTAATTTTCCTTTGTGTATTTTCTGAAGGCTTGACGTAGTAGGCTAAATGGAATTTTCCATTTGATGCAGGATGACAAAAGGGAGGTCTGTTGGACGTAAACAGAATCATGTTTCAGATCCGTCTTAAATTAAATTTATCTCAGCAACATTCGGGTTAGATTGTTACCCTGTGGTCCGTGGACCCATGGCCTACTCTGGGGGTCTGCCATTGCCTAGAAAAGTAAAAAATATTAGCAGATTAATGAAGTATATATAAATAAAGAAGTACAAGTTTTATGTTTTAAATGCTGTGTAAGTGTGAAGGAATTGGAAATTGGATGCAAAAAATTAAGTTGGTCTCCTCAGATTGATTCGTGGGAAGAGTGCAAATAAATCAAACAGAATATAGTATGGATGACGGGTAGCCTAACTTTATTTTGAAAATCTTCATCCTTTTCTTTAAAATACAATTTCGAAGTTTTCATATTGTTTGTGAATTAAATTAAATATTCAAGCATTTATGTATTTGCTGAATGTTTGTTCCTGCATGTTTGTGATTTATTTGAAGGTTCAAGTCATCAATACTGCTTCGATGATGAAATCTCTTGCTTCCAGTTATGTCTCAGCGGGGGTCCCTGGATTTCCATAATAATTCAGTGGGGATCTCTGGATTCCAGAAACGATTAAGTGGGGGTTCAAAGAAGTAAAAAGTTACCCACTGGTCTAGACTTTTGCAAAGGTTTATTTTACCCTTTTGAGTTGGTAACTTCACGGACTTCTACACAGTACATGAGTTGCCCTAAAGAAGTAAAACAAATGTGGTCTGACAATGACAGAAATGGTGTGGATTCACCCTTTGCCACTTCTAGCTCCCTTCATGACTTTCTGCAGACTGAAGCCCATGATGGAGAGCCTGTCCCTGGAGCAGACTGGCGGAGACGTGCTGAACTGAATGGTCTCAGAGCACTCTTTCCAGCTGTGTTAAACAGTTCCTGATTCCACATTACAGAAATGCTGCACTGATATGAGACGACAGGACAACTTAATTCTGCATGGTTTACATTGTTGTGTAATGGGAAAAGGAGCACATCGATTTTTGCACTTCACCGAGAACGGTGCCCCAGAACTGTGAAAATGGAAGACACATTTGCATGTGTACTAGAGATTGAAACAAGGACGTCCTAGTCCTCAAATACCACATTTTTAAACTGAAAATAATCCTGACCATGGATTTGTGCCGGATTACCTCAAAAGATGTCAGTGGCACGTATGCCAAATCACTGAATTGGTGCACTTGCTGGGGAGATCACAGCAGAGAAACGTAGGTGGGGCACCAGCTGATGCTCCTTTTTCAGAGCAGGATGGCCCTCGCCCATTGGACAGTGACCTTGTAGTACTGATATAATGTGAGTGCAGCTAGAGGCTGTCCCAAACTTTCTGCAGCTTTGAGGGTTACTTTTCAGTAGCCTGAATGCATGGCACATCTATGCACAATTCCGGCTAGTGTTTGGAGGGAACGCTTCTCTAATCCTGCGACCCTAGTTGCTCCTTTTCAAAGGGTGCATGAAGGATGTGCACTAATTGTGTGCCATCTCCTGGATCATGCACATTTAGTGTGCCTCAAGGCCTCTTCACTCATGTATCTGCAGGCCTAATTTAAGTTTCGTGAGTTCCCACACCCATGCAAAGTAGGAGATGCCAATGGCTGTCTGAGCACCAATGCAATGCTGATTGCAAATGGCGCGTACAACCTTCTGCTACCCCTTCTGTAATACCAAAAGGACCTGGTAGTGCAAATATACTCCTAGTTCCTTTGTTAATATGTCGCCTTGTGCATTTGAGGCTATCTTGGAAGGGAAGACTGTATGCTGAAATCCGGACATCTAGCACCAAATATGTACGTCTGTATGTTTACAGTTGAATTTATTCTTTATTCATGCAGTTTATATAGTGTGAACCAGCCAGCAGAGCACTGTACAAAATGAATAAAGAGTACAAAATAGGCTATTGGTGAGGCTAAAGTCTTAGGGACTGATGTACGAAGCATGCATTTTGTGACTCGCAAATTCCGTAGCTTTGCGACTCGCAATTTGCAACGGGAGCAGACTCAGGTAAGTTGAACCCAGGACCTGGCTGGTCAGGATGTAAGAAGGAGGTGGGAATCCACCTCAAATAATATTAACAGTCCTTGCCAGGGTGAGCTACAACAGCCACTAAATAAACCTGTGCTAAACTCTTTTGTACCATTGGTGCAAAAGCAGTCGGCCTTAACTTAGAGGCAATGTGTAAAGTATTTATGTACAATGTAGTGGTTCATGCACACCAAAGTAAATCAAAGTTTAACTGTTCCTTTAAATTCAAACAGAATTTAGTGTGCAAACAGGTATTGCTCTCTGATCCTAGAGCGTGAAATTGTCTGGAAGAAGAACCACCCCAGCGGTGGTGTCCCCTGGATGCACAGCAAAAACAATTCACAGCGGTGGACTAATCCAAAAATACTGTGATTATTTTTGGATTACTCCACTGCTGTGGATTGTTTCTGCTGTGCATCCAGGGTAATGTATTTATGCAGCACTAAAACAGTAATAAAATGAAAACACAAGACTAATCATAAACCAATTTAGGACAATAGAGTACATTTTGATAAATAAGATGACACCAAACCAACAAAAATCCAGAAAGTAGAACCAGCAATAGGAATTTTTAAAGTTTGAATACAATATAGTGGCAAAAGGTACAGAGCTCCATCTGCAGTTATCTGATCGCACAGGACCAGGTCAAGTTAAGGCTGACCACACTGGAGCATTGGCTGGCGACAGGGACCAGTTAATTCCACTCGAAAGTTTATCTTCTGACTTACAAACCTGTATTTGGAAAAAGTGGTAACCACCTAGTCATTGGCAGGACCAGCTAGATCCGACGTGGGGTTTGACCATGGCAGGTTGCTACAGAGTTCACTTAGTCTGAACTGAGCATGGTTACAGTGCTACTTTAGTCGGTGGCACAGTGAGTCCTGCAGCGCACTGGTAGAAATTAATTTCCAGGGCCTAGATACATGTATTACCATGGACTTATAAGTAAATTAAATGTGCCAGTTGGGTATAAGCCAATTTTACCAGGTTTAAAAGAGAGTGCACAACCACTTTACCACTGGTTTGCAGGAGTAAAGCGTGAAGAGTCCTATGGCCAACAAACACAGATTCCGCAACAGAAGGAAGGCAAAAATCTGGGTGACCCTTCTAGAAGGGGAACTTTCAAAAGGTAGCAAGAAAAAAACATGTTAAGTGTCAGAACAACTAAAAGAAACACATGTGAATCATAAAGTTCAGGCCTCAGCATTCAGGAAAAACAGTTTTTAGTTTATTTGATTTGCGAAGATTATATAGCGCTATCTAGACCCGGAGGTATCAGAGAGCATAACCAGGGGAACGTTACATTAGAAAGTACACCAATAGGATTATAAAGCGCTGGCTAGACCCGTAGGTATCAGAGTGCTATAACATAGGAACATTGTGTTACAAATTACATCAGTTACAATAGCGTAGTAAGGTACAGTAAACAAACAACGAGGTTGAGAGAATTTATAGGAAAGGAGGGGAGGAAGGAGCCATAGCAGGGAGACGAGTCCAATGTCCGGAGAGACAAATAGAGAGGGGGAGAGGTGGAGTGATAAGGGAGAGGACGAGGGGGAAGACGGAAAAGAGATAAAGGGAAAGTCAGCCCAAGACTGTGTGGGTAGGAGATGGCTAGGGAGATAATCCAAAGCCAGTCTCCTCTATAGCTCCCTAAGAAGCTCCAACGGGCATTGGTCCGAAAGCAGGAAAGAAAGACAAAGAGGAGAAAGCATAGTACCAGAAATACAATGAGAGGGGGGGGGCGAGACAGGGAGAAGGGGAGAAACTGTGCCCAAGGTCTGGCTGGGCAGGTGACGGTCAGGGGATGAACCAAGGCCGATAGCTGGACAGAGCAGCTCCACTGGGCGTCGGACAAAATGCTCGGACTCCGCTGTCAGGGTAGAGATAATGTGTACTCCGGATGAGACAAGTAGAGAGAGGAGGAGGTGAGGGGCGAGTGAGAAGGGAGTGGACTAGGGGGAAGATGTAATAAGAGATAAAGGGAAAGTCTGCCCAAAGAACGGAAGGGCAGGTGATGGCCAGGGAGGAAATCCAAAGTTAGTCTTCCCTATAGCTATCTAGGAAGCTCCAACAGGCATTGGTCAAAAAGATGGAAAAAAAGGAGACAAGGAAAAGGCAGAACGACAGAAACACGCAGAGGGTGGGGCGAGACAGGGAAAAGGGGAGAAAATATGTCCAGTGACCGGCTGGGCAGGTGACGGTCAGGGGATGAACCAAGGCCAATCTCCTCAATTAACTGAACAGAGCAGCTCCACCGGGCGTCGGACGAAATGCTCGAACTCCGCTGTCCGGGTAGGGGTCTAGTGTACTCAGGGGAATGTCAGTATAGTGCGGGGTGGGGGGGAGCCATGGTCCGAGAGAATTCTAGATGTCCTCTTGAGGTCAGGCACAGTCCTGGAAGGGTTATGTAAGTAAAAGTAAAAGATCAGCAAGGGGGAAAAAAGTCACCACTGTTGGCCATGTTGGGGTCGGGCATCCTGGGACCCTTTTCCACACCGTGAGTGTGCTGAGAATGACAGAGGTTAACAGGATAGGAAGGGACAGACTCCCAATAGATTTTTAAAAGGACACAAAATCTCACCATTGCCCTCCACGGGGGGTGGAAGGGGGTCTGATGAGGTTTCCCCGCACCCATTCGAGTTGTGGCCTGATTTTGAAAACAACAGGCAGTTGTCGGAGATCGGTATTCAATTGAGCCATGGAGGCCTGCAGGTCTCCTTTAGGTTCAGCGCAGAGTTCTGCTTTAAAGTCCTTCAAAGAGCTGAGCAGGTTTTCCTTGGTCAGGGCCATGACTGGATCGGGGGTTTCTTTCTCCTGGGCTTGCGTCTTCTCCGCAGGCGTAAAGTAGCTAGACACCTTAGAGGTCACCTTCTTAGGTGGCATAGATGCGGTCTCTACTATGAACCAGGGCTATCTCAGACTCCCAAGCTTCTACTTAATGCTCCCCTCGTGCCGCTGTAAGCACTCTCTAAATGGTCCCTGTTGCCCCAAAAACAATGCTGGCTCCCACAGCCCCAAAACGGGAGAGAATGCTTAGGAGGATGACCAAACTGCGGTGGACATCTTTGGGTCAGGCACTCCCTATTTATCGCTGGTGCCCAGTTGGTGGCGAGCTACTCCCCGATCTTCAGTATTTTTCTCTTACTTCTGTGCTTGCGCTGGGTGCCCAGTAAAGTCCAAGCTAGTGTCAAAGTGTTGTGGGCTTAAAAAAACACAGTTTTGTGTGCCTGAGTCTGCCATTTTGGAATCAGTCACTATTGAAGGAGGGCTCTCCACTACCTTGCTGCTGCTTTACGGGCCCCGCATGTCCTCCCGCTGTCTCCCACGGGTGATTTGGACTGGTTAGTTGGGGTAGAAGCCGTTGCCTACCTCCAGAGAATCAGGAGCCTCTCGTTAGCACCGGATCAATGCCAGATGCTCCACCGCTGCTTTTAGTGCCGAGCCTCCTGTCGGTAAGTGGACCGCGGGAGTCTACTTATCCGCTTCCTCTCCGCAGATTGAGGCGGAGGCACAGGGAGTCGGGCAGCAAAGCTGTGCCCTGCGACGCTGTCCTCACTTCCGGTCCGCAGCTCTCGATCAGTATATGAGGCCATCTTGAGCCTCTTTAGTTAGGAGGATCAGCTCCCACTCAAGTTATATGTATACTTGATAAATCAACAGGAAAATAGCTTGACTCACACTGAAACTTCTCCCCTCATTCACCCCCTATCTCTCTTAATAAAAATGTCCATTGGAGATGTACACCCCTGGTAGACACAATGAGTAAGGAAGGTAGTCCAGCTCTTTTTTAGCAGCTATTTCAGTGGTATTCCCTCGGGTTAATAAGGATAACCTACACTTCTTTAGTATGTTTATGTTGGCTGTTTGAGCATAGGGGCTCTCCTTTATAACCAGGGCAGAGCCAGTAGCAACTTGGGATAGAACTGGCCACCTCGATCTTTAATTATTTATTAGATAGCACTGCCATGGCGGATTTACTGAACAAAGAAGGAGTCAAGCATTCATTTGCTTCCATTCGCTAAGCAGATTCCTCAAACTGTGATTACTCCATCTTAAATTTCAAATCGAATTGGCAATACCTTTATTTCCTTTGCAAATTCCATAATTAGATCCATCATCACACATCCTTGTCTTAGTGATTAATGGAAAGCGACGCATCTTGGAGACCTTTCCCGTATATAGAAACACTGCGCTCCTTTATGACTAGTGCGAGTGCATTTGGGATCGTTATTCAGTCGCCACAGTCGGCGCTATCTCACATGTATCAGTCAGCACTCTTTTTACTCCTCCGCTCAGCTCCTTGCACAGTACCTCATTTATCCTTAACGCCTCTTTCCCATGGGTCCACGCTGATGGGGAAAAGTGCAAGCAAAAGCACAAACAACCGCAAAGTGCGTCCTACCACTGTTTTGGGATCAGGCTATGAAACACGTATCTTCGCAACACAGCTCTTTGGCAGTACAATGTTTTTGAATTTTCTCACCCGATCATAGGAAGGATTGTAGGCATGAAGATCCGGTGCTTGGCAGAGCAAAGGGTGACTTCACTTGGCAGCCATGGTGAATATTCGGCAAGCAGCTCCGTCTACCATCTTGGAGCCTCGCATTGGAAAGTTCAAAGTCAGTTTAAAATGTTAATATCGCAAAACCTGAGAATTGTTTTTCATCGCGAGGAGCTAACGGCTAGAGGCTTATCAAGGCTTTAGCTGCTACTTCCCAAACTGTTATTGTTCCACATTGTGCCTGACTGTGCTAAAGACATTATGGGGCATATGTGCAAGGAGTTAACGCCACAGTAGCATCAATTTTTTGACGTTACTGCAGCTTTTTTTATTGCCGAATTTACAAGTTGCAGCTATCCGAAGTTAGCGCCAGTTTTCCGGCGTAAACCGGAATTTTTAGGATCGCCACTTCTATTGGTGGGACTTAACGAAAATTAGATGCAAGGTAGGCATTCCCAATCAAGGAATTCCTTGTATGGTGCAAAACCAAAACAAACTGCCTCTAACTCCAGTTAGAGCCCGTTTTTTAAGACCAGAAAATAGCTGGTCTTAAAAATGGAACCTCATTTCAGAAGGTTTTGGTGCTGGACAGTGCTGCAAGAAACGTTGCTGCACTGCCCTCCAACAAAGCTACAGGGCAGGAATGGGCACCATCAATAAGATAGGACGCATTCCTGGGCCTCATTCATGAAAAGTGATGCTTCATGTGACAAAACAGCGTTGCAACACTTTTCACTACGCCCTTCTTGCGACACCATGGATGAGCTATATTCACTGTTCGGCACTTCATGTCTCAATTAATGACAGATACACCTGGAATCCTGACATATCTGTCAGCGCTAAAGTCACGCATTATTGAGTGTCATAAGCATGACACAACTCCAGCAACGCATGAGGCCAGCCTATCCCTTTGGCACTGTGTCACACTTATGCCTGCCATGAGGCAGGCGTAAGGTACTGTTGCAGTGGCATCCTACAATTGTTGCAGTGAAATCTGATGGCTTTTCCGGCACCACTCATATGAATCTTTGTTGCGTGGGAGTGCCCACCCTACATAATTTATACCTGATGCAGGTATAATGTGGCACAGGGCTTCACAAGGTCATGCATATGCCTTAATGTGTCACTTTGCAAATACAGCGCAAAGTGGTGCAAGAATCACTCTGCAAGTACTTCAAGAAAATTATGCAGCAGTGGGGTGAAACTGTCAGAAGGGGCTCATAAATAAGAACCCCTGCCTATTTCCCCTACACTGGCGCACAATGGCTGCCATGCACCAACGCAAGCACCCTTGCACCATGGTGCAAGGGTGACTGTGTTGCGGAGTTCGTTGATGTTGTGGCTCCATCTATTTTTGAGAGGTCTGCAGGTGGGGCTGGACTAGTGGAGGTCAGGAATGAACCAGTTGTCCTTCTTGGAGTGTTGTTTGCCTTGTCTTTTTTTGAGGTGCCCTTGGGTGTCAGTGCAGTTGGAGATCCATCGGTGGAGGTTGCGTACTGCGGTGTTGGCGTCTTTAAGCATTGGCGGAGTGGTGGTGCTGAGGGAGTTGACAGGAAGTTCTTCGGTGGCCTTGATCCAGCTGCGATGGGGGGCAATGATGGCGATGGTGTGCGGTGGGCGTGGTGAAGGCGTGTTGTAAACAATGATGGTCGGTACAGGAGAGTCCTTTATTGTGGATGTAGTTAAAAATCCTGCTGGTGTAGAAGACGGGCTTTAGCGTGTGTCAGGCTATGTGAGTTGGTGCGGTGACTAGCTGCTTGAGTCCGATGTTGGCAAGGTACCTCAGGAGGGGTGGTGTTCTGGCCACTGGGGTTGTCCAGGTGGAACTTGAGGTCTCCCAGTTGGATGTAGTCAGTGGATGGGAGAGCCTGGGGTAAGATGAGGTCTACAATGGCATTAGTGAGTGGGGGTTCATGGCTTGGGGGCATGTAGATGAGGGTGCCATGGAAGGTGGTGTTGGGGTTGGCCCAGATCTGGAAGGTGAGGTGTTCCATGGTCACCGTTGGATCATTAGAGTGCGTGATCAGTCGGAGTGTGCTTTTTCAGACAATGGCAATGCCTCCTCCTGGCCGCTCAGGGTGGTCCGTGCGGGTGAATTTGTAGCCGTTGTGGATGATGATGGCAATGTCCAGTCTGGAGCAGAGGTTGGTCCAGATTTCCATGAAGAAGGCGATGTCTGAAGAGGTGGCGTTGAGGAGGTCCCAAATTTCTGTTGCGTGTTTGTGGAGAGACCACGTGTTGAGGAGGATGCAGTTGAGCCTGTCAGCTGCATTGTTGGTCGGCTGGGTGGCAAGAGGAGCTGGTGTGCTCATGTGGTGGAAGGAGAGTTTGTAATTTTGACAGGCGCAGGGTGAAAGAGAATTCTACAGTGTTGCCAGATGGCAAGCGGTGTGGCATCCAGTGTTGATTGTGAGGAGGGTGCTGGCATCGTACGGGTGGATGTCAAGTCACTCCTCAAGAAACCCTCGGCTGACCCGATAGACCTGAAGAACTACCAGCCCATCTCTCTCCTTCCCTTCACAGCCAAAGTCACCAAGAAATTCGTCAACACAGAACTGACCACCTTCATCAAAGAGAACACCATTCTCTATTCTTCCTAGTCCGGATTCCGCAGCAACCACAGCACCAAGACCGCCCTCCTCACCTCCACTGATGACATCCGCATACTACTTGACCACAGACACACCACGGCTCTCTCCGTTACCTTCAACACTGTCTCTCACTGCACTCTTGCAGCCTGACTCCACAAGCCCGGCATACAAGGACTCGCCCTTGATTGGATCTGTTCCTTCCTTACCGGTAGAACCCAATGGATCAGACTCCCATCCTTCCTCTCCGAACCCACAGAGATCAACTGCAGAGTACCCCAAGGATCATCGCTACGCCCCATGCTCTTCAACATCTACATAGACCCCCCTCGCCGCCATCGTCAGACAGCATGGGCTCAGCATAGTATCATACGCCAATGACATCCAGCTCATCCTCTCCCTCATGACGACACCAGCCTCAGCTTTCTAGAAGGAATGAAAGATGTTGCAGCCTGGATGAGCAACAGCTGCCAAAAACTGAACTCAGAGAAAACAGAGGCCCTCATCCTTGGACCCTCCCCCACTGCATGGGACAGCATCTGGTGGCCTGCTTCCCTCGGATGCCCACCCACCCTGACGGACCACTCCTGGAACCTCAGCATCATCCTGGACTCCTCCCTCACCATGACTCGCCAGGTCAACGCCGTCGCCTCCACATGATTCAAGTCCCTTTGCATCCTCAGCAAGACCTTCAAGTGGATCCCAACCGAAGCCAGAAAAACCATCACCAGTGCACTCTTCATCAGTAGATTGGACTACGGATAGGCCCTCTATGTGGGAATCAACAAATTCCTGCTACAGAAACTCCAGATCATCCAGTGCACCGCAGACAGACTCATCCTTGGTACCCTACAACACGAACACATGACCCAACACCTGCGAGACCTACACTGGCTCCCCATTGAGAAGAGAGTAACCTGCAAACTACCCATCCACGCCTACAAATCCCTCCATGACATCGGACCCATATACCTCAACAAAAGAATCTCTTTCCATGCACCCAAAAGAATCCTCTTCTCCGCTGACCTCGCAATAGCAATGACCCAGTGTATCTGGAGAACCAGAGCTGGGGGAAGGGCCTTCTCCTAAGATGCAGTCAAAGCCTGGAACGAACTCCCTGTCAACATCAAACGCTTCCCCACTCTGCATACCTTCAGGAAGAACCTCAAGACCTGGCTCTCCGGCTGACCCAGAGCTGCCCCCCAGGACCTTGAGACCCTCATGGATGAGTAGCGTACCTATAAACCCCTGATTGATTGACTGATTGATTGTCGTAGCGGTAGAGTGTTCGAGAGGAAGGGTCCTTGGTGCTGGACACGTACCAGGGACGGACCAGCTTGCCTTTGGCGCACCAGTGGTATGCCCGCTGCGCATTTAGTGCTGCGGGAGCTGGACAGCTTGGAGGCGGGAAACGTGGGAAAGGACACTGAAGGAGGCAGGACGTGGGGGAGAGCAGGGGTTGTGAATATATTTTTTTTAAAAGCCTACCTCAAAGCCGGATCCTGTGTCTTCTGTGCTCCTGCTCTCCTGAGTCGGCTTCCAGGAATTGGAAGCAGGCAGCCAGGCTCCCTCCCCTAAGCCAATCACAACGCTGCAATGCGTCATTGTGATTGTTCTTTTTACAGCTGCTACAAAATTCAACTAAACATCAACATCAACAAAAACCACTACATCAACGGAAGTGAGTAAGTATATATTTTGTATTACAAAATGTTTTAAAATAAAATGTAATTAGCACATGCATCAATGCATCAATGTTATTGCCGGTTACAAAAAATCCAATTATCAAAAAAGCCTAACTTATAACAAATAAAAGTGATTTTACTATATATCAAGAGAAAAAGCAATAGAAAAATAAATATTCAAACTGCAAATTGTTTCCAATTAATTATTATGACCCTATATCACCATAGGAATTATTAAAAAAATATTAAACTCCCTATTACAGATTGTGTGTAAATAACAATTTATTTAGCAATTCTTACATACGTTAAAAATTGCAACTCTTATATAGCAATTCCTTAAACATGGCTATTAAAGATTTGCAATTCTTTAACTTCATACATGTATTCATAAATTATGTAAATAATTATGAGCCAGATGTAGGTGGCCGTTTGAGGCCATTTACCGAGCGGTAACGGCCGATTTTGGCCGTTACCGATCGGTAAATGGGTGACAGGTATGTAGGGGGCATTATTTTAGAGAATCGGTAAAATTACCGATTCGGTAATTTTACCGATTCGGTAAAATAAGAATTCAGTCATTTTACCGATTCTGAGGCACCCAGATATAGGTGGGACTCTTCAGAGTCCCAGAGGCCTCACCGAATCGGTATTTTACCATCAAATTAATTTGATGGTAAAATACCGATTCCGGTGTGCATGCACATGTGTGCATGCACACCTATGCCATGTGACAGGCATACCTGCCCTTAGGGAATGTATGCCTGCCACATGGCACCCGAGCCTGTTTTGGGGGTGCCAGAGGGTGTCAAAGTGACACCCCCTGCACCCTTGTGAAAATCGGTATTTACCGATTCGGTAAATACCGAATTGGGAATGCCCATTCATTCCTATGGGCTTCAAAGCCCATAGGAATGAATGGGCATTACCGATTCGGTATTTACCGAATCGGTAAATACCGAATTCTTCCGAAACGGTATTCCAGCACATCTGGAATACCTACATGTCCAACCCTTAGATTTACCGATTTTTAATTAACGAATCGGTAACATTCGGTAATTAAAAATCGGTAAATCTATTTTACCTACATCGGGCCCCTAGTAAACTAAAAATATAACCTATTCTCTTTTACTTCACGGCTTACACTTCAATATAACTGCACCAAAAAAGGTTACAACAAACAACTTCGAAGGAAACTACAGAATCTACATTAAAGAAAAAAAAAAATCACCAATCTTCTATGCTCCTCTGCCTTGCCATCTTTCTCCCTTTCTCCCCCCTTTTTCTCCCCCTTTCCTTCTCTATCCTTGTCCCTTTTCGATTTTCACCTTTTTCATTGAGTTCACTTATAAAATATAAAATTAAACCTGACTGCTCCTTTTACTGTTCTGTGCACACTTCTATGTTGCTTTCTAATGCTGCCTGGCCTCCGGGATGTACGGCTGAATAGCGGTGTACTTTGAATTACAAATAAAGGTTTTCCCAAAAAAAAAAATCAAACAAAGTAAGTATATAAAGGAACTAACAAATAAAACAAAATAATAAACAATAAAATAACAATTTTAACTAAGAAATTGTTTTCTCTTCTCAGCTTCTGCAAACTGCACCAACAAAAAACATCCACAAAACTAAATTCATCAACTACAACTAGAAAGTGTTAATTGTTTGACTACTAAAGACAAAAGGATACAATTTACATAAAAATATGTGTAAATTTTTTATAAAAGAATCATTTTGCTTTCATACCAACAGAAAATATAATAGTGAATAAACAATGACCATCAAAACATTCCATCAAGAAAAGTAAAGCAAGACTAATGTAAGTATAATTTGCCTAATATTAATTATACAAGCATGGTTATTATTTACCATTGCATAATTATTAACATATATATATATATATATATATTACCTACTGGCGATAGCCAGTAGGTATATATAGTTAGGATTTTTTCTCTATGGAACTTTTGAAAATTCTATGTCTAATAACTTTGGCGTTTGTGGACGGAATTGGCTGAAATTTTCAGGAAAATGGCACATTTTGTTTCTGAGCAGCCCCTGAAAATTTGGGGGGGGGTCGTCAAGGGGGGGCCGAGAAAAAAGGGGGGTCCCAAAACGCGTTTTTCCCATTCATTTTTCCATATGGCGGTTGGCCTCACTTTTAGCTCGAACGGCTGAATGGATTTGCACGAAACTTGGCAAAATTGTAGGGACTGTTAGCCCGATGTGCCTTTGCTAGGTCTCAATATATGTGCTTCAGTGGATTTTGAGAAATTAACGTTCAAAATAAGATATATATCTGTAACAGCGCTCCGGGCAGCGCTCCGGTTCGCGTACTTTTCGCGTAACGGAACTTTGCGATGCGAAGCTGATTGGCTCTCCGGTGTCTGTCAACATTCTAAACAGTCCGGAGCGGCCGCCATCTTGTCTCTCGGTAGGATCGAGAGACAAGAGGAGGCCAAAACAAAGGGGGAAATGAAGGAAAGGGGGCGAGGTAGACCCCTTCTGACCCCCTAGGATTGATGAGGGGGATATTGTAGAGCCACGCGGGGCCCAAAAAAAAAAAAAATCCGATTTTTTCGCCGTAGAGACGCGTCTTGGTACGCGAACCGGGCAGCTAACCGGGCAGCTAACCGGGAAGCTAACCGGCAGTGTAACGGGAGTCTGAGGAGTAGCTGATTGGCTGTCAACATTGTAAACAGTCCGGAGCGGCCGCCATCTTGTCTCTCGGTAGGATCGAGAGACAAGAGGAGGCCAAAACAAAGGGGGAAATGAAGGAAAGGGGGCGAGGTAGACCCCTTCTGACCCCCTAGGATTGATGAGGGGGATATTATAGAGCCACGCGGGGCCCAAAAAAAAATAAAAAAAATTCTGATTTTTTCGCCGTAGAGACGCGTCTTGGTACGCGAACCGGGCAGCTAACCGGGCAGCTAACCGGGAAGCTAACCGGCAGTGTAACGGGAGTCTGAGGAGAAGCTGATTGGCTGTTAACATTGTAAACAGTCTGGAGCGGCCGCCATCTTGTCTCTCTGTGGGATCGAGAGACAAGAGGTGGAAAAAAAAAAGGTGTAAATGAATGAAAGGGGTAAGGCAGACCCCTCCTGAACCCCTAGGATTGATGAGGGGGCTATTAAAGTTCCTTGCGGGGCAAAAGAAAAAAAATGCAATTTTTCGCGGTAAAGGTGCTTCCCGGTACGTTAACCGGGCAGCTAACCGGCAGCGTAAGGGGAGTCCGACATATTGTGTTTTTTGAACGTTTGTGATATGTGCACGTGTGGATTTTGTCTAATTAAGGTTAAAAAAAAATATATATATCTTTAAGCGTGCTCTGGCGCGCTTACGTTTTGGGTTTGGTTTGCGCTGCAGAGAAGATACGTCACGGTTATGCGATGCATCATGAGGCGTCTCACGGGCTACGTGATACGTCACGTAATAAAGAATATATTTTACAGCTATAGATATTAGCTTTTAAAAAACCAATGAAATTCACAGAAAAAACCATAGGTTATAGACCATATATAGTTAGGGATTCGCATTTACAAAACCTTATTTTATTTGCACAAAACCATTGAAATTCCATATATAGTTAGTTGCACTAACTATATATTGCGGACCCGCAATCCACTGCTAATGATGTCACATATTACATCATTCATGACATGGTCAGTGACATCACTGATGACATCACTGATGACATCTCAAATGACATCACTGATGACATCACTGATGACATCTCTGATGACATCACTGATGACATCACTGACATCTCATTTGACATTACTGATTACATCACTGATTATATCATTTATGTGATAATACATCTTCAGACTCTAATATAACCTTAGATACACTCAGTGTAAACAGGCACTCGCAGACTGTCACACATCCATGGAGTTACTCACACACCTAGTCAGTCATGCAAAGAATCAATCACATCTCCATTTCCTTAACTATACAGTTATACACACCTTACTTATTCAAACATATACTAACACATATTTACTCTCTTATACAATCCGTGATACAAGTTCACAATGATTCATACAGCCACTCTCACATTCACTGGCTCTTATGTTCAGTTATTTATATATGTCAACTCTCACATGGACTGTGTTTTACATATGTACTTACTTTTACATGTAGCACTGAGATATCCATTCACTCACCAATACACTCATGCACACAGTCAACTGTCCATACAGCTGTTTCTACATGCACTTTTGAACCCATACACCTAGGGAATCAACTGCTCACACATCTATGCACAGAGTTATACACCTCCCAGCCACCCACACACATACTCAGTCTCCCATACAAATACTTGGGCAACCATTGAATAACCCATATAGTTACTGATATAGCTACTGATTTAAACATGCAGCACTTTACAGAACAACATATATAATGATTGCCAAATTAAGACACTTTAATCACTAACCCATGCACTCAGTGAGACACATTGAATCATTCTCTCATACAGTCAGTCATGCACCTACTAAATCCTTCATCCAGACACTTATACATCTACTCATTCTTCAATATGTAAGACATATTTTAACTTTACAGAAACATACAGTCACTGGGTGTTGTCATCAGTGATGTCATTTGAGATGTCATCAGTGATGTCATCAGTGATGTCACTGACCATGTCATGAATGATGTAATATGTGACATCATTAGCAGTGGATTGCGGGTCCGCGATATATAGTTAGTGCAACTAACTATATATGGAATTTCAATGGTTTTGTGCAAATAAAATAAGGTTTTGTAAATGCTAACCCCTAACTATATATGGTCCATAACCTATGGTTTTTTCAGTGAATTTTCAAGGTTTTGTAAATGCAAATTCCTAACTATATATGGTCTATAACCTATGGTTTTTTCTGTGAATATATATATATATATATATATATATATATATATATATATATATATATATATATATATATATATATATATATATATTACCTACTGGCGTTCGCCAGTAGGTATATATAGTTAGGATTTTTTCCCTATGGGATTTTTGAAAATTCTATGTCTAATAACTTTGGCGTTTGTGGACGGAATCGGCTGAAATTTTCAGGAAAATGGCACATTTTGTTTCTGAGCAGCCCCTGAAAATTTGGTGGGGTTTCGTCAAGGGGGGGCCGAGAAAAAAGGGGGGTCCCAAAACGCGTTTTTCCCATTCATTTTTCCATAGGGCGGTTGGACTCACTTTAAGCTCGAACGGCTGAATGGATTTGCACGAAACTTGGCAAAATTGTAGGGACTGTTAGCCCGATGTGCCTTTGCTAGGTCTCAATATATGTGCTCCAGTAGTTTTTGAGAAATTAACGTTCAAAACAAGATATATATCTGTAACAGCGCTCCGGGCAGCGATCCGGTCCGCTTACTTTTCGCGAAACGGAACTTTGCGCGCAGAAAGCTGATTGGCTCTCCGGTGTCTGTCAACATTCTAAACAGTCCGGAGCGGCCGCCATCTTATCTCTCGGTAGGATCGAGAGAGAAGAAGAGGTGAAAAACGAAGGGGGAATTTATTGAAAGAGGGCAAGGTATACCCCTCTTGACCCCCTAGGAATGTTGTTGGGGTTATTAAAGGGTCCCGTGTGGAAAATAAAAAAAAAATGATTTTTCACGGTAGAAGCGCTTCACGGGCCGCGAACTGGGTCGCAAACTGGTAGCGAAACGAGAATTCGCCATTTTGTGCTTCGTTTTAATTGTTTAGAGACAAAAATTATCGCCGCACATCGGCCACAATGCATGAATATCGCTGAAAAGTCAGCGATATTCATGCATTATCCAGCAAATGCTCTTAGCCATGTTATCCACCTTCCATTGGATAACATGGCTAAAAACTGCTCTGTGCGTGACCTTTTTTTTTTTTTTTTTTGCTGCGTGACGTGTGTTAACGTTCGATTCGATGGAAATCAGGAAGTGTTGACCACCATTTTGTCACTGCGAGTAAATATTTTGTTATAAATGAATCCTTATTGATAAACATTGTCTGCGCCATCTTGCGTTTTTGTCCAATGCCACAATTTTGTCGTGCACGGCAGCCATTTTAGATGCCTTGACCAGGGCCACTCTCTGCACGCCGCCGATCCTCAGCATGGCTCCCCACCCTCGCAAGCATCTCCCCCACGCACTGGTCACCCCCGCTCTTTCTCTCATGCATGGGCCATATACTTCCCCCCATCTGCGCTGCTCTTCTCTGAGAATCACACCCTGTGCCCGCCCGACACCTCCCTTTCACCCTATTCACTACCGCACCCTCTGACACTCCTCTTCCTCTGTGTCCGATTGTCCAGGCCGGACCTAGGCTATCACCTAGCCCTGCGGATGTAGTTTATGGCCCCAGCTGTAGAGTATCCAGACATGACAACCCTCCCGATTCAGGCGTGAGACTACTGATTTCAGTGCTAGTCTCCCGCCTCCCGATTCCTGCAAGCAAAAACCCGGGGGCATATTACCAACAACTAGCGATAATTTTTGTCTCTAACTTGTTTAGAGACAAAAATTATCGCCGCACATCGGCGAATTTTATCGCACATAAACCTTGCTATTAGCAAGGTTTATCGCAAATGCGATAAAAAACGGCCGCAATGCATGAATATCGTTGAAAAGTCAGCGATATTCATGCATTATCCAGCAAATGCTCTTAGCCATGTTATCCACTTCCCATTGGATAACATGGCTAAAACTGCTTAGGGCAGGTGTTAGGTTTTGGAGATATTCGCGCTTAGCGCGAATATCTCCAAAAGTTGGTAATAGGAGATAGCGATGGTTAGGGACTGTTTCCAGTCGCTAAAATCTTGGCACGCCCACTTTGCATGTCATTAGTGATAAATATCACTGATATGCAAAGCGGGGCCCAAGATGGTCGCTATCTCCTTTTAGCTGTCACTAACTGCTGTTAGCGACAGCTTGGTAATAGGGAGATAATTTTATCTCTTTTTTTTTTGGCTTTTAAAGCCCAAAAAGCGGAAATAAACCCCCTTGATAATATCCGCCATGATTTCTCGGGGGTTTCAGCTGACAGGGCTTGGTATTGTGTTACGTGCTAATTTTTCCAGGAAACGTCAGAGGGTCGATGCAGGGGTTCTAGAAGGGGTGATAAACCATTTAAGCCTCATGAACAAGTGCATGGTCTTTTAAAGATTTGTGAAGTACTCGGGGCGGCGGTGTGTGTGTGCCCTCTTTCAGGAGCGGGCGGGGGGGCACTGCCAGCAACTTGCCAGGCCAGGCAGTGTTCAACACGTGCATCACCCTTTCTCTGCCTGCTATTGCGCTCCATGCTTCGGAAAGGTAAGAAAAAGAACGTGCATTTGAGTTTGAAATGTCCGATCTTGTAGCAGTACACTTGCAAAGCCCACACATGACAATAACCCGATTCAAGGCCCCATTCACCCGATTTTTTAAACATATATAGCACTCCAACAAAGTTAGATTTTAAAACTTTATTAACATTTAACTATAATGAACGGAACAAAAACTGTAAAAACATTTAAACATTTTTCACCCAAAAAAGCAACAATGGTCAGAAGCTGTCTTTTGTGCGAATAGTCCCAAGGCAGCACAACGTGCAGAGTTCTGGACGGCACCCAGGTGATGTCGCCTGGGTGCCGCACTGGTTTTGGGATCCTACAATGCTGCTCCGAAAATTGGCGTGGGGCGTCCCGGGTGGTGCGGGGGGAGGCCTCGTCAGTAGCGGTCTGTTGTGCGAATAGTCCCAAGGCAGCAGAACGCGCTGAGATGTTGATGGCACCCAGGTGATGTCCAGTAAACTGCCGCACTGGTTTTGGTATCCTACAATGCTGCTCCGAAAATTGGCGTGCGGCGGCCCGGGGGGGGGGGGCGTGGGGGAGGCGGCGTGAACGGGCCTCCCCAGGTGGCGGCCATCCAGCTGAGTTGCGCCCGCTCTTGCGGCTACAGCGCCTCGCTCACCATGTTGTTGAGTTGCTCCCACTCTTGCAGTGCAGCGATAGGCGGCTGCCACATGACTCTTAAAATGGCGGACGGCTCTTCGGTTCTGGGCCTGGTCCACTGAAATGGCCCTGGGACACCTTGGAACTCGGACGCTTGCCTGTTAGGGCTTGGGCTCCATTCTCGAAAAGCGTCCCCTCAGCCGTGAAGATTCTACAAAAGTCTTGGGGGCCCCCGACTCCCGCAGGCTTCCGGTGGGGAGCGGCTGCCATGATTGCTCGTGGAATGACCACGACGGAGCCACGAGATGGTGGTGCTCTCATGCTGACGCCAGCTTCAGTCTGAATGATCCAGAAACAAGGTGGGGCTTTCATCGTTTGGGAAAAAAAAATGTTCTAAACCAATGAAAAGTGTTATTTTTAGGTCATATGACCAAGCCATCCATCTTTAGGAAACCAAAAGTAAAATGAACCAATGAAAAGTTTTATAAACAAGTCACATGACCTGTTCTGCGGCATAGGGCTACAAAAAGCGTAGAAAATCCGTTGGCACATGAGGCGGCGTCAGTAGCGGACCGATGTGCGAATAGGCCGAAGGCAGCACAACGCGTCGAGATCCGGATGGCACCGAGGTGGTCTTAAGCAAATTGCCGCACTGGTGTGGCCATCCTACAATGCTGCGCCGAAAGACGGCGTGTCCAGCTGAGTTGCGGTCACTCTTGCGGTACAGTGACTCGAACGCGCCGAGATCCGGATGGCACCGAGGTGGTGTCCAGCAAATTGCCGCACTGGTGTGGCCATCCTACAATGCTGCGCCGAAAGACGGCGTGTCCAGCTGAGTTGCGGTCACTCTTGCGGTACAGTGACTCGAACGCGCCGAGATCCGGATGGCACCGAGGTGGTGTCCAGCAAGTTGCTGCACTGGTGTGGCCATCCTACAATGCTGCGCCGAAAGTCGGCGTGGGGTGCCCCGTTGGCTTATGAGGTGATGTCAGTAGTGGACCGATGTGTGAATAGGTCGGAACCAGCACAAGGCGCCAAGATCCGAATGGCAAGTCCTGGATGTTGAGTGCCATAGTTGAGAGTTCTGAGCAGTGCTTGTAAGACTGTCTGAAGCTTATTTGCACCTGCTGCAGCTTCACTATTGCCCTGGTGTGGCCAAAGGTCGCACATGACATAGGCGGCCGGCTCCCGAGGTCCGGCGGAACTTTTTGCCTTTTCCTTTCTGCTTCTTTTCCTACAATCCGTTTCATCTGAAGACACGACCAGGTCCCTGAATGTGTGCAGGGGGACGCTATTGATTGAATGAAAATGGCGGCTTGACACAAAGCTGACTCAAGCGTTGCTGTTGATGCTATACAGACAAAAATTGGTTTTCAGTTTGTACATTCTTCAGGATTTTTTTTCCATCCAAGTCTGATTGAGAGTTTGTAGAAAAATGGCTTCAGATTTTCCACATACTACTCTTCAACATTCTTCCTAAATGTAACAATGTGAAACTCACTAGGAGAACGGCTGTTTCTGTTTCCTTTCAAAATGCTGCCAACAATATTTTCTGAATGGAAGACACCATCTTGTAGCATAAAGGGCCGAAAGGGGTTCTGGTCTGGCCGATGGTTGGTGGAGACATTTTGACTATATCTTGGACCTGCCCGGACTCGCCCAAAATGGCGCCGGTATAAATGGGACTCGTAACTCCTTGCCCGCAAATGTATATCTAGAAAATGTTATTGTAAGTGGCCCTGTCTTATTTTAATTACAAAATGTACGTCCACCGATTCCGCAACTGTTAGACACCTTAGTTCTTGCAACCTAATGGCCCGCTCGTTACGTTCCTCTACAGTGTAAATGTCTCCTCATCATATACGATTTCAGTTTGCTCCGTGGCCGGCCCACGTGGTTATAGGCCCGTATTTGTATACTGACATTTTCACAATAAAGGTTTTTAAAACAAAACACGGTAGTAGTATTTACATTGGTAAAGTTTTTACTTTTAGTCACTGTTTTCGAATCAGTAAAAGGCAAGTGAAATAAAGCAGTCCAATTACATGACGGATAAAAGGTATAATATGTAGGAACGCAGTAAAGATAAATGGTCAAGGGCAGTTGTGTTTTCCACTCCTGCAACATAAAGTGATCGATAAGAATCTGATAATCAGGCGTATCGGCGACTAAGACAGCAGGCCGAGTATCTTTTACTCAACGGCTCCGTCATGGAACGAAGAAACGCCCTTTTTCTCGAAAAAGGAATATATTTTACTTGCAGGACAGTTGTACATTTTCCGGGAAAGTACATTAGCCTGGAATATTATAACATATGTTTTAAAAAAAATAATGTTCGAAAACAATAAAAAGCGTAATTTTTAGGTCATATGACCAAGCTTTTCATCATTAAAATAACAAAAGTAAAATGAACCAATGAAAAGTTTTATTAACAAGTCGCATGACCTGTTATGCTTACGTTACGCGCTGCGCGCCGCGCCTCGGATCACTACCGGGTGCGCTAACGCGGCGTGTCATATAACGCATTACGCGACAACGTAGGTCAAGAATATAGTCAAAATGTCTCCACCAACCAGCGTTCGGAACACAACCCCTTTCAGTAGTCCAAAAAGTTCTGTTAAATGACAACAAAGGGGACAGGCAACAAGAACCATCAGTCAAAGAGGGGAGGGCAAGTTCTTCTCTTCCGGGTCATGTTGGGGCGCTACCGGAACTGATCGAATTGGTAGTCTACAGTGTTTCTGGATGTTTCAGACTAAAGCTGGCGTCAGCATGAGAGCACTTCCATCTCGTAGCTCCGTCGTGGCCATTCCACGAGCAGACATGGCAGCCGCTTCCCACCAGAAGCCTGCGGGAGTCGGAGGCCCCCAAGACTTTTGTAGAATCTTCACGGCTGAGGGGACGCTTTCGAGAATGGGACCCAAGCCCTAGCAGGCAAGCGTCCGAGTTCAAAGGTGTCCCAGGGCCATTTCAGTGGACCAGGCCCAAAACCGAAGAGCCGGCCGCCATTTTGAGAGTCCTGTGGCAGCCGCCTATCGCTGCACCGCAAGAGTGGGAGCAACTCAACTACATGATGAGCGAGACGCTGTAGTCGCAAGAGCGGGCGGTAAACAGCTGAATGGCGGAAGAGGCACAGTGTAGCAAAAGCGGGCGGAATGGCAACTGAAACGGTAAAGGGGCGCCCCACTACAGCTTGTCTTCAGGTCAAACGGATTGTGGGACAAGGTCCAGAATTGAAGAGTCATCAAAAGGCAAAAAGTTCCGCCGGACCCCGGGAGCCGGCCGCCTATGTCGGGGGCGATCTCAGGCTATACCAGTGCTATAAGACTTGGGGAGGGTGTCGGAGCCAAGCGTCTTCTCCGATTCCGTGCCATCACACCGTCCCTCGGGGGCCTCCGTCAAGCGGTTTAGGGAGGTACCATATAACATTGTTTTCAAATGCAGTCAGGTCCACAAACGACCCTCACTTACTTTGAGAATAGTGAAGCTGCAGTAGGTGGAAATAAGCTTCAGACAGTCTTACAAGCACTGCTTTTGTAAACATTTTTTGTTTTTTTTGTATTTTTGCACAGTTTTATATATTTTTTTTGGTTTTGATGGAGAGGAAACAACAAAGCACAGGCATTGAAAAAGGCTCAAACTCAGAACTCTGAACTATGGCACCCAACATCCAGGAGCTTGCCATCCGGATCTTGGAGCCTTGTGCTGCTTTCGACCTATTCACACATCGGTCCACTACTGACATCATCTTATAAACCAACGTTATGTAAATAGTTTTTTAATAAAATGTTTTACCCTGTTTCTTTGCTGGTGTGTTGTCTATATTTTTAATATTTGCATAGGGTTTGTCGTTATTTTGTGCGGGATGGGTGATGGAGCCGAGCTGTCTTGCAGCCCTCATGGTGTGGAGCTCAGTTCATCTCACTATTTTCGTATTTCTCATGAAGGGTTGTTTATAATATTTCTATTTTAGCGAGGTCAAAAAAAGATCCAATTAGTGGCGTACTGATTTTGCTCGATTACTTTTATTTTTTTACACGATTTTTCCCGATCTGCAAAGACTAAACAGAGTATTGCGACTTTGTGCTTGTTTGTAAATAGAGAATGAACCAAAGAGAATCAATTGTAAAACAGTAAATGCTTGGATAATAATCAATCAAATGGAGAGACAAGCAGGCACGACGGATTACAACGGGGGCAAAGGCCTGCGTTAACTACCGTTCACTATCTGCAAAGAGAGAGTACTACTAAGAGAAAAGAGGGGAGGGGGGGGGGCAGCGTTCAAAGCACATCAGCGTGCATAAATACGAAAATGTTTTTATCTATCACGTACTTGACATTTTAAAGCTTTTCATATTTGCTATTAAAAAACCAATGAAATTCACAGAAAAAACCATAGGTTATAGTGGATATATAGTTAGGAATTTGCATTTACAAAACCTTGAAAATTCAATGAAAAAACCATTGGTTTTAGGCCATATATAGTTAGGGATTTGCATTTACAAAACCTTATTTTACTCGCATAAAACCATTGAAATTCCATATATAGTTATAAGCGCTAACTATATATCGCGCACCCGCAATCCACTGCTGATGATGTCACATATTACATCATTCATGACATGGTTAGTGACATCACTGATGACATCACTGATGACATCTCAAATGACATCACTGATGACATCACTGAAAACATCTCATTTGACATGACTGATAACATCACTGATGATATCATTCATGTGATAATACCATGAACCTCTTCAGACTCTAATATAACCTTAGATACAATCAGTGTAAACAGACAGTCACAGACTGTCACTCATCCATGGAGTTACTCACACACCTAGTCAGTTATGCCAAAAATCAATCACACCTCCATTTTCTCAACTATACAGTTATACACACCTTACTTATTCAAACATATACTAACACATATTTACTTTACTCTCTTATACAATCTCTGATACATGTTCACAATGATCCATACAGCCACTCACACATTTACTGGCTCTTATGCACAGTTATTTATAGATGTCAACTCTCACATGTACTGTGTTTTACATATGTACTTAATTTGACATGTAGCACTGAGATATCCATTCACTCACTAATACACTCATGCACAGTCAACCGCCCATACAGCTGTTTGCACATGCACTTTTGAATCTATACATATAGTGAATCAACTACTCACACATCTATGTACAGAGTCACACACCTCCCAGCCACCCATACACACACACTCAGTTTCCCATACAAATACTTGGACAACCAATCAATAACCCATACAGTTACTCATATAGCTACTGATCAACATATGCAGCAGTTTGTAGAACAACAGATATAATGATGCACAAATTAAAACAGTTTAGTCACTAACCCATGCACTCAGTGAGACACATTTAATCACTCACTCAATCAGTCAGTCATGCACCTAGTAAATCCTTCATCCAGACACTTATATATCCACTCATTCTTCAATATGTAAAACGTATTTTAACTTTACAGAAACATACAGTCACTGGATGTTGTCATCAGTGATGTCATCAGTGATGTCATTTGAGATGTCATCAGTGATGTCATCAGTGATGTCACTAACCATGTCATGAATGATGTAATATGTGACATCATCAGCAGTGGATTGCGGGTGCGCGATATATAGTTAGCGCTTATAACTATGGGGCCGATTAGGATGGCGGACGGAAACGTGCTCCGTCCGCCGCGGAAGGTGGCAAGATACTCCGGATCTTGCCGCGGAAAAACCGCATTAGCGATTAGGATCAAATCTGACCGAAACGCCGACCGCGGCGGACGGAGAACAACAATCCCCGTCCGCGGCGGTCGAAGTACACCCGATTCCGCGCCATGCGGACGTAACCCACAAAACACCGACCGCCGCGTACGCACATGACCAGGAGAACAACATCCTCCCCCGCGATACCTGCGTACTTTCCGTGTCCGCAATTAGAATAACTCCGCAAGTACCTCGGTAGCCACCGCGATCCACGTCCGCGGCGGGAGCAATGCAATGAGAAACGGGGCACCACTGCGGAAGTCCAACATCCCTACAGTCAATCCAATGGCATACATACCGACAGAATCCATCACCAAACACAGCAAAATGGCCGACAACCCAACTGACACATCTAAACCAAACACAAGACACATTTACCCACCCCCAAAAACTGCATAGACCACACCTGACAACACACCCACCTATCACCTGACTGCCAATCAACATTCACACAGGGCCAACACACAGACTATAAATTGACTCCCACCCACTCCCGAAATCCTCTGCATCCCAGCATAGCTGACAGCAGGAGACAATACTTGAATTGACTAACAGCAAACTATTTGATTCAGACACATTACCCACACCCAAACACACCCTGCACACAAACACCCATCCACACCATACCCAAACAGCACACACCAGCACCTCCGCACCCCACACAAACACACCCCCCGAGCACCATGGCTCCCAAAAAGAATCCCAAATTCTCCGACACCGAGCTCAAGGTAATGGTGGAAGAGATCCTTCGTGTGGAACCCCACATCTTCGGGTCCCTCGTGCAGCAGACGAGCATAGCTCGGAAGAACAGCCTGTGGGACCGTATCGTGACCAGGGTCAATGCCTCCGGGAGCGTTCCGAGAACCAAGGCTGACATCCAGAGGCGGTGGCACGACCTGAAGACCCGGGTGAAGTCTATTCGAGCCAGGAACTTCCTCCGGGCCAACCACACCGGCGGTGGAACCCCCCCGGAGCCCCTACCATACACCGAGTGGGAGGAGAAGGTGCTGACCATCCTCCACCCTGACACCCTTGATGGACTTCCTGATGGAGAAGAGGCTGGTAAGTACCAACCAACCACCACAAACACAACAACACGGTGTGGGCCACACAACTCTGAAGACACATCCCACATAAGCCAGCCTTGCATGCAGTCCACATACTCACCAACCTCAAAAGCACTCCCACAGGCCCCCATGTCCATAGAGAGGGTGGTGGTGTGTGTGGTGTGTGAGGGGTCACTACTCCGACTTCCAACAGGCCCCCAGGTCCATAGAGAGGGTGGTGGTGGTGGGTGTGGTGTGTGAGGGGTCACTACTCCGACTTCCAACAGGCCCCCATGTCCATAGAGAGGGTGGTGGTGGTGGGTGTGGTGTGTGAGGGGTCACTACTCCGACTTCCAACAGGCCCCCAGGTCCATAGAGAGGGTGGTGGTGGTGGGTGGGGTGTGTGAGGGGTCGGAACTACAACTTCCAACAGGCCCCCAGGTCCATAGAGAGGGTGGTGGAGGTGGGTGGGGTGTGTGAGGGGTCGGAACTACAACTTCCAACAGGCCCCCAGGTCCATAGAGAGGGTGGTGGTGGTGGGTGTGGTGTGTGAGGGGTCACTACTCCGACTTCCAACAGGCCCCCAGGTCCATAGAGAGGGTGGTGGTGGTGGGTGTGGTGTGTGAGGGGTCACTACTCCGACTCCAACAGGCCCCCAGGTCCATAGACAGGGTGGTGGTGGTGGGTGTGGTGTGTGAGGGGTCACTACTCCGACTTCCAACAGGCCCCCAGGTCCATAGAGAGGGTGGTGGTGGTGGGTGGGGTGTGTGAGGGGTCGGAACTACAACTTCCAACAGGCCCCCAGGTCCATAGAGAGGGTGGTGGTGGTGGGTGGGGTGTGTGAGGGGTCGGAACTACAACTTCCAACAGGCCCCCAGGTCCATAGAGAGGGTGGTGGAGGTGGGTGGGGTGTGTGAGGGGTCGGAACTACAACTTCCAACAGGCCCCCAGGTCCATAGAGAGGGTGGTGGTGGTGGGTGTGGTGTGTGAGGGGTCACTACTCCGACTTCCAACAGGCCCCCAGGTCCATAGAGAGGGTGGTGGTGGTGGGTGGGGTGTGTGAGGGGTCGGAACTACAACTTCCAACAGGCCCCCAGGTCCATAGAGAGGGTGGTGGAGGTGGGTGGGGTGTGTGAGGGGTCGGAACTACAACTTCCAACAGGCCCCCAGGTCCATAGAGAGGGTGGTGGTGGTGGGTGGGGTGTGTGCCAATGCCGACTGAATGTCAACCACTAATACATGTACACGTCTAGGCAACATTACTCATCATCACATTCTTCTTTTGCAGGAGATCCCAATCTGACTGCCGCCATTGACACCAGGCCTCCAGCATCCCCAAACTCCGAGCACTCATGGCACGATTGTGCAGCCACCTCCGGGGCAGAGGATGGTGCCGGACCAAGCACCCAGCCAGGGACCTCTGGCACGCAGGTCACACCTGCAACTACAACCACAACGGGCACTGGCATCACAACAATACCGGCGACTCGGACCTGCACAGCTGCCTCCAGCACCACCTCCACCACCACCACTACTACCACCACTTCTGCCCCTGCCACCCTGCCCAACCCCGCCGCCAACGCTGGGCCTGCGCCATCCCAGCCACGCAGGGAGACAGTCAGGCAACCCACCACTGCAAGGGCAGATCCTGCAGGCAGGAGCAGGGCGGAAAGAAGGGCTGAGGACACAACACTGAATGCTGTGCAACAGTGCCATGAAGCACTAGTCCGGGTGGAGGCGGGCTATGCACGTAGCCAGGAACATGCAGACCGGGCCCACCAGGACTTTGTGGAAAACACCGCCATGTTGGGGGCCATCGAGAGGCGGCTTGGCCAACTGGTCGACATTTTCAGCGCCAGGGCATCCGCCAACACCACCCCCCCCCCTCAAACAACGGCACCGGCCACAACACCGCCACCGCCGACTGCGCCCCTGGCGGCGGATGTGGTACCGGATCAGCCTGCGCCCCTAGCCGACCCCGTCCCGGCACAAAGACGGAGGGGCCGTCCGAGGAACGAAGTGGCCGAGAGCAGTGTTGGAGCACATGGCACACGCTCCAAGAGGAGCCGACAGTGACTCATTGGAGTACCTGAGGCTCCGATCCAACCTGGAAAGTATCCGGTCACACCTCCCACAGGCCTGCTGCAGTAGGCACACACCACCCTATGTGGTGTCTGCACGTCCATTACATCTACCATTACCTTGGACTGTCACTCCCCCACCCCTTCACTCCTTTGTAAATATGCACCTACCCCAATGCACAATCTGTAAATAAATACCACTTACTCACTCAATGATGTGTTGTCTCCATGTTTATTCACATGATTGCATCAGAAACAGACGTAACCAGGTTCAGGGATCCAACAGGTACAGAATCATGCCGCAACGGAGTGACCTAGGGAAACATAGAACCCGCAAACAGACGTTAGTAAACAGCATCACACTCATCCCAACTCACTGCAGTGCAACTTACAACAAATCACACACATCACTACACGAATGGCTGACACTACACACATCATGGAGGAGTGCATGTAGTCATAAATGAAGACACACACACACATGCATACATCACATAACAAAACACATAGATGATCCCCAACACAATGACACTAGAGCAGCACACCGACACAGGGCATACACAAGCAGCACAAGAGGGGCACACTCACAGTCAAGGGAAGTAGCGTTCAATGAGCTGGCGCCTCTGGTCCACACCTTCCTCCTCACCACTATCCTCATCAGTCGACATGGGTGGGTCGGGAGGGCGAGGAACTTGCTGTTCATCTGGGTCCAAGATCAGTTCTATGTTATTCCGCACAGCCAGGTTGTGGAGCATGCAGCAGGCCATCACAATCATGCATACTTTGCCAGGTGCGTAAGGCAGGGCCCCTCCAGTCTTATCTAGGCACCGAAACCTAGACTTAAGCAGGCCAAAAGTTCGTTCCACCACTCGACGTGTCCTACCATGGGCATCGTTGTATCGCATCTCTCCTGCTGTGGTGGGATTGCGAATTGGACTCAGAAGCCAAGGCCTGTTTGGGTAAGCCGAGTCGCCTGTGTATGTGGGAATTAGAGAGAGAGAGACATCAGTACCTGCACATGTGGCCACACCAAGCCACCCAGATATCACTCCAGTCACCACAGCATACTCACCAACAAGCCAGGCTTGTGCCGGACGCAGATTTGCCATCAGTCGTGGGACTATGCTGCTCCGCATGATGTGGGCGTCATGTGCAGAGCCAGGAAATCTTGCACACACATGTGAGATAATGTTGTCGGCCTGGCACACCACCTGCACGTTAAGGGAGTGGAAGTGCTTCCGATTCCGAAACACCTGCTCACGTGCCCGTGGCGGAATTATTGCAATATGCGTGCCATCAATTGAACCCACAACGTGTGGAATGCGACCCAGTGCATAAAAGTCTGCCTTGACCGCTGCCAACTCTGCCGCCTGTGGAAAATTTATGTACTCATGCTTGTACAGCATCATGGCTGTCAGTACATCCTTGAGTACCGTGCTGAACATGGCCTGTGACATTCCCCCGGCATGTCCTATAGTGTACTGGAATGTGCCTGTCGCAAAAAAATGGAGTGCCGCCATCACCTTTTGGGTGGGTGAAATTGAGCCTGGATAAGTTCTCCGCGGCTGCAGGTGACGAGACAACTTGTTCACAAGCTCCAGCAATCTACGTCGATCAAGCCTGAATTTCCGGATCACCTCCTCGTCCACCATGTCCTCCAGCACAGTATATGGGCGATGGACATTTTGAGCCCTCCTGTGTGGGAGTAAATGGAATGGAAGTCAATTCACATACAACGCATGTCTGTGCAACTCACACACATGTCACCGCACTCTATCCAACATGTAATAGGCAGTGTACGCTTTGCTCATGTGTGACACCTCTGATTGTCACAACAACATGGATTGACGTAGCAATGTGCACCCACCAGCTACATGATGTGTTGCAACATGTCCAATGCACTCTGTTGCACCTCAACATCACTGCCAACAAGGCATGTGACATGACCCAAAAGTGACGGTCATTAGTGGCACACCGATGGGCATGGCATGGAAAACATGGGATAGAGCCTGAAGTGTGGAGTCACGCAATCACGCACACAACCCTCATCATGCAGCTGCAGACAATTAAACATAGTGCATCGTGCATCGTCAGCTGACATGCACTCATTGACGCCGCCATGGCGGTGCACTGCTTCCGCTGTTGACGTCTGGCCATACGCGGCCCGCGTTCAACATTCCAATTGTCTGCACGTGCTAGACACCGGGACGGATGCTTCATTTGCAACAAAGTTGTAACAGTGGCGCCACCATGGCGGGGCACGTATTCGGCGGGGGAGGTGGAGGCCAATACAGCCATAAGCTGATGTCCATGCACATGACAGGTCATGACCCCCTTACAGTGACATTGCATCAGCCAGCCTACACCGGCCGGCCCAGCTCTACCCACTACCGCCGTGCCAGACCTAGGCCATGACCGCCGTTGCGGGCGTGCCAACTACCGCCGCTTCAGGCCCCTCCACTACCGCCGTGCCAGACCTAGGCCATGACCGCCGTTGCGGCCGTGCCAACTACCGCCGCTTCAGGCCCCTCCACTACCGCCGTGCCAGACCTAGGCCATGACCGCCGTTGCGGCCGTGCCAACTACCGCCGCTTCAGGCCCCTCCACTACCGCCGTGCCAGACCTAGGCCATGACCGCCGTTGCGGCCGTGCCAACTACCGCCGCTTCAGGCCCCTCCACTACAGCCGTGCCAGACCTAGGCCATGACCGCCGTGCCAGGGCCGCCAGGGCACGGCGGTAGTGGAGGGGGCCTGAAGCGGCGGTAGTTGGCACGGCCGCAACGGCGGTCATGGCCTAGGTCTGGCACGGCGGTAGTGGGTAGAGCTGGGCCGGCCGGTGTAGGCTGGCTGATGCAATGTCACTGTAAGGGGGTCATGACCTGTCATGTGCATGGACATCACCTAATGGCTGTATTGGCCTCCACCTCCCCCGCCGAATACGTGCCCCGCCATGGTGGCGCCACAGTTACAACTTTGTTGCAAATGATGCATCCGTCCCGGTCTCTAGCACGTGCAGTTGCCGGTGTGTGAGCGTGACGGTCTGTGCAAGTGCAGCCAATGGGAGGTGTGGACATGGGCCACGGTTGGCCAATTGCAAGTACCGTATGGTGTTCACCGCAACACCAGAGCCAATCATTGGCCCAATTCCAAACACGCTCTCACGGCGGACCAATGGCTGGCGCCGTATGCCACTGACATGGCCACAGGGCCCTATATATGTGTGATGTGCAAAAGCAAACTTTCTACGATGACCACCGACTGCTGCCTGTGACCATCACCTCCACCTGCTGCTGATGCGGAGCTGAGCACCGACTGCTGCCTGTGACCATCACCGCCACCTGCTGCTGCGGAGCTGACCACCGACTGCTGCCTGTGACCATCACCTCCACCTGCTGCTGATGCGGAGCTGAGCACCGACTGCTGCCTGTGACCATCACCGCCACCTGCTGCTGCGGAGCTGACCACCGACTGCTGCCTGTGACCATCACCTCCACCTGCTGCTGATGCGGAGCTGAGCACCGACTGCTGCCTGTGACCATCACCGCCACCTGCTGCTGCGGAGCTGACCACCGACTGCTGCCTGTGACCATCACCTCCACCTGCTGCTGATGCGGAGCTGAGCACCGACTGCTGCCTGTGACCATCACCGCCACCTGCTGCTGCGGAGCTGACCACCGACTGCTGCCTGTGACCATCACCGCCACCTGCTGATGCGGAGCTGACCACCGACTGCTGCCTGTGACCATCACCTCCACCTGCTGCTGCGGAGCTGACCACCGACTGCTGCCTGTGACCATCACCGCCACCTGCTGCTGATGCGGAGCTGACCACCGACTGCTGCCTGTGACCATCACCGCCACCTGCTGCTGCGGAGCTGACCACCGACTGCTGCCTGTGACCATCACCTCCACCTGCTGCTGCGGAGCTGACCACCGACTGCCGCTCTAGTGCCATACTCCGTGACCTTGCCATGTCTGGAGTCAAAGAGGTCCGGTCTCGTCCCTTCACCGCTGCGGAGCTGGATGTCCTCGTGGACGCTGTGCTACGCAACTACGGACGCCTGTACGGCGCACCCGGACAGGCGGTAAGTGTCGTGGGGGATGATTTGTGGTGCATGAGGTGTGATATGGCACCTGGTCTCTGGGAAACTTGGCGGTGTGATGTGTGAACAACAAAAAAATTCGATATGTGCATGGCTGCTGAGAGTAATGTGTTGCTCCTATCTGTGTGACTGGCCAACTGTCCTCTGACTTCCACCCTTTTGTCTCCCATCATGGTAGGTAAAGCTGCACCTTCGCAAGGACGTGTGGAGGAGCATTGCACGTGAAGTACGAGCAGCGGGGGTGTCCAATAGACGACATACACACTGCCACAAACGCTGGGACGACATTTCCAGACTGAGCAAGAATGTAGCGGAAGTGACACTAGGGCTGAT
Source organism: Lissotriton vulgaris (assembly GCF_964263255.1). Classification (NCBI taxonomy): domain Eukaryota; kingdom Metazoa; phylum Chordata; class Amphibia; order Caudata; family Salamandridae; genus Lissotriton; species Lissotriton vulgaris. The sequence continues at coordinate 503,558 of NW_028245451.1, forward strand.
TCCACGGACGGCACGTCTGGCCCGACGCTCAATGACCCCTCTCATGCACCGTATCATAGCTGTGACGCATCCTGACCTGTGCGAGCGGTTGCGTGTGGATGAACAGCAACGTGGCGGTAAGCTTACTGTCAGTGTATGTTGCTTGTGAGTGCAATGCATGTATGGTTGCCCACACACATTAGGGTCTTCCGTCTATCGTGAGTCTATTTCCAATGGCATGTTGGTGAGATTGCCACAGTTAACTTTTCACTTGCACATGCGTAATGTTGAGACGCCACCTGCTAAGCTGTTCAGTTGTCATGCACATGCTGTAGTGCTCCGTCACCCCTTGGCAACACTTGTGTGCTGATGTAGTTCCTCATGCCCAGTGTGCATGCTGTACATGTATTACGGCCAACGCCACAGAATTCCTGTGAGGATGACTGGTTGGGGTGGGCTGTGTGCAGGTTGGGGGATCGATGGACAGTGTCATCAGTGGCTTTAGGGATTCCGCAGCAGTACTGTACGTGTGTGTGCCCATTACTTACACCCATTTCCTGTGCTTTTCAGCTTTGGCAGAGGGCACTCAGCCACAGACGGCGGAGGTTACAGAAGGCAATGCATCCGGATCAGACGTCGCGCACACGCAGACTGACACCGAAGGGGCCAGCGGCGGAGAGGGGGACAGGACCGTCCCGGAGGACTCGCATGTGGAGACAACATCGTCATCAACTTCCGACAGTGTTGGTGAGTCAGCACTGTTGTCACAGACTGGGAGTGGACAACCTACACCTTCGGTGGGGACACAGCACACAGGGCCCACCCTGCCGGCAACTGCACCATGTACTGTTCGTGCACGCAGGAGTAGGGGGAGCAGAGTGGCGTTCGGTGTCGGCACCGCTGCCCCAGCCTCGGTGACCCAAAATTCACTTTGTGCAGAGGCTGTAGATCTGCTGCGACAGCTGTGTGTGGGCCAGACCAATATGATTAATGCATTCCAAGACCACGATAGGAAGTTAGGGCAGGTGGTGGCATTCATGGAAGGTATGCATGGTGATCTGGCTGGTGTACACAGGACACTGCAGTCATTGTCTAACAGTGTGTCGTCTGCCATTGCACAGTCGCATGGACTGGGTGGTACTTCTGTTCCACCATCTACAACTCAGGATGTGTCAGGGGGGAGTGAATGTTCTGATCTGGACTCTAATAGAGGTTATTGCACTAGAAGCAGCGTCAGCCAGCACGTCAAGGCACGGAGGCCTCAGACCCCATCCCCTAGGTCAGGTAACTGTGTTCACAAGGACAACGTCAGATGTAGTGGAGTACACACACGTGAGGCAAAAGAGGGGTTGGGTGTAATGGGTACACATGCTGCACAGCCATCCCACACACAAGGTACTACCAGGCCAAGACTCACTCCCGCTTCCATTGACACTACCCTGTATGAGGACAGTGAGAAGACGAATACATCTCTTGAGGGCTCGCATACTCCCAGTGCCAGGGACACTAGGAAGGAAGGTGCCACTCCCAAGGGCAGGGAAAGCAGGAAGGATGTAGGCACTCCCAAGGGCAGGGAAAGCAGGAAGGATGTAGGCACTCCCAAGGGCAGGGAAAGCAGGAAGGATGTAAGCACTCCCAAGGGCAGGGAAAGCAGGAAGGATGTAAGCACTCCCAAGGGCAGGGAGCCTACGAAGGAAGGTGCCACTCCCAAGGCCAGGGACAGCAGGAAGGATGTCAGCACTCCCAAGGGCAGGGAGACTACGAAGGAAGGTGCCACTCCCAAGGGCGGGGACAGCAGGAAGGATGTGGGCACTCCCAAGGGCAGGGACACTAGGAAGGAAGGTGCCACTCCCAAGGCCAGGGACAGCAGGAAGGATGTAGTCACTCCCAAGGGCAGGGATACTACGAAGGAAGGTGCCACTCCCAAGGGCAGGGACAGCAGGAAGGATGTAGGCACTCCCAAGGGCAGGGATACTACGAAGGAAGGTGCCACTCCCTAGGGCAGGGACAAGAATAGTCACAAGACAAACGCTCCTAAGAGGAGCACGGACAGTCCCAGGGGCAGGGACACACACGGGCAGAAGGGGTGTCCTGCTGATATGTACACCACAGACGACAAGTCTGCTGCCTGGAAGAGGGCACCATCCAGGGAACAGGGCAAGTCCACAGACTACAGTACTCCGACGGAAATGGAACATCCAAGGCCCAAGGACTCGCCCATGAACAGTGGCGCTGTCAGGGACAGGCATACATCACCCATAGTTGCTCTGAGACAGCTGTTTTCTGGCAAACGGAATACAGAATACTCAGCAGTGGAGTCACCCCTTACCTCCACTCCCATCATGGCCCGTCAGGGACGGATGCAGGTGGACCCTGTCGTGGCATCCCCCATGACACATGTTGCAGAGCCCACAAGGCAGCCACACAGCAAACGACAAGCAGGCTCCAGCACGTCCCCAGAGACCATTCCCCCCCCAGCACATGCACCTCCCATGGTGGGTGACATTGCTTCTCAGTCCGGTCGACTTCTGAGTCCTGTCCTGTCCAGGGTGCAGGCACATGTCCAAAAGAAGCGTAGACACACAGCATTGACACATGCACAATCCGATATCGGCCAATTGCAACTATCCCCCGCTCCCAGAGCCACCCTGCCTCCTGGACCATACAGCCCTGTGGCTCATCATTTCAGTGGTCACAGTGGCGCTGGTGCAGTTGACTCGCATGTGTCTGTTAGTGGCAGGGTATCAGTCGAGACATGTCCTGTATCAGGTGCTGGCAGTGTATCTGGGTCTATGGGCCATGTGTCAGTAACTCGGGCTGTGTCGGTGTGTCACACTCCTGCATCAGGTGCTGGCAGTGTATCTGGGTCTATGGGCCATGTGTCAGTAACTCGGGCTGTGTCGGTGTGTCACACTCCTGCATCAGGTGCTGGCAGTGTATCTGGGTCTATGGGCCATGTGTCAGTGACTCGGGCTGTGTCGGTGTGTCACACTCCTGTATCAGGTGCTGGCAGTGTATCTGGGTCTGTGGCTCACGTGTCAGTCACTACATCTGTGGCTGTGTGTCACACTCCGGTTTCTGGTGCTGCCAGTGTGTCCGATGCGGGTACTTCACGCAATCCACCTGATAGTGTGCTGTAAGTTGCTGTACTGTGCCCTCTGATGTACCTGCTCTGGTGTCCACACTGCCCTGTTGCTATCCTCATACTGATGTACTGCATCTGATGTACCTGCTCTGGTGTCCACACTGCCCTGTTGCTGCCCTGTTGCTGTTCTGATACTGATGTACTGCATCTGATGTACCTGCTCTGGTGTCCACACTGCCCTGTTGCTATCCTCATACTGATGTACTGCATCTGATGTACCTGCTCTGGTGTCCACACTGCCCTGTTGCTGCCCTGTTGCTGTTCTGATACTGATGTACTGCATCTGATGTACCTGCTCTGGTGTCCACACTGCCCTGTTGCTATCCTCATACTGATGTACTGCATCTGATGTACCTGCTCTGGTGTCCACACTGCCCTGTTGCTATCCTCATACTGATGTACTGCATCTGATGTACCTGCTCTGGTGTCCACACTGCCCTGTAGCTGCCCTGTTGCTGTTCTGATACTGATGTACTGCATCTGATGTACCTGCTCTGGTGTCCACACTGCCCTGTTGCTATCCTCATACTGATGTACTGCATCTGATGTACCTGCTCTGGTGTCCACACTGCCCTGTTGCTATCCTCATACTGATGTACTGCATCTGATGTACCTGCTCTGGTGTCCACACTGCCCTGTTGCTGCCCTGTTGCTGTTCTGATACTGATGTACTGCATCTGATGTACCTGCTCTGGTGTCCACACTGCCCTGTTGCTATCCTCATACTGATGTACTGCATCTGATGTACCTGCTCTGGTGTCCACACTGCCCTGTTGCTATCCTCATACTGATGTACTGCATCTGATGTACCTGCTCTGGTGTCCACACTGCCCTGTTGCTATCCTCATACTGATGTACTGCATCTGATGTACCTGCTCTGGTGTCCACACTGCCCTGTAGCTGCCCTGTTGCTGTTCTGATACTGATGTACTGCATCTGATGTACCTGCTCTGGTGTCCACACTGCCCTGTTGCTATCCTCATACTGATGTACTGCATCTGATGTACCTGCTCTGGTGTCCACACTGCCCTGTAGCTGCCCTGTTGCTGTTCTGATACTGATGTACTGCATCTGATGTACCTGCTCTGATGTCCACACTGCCCTGTTGCTGCCCTGTTGCTATCCTCATACTGATGTACTGCATCTGATGTACCTGCTCTGGTGTCCACACTGCCCTGTTGCTATCCTCATACTGATGTACTGCATCTGATGTACCTGCTCTGGTGTCCACACTGCCCTGTTGCTATCCTCATACTGATGTACTGCATCTGATGTACCTGCTCTGGTGTCCACACTGCCCTGTTGCTATCCTCATACTGATGTACTGCATCTGATGTACCTGCTCTGGTGTCCACACTGCCCTGTTGCTATCCTCATACTGATGTACTGCATCTGATGTACCTGCTCTGGTGTCCACACTGCCCTGTTGCTGCCCTGTTGCTGTTCTGATACTGATGTACTGCATCTGATGTACCTGCTCTGGTGTCCACACTGCCCTGTTGCTGCCCTGTTGCTATCCTCATACTGATGTGATGTACTGCATCTGATGTACCTGCTCTGGTGTCCACACTGCCCTGTTGCTGCCCTGTTGCTGTTCTGATACTGATGTACTGCATCTGATGTACCTGCTCTGGTGTCCACACTGCCCTGTTGCTGCCCTGTTGCTATCCTCATACTGATGTACTGCATCTGATGTACCTGCTCTGGTGTCCACACTGCCCTGTAGCTGCCCTGTTGCTGTTCTGATACTGATGTACTGCATCTGATGTACCTGCTCTGGTGTCCACACTGCCCTGTTGCTGTCCTGTTGCTATCCTCATACTGATGTACTGCATCTGATGTACCTGCTCTGGTGTCCACACTGCCCTGTTGCTGCCCTGTTGCTATCCTCATACTGATGTACTGCATCTGATGTACCTGCTCTGGTGTCCACACTGCCCTGTAGCTGCCCTGTTGCTGTTCTGATACTGATGTACTGCATCTGATGTACCTGCTCTGGTGTCCACACTGCCCTGTTGCTGCCCTGTTGCTATCCTCATACTGATGTACTGCATCTGATGTACCTGCTCTGGTGTCCACACTGCCCTGTTGCTATCCTCATACTGATGTACTGCATCTGATGTACCTGCTCTGGTGTCCACACTGCCCTGTTGCTATCCTCATACTGATGTACTGCATCTGATGTACCTGCTCTGGTGTCCACACTGCCCTGTTGCTATCCTCATACTGATGTACTGCATCTGATGTTCCTGCTCTGGTGTCCACTATGGCCATGCTCCATCCTAGACTGTGACTTTGCTCCGAATCTGCTTAAATAAAATGGGGATTAATGTGTCGTGCTTTGTCAGAGTCATTCTTGCGTGTGTGATGCTGGTGTGGATTGGTATTTTCTTGGGGGCGGTGGGTTCTGCTCAGGACCCAAGTCCTGCAAAAAGAAGTGGGGGGACGCTGACATCACGACAGGAAGTGACGACACAAAAGGTGGCTTCCACTCAGTTGCAGTTTATGGTTATCATGCTCCCTGTTAAATTGGTGGGGGGACGCCGTCCACCCGCGTGGTACCCCGACTTGTGCCCTGCTTCTGCTACGTGTCACTCTCCCCTACCTGGGTCACGGCCCTTGGAGGCGTAGCCGTACACAGGCATTTGGCCATTTTGGGACTTGTCACTCCCCCCTCCCTACGTCACCGCCCTTGCCGGTACTCCTCTCCAGACAGCGAATGCTTAGGTGCCTACCTGCGTCGTCGTCGATGGTGGGCCAAGACGAGGACGTACTGGATCGCGTAGAGTATCGGGTAAGCCTGTAGTGCAGGGTCCATGTCGGCGTGCGGCTCGTGGTGGGTATGGTCGCTGTGGAGCATCCGCCGTGTTCAGGCAGGTTGTTTATCCGCAGCGCTTTTATGTGTGTTTTCCGCCATCTTGATTTGGAGGTCGGTCCTAGTCGTCAGTCCGTACGGCGGAGTCTCTGGTAAGGTTACGTCCGCCGCGTAGTTGGGTGTGGTGGTGCGGCGGACCTTGTTCTACCGCCGCGGACGGATTTTGGCACGTATTTCGTATCCTGATTTGGCGGTCGGAGTGTCTGCGACGGGCGCACGGAAAATAGGCCTGTTCCGCATACTCAGGGTCTGCGGAGGCACTTCCGTCAGCCATCCTAATGACCCCCTAAGTATGGAATTTCAATGGTTTTATGCGAGTAAAATAAGGTTTTGTAAATGTAAATCCCTAACTATATATGGCCTAAAACCAATGGTTTTTTCATTGAATATATATATATATATATATCTATATATATATATATATATATAGATATAGATATATATATATATATATATCTCTTCACAGTTATTCCCCAATAATGACAGAAGGAGCAAAGTTCATTTCATCACAAAAAGGGAAACTAATGCTTTGTTACATGGGTTACACTTATACCCAAGTAAAAGTTATTGAAATAAAACACATTGGAAATGGAGCAAATATTTCAATGCCTGTATATTAGAGCCACTACAATAGATACCAATGTTGTAAATGTTAGAGAACACAACCATCCCCCCAAGGTAACTGAAGTTGAAGTAAGAGATGCCCTAGAGAAAATAAGGGAAGCAAGCACAAGTTCCCCACAAACAAGCACCCAAATACTGATTTTTTTTTAACTAGAGTGCCAGAACATGTTACAGGACAACTACCTTCTATCCCCAATTTGAAAAGACTAATAGCAAATACTAAAAGAGCTGCATCTCAAACTCCACCTATCCCCAAACTTTTAGAGAAATTCAAATACTAACTGAGTATACCATCACCCACAAAGAGGAAAAATTCCTTATTTATGACAACGAAAGTAATGAAAAGACAATTATAATGTTTGCAACTAATACAAATTTACAAAAACTTAAAAAGTGCGCAACGTGGATGATGGATGGTACATTTACATTTTGCCCCAAACCATTCTATTATCTGTATACCATCCACAGAGAATATGAAGAGACAATTATCCCCTTTATTTACGCATTACTGCCTAATAAACAAAACACCACTTATGTAGAACTACTAAATATAATTAAACAATTCACAGAAAGCTACTGTCCTCAAAGAATAATAATAGACTTTGAGCAGGCAATACATTCAATCTATCCTCAAACTATACCCACACACGTCAATACAAGGTTTCTATTATCATTTTAATCAGAGCATATGGAGGCACCTACAGAAATCTACTTTGAGCATAGATTATTCAACAAATAGCAACTTTGCTTATCAGATAATTTTTTTTATAGCCCTGGCCTATGTCCCAACTATTGAAATAGCCAATCACTACAACTTACTTATAGAAAGTCCTTTCTATCAAGCTAATGAATATAAATATGGGGGCTCATTACAATGGCTTAACTATCCACACCGTCGGGGTGGCAGTGGCGATCGTTACGCCATCTTGAATAGAATTACCCACCGCCATATTAGGATGGCGGTGGGTATCACGGCGGACGCAAAGTCCATCCGCCGCTTTTTTACCTGTGTCAATCGTTACAATTGCTTGCCAGGCGAAGCTGGGCAACTAATATGGCTAGCAGGCACTGTCCGCCATATTAAGATGTGGGTGATGTACAGGCCTTTCCATGGCGTTGATGCTGCAACGGAAAGGCTGACAGGGATTTGCTTTGGGGGCCCGTTGCAGTTCCCCTCTGGGTACCCCTCTGCAGTTTCCTGCACCAAGTGGCAGGCACCGTGTGGTGCCTGCCACGTGGTGCAGGGAAATGATGTGTATACTCTTTTACCATTGTGGACGGTGCTGCAGCCAGCCGCACCGTCCACAATGGTAAAAGGCCAGGGTGCGCACCCAGTACGGCGGACACATCCTAATTGGGATGGTGGGACCACTGCATATCTGGCAGGCGGTCCCATCGCCGTTATGATGGCGGGCGGACTGATGTCCACCGGCCATCATAATAAGCCACTAATTCCCTTCCTAGACTACTTCGAAGACCCCTGGGTGGGAAGGTTACATAGATCAGGGCACTGTCGACATCCTGAATTTCAGATCCCCTGGTGGAACGTATACGCCTTTACTGAGGCTCAAAAGGCCAAAACAAACAACAAGGTGGAAGGATGGCATAATGCCTTCCAAGCCACAATAGGAATGGGACAACCAACACCTTATAAACTAATTGAAGCTATTAAAAAAGACCAGAGCTACAAAGAATTCAGACTTGAGCAATCACTAAGTAAAATAGGCCCAAAACTAAGAAAACAAACTAAAATCATGTAAGAATACCTGGAATATAAAACTTAGTTGTACCAAACTACACAAGATCTAGAATACCTAGACATAATTGCTAAATTGATTCTTTAAACTAAACAAAATACTGAATATAATTTAAATCTTCCAACTATAAAACAAATAAACATCATTATAATTATGTCATAACATTGGAAATATCGCACAAAAGTATATGACATAATATGAATATTAAATAAAAAATAAACAATGTAAAAAGAGATATATTTCCCACCCATAGTGAAAAAAAAGTAAGAGTATCCTCGAAAACAATAACATTCACAGCAAACAAATTAAATAGGAATCCATTGGATAACAAAGCCCCCCAAAAAATGCTAAATTCAACTATAACAACAAAATCCAATGCAGCAAACCCTGAAAAACCCGAAAATAATTTAGAAAAAAATGCTCCAACAAGCCAGGGGAAAAAAAGGAAATGTCAAATAACTTGTTATTAAACAAGAAATAACATTTTCCTTTAGTTTAAAAAAAAATGCGTTGGTAAATCCATCTTTTCACCAAAGCCAAAACATGCGAGTAAAAAGGAAAACAACACCCGCCCACAACACAAATACAAACCCACAAGCATTAACCCCTTAAGTGCTGCCTCGGTGCATTGGCCGACGGCAGCACTACCTCCCCAGTGCTGCGCACGACCATTGGACGTCCATTCAGCACTAGTTCCAATGGACAGCGCAGCACTGGGGAGGAATGTTTAATAGCATCTATGAGGTTAATATCAACATTAAAAACACAATAATCCATTTAATATTCACATAACTAACACTACATAACATTCTATTTATATCCAACAATATTTCAAACACATGAAACACTAAACCACCAAAACAACACCTAACTACACAAAAAACCATCAAATAACGCCATAACAAATCTATTTACTTTTTTTTTTTAATATGTTTTTATTGCAGGCATTATACAATCAAATGTTATTACATTGCTCACTTCCCTATCTAGTGGGTGCAGCGCATTAATCGTCTACTTCACTCTTTACACAGCCCTCTTGCCCACATCCCGGAGGTCGGGCGGCGTATATCAGGATAAATTAATGGGCGTGTAACATCAGACCATCACATCCATCTAGTAGGAACATCTCAAGCCTGCTTTTCCTTTTATAAACAATAAGCATGGGCGGAAAATCCGTTAAGCTCGCGGATTTTGCGGATTTTTGGGAAATTCGCAATCCGCGAGATTCGCGAATTTCCCGCAAAATCCGCAAATTCGCACGCAGCGGATTTTTTTTGCGGCTCGCGTCGTTGGTGATACAATTTTTGCGGCGCGCGGCGTTTATCATCGTTTGCCGAGTTGTTTTTCTCGATATTTTGCGAGTGCTGCGCCATTTTGGATCTTGCTGTGTGATCCTGCGGGAATTTGGCGAGCGCGATTACGTCATCGCGGCTTGCCAACTTGCACAGCGAGACTTTGTCAACGCGAGTAAGGCGAGCGAAAATATCAAATATGCAATTCTGCACAAGAAATCCACCAGCAAGCAGCATAAACCTTCTTGAAATGATGATTTTTATCTGAATAACTCCTTAGGTTGACATTTGCCTGCACTTTTTTAGCGAGGAGTCCATTTTGGGGAGGGGGGGAGGGGGGTGGGAAGAAGGAAGTGCCCCACAGTCTTCAACTTCCTGTTCCTGTCCAGCAGGCTCCTCCCAGTGCTTTGTCCTTCTCCTGGTCACTTTTCATTTGGATCTGGAGCTGGAAGGATTACTTTTTGTGGATGCTGCTGGATATTTGGATTTGAGGCCTTTTTGACTTTCTTTGGATCACTGTTGGATTAGAAATTTTACAAGTACGTTTGTTTGGGGCATTACAGTTGCTGCAACTAAAATTTTGGAATTTTCGATTTTTGGGCTGTTTTGGGGCCTTTTGCCCAGGGGTACTCAGTGGTGGGTGGACTGAGTCTTTCTGTGGGTTGTCTTGAACTTAAACATCATGGAGGGCATGGATGGATTGGGATTGTGCTGATTTTTCAGTGATTTTCGTTTTTTGGGGCTGTACTTGTGGCCTTTTCACCAGGGGTATTTGAGTCTAGCATGGGCCTAGTCTTTCTGTGGGCTGTCTTGAACTTAAACATCATGGAGGGCATGGATGGATTGGGATTGTGCTGATTTTTCAGTGATTTTCGTTTTTTGGGGCTGTACTTGTGGCCTTTTCACCAGGGGTATTTGAGTCTAGCATGGGCCTAGTCTTTCTATGGGCTGTCCTGAACGTAAACATCATGGAGGCCATGGATGGAATGGGATTGTGCTGATTTTGCAGTGTTTTTCGATTTTTAGGGGTGTTCATGGGGAGGGACAGGCCATGTGGCTGGTGGCCATTTTGAGTGCTGCTACAGGCACTGGCCATGTGCTGGGAGAGGCAAGTGGCCATTTTGAATGCAGGCTTTGTTGTTAGGCCTGCAACCATTTTGCCTACTTTTCAACCTTTATGCCCAGGGGTAGTGAGTCTTGCATGGGCCTAGTCTTTCTGTGGGTTGTCTTGAATTTAAACATCATGGAGGGCATGGATGGATTGGGATTGTGCTGATTTTTCAGTGATTTTGTTTTTTGGGCCTGTACTTGTGGCCTTTTCACCAGGGGTATTTGAGTCTAGCATGGTCCTAGTCTTTCTGTGGGCTGTCTTGAACTTAAACATCATGGAGGGCATGGATGGATTGGGATTGTGCTGATTTTTCAGTGATTTTCGTTTTTTGGGGCTGTACTTGTGGCCTTTTCACCAGGGGTATTTGAGTCTAGCATGGGCCTAGTCTTTCTGTGGGCTGTCTTGAACTTAAACATCATGGAGGCCATGTGTGGTAAATAAGTTTTACCTGGTCAATTTTTCCATATAATTATCAATACAAGACAGCTCATTAAAATGAGAGTCAGAGTCCGTGGTATCTGAGTCATACGGGCTTTAATATTATGCTTCGAAGCAAAGGATATCGGGTTCCATCACCACGCAGGTTCAGGAAGGGACATTCAACGTTTTATTAACATTACACATTATATATAGTAAAGTAACATAATTGAATCCAATACAGTAGGCGTAACAGGTGAAAAGAGAGAGATAAGAACACATGTGCGTAAGAGGAGGCGTGAAAAGAGGCGTACACATGGGCGTGCACTGTACATGTCAGAGAAACGTCACAAGATACGTCACATGTGGGTGGATGTAGAGTGAGAAATTGCAGGATCAGCAGAAACCCTTCGCCTATATGCGCGCGCAACTAATATGACGTGAAACTGGGGGCTTTGACTTTAGCACTAGTGGAGGAGACTGGTGTCTGGAGTGTCAGGGCAACCTGTACCTATAGCATAGCTGATATCTGTTGTTTGGAGGATGTAGTGTCTGAAACAAAGGTCTCTCGGGCAGGGGCCTTTCAATACCGAATGCTAGTGCATGCATACGTGTCTTGGTGCAATGAGCGGAGCCATGGGCCTTCCATGGTAACGGGTTCAGTAAATCACTTGCAAGGAGGACAGGAAGGCCGGGCCCTTTGCTCTGCAGCCGGGGATATGTTTACCCATTTCACTAGACTGGAATGTGTTTTCGAGGAGGCTGAGCAGATACCTGTAGGCAAAACATGAATTTGGCAGGCACTCCAGGCCGAGCCGGGCACCGCCGCGCTGGCAGGAAGTAAGGCAGGGGTCAGGGATGCGCGCAGCTTTCGGAGACAGGAGAGATGAGGCAGACAAGCCTCGTTAAGGGCCTAGTTTGACTGAGTCAGAAAACATGGAGAAAACGTGTGCGAATTTCAAGAGTGTACCACATAAAGACGGTGGCACCGTATGTTTAGGAACATATTTAACGGGATTTCTTGGTATGGTTGGATAGCTAACATGTTAAGGATGGACGCAAATGTATTTGCGTCTCTCTAGCATGAACGGAACGAAAGTTACACGACATACAAGGAACATGGGTGCATGGATAGGGTGCGAGTTGGGGGACACTTTGGCTACCTGAAAATTTCTATTACCTCATTCCCTCCTTGGACCCTACTACACCCTTCAGGATATATCTATATTCATGAGACCATCTATCTGTTCATAGAGCATCATTTGTTCATCTTTCTTCATTCGGGAACGGGAACGTGTACTAGGACGGGGAATACAGGCTGTGGCGCACAAGCCGCAAATCGCTGGCCCACATTGCAGACAGAGACTACAACTGAATACTATGAGCAGTGCGATTCCTAGGAATGACAGTAGCTTCCATCCCCAGGCAGATACTACACTCCAGAACCAACCGGACCAAGTCCAGGAGCCTGGATTCTGGTGTATCAGGTGAGCTATTTCATGAAGCCGAGTTATGGCCTTATACACAGATGGCGCGTTATTTGGAATAAAAACACAACAACTGGATCCAATGACTCTACAAGCCCCGCCCCTATCGGCCAAGATGAGGTCAAGGACAAGGCGGTTCTGAAGAACAACAAGTCTCATAGCAGACTGCTCCTCTGTTAAGTTACCTAGGGCAGAAGTAGTTTTGTTCACTACTGCTTCAAGGATTCTTGTTAATTTGCGTATAAGTTTACTATTTGAGACAGTGCCTAAATAAGGAAAGAATCCTTTATTGAAGTCTGTGTATTGTTCCCATGTAGTTTCAGTCTGGTCGACTATTGGGAGATCTCTTTTCTGTCTAACGTGAGTGAGGCGAGAATTTCTATGATAATCAGATGGGGCTAGAAAAACAGGTGGCAGTAGGAATGCAATAAAACAAGTACCATTCCAGTCTGGAGGTAAACGTAAATAGGCAGTCTGACCACAAATGACATAGGAATGTCGGGAAGCTTTGAAAGTAGACTTGCCTTTATCACTGAATTCGACAACAGTATCACAATCACTGTGTCCTAGATGTACTGAACCAATTTTTCTGACACATAATTCACCTTTTACTGGTAAAACTGTAATAGACGGCAAGTCCGAATTAGTCTCGGACTGGACATTCAGGATCATGAGGTTGAGGGAGAAGTTACCTAATGCATACACTTCATTTTCTAAATCGGTCCCAGTCCTTTGTGGGAGACCATCTGCATCTGGGAAACATGCTTTATTCATGACTGTATTCAAGTTTCCCCATATCCAATTGCCTTGGGAAACTTTGGACTTATTATCTAGGGAGGACATTAAAGTAAACCATGCCCAACACAAACCATTATGTGTGAACGGGTAAGGAAAGAGGGGCAGAGCTCCCTTGTATTTCTGATAGGGAGGGAGTCGGCCACATATCCAGCAATTAGTGGCATTGCTGGTTTGGTGTGAATGATGTAACATACGGATGAATGTATTATTGCGCATTGCTAAACGATAGGACAATTCGTGGGGAGGCAGGTCTCTGAAAGTGTGCTCCACAGTGTCATTAGAGGAAACATGTACATTTGAATCAAGAGGAAAAAAGATGTGTAACATTAAGCTTATACAGATTATCGTAAGACTCAGAAGAAACATTGAGATCAAGGCAATGATGCAACCTCTGTGCAAAACTTTACAGTGTTTTTCCCATTTTTCGTTTCGCCTATCTCTCTGACTACTGGGGTCTATTCTATACATGTCAGAAACCTGTCTAACCGCTTCACCCAGGAGGGGACTTAAACAATTAAACTGTCTGACTTACTAGACCTCAATTTTAGCTTGTACTCTTGCTGAGGAGTTAACTCTAGCAGGGGGAGTTTAGACTCAGTCTCTGGAAGTGGGGGAAATGGCAGTCCTTAATGGGAGAGTCTGGCAACAGTCCGTGAATTTTTTTAATATGGCTCGAGTGCAGCCATCCCTTCCTCCCCTCCACTTTAACGGCAGTCCTTGTAGATAACAAAACCAACTTCGGCTGCTTCCATCTGGGCTCCAGCGGATTCTTCCGGTCGAAGTTCCGAATCAGTACAAGATCACCTGGGCGGACTTCATGTGGCTTTACTTGGGTGTTGTCCGGAAAGGCAGCCGCGACCTGTGAACGGCAAGATTGTAGTGCAAACATCAATGCAGCCAAGTAATCTGTAAGCATAGAACTATCAACATCTGTGATCTTACGGGGCATAGGCGTCCCCCACATATTCGGAGGCCTTCCAAAGACCACCTCATACGGGGATAGCCCTGTCCTAGAATGAGCTACCATTCGCATGTAAAAGAGTGCAACTGGCAAGGCAACTATCCAATCTACACCTTTCTCGGCACATATTTTGGCAAGGCGGGTTTTCAGAGTCTGATTATGTCTCTCTACGAGACCTGCGGCTTCTGGATGTCGGACACAGTGGAACTTCCACTGGTAACCTAACAGGAGTGACACCTGTTTCATTAACTCGGACGAGAATGGCTGTCCATTATCAGAGTACACGACACGGGGCAAGCCGTATCGTGGGAAAAATTCACGAACCAGCTGCTTGGCAGTGGTCGGGCAGTGTAATCTGGGACTGGATATGCTTCTGTCCATCGGGAAAGAGCACATACGATTACGAGGACATACTTGAAACCTCGACATCGGTCCATCTGGATATAATCCATCTGGAGGACTTCAAAAGGATTGTCAGGAGGATGAAATCCACCCTGTTCCACGGGGACACCTTTTCCTGGATTGAACTGACAACAGATCATGCAAGTACGCACTTTCTGTTTTGCTGCTGCTCGTAAGTGTTTGTTATACCAGAGGTTCTGTAAGCTGTCTAACATGGCTTTCTCTCCTAAGTGTGCTGGACTATGTGCTGTGTTAATAATGATTTGAACCATGGAGTCGGGGAGGAACCATGTGGCCCTTCCCTTCGTCATCCATCCCTGATCTGTTTGGATCCCTCCTTGTTCAGTCCATTTCTTGATTTCGTCTGGTGTAGCATGTGTTTGTATATCGAGTACATCTAGAATGGGATCCTTAACTGTCAGGCAATGTGTCAGTGTAGTCTTGGTCATGTCAGTCGGGATTACTGTCTGAGCTGTGAATTTAGCTGTACGATCTGCCAGGTCGTTACCCTGGGAAATTCTGTCAGTGACTTTGGTATGTGCTTTGCATTTCATAATGGCTATGGCTGTAGGCAAGTGTATTGCTTCTAACAGGGCTTGAATGAGGGGACCATGCTGAATCTTGGTACCGTGAGAAGTTAGGAAACCTCTCTCTTCCCAAAGGACTCCGAAGTCGTGAACGACTCCGAATGCATATTGTGAATCAGTGTATATGTTTACTTTCTTGTTCTTGGCTAGTATACATGCTTGAGTCAAGGCTATAAGTTCCGCAGCTTGAGCAGATAGTGTGTCAATACGATGTGTTTCTAAAACTTCAGTTTCAGTGGTCACTGCATAGGCGGCCACTAACTCTCCTGTGTTTGTTCTCATACATGAACCATCCACGTAAAGTGTCAGGTCAGGATCGGGTAATGCAATATCTGTCAAGTCTTGTCGGGGCTTAGCTACTGTATTAATGACTTCTACGCAGTCATGTGGTGTTGGATCTGTTGTACTCGAGGGTAACAATGTGGCAGGGTTAAGTATGTTGCAGCGTCTGATTTCTATGTGTGGCTGAAACAATGTCAGTTCATAACCTGTCAGTCGTGCTATGGTCAAGTGCTGAGTCTGGGTTCGGTTCAGAAGTACTTCCACGGAATCTGGAACCTGTACTGTCAAGGGATGTCCTAACACTATTGAATCGCTTTGTCTGATAGCTAGAGCTGTTGCTGCAACTGATTTCAAGCACGCAGGCAGAGCCTGGGGTACTGGATCCAATGTACTGGAAAAATAAGCACATGCTTGATCTTGTGTGAGAACGGACAACGCTGTGCCATTGCGTTCTGTGACAAAAAGTGTAAAAGGTTTGCTGTAACATGGTGTCGCTAGAACTGGTGCTTGACATAAAGCTTTCTTCAAGTCATTAAAAGCTTGTGTATGTTCCTGAGTCCAAGGGAGGACAGTCGAAGTCGCTGCCTCCTGTGTCGTCAACTGAATAAGTGGCTTGTCTAGAAATGCATATTGGGGAATCCATTGTCTGCAGTACGAAGTGAGGCCAATAAAAGCCCGTACTTCCTTTTGAGTCTTGGGTTGTGGCAGATGTGCTATTAACTGGATACGATCTGGTGTCAACTGTCTCCCCTCCTTGGACAGCAAGTGCCCAAGGTATACCACTTGCTGGGCACAGAATTGGAGCTTCGAAGGGGACACCTTGTGCCCCTTGTCGGCAAGGAAAAACAAGACTGTCAGTGACGCGCTCTCGCAGTCACGTTCGGTCCGTGCTGTGATCAGTAGATCATCAACGTATTGGAGCAGAGCAGTGTCAGTAGGCATGTGAATACTATCTAGTTGTCGTTTCAGGGCTTGGCTGTAAATACTGGGACTTTCCGTGAACCCTTGAGGTGCACGTGCAAATTTAAAACTTCGGCCATTTAATGAGAATCCGAACAAATATTGGCTTTCCGGATGAATGGGGACACTAAAGAAGGCGTTCTTAAGATCAATTACAGTAAAGAACGCTGCTTCGGAATCAATGGCAGTCAGTAGTGACGAAATATCTGGGACCACTGGGTACTGTGGTACTATGCATTTATTGAGTTCTCGGAGATCGATCACCAGTCTATAGACTGGAGGTGCATTTGGGTCAGTTTGTTTAAGAATCGGAATGATTGGAGAATTACATACATTGGAGTCAGTTTCCACGACTACTCCCTGGGCAATGAGTTCGTCAATTATTTTCAATAAGGCTGTTACAGCCTCGGGGGGCAATTTGTATTGTCGGATACGGGGTAGTACAACACCTTGTTTGAGTGTGACACGATAGGGAGTAATATGCATACAACCTACATCAGTTGGACCTTGCGCCCACAAATGCGGTGGAACATTTTGCAATCTGACATCAAAATCTCTCAAAACATAGTGACCCTTAAAGTCACGTAGGAACAATCTCACTCCTTCCGGAGAACAACATATAACAGCTCCTAGAGCTTTCAGCGTTTTAATACCAAGCAGGTTTTCAGGACATGATTTGGTAAGCAATAAATCTGTGGTACGGGACAATGGTCCAACTGCAAGGGGAACTGGCTGTGATACTTCGTTAACAATAGGTTTTCCTGAAAATCCAAGGGAAACATTCTGTGAGCCTGAGAGGGGTGCCCCTGGAACCTCGTCATGACTAATGGTAGTTCTGCTCGCCCCTGTGTCAATCAAAAATTTTCTGTCTTTCCCTAATACCTGACTATGTACATAGGGACCATCTTGATCTACAGGAACCTCGATAAGGGGCAAGCCAACCTCCCTCTCTAGGCTGTTTCATGTGTACTGCTGATAATCGGGGTAATCTGACTGTGCATACTGGTACATTTGTGACGTGACATGTTGAGTTGCAGCAATAGGTTGAGGTTGGGGTACAGCTACTGTCTGTTGCTGTACGTGCTGTGAAGGTTGCGGATTCTGTGGAATATTCTGTTGAACGTGTTCAGGTCTAGGTGGACGTGGTCTTTCTTTAGTTTTGCCTGTAGCAATATTGTGTCTGAGAACGGCACAATCACTTATAAAGTGACCTGGCTGCTTGCAATAATTGCAATTACCTTTAACTGGACCTGTAGAATGACTAGTCTGTGTGTTCTGCGTGTTACCACCCTTCTGACCATTCGCTGGTACAGTCTGGGCAACTAGTACTTTCATTTTCGTGTCTTTCATGCGTCTCTGTTCATGATCATGTTCTTCTCTAATTCTGTTCTGGTGGTACTGTAACATCTGTAACATTTGGGAAGGCGTGTTAGCTTGCCATGTACTTTCGACTTTCAAAACTCTGTTTTTGACCTGGGTCAAGGAATTCTCAACTAATTTGGTCACAAAAAGATGTGGAAAAGACTCGCTACTTGTTTTCAGGCCACTATTGATAATGAAACATTTCTCGAATCTCGAATAAAAATCACTAGTGTCTTCGTCTTGTTTTTGTTTGCAGGCTGAGATCGCATCCCAGTCTTCCTTTTTAACTGTCAATAATCTAGGCAAAACCTGTACTAATAATCCTGGTAGTGCTTTAGCTTTATCCCCAAGACCTGGGGTATGTCTATTTTCTTCGTCTTCTAATTCAGCCCAAATAATCTTTTTATCTCCCACCTCCCATTCTTTTTCTTTCAGTTTTTCGTAAATCCCTGCTGGCAACAATACTTTTAGCATTTTAAGAATATCGGGATAGGTATAATCTCCCATAAGTAACATGTCTTTTAGTTCACGGTGGAAGCCTGCAGGATCTTTATCGTGACAAGGTACAATTTTCTTCATTTCCAATAATTCCATTTTAGTCAAAGGAGTGTATACGAATACGCGTTCAAGTGTATCATCTGGCTTCCGAATTGGATGTACTTCTCGTAAAGGGTTCTGTCTGTCTAAGTGATATGGCTGTCTTACTGGGGGTGGAACGGAAACAAGACGTGGAGTCAGGAAAGTTCTATATTTGTGACGCTGTTCTAGAATAATATCAATTAAATCAGTACCTAGGCCTCTCCATCTTCTCAGGAGTAAATCTTGCAATAAATTATACAATGGACCTGGATCGGATTGCTGATTTTCATATGAAGTGATAAGATGTTGGGTCATGTATATACCAGCTAGTCGCTGTTCTTCTGGAGTAAGACTTAAAAATGTTTGCACTACTAAATCATCATTATATATACTGTCATCCCCGGCCCATTGGACTGCTGACCGGGCTAATTCCTGATCAAGTAAGGTATTAAGTTCATGATAGCCTATTCTTTCTTTCAGTATTTTATCAGTAACTTGAAAAACATGTTCAAGAGAACATTGCTCTGGTATCTGGGAAAGGAATCGTTTTTTGTTTTCTGCACGAACGGATCTGTCATAAGTTCTATCAGAAGGATACTATTTAGGGAGTTTCACTCTACCTACGTACGCTATTGTACCCGGAGTCTGATTCTCTGCTGGTGTTTCTATTTCTTCCTCCTCTGAGGATTCATTCTTGTCTGACCCGGTTTCCTTTTCAGCTTTCTGTCTAATATGTATCGCTACTATTTCCTTACGAATCTTTCTGGACATGGCATCTATACATGTTTGTTTATCATGTTTACAGTCTGCAATATTTTGACCCCATTTTGTCAGTACATCCATTTCTTCCTTTACAACACCTGTCTGATCTTGTTCTGTTATTAACCCTTTCGATGCTGATGACGAGCTGGGCTCGTCATGGTGCACAGTGGTCGTGTGCTGATGACGAGCCCAGCTCGTCATAGAATAAGGAAAATAGCAATTTCCAGCACAGGAGGGGAATTGCCTTAGCAGCGAAGGTGTTAAACAATTTATCAAGAATCGTAATATAAAACCCTGTGTCTCAACTTTCTGATATGCCATGGCTTCACAAATACATTCTGGTCTTTCACCTGTCCTAATAAAATGATATATTTTGTCTATATGTTCTGGCATTTCTGGTAATAACATCAGATAATCTGTAACACGTCGTAGACGTAACAAAGCTAACATCATGTCTTTTGTCTTGCCTGGTACTGGATCATATCTACAATCAGTAAGATACTGTTTAAGTTTTTCTTGAGGCATCGCTTTCGGAGTACGCTGTGATGCTAAGTCTCTCATTGTCACTCGATGTAATTGTGGCGGGGTGTGATATGGACCTCCTGCGGCACCTCCTGAAGCAGAATCATGGGCATGACTTGACGTCATGGTGTGTGGGAGCGGTACATGTGTCGGGGACTGACTCTGGGTCGCATCTGTCGAAAAAGGATTTTGAGGGCCAATAGTAGGGGAAGTGACAGTAGGTGCGGGAAGGGAATCTTGGCGTGGAGGGGTCGTGACTAGAGCTGCCGGATATTGCTGTGGTCCATTATTAGCTGGTTGTACGGGTACATTGGTATACTCTGGAGCTACATCATCTAAATAGGAAGAAAGGAAAATGTCTGCTGCAGTCTTTTTGTGACGGAATTGGGTCGGGACCAATGGTGGTGGCAAGCTACGGGGTACTTCCGGGGTCGCCTTGGACAGGCCCTCAGTTAACACTGGATACATGCTTGTAATGAGTGCATTTCTTTGGCGGTCTAATTGTTCTGATCTGACCTGTTCTCCTTCTTCTATTAACTCTTTTTCTCTGGCTTTTTCGGATTCTTCTCTACTTCTCTCGGCTTTCCTGAATTCTTTTTCTGTTCGTCTATGCGATTCTTTACGCCACAATTCTATGGCATCTTTCTGGGATTGTCTGGATTTCTTTTTCCATAATGCTTCTTCTACTCTCATGATGCACTCGGCATCCCATGTCCCTGAGGCAGGCCATCTAAACTTCTCTTCCAGATTCTTGGTGTACTCCACCCATAAGTCTAAATACAACACAGCATCTAAGCCGTGTTTGTGGTACATAAAATATCCTGGAGTGTCCCTAGGGGGGACAGGAACTGCTTCTTCTAGTATCCCTTTTCTAGTACCTATCTGACGTAATTTAGAAAACAACGGCATGGCCGAATTACTTTAAACGTAGACACAGTAAAACACAATAATGAATAGCAAAACAGTCACTCATACCACAACATTAAAACATATTGAAAACAGGTTACCTGATATATAGAAAACACATAAGAGCCAAACGGAAAACGTGAGTTGCAACACTAGATACTTGATCACAGAATTACTAGACTAGATGCACTGCTAAAACAGTACAGACCGGTCCCATAAAGAGACACGTCAGACCGTATCCACCTAAGTGAACACGTACGGACCAGGCCTGTGTACCCAGACCTGTCTTTACCGGGCACAAATTAATGAACCCGTCTAGATGCGTTCCCAACAACCGTACTCACCGGGAAGCAAGAAACTGAAGGCCTCGGAACGGAAACTGGACTGGACTGGACTGCGTCAGGTGACGATTCTCCTACGCATGCGCTTCGGAACAGGTGGGCCTCCGGACACCTCGGACCTTGCTCTCTCGACTAGGGCTCTGGTCGGGATCCTCCGCATTCCTCACCGCCTCGTCTGGACGCCGGACCGCAGTCTCCGTCTCCCTCGTGGACCCGAGGGAAGATAGCGGGAAACCCCGCAACGTGCACGGTTTCCGTCGGGGTTGTGGAAGGGGGCGATGGCCGCGTGACTTCACCGGCGAGTGGGGAAGGGGGGGTCACTATTCGGGCGCCAAATTATGTGGTAAATAAGTTTTACCTGGTCAATTTTTCCATATAATTATCAATACAAGACAGCTCATTAAAATGAGAGGCAGAGTCCGTGGTATCTGAGTCATACGGGCTTTAATATTATGCTTCGAAGCAAAGGATATCGGGTTCCATCACCACGCAGGTTCAGGAAGGGACATTCAACGTTTTATTAACATTACACATTATATATAGTAAAGTAACATAATTGAATCCAATACAGTAGGCGTAACAGGTGAAAAGAGAGAGATAAGAACACATGTGCGTAAGAGGAGGCGTGAAAAGAGGCGTACACATGGGCGTGCACTGTACATGTCAGAGAAACGTCACAAGATACGTCACATGTGGGTGGATGTAGAGTGAGAAATTGCAGGATCAGCAGAAACTCTTCACCTATATGCGCGCGCAACTAATATGACGTGAAACTGGGGGCTTTGACTTTAGCACTAGTGGAGGAGACTGGTGTCTGGAGTGTCAGGGCAACCTGTACCTATAGCATAGCTGATATCTGTTGTTTGGAGGATGTAGTGTCTGAAACAAAGGTCTCTCGGGCAGGGGCCTTTCAATACCGAATGCTAGTGCATGCATATGTGTCTTGGTGCAATGAGCGGAGCCATGGGCCTACCATGGTAACGGGTTCAGTAAATCACTTGCAAGGAGGACAGGAAGGCCGGGCCCTTTGCTCTGCAGCCGGGGATATGTTTACCCATTTCACTAGACTGGAATGTGTTTTCGAGGAGGCTGAGCAGATACCTGTAGGCAAAACATGAATTTGGCAGGCAGTCCAGGCCGAGCCGGGCACCGCCGCGCTGGCAGGAAGTAAGGCAGGGGTCAGGGATGCGCGCAGCTTTCGGAGACAGGAGAGATGAGGCAGAGAAGCCTCGTTAAGGGCCTAGTTTGACTGTGTCAGAAAACATGGAGAAAACGTGTGCGAATTTCAAGAGTGTACCACATAAAGACGGTGGCACCGTATGTTTAGGAACATATTTAACGGGATGGTTGGATAGCTAACATGTTAAGGATGGACGCAAATGTATTTGCGTCTCTCTAGCATGAACGGAACGAAAGTTACACAACATACAAGGAACATGGGTGCATGGATAGGGTGCGAGTTGGGGGACACTTTGGCTACCTGAACATTTCTATTACCTCACATGGATGGAATGGGATTGTGCTGATTTTGCAGTGTTTTTCGATTTTTGGGGGTGTTCATGGGGAGGGACAGGCCATGTGGCTGGTGGCCATTTTGAGTGCTGCTCCAGGCACTGGCCATGTGCTGGGAGAGGCAAGTGGCCATTTTGAATGCAGGCTTTGTTGTTAGGCCTGCAACCATTTTGCCTACTTTTCAACCTTTATGCCCAGGGGTAGTGAGTCTTGCATGGGCCTAGTCTTTCTGTGGGTTGTCTTGAATTTAAACATCATGGAGGGCATGGATGGATTGGGATTGTGCTGATTTTTCAGTGATTTTCGTTTTTTGGGCCTGTACTTGTGGCCTTTTCACCAGGGGTATTTGAGTCTAGCATGGGCCTAGTCTTTCTGTGGGCTGTCTTGAACTTAAACATCATGGAGGGCATGGATGGATTGGGATTGTGCTGATTTTTCAGTGATTTTCGTTTTTTGGGGCTGTACTTGTGGCCTTTTCACCAGGGGTATTTGAGTCTAGCATGGGCCTAGTCTTTCTGTGGGCTGTCTTGAACTTAAACATCATGGAGGGCATGGATGGATTGGGATTGTGCTGATTTTTCAGTGATTTTCGTTTTTTGGGGCTGTACTTGTGGCCTTTTCACCAGGGCAGGGTATTTGAGTCTAGCATGGGCCTAGTCTTTCTGTGGGCTGTCTTGAACTTAAACATCATGGAGGGCATGGATGGAATGGGATTGTGCTGATTTTGCAGTGTTTTTCAATTTTTTTGTGGTGTATAACTGAACTGTTCCTCTGTCTTCCATTGTTTTTAGGTGCACAAGACTCAAAAGAACCACCAGTGCCAGGAAGAAGTCCTGCAGCGGTGTGTGTGTGCAGCATAACGTCACGCGACGTCACGTCTGGCCTCAGACAACTCTACAATTCGTGCAACTGCGGCCTGCTGTCTGACCTGCTCTGAAGAAGATGGCCCCAAAAAAAGTTCTCCGTAGCTCCTCTAGCAAGAAAGTTGCTAGTAAGGAGCAGAAGAAGCAAGTTACCAAGGAGGCTGGTGTGCCACCCGCCACGTTTTTTGGGAGCAAAAAAAAAAGTACGCCTGCAGCAGCAGGATCTGCTGGGGACCAAGCTGGGAGCAGCACCCCTGCTCCATTGGGTTCAGTGCCTCCACCACCACGCCAACTTAAGTCAAAGCCCTTGAGTGCTTCAGAGGCAGTCAGTGTACTTCTCCAATCACCATCGACCAGTGATGTTGGCTCATCCCAAGAAAGTAGCAGCAATGTCCCTGAATCAACACAGGTTGTTGTAACTCATCTGACAAGTGTTGAACAACCACAGCCGCAACAACAGCACCATGTGCAAGTACACGCCCAAGTACATGTGGAAGGAGAGGCAGCAAAAGGAGATGCGCAAGCAAAGGTGCATGGAGGTTCACAAGTGCCCACAATAGTTGTTCCTCCCGAAGTAGGGGCACATCAGGAAATCGACAATGAAGCAGAGGTATTGGAAGCCACTCCCCCTGATGATCATTCATTGTCTTCCACATCCCTAGCAAGGAAAAGATCAAGGGGGGTGTCTACATCTTCTTCAAGCCCACCTCCTTCTGATGCAAGTGATCCGTCTTGGGAACCACAACTGCGGTCTGACAGTGAGGCACACCATGATCTGACAAAGGTACCTAAGCGTAAAAGGAAGGTCGTCGAAAAACTCATAGCTATGGATTGTGATGAGGCTCAACAAGAAGTGACAGATACTGCTGGTGATGAAGCCTCTCACGATGACGACGAGCCAGTCATCACAAAGGTCCCTGCAGCCCCAACGGGCATGCAGCAAAGAGACATTTTGACCCTATCCCGAGAAGCTGCTGAGCGTGATGATGATGTCGACGAGGAGGCAATGGAAATGGAATCATTAGATTTGGAGTTAAGTAGTACACCAACACCTACCGCTTCCATATTTCTTCCTCGCAAGAAGGTACCCACCTCGACCTCAATTCGTGGTGGTGAAAGTGCAAAACGTACTGAAGTTCGGCAATCCACATCCTCCACTTCATCTGGCATTAGCAGCAGGACCACCACCACCAGTATCGCCGCCTCCTCCGGCCCCCAAAGACATTTCAAGTCTCCAGTTTGGGACTTCTTTAGTGTTTGCCCAAAAATGGAAAACGTAGCCATTTGTAGCATTTGTAAGCTTCGAGTTAGTCGTGGTAAGCTTGGTTCTAACTATGGTACCGGAGGCCAGAGAGGTCATCTTAAGAGAGCGCACCCTGTCCAATGGTTTCCGCACCTAGAGGCATTTAAGGAAGCCGGAATTGCACGTAATGAAAACGTTGATTTTTCATCTGATGATGACGAGGAGGAAGAAGACGATTCAAACACTTCACTTACACCCAGTACCCCTGTCAGCAGCACATCCCATGTGAGGCACACTAGGAGTGTGGGAGAGAGTGAGACATCAATGCGGAAAAGTTCATCAGCGAGCGTAACTGGGTCGAAGATATCATCATCATCCCGTAAATCCTTGGTCCAGGGCAACATTAAAAAGATGTTGTTTACAGAAGCGCAATATGAACGCAACCACCCACTGACACGTCTGTATAACACTAAGCTGGCTAAATGCTAGCTCTGGACCTTCTCCCTTTTTCTTTTGTAGAAGGGGTTGGTTTTCTAGAATTAGTGGCAGCGCTCTGCCCTAAATGGAAGGTTCCTAGCCGGTTCTATTTTGCCCGAGTTGCGGTTCCAGCGCTACATGAAGATGTTCTGAAGGTGATTGGGGCAGCTTTGCAGAAGAGTGCTGTTCACACTATACATATGACAACAGACATGTGGACCAGTGGCGCAGGCGCTGATTACATGTGCATCACTGCACACTGGGTCTCTTTTTCAGGGGCTAAAGCAAAGCTAAACACAGGTGTTGACACGGACATTATTTTTAAAGCTGCTCGGAAACATGCAACACTAGCCATGTTTGGTTTGGAGAAACGTCACACAGCAGAAAACATTTTGGATGTCTTTAACACAAAGGTCCTTAACTGGCTGTCCCCACTAAAACGCCAGGTTGGTTATGTTTCCACGGACAATAGCGCCAATATAGTTAAGGCCATAAGGGACGGTAACTATTTCAGAGTGCCGTGTTTGGCGCACTGTATAAACCTGGTTGTCCAAAAATTCTTGGGTGATAAAGGCAGTGCAGCGTACAGTGTATTGGACACCTGCCGAAAAATGTGCAAGCATTTCAGCCATTCTTTTAAGGCCCGGAAGCAGCTGAGCAGCCTGCTATATCAACGTAAAATGCCAGTGAAAGCACTCATCCAGGAGGTGGTAACACGTTGGAACTCAACCTTCTACATGCTTGAGCGTCTGTATGAGCAGTATAAGGAACTCGATCAATATTTCCTTACAGAGGGTACAGAGGAGCTGAGGATGGGTGCGGCGCAATGGAACATAGTTCAAAGCCTGACACGCATGCTTCGTCCTTTTGAGTTCTTCACGCGTGCAGTCAGCAAGGAGGACTGTAATTTGGGAAAAGCTATCCCATTGTTGTACATGCTGGAGGACCAACTGAAGGAGGTGTGTTCTGTGTTTGAAAAAGATGTAAAAAACCAAGACTCTTTTCTTCTGGCTGAGAAATTATTACAGCTCCTACAAGGTGATGAACGTCTTAAAAAGATCCACTCAGAAGAGCATTACATTTGTGCTACTATTCTGGATCCACGCTACAAAAAGGCGCTGGCAGGCCATGCATTCTTTCCTTTTGATGATGAACATGTTCCAAAGTACAAACATTGGCTAGCCTTGTCAGCCAAGAGGTTTGAAAGAGAACGGCTGAAAATTGAAGGAAATGGCAGTACATCAGCTGGCCATCCCCAGTCAAAACAATCCACTTCTGCACCTGTGGCTGTGGCAAAAGTGACCTCTCAGCCGTTAAAGACACCGGCAACCGGATCATCTGCACGAGACACAACAGAAACATTGGAGACTGAAGAGGATTGGCTAGCTCTGCGTGGATTTGGTTCTCAAAAGGTCAGAGGCATAGCAAGAGCTAAGCAAAGTGGAGGAACCGTGGATGAGGACCTTGAGTTGATGGTGAAGGACTATCTGAATGACTCAACAGAGGTCTATGTTAATTCTGACCCATTGGCGTATTGGCATGGGAAAAAAGAATTGTGGCCACAGCTCACCAACCTGGCTTTAAACTACTTGTCTTGCCCACTCGCAAGCGTGTCTTCTGAACGGGTTTTCAGTGCTGCTGGTGGCATTGTAACTCCCAAACGGAGCCGCCTCTCGCCCAAAAATGTGGAGAGGTTAACAATGATCAAGATGAATCAGCACCTCATACCACCAGATTTCAGAGTACGAGAAAGCGTGCCGGATGAAGAGGAGGTGGCCAGCAACATAGATGAGGGAATTTCTACTCTGTCAGGTGACACTGAGCTCTCCTTGCCTGAATTCGCAGAGTATGATGTCGAAGCCTTATTCTCATTCCTAGAACGTGATACCGAGCCCTGAAAATGAGACAACGAATCAATAACTTTCTTTTTCGTCCTTATTCACTTTTATTCCTGTGTGTCTGTCTTTCTTTGTTGTGCACAGTTAATATATTTCAAACTTTAATCAGATAATCACAAAAACAAGCCCATCAGCAGAACTGTCTTCACTGGTTTGCTAATTGATTTGAAGTTGCAGCAGTCTGCATTCCTCAGGTTCACAAGTTCAGAAGAACATGCTCCTCTATCCTCCTCCTCCAGACTCCTATTTCCATCAAACCAGAGGGCTGGTTTACGCCCAATGAAGAAAGACTCAGCACTTGTGGGGGTGTTGTTGTACCTCTTTGCAGGTGAGTTGACGGCTCTGGGACCATTGTTGGGAAGCTCTAATACCGGATAAAAGTGGTTTGGACCAAATCCGAGGCGCAAATTTTTTAGTGTTTTTGCTGACTTACTTGCCTTTGAGGTGCTCTTAGGGGGGGTTCCGTCTGTTTGTGGGTGAGTTTCGGGGTCTGTCAGCACTGCTGGGACACTCTAATCTTGATTGCATTTGCTTTTCAGGAAATCCGTGGTGGCAACCCCGACTTATGGCCTAGCCACGCAGCGCGTTTGGACCGAAGGCCGAGAAATATTGCAAGTATGAGATTTTGCTTTTGGCCTGTTTGGGGGTGTTATGCTTCTTGGCGGGTGGGTTGGCGGGTCTTGTGGCATTCCTGGGAAGGTCTAATACCGGGTAGAAGTGGTTGGGACAAAATCCAGGCCGTTTTTTTGGGGGCTATTTCTGACATTTTGCTCAATGTAGCGTTTTCGGGGGCCTGTTTGGGGGGCTTCCTGGTGTTTGTGGGTGGGTTTCGGGGTCTGGGCGCACTGCTGGCTATATATACTTTACTTTGCAAGAGGTTTGAAGCAAATCCATGGTGGCAGAGGGGAGTTACGGCCTAGCTGCAGAGCGCGCGCGGAGTGATTTGGGAAATTGGCAAGAAAATGACTAAGTCCCCATTTTTGTACTTTTGCTCTTTGGCTGTTTGGGGGTCTTCTACTCGTTTTCTCCTGGGTTGACGGCTCTGGGGCCATTGCTGGGAAGCTCTAATACCGGATAAAAGTGTTTTGGACCAAATCCCAGGCGGAATTGTTTTTGTGTTTTTGATGACTTGCTTGCCTTTGAGGTGCTTTTAGGGGGGGTTCCGTCTGTTTGTGGGTGAGTTTCGTGGTTTGGGAGCACTGCTGGGACACTCTAATCTTGATTGCATTTGCTTTTCAGGAAATCTGTGGTGGCAACCCCGACTTATGGCCTAGCCACGCAGCGCGTTTGGACCGAAGGCCGAGAAATATTGCAAGTATGAGATTTTGCTTTTGGCCTGTTTGGGGGTGTTATGCTTCTTGGCGGGTGGGTTGGCGGGTCTTGTGGCATTCCTGGGAAGGTCTAATACCGGGTAGAAGTGGTTGTGACAAAATCCAGGCCGGTTTTTTTTGGGCTATTTCTGACATTTTGCTCAATGTAGCGTTTTCGGGGGCCTGTTTGGGGGGCTTCCTGGTGTTTGTGGGTGGGTTTCGGGGTCTCGGCGCACTGCTGGCTATATATACTTTACTTTGCAAGAGGTTTGAAGCAAATCCATGGTGGCAGAGGGGAGTTACGGCCTAGCTGCAGAGCGCGCGCGGAGTGATTTGGGAAATTGGCAAGAAAATGACTAAGTCCTCATTTTTGTACTTTTGCTCTTTGGCTGTTTGGGGGTCTTCTACTCGTTTTCTCCTGGGTTGACGGCTCTGGGGCCATTGCTGGGAAGCTCTAATACCGGATAAAAGTGTTATGGACCAAATCCCAGGCGGAAATTTTTTTGTGTTTTTGATTCTTGCTTGCCTTTGAGGTGCTTTTAGGGGGGGTTCCGTCTGTTTGTGGGTGAGTTTCGTGGTCTGGGAGCACTGCTGGGACACTCTAATCTTGATTGCATTTGCTTTTCAGGAAATCCGTGGTGGCAACCCCGACTTATGGCCTAGCCACGCAGCGCGTTTGGACCGAAGGCCATGAAATATTGCAAGTATGAGATTTAGCTTTTGGCCTGTTTGGGGGTGTTATGCTTCTTGGCGGGTGGGTTGGCGGGTCTTGGGCCATTCCTGGGAAGGTCTAATACCGGGTAGAAGTGGTTGGGACAAAATCCAGGCCGATGTTTTTTTTGCTATTTCTGACATTTTGCTCAATGTAGCGATTTCGGGGGCCTGTTTGTGGGGCTTCCTGGTGTTTGTGGGTGAGTTTCGGGGTCTGGGAGCACTGCTGGGACACTCTAATCTTGATTGCATTTGCTTTTCAGGAAATCCGTGGTGGCAACCCCGACTTATGGCCTAGCTACGCAGCGCGTTTGGACCGAAGGCCGAGAAATATTGCAAGTATGAGATTTTGCTTTTGGCCTGTTTGGGGGTGTTATGCTTCTTGACGGGTGTGTTGGCGGGTCTTGGGGCATTCCTGGGAAGGTCTAATACCGGGTAGAAGTGGTTGGGACAAAATTCAGGCCGATTATTTTTTTGCTATTTCTGACATTTTGCTCAATGTAGCGTTTTCGGGGGCCTGTTTGTGGGGCTTCCTGGTGTTTGTGGGTGGGTTTCGGGGTCTGGGAGCACTGCTGGCTATGGATACTTTACTTTGCAAGAGCTTTGAAGCAAATCCATGGTGGCAGAGGGGAGTTAGGGCCTAGCTGCAGAGCGCGCGCGGAGTGTTTTGGGAAATTGGAAAGAAAATGACTGTCCCCATTTTTGTACTTTTGCTTTTTGGCTGTTTGGGGGTCTTTTACTAGTTTTCTCCTGGGTTGACGGCTCTGGGGCCATTCCTGGGAAGGTCTAATACCGGGTAGAAGTGGTTGGGACAAAATCCAGGCCAATTTTTTTTTGCTATTTCTGACATTTTGCTCAATGTAGCGTTTTCGGGGACCTGTTTGTGGGGCTTCCTGGTGTTTGTGGGTGAGTTTCGGGGTCTGGGAGCACTGCTGGGACACTCTAATCTTGATTGCATTTGCTTTTCAGGAAATCTGTGGTGGCAACCCCGACTTATGGCCTAGCTACGCAGCGCGTTTTGACCGAAGGCCGAGAAATATTGCAAGTATGAGATTTTGCTTTTTGCCTGTTTGGGGGTGTTATGCTTCTTGGCGGGTGTGTTGGCGGGTCTTGGGGCATTCCTGGGAAGGTCTAATACCGGGTAGAAGTGGTTGGGACAAAATCCAGGCCGATTTTTTTTGTTGCTATTTCTGACATTTTGCTCAATGTAGCGTTTTCGGGGGCCTGTTTGTGGGGCTTCCTGGTGTTTGTGGGTGAGTTTCGGGGTCTGGGAGCACTGCTGGGACACTCTAATCTTGATTTCATTTGCTTTTCAGGAAATCCGTGGTGGCAACCCCGACTTATGGCCTAGCTACACAGCGCGTTTGGACCAAAGGCCGAGAAATATTGCAAGTATGAGATTTTGCTTTTGGCCTGTTTGGGGGTGTTATGCTTCTTGGCGGGTGTGTTGGCGGGTCTTGGGGCATTCCTGGGAAGGTCTAATACCGGGTAGAAGTGGTTGGGACAAAATCCAGGCCGATTTTTTTTTTGGTATTTCTGACATTTTGCTCAATGTAGCGTTTTTGGGGGCCTGTTTGTGGGGCTTCCTGGTGTTTGTGGGTGGGTTTCGGGGTCTGGGAGCACTGCTGGCTATGGATACTTTACTTTGCAAGAGCTTTGAAGCAAATCCATGGTGGCAGAGGGGAGTTAGGGCCTAGCTGCAGAGCGCGCGCGGAGTGTTTTGGGAAATTGGAAAGAAAATGACTAAGTCCCCATTTTTGTACTTTTGCTTTTTGGCTGTTTGGGGGCCTTTTACTAGTTTTCTCCTGGGTTGACGGCTCTGGGGCCATTCCTGGGAAGGTCTAATACCGGGTAGAAGTGGTTGGGACAAAATCCAGGCCGATGTTTTTTTTGCTATTTCTGACATTTTGCTCAATGTAGCGTTTTCGGGGGCCTGTTTGTGGGGCTTCCTGGTGTTTGTGGGTGAGTTTCGGGGTCTGGGAGCACTGCTGGGACACTCTAATCTTGATTGCATTTGCTTTTCAGGAAATCCGTGGTGGCAACCCCGACTTATGGCCTAGCTACGCAGCGCGTTTGGACCGAAGGCCGAGAAATATTGCAAGTATGAGATTTTGCTTTTGGCCTGTTTGGGGGTGTTATGCTTCTTGGCGGGTGGGTTGGCGGGTCTTGGGGCATTCCTGGGAAGGTCTAATACCGGGTAGAAGTGGTTGGGACAAAATCCACGCCGAAAAGCCTTTTGGCACTTTTTGTAACTTAGGGTTCGTTAGGGTTAGCCCTAGCAGCAGGATTGCATGTCTTTCGGAGTGTTCTAGTATTTTTGCAACTGAGTTCTGGGGTCTTAGAGCACTCGTGAGAATGTGTAATTTTGGTTGCAAGTCATTTGAAGAAAATCCATGGTGGGAAAGGGGGGATTTGGCATAGTTAAAGAAAGCCTTTGCCACTATTCTTAACTTAGGGTTCGTTAGGGTTAGCAGTATTTCTATTGCATGTGTTTGGGTGGGGGAGTTTTCGAGTCTTGGAGCGATGCTGGCTATGGATACTTTTGCTTGGTTGCTTGCAAGTGGTTTGAATGCAATCCACGGTGGTTAAGGGGGTACTTGGGCCTACTTTTACTTTAAAAGTACGTTTTGTCACCAGTTTTCTGCTAGGCCTAGTTTTTTGAGATTTGATTGGGGGTCTTCTACATTTTTGCGACTGGCTTTAGTAAGGGTCTGGGTGGTGGAGCACTGCTGGGAAGATCTAATTTTGTTCTAAAACACAGTTTACAGGACACCTAGCTTGAGGGGAAAGATCCGCTACATGAATTTGCCCATACTTATTTATCCTTTAAAAGGTGACTCTGACAGAGTACGCACTTTCAAAAATATTGTACTGTCTACTAGGAAAATCAAAGTGTGACTTTTTGCACTCCACAGCCTACATACCTTATATTTATTTATCAGTGGTGTTGTAATATTATATCACTTCCTGTTTTTCGTTGAATAATTACAGGCCGGGTTTCAGTCTGTGCAATGGGGAAAAAAGGATGGAGTCAGGCTTCACATTAGCGAGCCACAATTTAGCATCAGCCAGGCAGTGGACAGGGTGTCTTCTGGTGACCAACATCAATGGACGAAGCGTCAGCTGCAATGGAGGAGTGCCGCTAATAAGAGGATTTTTTTTCTGCAGGCAACTTACTTACCAAATTCAACAGGACAACTACAACAACATAGAGATACAGTATCCTTTGTCTTTTTCTCTGACTGTGACTGCATTTCTTGGATCTCTCTCTGCTTCTAAATTGATCCCTTAACACATCACTTAGTCCACTCCACTATCACATCTGCACCACACATAGTCATTTGTAAGTGCTCCTACGTAATCCGCAAGTCGCAGCACGCCCCAGCCCGTAGAGGACTGGGATGGCCCCAATGATGAAGCATGTCACCAAGGGGCAACCCTGGTGAGTGAGGGGACACCTAGAAAAAGAGCAATTTCTCCTTTTCTATCTACTATACCTTCCAGACCAACCCCATTGAGTGTTGTGAATGGATTTATAGTGACCAGCAAGGCTCTCAGGTATCTGGCAACAGAGACCTTATGTTGAATATAGTTATCAATAATTCCACACACGCCCTGTACTGTCGCATTCTTTCTTCCACAGTTGTCGAAAGTACTACTTACTTTTCACTGACATGCATCCAGTAGTGCATGCACTTTCAAAGATTGATGGATAGGTTTGTACCCAAAGATTTGTTTATGTTCAATTGTTTGTCCATGCTGTGCTTTTTTTACAGGGTGTCTTCTGGTGACCAACATCGATGGACGAAGCGTCAGCTGCAATGGAGGAGTGCCGCTAATAAGAGGATTTTTTTTCTGCAGGCAACTTACTTACTACTTTCAACAGGACAACTACAACAACATAGAGATACAGTATCCATTGTGTTTTTCTCTGACTGTGACTGCATTTCTTGGATCTCTCTCTGCTTCTAAATTGATCCCTTAACACATCACTTAGTCCACTCCACAATCACATCTGCACCACACATAGTCATTTGTAAGTGCTCCTACGTAATTCGCAAGTCGCAGCACGCCCCAGCCCGATAGAGGACTGGGATGGCCCCAATGATGAAGCATGTCACCAAGGGGCAACCCTGGTGAGTGAGGGGACACCTACAAAAAGAGCAATTTCTCCTTTTCTATCTACTATACCTTCCAGACCAACCCCATTGAGTGTGGTGAATGGATTTATAGTGACCAGCAAGGCTCTCAGGTATCTGGCAACAGAGACCTTGTGTTGAATATAGTTATCAATAATTCCACACACGCCCTGTACTGTCGCATTTTTTCTTCCACAGTTGTCGAAAGTACTACTTACTTTTCACTGACATGCATGCAGTAGTGCATGCACTTTCAAAGATTGATGGGTAGGTTTGTACCCAAAGATTTGTTTATGTTCACAATTGTTTGTCCATGCTGTGCTATTTTTTCTTGTCTCCCAAAACCTTTCCCAAAAACCCCCGTACCCATCCATTTTTCAAACCCTAACCCTCTTTCCCCGGGCTGTGTGGTTTTGATTGATGTGTGACTAAATTACAGCAATAAATCCACACACTTGCTGGGGAGGATAAGGTGATAGCAACAGGCTGGTGAAGAAATCCGAGGATATATTCTTACTCTGCTTGACAAAGACCCATGGCTAATGTCAAAGAACTTCAACCGAATTAGTAGTTATACTTTACCATTTGATAGGCTACAATGTGGCACTGTTCTAGTGTACTTCTGTCACCTGCTATATTCTATATTGTACCGTTGAATTGCTCAGGAGGACAAACCAGATTTAATTTTCTTTTTTTTCATAGGCATGCAACTGCCACTGTGTCACACCACTAGTACCACCGCTATGAGGAAATTTTATCCGCCCAGGATTGCCAACCTTATTTGCTGTTTCCCGTGGAGCCAGCCCTGGGTCTAGCCCTACTTTCAAACACAAATTACAGGTAAGATAAGCGTTTGGTGGTTTGGGAGTATAATGGAGTATTAGGAGAGACGAGAGACTGACGGTAGTACTACTAAAGTCCTAGGACTCTTGAATTCACTTCACTTACTGTGTGAGAGGCACTTAGTGTTGAAAACATTTGGGCATTTACACTTAAAGGAAGAAAATGGAACTAAACTTTCAGGAAAACAAAGTCACTGTTAAACCCCCACCCACCAGGCAAGCAGTAAAAAACAGGTATGCTCAGATAAAGTTTGAAAAAGTATATTTATATCCCTAACAAAATAATCTCCCGCAAGACCCTCCCTAACCCCAACGATTGTCCTTCAAAAGTCCCCAAAAACCCAACTCCCAATTCCCACCCCCCAAAAGTCTCTAAAAAAGGGGCAAGGGACACTATGGGTGGATGCTGTTTACTTTTTGGGCCAGGGCATCATGCTCCTCGCGGAGCAAGGCGAGCTCCTGCTGAAGGCGGGACACCATCAGGGTACTGCGGCGCAGGCGTGCCTTCACTGCCTTGCAGGTGCAATGCCTGTGAGAGGCAGCTGTTGTCCTTGCTGCTCGGCGTTGGCGTTTGCCTTTGGCAGCCCGGCTCAGTCTGGGTGGACCACTGTGCTGGGTGGCAGCCCGTGGGGCCACGGAGGCCGATGCAGACGACGTTGTTGTTGTGGTCGACTGCACACTTTCTTCGTCCACCAGGGCCACCTGCCGCCGATATTCTGCAACAGTGGCCTCGATCCTCCGTTGCCGGGCCGCTCTAGCCAGCTCCTTCCTCCTTGTTCGTTTGGAAGGAGCATCTATATGAAGAAAGAAAGACATAGTCTGTAACCAATGCTCTTTAAGATTAACTCAATCATTCAGCAGAAATTTGTGTTGCAGTACAACTAGCAACTTGCAAGCGCATTACATAACTATTGAGGCCAGTATCTATCTAACCTCCCACTTCTTCATCCTTGCTCTAACATTAGTGGGAGTTTAAGGAACAAATTCTACGAGCACTATGGACTTCCATTGGAGTCGACTATGAAAGTACACCAGTCTTATTCTTCTTCTTGTCTCTTGTTTAGGAAAATTGGTACGTTATCTTCTGCAAGCCGGCATAATGCCAGCGCAGTGAACTTGCACCCGAGAAAAAGAGACGCCCGCCATGATGAGTGACCTAGACTTGCGTTGCGTTACTGTACCCGTCCAGTACATGCAGGTGGTGAAGCTCTTACTTTTCTATTACGGGTGGCACTGAGAATACTCTGTTACAAGGGCTACTGCTTAATTATTTTAACTTTCACCCTACAGTGCAAATGAGTACTAGAAATGGAAAATTGAAGAAGATAAATAATCTGATTATCTATCACTTCACATGGGATGTTTTTGCTTATATATGGGATGACTTTAGGTACTTTGCTTTTTAGTGAGTGACCAGTGATACATCCACACATGAATGACTGAGTACTACTAAACTTATTAAGAGAGGTAGGGAGTGGCCACCGTAATAAGCAGATCTATGCTGTGCTTGCAATACAAACTACTGCTACTATTGATGGTTGTATTTGGACAAAATTAAAACTTCTTTTCCTTGCCTTTCCTACACTGGAACGGACGTGCGGGTGCAGTGTTACATGCTCTTCAAAGTTACACTTAGTTCAAACACTGACCGTCTACTCTCTCTAGATCATGGGTACTCACAAACCTTCTCTCAGGGGCTAAATTTACAGTGTAGTTTGTGGCCGAGGGCCGCACTGGTGGGGGCGGAGTCAGAGGGGGCGGGGCTAAGGCAAAACGAAAACTTGTGACCATGAGGTTGCACACAGGTCCCTGCAGCAGATGCCTTCATCCACTGAGCCACCAGACCCAGCATTTACATACATCTCTCTCCCTCCTGCTCTCCCTCCTGCCCTCCCTCTCCCTCCCCCTCTGTCATCTCACTGTGTGTGTGTCTGTCTGTGTCAGCCTTCAGCCCGGGCTGAGACCGCTTCCTCAACGCGCACACACAGACAACCACACCAAAGTACTTAACAGGTCTTTAAAAGACCATTAACATATTATTGAGGCTTTGTTTGTTGTAGCGCCCCTGCATCTCCACCCTGACAATCACTGCTTGCCCGGCCCCACAGAGCAGAGGCTTTGTTCTATTTCACCTCTTTGTGGCCCTGCATCTCCACTCTGCTCTGTGGGGGCCGGGGGAGCAGTGATTGTCAGAGTGGAGATGCAGGGGCGCTAACAGGTGAAATACAACAAAGCCTCTGCTCTTTGGGGGCCGGGGGAGCAGTGATTGTCTGCAAGGTCTGCGCACCGCCAAGGAAGGCTTGCCGGGCCACCACCGGCACGCGGGCCGTACTATGAGTACCCCTGCTCTAGATACACATATGCTATCTAAGAGTCAGATAGTAGCATGATCCAGGTATATGGACACATACAGTTTCTGTGTCACCCACCCAGGCTGTTGTCCTTCCACCCATCAT
This sequence comes from Lissotriton vulgaris, assembly GCF_964263255.1. Taxonomy (NCBI): domain Eukaryota; kingdom Metazoa; phylum Chordata; class Amphibia; order Caudata; family Salamandridae; genus Lissotriton; species Lissotriton vulgaris. Next base: position 540,158 of record NW_028245451.1, read on the forward strand.
TGCTTCATCATTCACCCAGCCATGCATCTCATATTCTTGCCTTCCCAGCCACGTCTTCAATCTCAATAAGTAAGGAATAAATAAGAGTTTACCTCTGGCCGCCACCACCACCGTCTCAACTCTCACAGCCGCCGCCTCCTCCCCTGAAGAATTGCCCTCCGCCTCCGTGTCGAGCACCACCACCTCCACGCTGGCCCCGCCACCAGATGTTCCACCTACAAAGTACATGTAAGAATGTTAGAATAAAGCACTCACTAGTATTTGGTCTAGGAATGAAGACATGTGAAAACAATGTAATTTGTGACTGTCTACTTTAAAGTTAAAAAAAAGTCCCTTTTTCCAGGGAAGGTTGTCTTGCTGCACTTTTTGGCACAACTGATGAAGGCTGTTTTTTTAACACGCACCATTTTTCTCCACACAGACAGAAGATGGACTTCTAACAACAAGATCAAGTTGAAACCAGGTGAGAGCTCGGCTTGACCACAAGAAATGTCTTCAATTAATCGTCAGCACTAACCACTTTTCCATTATCAGTTAAACATTTAGTTTTATTATGACTTACTTTTAATAAATGTGTTTACTTTTAATAAAGCTTTTAAACTTAAATAGACTCAGTGTTTTTTTGTCCAGACTAGAGTGACTGAGCGAAAGGTTTTGCAATTTTTGCAAGCATGAGTACAGATAGAACACTTCAAAAGACATTATGGACAATCCCAGAGGACTGCACTAAGTTGATAGAGCTATTGCTGACTAGAATGGGAGTTTCGCCAACCGTGCAATCTTAGTTAGCTACACAGACAGACTAATAAGAATAATCTAGTAATACCACAGGGAGTCATAGTAGAGGCAGGATAAGAATTTAGATACAGTCTACAAGTAGATCAAAGACGATTTTGAAAAAATCAAATGAGGAACGCTAGGAAAAATAGGTACTAGTCTAAAATGAAAACTTACTGGGGCCAGCAAAGGAGCCCTCGCCTGCCCGATCCTGGCCCTGTTCAACAGCATCCGCCGCCTGCTGCTCCTGTGTCCTCCCCTCGCCCCTGGGGGGAGCTGACGTACAACATGAAAGAAAGAACAGAAAACATGGATGATTGTTGCTTGTCAATGTCAACCAAATCAAACATTTCAAAACAACAATAACAAAATATTTCCGCGAAATTACATTGATTAGGGTTAGTTTTCATTGATTTGCGGACCTGCGACTTCTAAAGTCACGTAACTCACTAAACAAAGTACTGAAAGGTTCACCTAGGACTGGCAGGCAGCAGTCCGCAGGCAAGACCCAAAGTGACAGACAAACTCCATTGTGATTTCAGTCAGATCAGTGACAACACTAACAGTTGCCTGCTACATAACCAGTCAATTCAATAGTCAAACTATCAATCCACCGCCACTATTTTTCTTATTGTCAGGGGTACAAAGGAAGGGGCAGATTTAAGCCCCTTGCGGCTCTTTTGCTCCGTTCTTGCGTGACTTTTGTGACGCAGCAGCTAAACAAAAGAGGCGCCATGGTGCGGCGTATAATATTATAACAACGTCACGCATTTGGGAGATGCATCCCGTTAAAAAGCCCTGCGCCATCAGGGGGCGTTCCGGCGCAAGGGAGGGCATTCCTGCACTGGAACACATCCTAAAAGTGGCTGAGGGAAATCTAGAAAATTTCAATCAGTCACCTTTAGGACAATGATGCGTCACACAAACCCTGCACCTGCTTGAAGCAGACGTACGGCTTGACCCAGCATTGGGGAGATAGGGTACCCCAGAGCATTGCTGGAGCTGCGCCATCGTTGCGACGCAACTCCAGCAGTAAAGCTTCGGTGACGTTTTGGGCCCATGGTGCGCCGCATTGCAAATACGGCGCACCATGTTTGGTGGTGGTAGCAGGCCGCACAATTAATGGCGCATCCCTGCTACTTTGCAGGGATGCAACGGTAATTGCAATTCTGCCCCTTAGGGGCATACTTACTTACACGTTCTGGCGCATCTCCAGAGATGCGCCAGATCAAATGCGTCACGCAAAACTACCCTTGCGACCATCAGATGCGCCTCATTTACAATGCGGCGCGCCCTCGCGCAAGGGTAGGCACTTGCGTGACGCATCTCGTCACGTAAGAGCGGCACATCGCTGGAGTCACGTCGCCAACGCAATGCAACTCCAGTAATGCTCAGGGCCACCCAATACTTAACATGCTGTGTCAGTCCTTTCGCCTGTTTCAAGCAGGCATAAGGAATTGAATTGACGTAGCAGCGTCGCAGAAGTGCCTGCGTTAAATCTTGTAGATTTCACGCAGGCAATTTTGCGAGGCGCACAGCCGCCGGACCGCCCACCCTGCGTACTAGGAACGCACCCATTGTGGTGCAGGCCCATGGCTTTATAACGTGACGCATCTCCCTAGATGCGTCATGCTGTAAATGACTCGCAGGGATGCGGCACGTTTACGCCGCTGTTGCGTCACGCAAGGCAACGTAAACGTGGCCCAAGGGGCTTGTAAATGTAATCTGCGTCCTAGTGTCTAGCATTACGCAGTTCTGTAAAGTACACTCATACATAATAGTTACTCAGGCCAATGAGACCACAAAATAGAAAACAAATAAGCATAGTAGCAACGCAACTGAGAAGGAGAGCAGTGCACCTGAAATGCACAGAAGATTTTGAAATATAATTTAACTACAATGTAATCGTCATCAGCGGCATTATTGGCTTGCTCCATGTAAAAAACAAATATTTGCAATACAACAACACAGAGCAGGAGAAAACATCATAGTAGTGAGTGATGAAATGGCTACTACTACTCACCAAGCCCGGGGATCTCCAAGCCGAGCTGGTCCAGCAGGTCGCGCTCCCGGTCCAGGAGGTCCGTCCAGCAATGGGTGACCTGGCTGTAGGTGCGCTGGACCCCGTAGAGGTGGGATATGGCCCAGCACACCTTCTCCCACCGCTTCCGGCGCTCCCGCATGTTGTAGCCGCCGGCCGCGATCCTGCCGCCTCCCGCGATGGTCCTGGGCAGGCGGCGCTGGACGAAGTAGACCAGCGCGCCCACTTCCTCCGGGCTGAAGATCTCCCGTCGCATCACCTGCTCCCCCCTCAATCGACCGCATGGTGTCCTGGCACGGGGTCCAGGACTCCTCCTCCCCGCCGCCGCTGCCGCCCTCAAGTGCCTGGGCAGCTTCACGGCGCCTGGCTTCACCATGGTCTGGGCAGGTAAGGTAGGAAGTAGAAAATTAAGAAGGAATAGGATAGGGAAGAAGAAAAGAAAAGAGTTTAAAGAAGTAGTTTAAAAGTAAAGAAAAATAGCAGAAAAGACAAAAATATACAGCTAGGAAAAGAGAGGGATAGATAAGAAGCAAAATCGTTAAAAAAAAAACTGAAAACAAGCAAAGGATGGCAAAGATAGCAAGAGGATTAAACACCATGCCCAGACACAGGAAATGAATGAAAAACAAGATGGCCGGCGCCCGTTCACGAGCGCGAAAGTAAGTTCGCGCAAGATTTTCCTCGCGATCTCGTGCGAACTTCTACTCGCAATGCGCTTACTGCGCGAGATTATACATAGCGGGCGGAAACGGAAATACGTCACGCAAACAAAATGGCCGCGCCCGTACTCGACCTTGGGGTAAATTCGCGTGTTGCGCTGCAAGCGGCTCGCGAATACTGCAAAAAAACTCGCGAAACAACAAGCCGCAAAAAAATAAAAAGCTCATTCGCACGAATTGGCGGCTTCCGCGGTCGGTTTCGCACGACGCCGCGCCCCGCGAATAGCGCGAAAAAACCGAAAAACGATTTTTGCAAAAGCAAAAGCAATGAGCAGGTGAAAAAGGTCAACCTCATGATTTGTAACGATTCCCTGTAGTGCTTCCTGAGGGGGCCCTCCAGAATTCGGTTGCCTGCTTGCAACTATTGTGTGACCCTGCTCTGACCTTAACTGTATGCCACAAAGGTCCTGATTTACAGCTAAGGGAGCAGACAAGCAGGTGCCAGGCAGGAACTTCAAATTCAGTGACACATTAATTAGCCCCTAATTCATTATTGTCAGTTGGGGCAGGGCAGGTGTTGTTAATAAACTAACCCCAAATTAATTAATGTCAGTTCAAGCAGGGCAGGTGGGCTTGCTTTTCCCCCCCATCTTCTACAGTGATGATGAACCAGAGGGTGGCATTGATGTAACAGAGGGTGGCATGGGTCAAAGAGAGGGTGCCAGTGGTGAAACAGAGGGTGCTGGGAGGCTGTGATGATGAACCAGACGTAGAAACAACATAGTCGCGACCGTTGCGAGCCGACAAGTAAGTTCGCAATTGCGAACTAGTACCAAATCCTCGCGAACTGGCAGAAACACTTGCGAACACAAAAAAAAAAATCCGCAAATTCGCGAGAATTCGCGGATTTTGCGGATTGCGAATTCGCAAATCCGCAAAATTTGCGAACGCGAGATTCGCAAAATTCGCCCATACTTAATAAACAACCCCTCAAACATGAGTCCCCCCCCCTCCCCACTAATCCCAATCAAATTGGCAGCTAAAAGAAACAATCAAATTTACTGGATGCACTCTTATACATTCTGTAATTCCTTCCCTGACCATGATCTTTTGGATCTCTCATCCGATGATTATACCTGTCAGGGCCCACCCCTCTCCGTGTCAGGTGTCATTATTCCCTTGTTTTTTCCGGGGAGTCCCTCATTGGTCCAATGGTATTATGTGTTATGGCATGTTGGTGCACCCTACAACCTTCTCTAGGTGCTCTGATGCGCCGAGTGCTGTCTCTTATTGCCCTTGATGTGGTCTCTCCTCCCCACCCCTCCCGGAGTCCCACCACTTCCACATTATATCTCAGTCTGTTTCTAGTGTCATGTACCAGGAGCGTTAGGCGTCATGGAGTGTGATGTATCCTGAGTGTGCTGTCTGGGCTCCCTTTGAATGTCTTGCTCCTCCTCGTCATCCTGTACCTCCAGATCCCTCAGGGCCTGTACTAATACCTCCCATGCCGACGCTGCAGCTAATGCTCTGTCATCCTGTCGTCTACGCGCCATCTGGTATCTAAGGGAGCTTTCGCAGGTGGCCCATTTCAGGAATTCACTCATCCATCTTCTATACGAGGGACCAGCTCTTGCCTTCCAATGCCGAGTAATCTCGCGCTTGGCTAATATAAGGCCCATGTCAATGAATTTGCTGGTATTCTTGTGCTTGGGGGCATGTGGGAACCAGTGTAGGACACCGACAGCCATATCAAACTGTATTTGTCTCCCCGTCGCCTCGTTCAGGACCTCCCCTATTGCCCTCCAATAATCCCCCAGCATTGGGCAGGTCCCAAAGCATATGGGCTAGTTCTACTGCCTCTCTAGAACGTCTTGGGCATGCCGCTTCCTGTACTCCAAAATATTTACGGACTTTCCCCGGAGTCAAGTACACCCTATGCAAAATGAAAAAGTGTACTAGCTGGAAGCGAGCATTTCTAGTGCTCTTACGGGCTCGTCTCATTATCTGCGCCCAAGCTGTCTCCGGGATCTCTTTACCTATATCCGCTTCCCACTTATTTTTCAATACAGTCAAAGGTGGTAGGTTTTCTCGGAGCATTCTGCTATAGAGGCATGTGACTGCTTTATAAGTGCCTGCTGCCATCATGGTATACTGGCAGGCCAATGATGTCGTGGGTTCCATTAATCCCTCCTGCCAGTGTGCTTGCACAGCCCTGGTAATCGCGGCATGTAACAAGAAGTCCCCCCTAGGCAGATCAAATCTTTCCTGGAGCGCTTGGTAAGGCAGTAGAGCCCCATCCTCGTAAAGATCTGCCACAACTTGTAGTCCCGCCTCTTCCCAGATCTGCAGTTGCGACCAGTCCCCTCCGTGTGGCAGCGCCGTCACCATCCCAATTGGAATTTCCAGTGCATACGGGCGGCGCACTCCTGCCAGGCATTGGGACCTGTTCCAGCAGAGTCGGAACATTCGTTCCTCAATGGTCAGATCTCGTAAGTTCAGCTTCTGTTGCAATGTTATATAAGCCAAGACGTGTCGCAGTGTACCTCCCTCTCTCTCCTGTTCTGGGCCTCTGAACACTCTCGCCACCTCCTAAGTAAACAGCTGCAACTGTGCTGCCAGATAATAAAGTTCGAAATTTGGGACTGCAAGTCCCCCCTCGTCTTTCGGTCTAAGGAGCGTGTTCTCGGCAACCCTGCATCTCCCCGCGCCCCAAAGAAAGGAGGAGACCTGTGATTTCAAAACTTTAAAAAAGGAGCAGGCTATCCACACAGGTAACGTGCGGAAGTAATACAAAAGTCTTGGCAGGGCCACCATTTTTAACAGAGAGATCCGGCCCATCAATGAAAGAGGCAGGATCGCCCAGAAGGCCATGTTGCCTTTCAATGCTCGTATACACCGACCCACATTACCTTCCAGCATGTCTGCCGGAGTATGGTATATGTGCACACCGAGGTATTTCAAGTAGGTGGGTACCCATTTTATCAGCTGGTGACCCTCCGGTCTGGGCTCTCCCTGCCGGACAGGAAACATGCACGTCTTAGACCAGTTGACTTTTAGGCCTGAAAACTCCCCAAAGCGATGCAACAATCTTTCCGCCCCGGTCAAAGCCGCCTCCGTGTTTTCCAGAAATAGCAATCGGTCATCCGCATATAAGGATATCAAGTGTCTCCCTTCCCTATCGACTAACCCTCTATAATGTCTTCCCGTTCTGATCTCACAAGCTAAAGGTTCTATTGCAAGGGCAAACAAGAGGGGGGACAGTAAGCACCCCTGTCTAGTCCCGCGTGTTACCTGGTATTGGGGCGATATCAATCTCCCCACACACACCCTCGCCATCGCCAAGGTATATAAGACTCTCGTCCACTTGATATACTCTTCACCCAATCCGAAACGTTGCAAAACATTGTATAGGTAGTCCCACTCCAGGCTTTCAAAAACCTTCTCTATGTCAACGGAGAAGATCAGGGGCACCTGTGATTCAGAGTTGTCGACGTTCATGAGGCGTATGAGTCCCCGAATATTCGAGGTGGTGTTACACTTAGGGATAAACCCCGACTGGTTGTCGTGGACCAGCGAGGTCATGCATGGCAGCAATCGGGCCGCTAATATACTACTGAGAATCTTATAGTCTGTTGTTAGCATGAACAATGGCCTATAGGAAGCCTTGTCGCTACTCTCTCTCCCTGGCTTCAAAAGTGGTATCACCAGTGCCTCCCTCATTGAATAACAAATCTATTTACACTACTACTACATTACCCCTACCCTAAAATTAGCTTAATTGTATATCAAATTAAACTTACCTAAATGGACGAAAAGCAGCTCCCAACCGCGAGGTTTCATCTACCAAAATGAGCTAATACTAAACCGATAGAAAGAAAAGGGTGAAAAAAATAGCTGCATAATTGAAATGAAAACAAGACTACCTCCCCATAGAAAACAATGGAAAATATAGAAAAATAAATAAAAATAATATATACAACTTTATGTATTGCAATGTTTTTCCTAATGTTTAAAATAAATGTAAAAAAATATAAAATAGGACATTAACTCATTATATTATTAAAAAAGGAAAATATTATATTTATTGTATATTAAAATATGTGTTTATTTCATGCAATGTAAAAGTAAAAAAAGTGATAAATATATATATATGTTATACGAAAAATTTCTGTTAACAATATTGTAAATTATTTAACATATTACATATTATTTTATTAAAAATAATAATCAATATACTAAATAATAAATGACAACCTTGTCAAAAACATATTTAATTTTCAAACAATAAATACATATATAAAATGTTTTATAAAAAATTAATAAACAGTAAAAAAAATCAACTGTTTATAAATAAAAAATGGAAAATACTTTGCTTTACCATTCCATGACTAAGTGGGGTCATTACGATGGCGAGCAGACTTGAATTTGCCCACCATTGTTGCGGTGGTTGGGACCGCCCGCCAGTCATGCGGTGATCCCGCCAATGAAACATACTGGCGGGCGCATTCCGAGGCTTTAACATTGCGGACTGTGCTGCTGGCTGCAGCAGTGTTCGCAATGTTAAAATGACATGCAGTGCATTTCCCGGCACTATGTGGTAGGCACCACGCAGTGCCTGCCACTTAGTGTAGGGAAATGTCAGGGGGTACCATGGGTACCCCCAGTGCACCATGCTCCCCCAACACAGAGGGGGCCTGCAACTGGCCCCCGAATCCAATCTTCGCCAGCCTTTCCACAGTTGTTTCACCATCATGGAAAGGCTGGCTGAAGCCAGCATTGTAATCTGGTGGATGGCACCTGCTAGGCACCGCCACCATTTTACATGTCTTGTCCGCTCCGCCAGGCAATTGGAACGATTGTCTGTGGTGGAAGCGTGGCAGGCGGTCTTTGAGGAATGATTCCCCGCGCCATCGTAATGTGGCGGGGGAAATTGGCAGTCAGATGGCGGAAGGCCCGACACTGCACGGCTGGCGGGCCTTCCGCCATCATAATGACCCCTTATGTTACCAAAAAATTGACTATATTTCAAAACTGTATTAAAAAAAAATTATTTATAAAAAAATAATATTTGATTAACATTTACATAACAAATATTTTATGCATTGTAATAAAATATTCATACCATCAAAATTTATGATTTTCTATTCCAACTCCAAATCAATTTAAACTCAGGGAAAATGCTGAATAGTAAACTGAAATAAATAACTATTCCAACTCTAAATATAACTAAATTTAGGGAAAGTGATTGATAGTAAACCATAATAATTTACTATTCCAATTCCAAATCAAATTAAACTCAGGGAAAGTGCTGGATAGTAAACCATAATAATTAACTATTCAAACTCCAAATCTCAGTAAACTCAGGGAAACTGCTGAACAGTAAACCTTAATGATTTACTATTCCAACTCCAAATCCAACTAAACTCAGGGAAAGTGCTGGATAGTAAGCCATAATAATGTACTAGTCCAAATCCAAATCCAACTAAAGTCAGGGAAAGTGCTGGATTGTAAACCATAATAATTTACTATTCCAACTCCAAATCAATTTAAACTCAGGGAAAGTGCTGGACAGTAAACCATAATAATTTACTATTCCAATACCAAAGCAAATTAAACTCAGGGATAGTGCTGGGAATAATTAACTATCCAAACTCCAAATCTCAGTAAACTCAGGGAAAGTGCTGAATAGTAAACCATAATAATGTAGTATTCCAACTCCAAATTCAACTAAACTCAGGGAAAGTGCTGGATAGTACACCATAATATTATACTATTCCAACTCCAACCAAATTTTACTAAATAACCCCCCTATATTGATCTTTCAAACAAAAAAACTAGATTAATAACAAATACAATTTAATTAATTTTTAATATTGTTTTGAAAAAAAATACCATAATTTTTAAAACATTTAAACATATTTTATATTTCCTATGGTCTACAAATATTTCATTTATATAAATATTTAAGAATATACTTTAATTAATTTTTTTTAATGAAAAATTATTTACAAATAAGATTTTCTGATACATTTTGAAATTGTATTAAAACAAATTAACATTATTAAAAATCATAATCATTTCGAAATATTTACACACACTATTTCACTATCCAAATAATTTCAAAATTTACAAAAATGTAAATTTACATTTTTGTTATCAACGCAATATTTTTACATTAATCCCCACCATCATCCTCTATATGCCCAACATCCTGCTCCTAAAATACATTAAAAAAATACACTCATCATCTACATTCTGAAATTACTCCCCTCCTTTATCCCCTATAAACCCAACATCCCGCTCTTAAAATATATACAAATTAAATTTTTATATTAATTTTTAATCAACATTTTTAAATGACTCCCCACCTTTATCCCCTATAAACCCAATATCCTGCTCCTAAAATGTATATTAAAACAAAAAAACATTATTTAAACATAAAAAAATGTAAACATTATAAATTTACTGATACAAAATGACTTAAAAATAAAAAAATTATAGCATAAAAAAATGAGAACCCATAAAATCGCTATTTTTTACATCTATATTTCCAAAATCGATATTTCTAAAAAACATTAAAATCAATATTTTCAATATCGATAAAACTTACCTCAATATTTAAAACAATCGGTATTCTTACTTTGATATTTTTGCATGTCGATATTCTTTCCCTGCACTGTTTGGGTCCATCTGCCTTCTGATTAACCCTCAGGTGACTGCCCCCGCACAGTAGTGGCTCGTGTCCTGGCAGAGTTGCTGGACGGGTAGTTGACGGACGACAAACAACAAAGGAGACACACAATAAATAAATAAATAACTTACATGCTGTATTGCCGCATCTCTGCTCTTCTGCTTCGTTCTCACCACCACAGGCTCCCAGAATCCCCTGCGGCCAATCCTGGTGCTGCTATCTTCCTGCAGGCATGCTGCTGGCAGCATGAAAGCAGTATCCGGATTGGCCTGAGCACCATTGAGTTGTGCTCCCAGTAAGACTGGGAGCCTGTGCTTGCTTTCTCCCATCCCAGCAGTGCAGCTCAGTGCACATGTCGGTTTGGCTGTCCTGAGCTGGACAGCTAAACCCACCTGCACATTGACAACAGTGCCCTGCCACCACTCTCCCTCCATGAAGGCCCCCAATTAGGCCTGCCACAAGTTTCAGCTATTGAAAATAAAAAGATAATAACTTTTATTATTGTTTTATGATTAAAGTTTTGAGGCTGGTGGGGGGGGGGGGCAACACTATACTCCACCATAAAAGAGGAGTCGCTGATGTGCCAGCACCAGATAGTGCCTGTTATCCCTCAGAGCTCTGGTGTTTCAGCAAATACAATCAGTTCTATATGTGGGCTAAAAGGGGGGGCTCTAGGGGTTGACATCATGGGAGGCATGAATTGAAACCATTTACAAGAGGGATATCATTATACATTTGGCTTACAACAACTTAGATTTCCACCTCCTCCTGGTATTCTTCCTTCTCTTCCTGGTCCTTCAATACCTTTTGATCTTGGTTCTACTCCAGGCTGTATCAAGTCCTCCTTTTCTGGATTGTTTTTGTTTCTCCTGTTCCTCCTCCTGGCTCTGGCCCCAATATCACTGGTCACCCTGGTACAATTTTTCTGAATCTTGTTTTCTTGGTTCTAGTCCTCCTGGCCCTGCTCTTCCTGCCCCTGGCCATTCTTTGTATTGGCACTACTGGATATATGGTCCCTTTTGTCCTTGTCCTATTCATTATCCACACACTGATTCTGCCGGACTTCTGGATCCTTTTCTAAATGTATTTTTTTGTCCATGACCTCCTGAACTGGCACTCCAAATCCTTTTAGGTCTGGGTCATCCTGATCCTCCTGGCCCTGTTCCCTGTCCTCTTCCTCCATCTGGTACTTTGTCCACTGCTCATGGTCCTCCTTATTAAGTGCTCTTGGGCTGGGCCTAGTCACTGTAGTCCTGGTGTGGGTTCTTTGGTCCTCCTGGCTCAGATTATCCTGCCCCCTGGTCCTCATCACCCTGGTCCTACTACCCCAGGTCATGGTCCTAGTTTATTAGCTGCTTTCCGTATGCTCCTTGTATGCCTGTTCCTGCTTAACCTAATCCCTCTAGTCCATTTCATATTCTACATCTGGTCCCTAGTCAGAATGGCCATAACCACATGCTCCAGATCTGACTAGTTCTCCTGCTTCTTACCATCTTGGTTCTGCACTAACTCATCCTCTTACTCACGATCACCTTGCCTCTGGTCATCATGTTCCTAGAGACTTGGCTTGGTCATCTTGGCTCCTGATATCCTGGCCCCCTTGCCCTTCTTTTTCTCCTCACTATGGCCCACTTTGCACTGGTTAAGTCTAGATCCTTCTAGGCATCATTGCCATGATCTTCCTGGTCCCCTTAGTTGTGGTCCCTCTGATCTTCTTGCCCTGGGCCGCTTAGCTTTTGTTCTTCTGACTGTGGTTTCCTGGACATCTGGTCCTGATCCTACAGGTCCTAATCAGTTAGTCGTCTTCCTCACTCTGCTTCTGATCTGCCTAACTGTGGTCTTCCTATTCTTGGTTCTCACAGCCCTTATTCTCTTCCTGGTTTTGTGACCACTAAATATGGTGCCCTGGTTGTCTTTGTTTGGGTCCTTCTGAACGTGGTCATTTTAGTCTTGGTCCTCCTGGTCATCCAGATAAAGTGCTTTTGGTCTTTTTGATTTTGGATGCCCTGGTCCTCCTGAACTTTCTCACCCTGGTACTGCTACCACCTGGTCCTGTTTTGTTCTGCCCCACTTGGCATTCTGGACCCTATTCCCAAGCTCCTGGCACTCCTAGCCTTGTTCATCTCGGTCATGATCCTTCGAGACCTCCTTGCCCTGGCCCTCCCGGCATCTTTGGTAATGCCCCTTGTCTTCCTTACTTATTCTGGTCCTTCTGGTCATAGTCCCCATGCTCCTGACCTTCCTAATTTTCTGTATCTGGTCCTGATCCTCCTGGCAATGTTCGTCCTGGTCCTTGGTATCAGAGATCTACACCAACTGGCTATAGGCCTCCTTGTTCTAGCCCTCCTTTGCTTGGCCATCCTAATTCTCATCTTCCTGGTCATCTTGTTCCTAGCCTTCCATCTTGGTCCTCATGGCTTTGTTCATCTGGGTCCTGATCTCTCTTATCCTGATCTTCACACACTGGTCCTCCTGCTCCTGGTATGCCAGGTTCTCTTTGTAGTAATCTTCTTGTTCCCCTTGGTCCTGATCCCCTAGTCTTCTGATTCCTAGTCCTCTTTGAGCTTATCCTTCTGGCTTCCTGGGTCCCCAGTCTCATCATCCCCATCCTCTTGGACCTAATCCTCTTATTCTTCACAGCCCTTGTCCTTCTCAGGATTCTGTGGCCATTGGACCTCACCCAACTATGCGCTGGCCCATAAAGTTTGGGTTCTCCTTGACCTAGTTCACATAGTCCTTCTAGCCACCCTAGTCCTGGTCGTTCTGGTTCTTGTCCTCTCCTGCGAGTTATCGTAAACCTTATCATCTAGCCTTCCTGTCACTTCCCAGTTCCTAACAGTTTTGATCCTTCCTGGCCCTACTCTTTTCGGCCCTCTTAGTTCTGGTCACTTTATCCTGGTTCTCTTCACCCTGTACCTTTTGACCTTGTGCCACAAGTCCTGATCCTGCTGGCCCCCTGGCTCATCTAACCTCTCTGGTACTTGCCCCACATAGTCTTCCTGGACTATGATTGTCCTGGATTGGTTTGTCCTGGTCTTCGTGGATCTGTTCCTTGTCTTGTTGGTGCTCCTATTATCAAACCCACTGATCTTGCCTCTCTTGGATCTCCTTGTTTGGATCTACTCCTGAGCCTGGCCATTTGTGTCATGGTCCTCTCAGCCACCCTTACCCAGTCCCTTTCTGCCTATGGTTGGCCTTATCCTATCTGACCCTCTTCACCTTGGGCTTCCTACTAGAGATGATCAATCTGCTCAACTTGGTGTTTTAGCTGCATTCCCATACGTTCTGATCTTCATGGCCTTCTTAGCCCTGTTTCCAGAACTCCTGATCATGATTATTTCAGCTCATCTAGTTATCATTCATCCAGTCCTCTCAATGCCATTTTTCCTGGTCCCAATGTACCTCTGGCCCTGATCTTCAAAATCCTCCTCACCCTATCCTTGAACTTCTCAACATACCTTCTCCTAGTTCTTCTGCTTCCTGTACTCATGGGTCTACAATAACTTGTCTTGTTCCAACACTGATTCTAGTTCTGAAGATCGAATATCGCCTGTTCATGCTAGCCTTAGAACTTTGAAAAATGTCCTTCTCGGTCCTGGTCTGTCTGGCCATCATTCCCAGGTACTCCTGGCCCTGTTTCCCTGGATTCTGAGTCTCCCTATTTTCTGATCCTGGTCCTTTCCATTCTCCTCACCCTAATTCTGACCCTTTGGTCTTCCAGGATCTTCTCCCCTTGTATATCTAGTCTTTCTGTCCCTAATCCTCCCTGTTCCTAATCCTTCTGCTCCTGCCCCCCTTGGTCAAAGTAGTCCTGGTGTTCTTAGTTCTGGTAGTATTTTGTCTGGTACTCCTGGGTCTGGCCATCTGGTGCTAGTTCTACTGGCTCTGGTTTCTCTAGCCCTCCTAGTCCTTCAGTCCAACTTCCAAAGTCTAGTCCTACTAGTTCTCCTGGTCACCAGTTTGCATTATTCCATCTGGTTCTTGACCACTTGACCCTGGTCCTTCTAATACTGGTCCTCCTGGGTCTGGTCTTTCGTGTATTTGTCCTGGTGTTCTTAGGTCTAACCCTCATGAGCCTTCCTTCTGGTCCTGACCCCCTTAGCTGGGAGTTCACAGTACTTTCGATTACTCCTATAACCTGCTCTCCTAGACCTGCTCATCTAGAACCTCCTGGTCCTGCCACCTGGTACTTCCTTGTTGTAGTCTTCTCAATTCTGGTCCTTCTGCTTGTGGCCCCAATTATCCCCGATCAGTGGGTCCTATTTTCCCTTTTTCTCCTTGTAATGGCGCTCTTGGGTCTGTCCAGCTGAGTCTATTACGCCTGTCCATGGTCTCCCATTTCTCTCTGGTCCTCTGCACCTACTTATATGGGTGCAGTGCAGATTAACAACTTTTTTGGTAAACCAGTACTTTATATATTTAAGTTTCCAATCCAAAAATTGGACAATTTAAGTTAAAATCTCTTAGTGAAATGAAAAAGACAAGAAAAATCAACACAAACATTGCGTATCTAATTCCGGAACCCCAGACCCAAATACCTAATTATTTAGGTGGTGTCACACCCCAAACACCCCTCCTGAAGCTAATCCCCTGCCTGCTTCCTCTTGGGCATGGTAGTTATCCCTGGTAACTCATGACTACAGTCATGTGCAACAACAGCCTGGAGTCCATGCCCAGGGATAACTTATTTTATATGTATTTGCACTCTTCTTTGCCTCTGCTACGAGATGCCTTGATGGTAGGGTTGTCCATTGGGTGCATGAAGGCATGTATACGTTTCTAATCATCGCCTTTTACAAATCATTTCATGAATGGAATGACTGAAAGTCCAAGTACCAAACAGAGGTGGGTGCACTAACAAGTTAATAGAGCCAGCAGAGCCAGAGTCAAGCCAAGGATCATGAACTCAAGAATATAAAAGTGCTCTTGTATGTGATAATAAAGAAGCCTGTTTAAATAAAAACATTGGCTAAGATCACACAATTTGGACAAGCAGGGTAGCTGAGCTTTATTGCAGACTATGTGGTTTTATATTTTTGAAATTCAGCCACCCAATGTTCACCTCTGTCTCGTTTTACATCACAGGTCACCAATAGAGACAAAACAGATCCGACTCAGGGCCCCCAGACCCAAGTAACAAGCCATGAATGTATTAATTTGTGGGGTGTCGCACCCCAAACACCCCCACTGAAACTCCTCCTGTGGGTCCCTTGAGTAAACCGTCAAAACAGTGATCACATTTTCAATGAAGTGTGGATTTAGGATTTTAGATTCCTGGACTAGGATATTCTTCCAAAAATCTGTACTGTTCACATAATAGTTTTCAATAAGCAAGCAGGTCTGTCATACATATTTATCAATGCTGCCGTAATCTGCTTATCTCTTTTTTACCCTAGTAAAACAACCCTATATAATATGGAGCTGGGCTCCATAGCTCTCAGCTGTTAAACAAAGGAGACAGGAAACTAATTAAAGATTTTCTCTTAAAACGTGCTGGGGAGAACAGAGAGAACATGGCCCTGGAGAAATCAACCTGAGAGCCCTTTTGTTTCTAAAAGCCAGTGCTGGCCCTGAACCTTACCTTTCCCTCGTCAGACATCCTTGGGAAATATTGCAATATGAGCCGAGTTCTATTAAAATGTGTCCCTGTGATAACAGCTCACCCCAGATTTTGGAGCACCTGGTACTATTCTGTAGCTTTTATGACCCCCCTCGGTGAAGCTCCCTGTTGCCCATTCTTAGGTCAAGGGGTTTCTACCATTTCAGACCTGCCTTTCTTTATTTACAATGGCTACCTGATCATGCTGTGTCTTTTGTGGTTTGTTCTTTTTTTTAAAGTGCCCTGTACTGGAACAAAGTGATGCATTTTTACAATTATATTTGGCTTTTTAACTTCGGCCTTTAGGTGACCCTCTGTGTAATAAGATTCATTTTAGCTTTATTAATCCTGGCAATTTTAATTGTACGTTTTTATATTTTATTATGTACTTTGCTTTTATATTGTATATGGCATTTCCATGTTGGTTTATTCTTTTATAGCTATATATCTTATAATGGAATAAAATATTTTCAATCAACAATATTTTGTGCGGGGCACAATGTGATTAGTTTATTTCGTATTACAATAGGAAAAAACTGTTCAAATTGTTTGTTATACAAACAGAGAATAGTGCTCTGTTATTTGCACCAGAGCAAAGTTTTTGTAATGTGATCCCTAGCACCAGATTACATAAATATTGGACAGGTACAACAATCGAGTGAATTACCTGCTGCCATGTTTTTATTTGTATGCAGTAAGACACTGAAACAAACAGGATTTGCCTCAGTCCTTATGTTTACCCAGTGCAAAACACAGAGCACTATAAATGTGATCTGTTGTTGCTGTATTTATAGAAGGAGCAATGAAATGCAGGCAACGTTCTTCACTTTTGAAATGTGAAAGATGAAACTAAGGCAGATTTGCTAACATTTTGGAGCTAGGCATGGCAGTGTTCAGTTGAGTTGGCGCCATTTTGACAGTCTATAGTCTGCAGTAATCTGCCAGTAAGTGTGTTCCCCTGTAGCTCTCGTATGTCCCGATCGGAGGGCCAAAGGATTTTGGCGTGCAGAGAGGGCCCCTAGATAGCGCCGTTAATGTGTGGGATTCATTAACGGTGCATTATTATCGGGGCAGGAATGGCAGTGTTCCGGCAAGCTGGCGCCATTTTAAACGACATATCTACTGGGCCCACACAGGTAGAGAAGATGCCGGTGTCGGGTGTAGCGGTAACGGTGTTGGTAGAGGGCAAGCGCTTTACCTTGGGTGCCTTTGATATCCGGGAAGGGGTAAAATGGGGCATTCGGGGGATCAGTGAGGCTGCACTGCACTGTTTGCACATTTCTAATATCATTAAGCACATTAAATAAAAAATCAGTTTGCCTCCACATTGCTAGTGGTTCGAAAGGCAAAACACCTAGGGGCAAAGTTACAAGCCCCTTGCGACACATTTGCGCCGCGGTTGTGTCACTTTTGAGATGTAGCAGCAGCGTAAATCATGTGCCAGGTTGTGACTTATTTACAATGTGACGCATCTAGGCAGATGCGTCACGTTGTAAAGCACTGCGCCCCATGAAACCTGTGTCAGGTTTCATGTTGGCGTTCCGTCGAAGGGTGGGCGTTCCGTCGCAGGAAAGCCCCGTAAAACTGACGCAGTGAAATCTTTAAGATTTCACTGAGTCACTTGTACAACACCGCTGCGTCAAACCCTTATGCCTGCTTAAAGCAGGCATAAGGAGTGACGCAACACGTTAAGCAAGGGCGGCATGCTTGCTACGAGAGTCCAGCAATGCACCGACCTTACGCCCCAAGATGCGTCACACATCTGCCCCTCCTTCCGCCATGGTGTGCCGCATTGTAAATGCGACGCATCCATGGTGGCGCAAGGGGGGAATTGCGTGTCGAATCTGTTCTGCTGCATCCCTGCTGATTTGCAGAGATGCGCCAGACTTTGTAAATGTGCCCCTAAGATGAAGACAGAATGGTTTCAAGGCAGAGATGTCTTCCCCCGCCCTATATTCTATAAATAATCATGCCCACCAGCCTCCCTGGTCATTAATTGGAGATGTTAAAAGTTAGTGACACAGACTTTCTATAGGAAACTAACAAGGTCTGCAACAATTAAATAAGGTTCCTTGTAACACGTTCTGTAAAACATGCTTCATTTTCAGGGACAGTATGCCTTGACTCCTATCAATATATTGTTATGGCCTTGTCTGTAGCGGAACAACAGCCATAACATGAGACCAGCTGCTCGTAAAAAGGGCCCATTAAACGAACCAGGCAAACCTGGCCATAAAGGTGATGTCTGTTAGGAGATCTGTGACTCAAAGTTATCGGGAGGAGGTAAAAAAGTGAAATGCTTGCATCAACACCAGATAGTGTCTCTTATGACCTAGTTTTATTTGCATTGCAGGTACCCCTAGATTTATTTCACTCTGCTCTATTCTGATTTGAGGTTTTATTTTAGAGATGATTACGTTTATTATTCTTGCTCTTTCAGCCTAGAAGAGACATGGTTTCCATATGTTATATGTTTCATACATTTTTTTCTACTGGTCTTGTCCGGAGACTTGTTACATAAATGGCCTCGCTAACCAGGGGATTAGGAGATAGTAAAATTCTGGGGGGGACAGGGACAACCTTGTGGACTTTCCAGTGACCCTATACAAATCACCGCCCGTTAAACAAATACAATCGCATACTTTCGAAGTTAAATATTAAGAAAAGCAGGCATGTTGTAACAATTTTCATTTATGCTTTATTGTTATTTACATTAATATAGTAATCAGATCAAATGTTAAAAAACGTGTATATGAATCATCTAGATGCACCAAGCAAATGTAGGTGGCTGACTTAGGGTGGGGGCGTCGTGTTTGCAAGTGCATTATGATTTGAAAAGTACCTGCTGCTGCATTCCTGGTCTCCAGCAATTTTCAGGCAACAATAAAAATGTGAAGATAACTTTGGTGATTAATGTTCTTTATTGAGAGAGATCAAAGGTTTGTCTAGTGGAAGTTTTGACTCTTGGTAAGGTAGACACAGTGGGTTAATATGCAGGCTGCAAAGAATGTGTACCACGCAGATCACAAAATGCATATCATGTAAATTGGTCAGTGAGTTACTGCCTTTGTCTGAGAGATTCTGTTGGTATTTGCAGTCTATAAGTTAAAATCCTAACATTGAACAGTGAGCTATTAACCGTCATCAAAGAGCTGCATGAAAACTTCAAGGTATAGATTAGAACATTATGATTTTCCCCCAGTATTTCCTTATCCTAATGTTGGAAAATGGGTTTATTTGGATAGAAATCCATTCTGATTATTAAAGAGAACCACCCCCAACCATGGTGTTATGTTTTAAATTATGAGTGTGTGCTTCTTTAGTGTTGCAAAGCCATCCTGTGCTGTGGGCACTCCCCAACGTTTTGCTGACTGGTACTGGTGGTACCTGACTCTGACTGATCCTGACCTCTGCCTTAACAGGCACAGGGCCAGTGCTATTCTGAAAGAGACACTTAAAGATACTGTGAAAACACCTACATACACTAGGGTGCACTATGGGTTAGGGTACCCCTATGATTGGCATGACCTCTCCTATAAGGCCCTAGTTCATAATAGGGCAGGGAGATTAGAATTACCTTTAAGTCCCTAGAATATATAAGGGCATGGCAGTTTAGAGGCCAGCAGCCCTTTCTGCGTTTGCATGTCTGCACTGCTGAAGCCTGAGGTCAGTTTAAAAGTAGCCCTGTGTTGTAGGACTGCTTCTAAAATGCAAATTGTACCCAAACTCGACTTTTGGGTTTGGGGAACTTATAAATTGATCAACTACAATACTGGGGCAAAATTAAGTTAAGTGGAAAAAAAATTCCACTTAACTATGGCTGTATCATATTTGCCACATAATACATCATCTGCTGCATAATCTAACGATTTCACCCCAAAAAAACAATTTTGTAGCTCAAACGGTTCAAATATTAAAAAAAGAAATGTGACTTATGTTGCTGGGAAGTGTAGGGCCCTTTGCAAAGGTTGACTGGTCACCTTTCCCTGTGCTGCATTTGCATGTTACACAGGTACTAATGAGGCAAAAGTTTTGCAGAGGCTGTTAGTGTGTATAAATATGTTAAAATAATAAAGTATCATAAAATGCACCGCATTACGCTGCAGCCTTTTTATTGTTGCATCATTTAGTCAACACTTCAACATAATTTTGGCCTCCATTGCTGCCTAACTCAAATGGCCCGAAAGAAGGCTGCACATGTTAAAAGTGATTGTGCATGAAGCAGAGACCATGAAGTTTGCAAACTTGGGGGCTGATTACGAAGGCAGGTGGACTTCAGTCCGTCTGCCATCGAATCGGGGAAAGGGACCGCTGGCCTTCAAGGTGGCGGCCCGACGATAGGCATTACAATGCAACCGCCACTATGGCGTTTGCAGTGCCCATCTTTCACATTGTAGCAGGTGCTGCTGGCTGCATCATCTGCCGCAATGTAAAAACTGACATGTCAATAAATCAATCATAGCATTTGTAAAGCGCACTACATGCCTGTGAGCGTCTCAAGGCGCTTGGTGGGAGTGGGGGGGCTGCTACTGTTCGAAGAGCTAGGTCTTGAGGAGTCTCTTGAAGGTTAGAAGATCTTCGGTTTGTCGTAGGCCGATAGGGAGGGTGTTCCATGTCTTGGTGGCGAGGGTGGCGAATGATCTGCCACCGGTGGTCACTCTTTGGGTGCGGGGGACGATGGCGAGGGCGTGGTCTGCGGAGCGGAGCTGGCGGGCGGGGGTGTAGAAGCCGAATCGTCTGTTGAGGTACGCCGGTCCGGTGTCGTGGAGTGCCTTGTGTGCATGGGTGAGGAGCTTGAAGGTTATCCTCTTGTTGATGGGGAGTCAGTGCAGGTCTTTCAGATGGAGTGCGATGTGGCTGCAGCGGGGTACGTTGTGGATCAGTCGTGCGGAGGCATTCTGGATGTGTTGCAGTTGTGACAGGAGTTTGGCCAGGGCTCCTGCGTAGAGTACGTTGCCGTAGCCCAGTCTACTGTTGACGAGGGCTTGGGTGACCGTCCTTCTAGTTTTGGTGGGGATCCACTTGAAGATCCTGCGAAGCATGCGGAGGGTGTTGAAGCAGGTAGAGGAGACGGAGTTGACCTGCTTTGTCATGGAGAGTGTGGGGTCGAGGATGATCTATAGGTTTCGTGCGTGGTTGGTGAGTGCTCCTAGTGCCGTTGGCCACCAGGAGTCGTCCCAGGCAGATAGGGTTGAGCCGAAGATGAGGATCTCTGTCTTGTCCGAGTTCAGCTTCAGTCGGCTGTGCCTCATCCAGTCGGCGACAGCCTTCATTCCTTCAAGGAGGTTGGTTTTGGAAGTGTGGAGGTCCTTGGTGAGTGTGAGGATCAGCTGGTTGTCGTCAGCGTAGGAGATGATGTTTAGGTCGTGCTGAGGCAACATGGGCTTGTGGTGCCATCTAGACTTTGAACAGCATTGGGCTGAGGGATGAGCCTTGGGGTACGCCGCAGATTATCTCTGTGGTTTTGGAGTGGAAGGCGGGAGGCGGACGCTCTGTCAGGTCCCATGTCTGGGGGCTGAGGGGAAAGGGGCCCGCTATGGGCCTCCAAAGTCCCTTTCCGCCAACTTTTCCATGGCGGGTGAACTGCCATGGATAGGCTGGCGGGTAAGGGGTATCGTAAGCCGTACTGTGGTGCCTGGTAGGCACCGCCAGCATTGTAGGAACCAAGAGCCCCTCCACTGCACTGGCAGGCTCAAGGAGCCAGTAGGGTGGGTGGCGGTTGGTCTTTCTGACCGCCAGGAAAGCACCCGCCATTGTGATATGGTTGGCGTTGATGCAGTCACCGATGGCAGTGGGACCGCCATTGACGGGGTGACGTGGCAGTTCCACCTTCATTATAATCACCCCGTATGTTTGGTGTGCATGCAAATCCTACATTGCCAACCCCTGGTAAGTTGCACCACTACTGCTGAAAAGGCCAATGGAGGTACCAATGGGTGTGGTGGACTGGCCTCAAGGATCTTGTGACTTCAGTGATAATCACTGTCGATCTAGGGTGTGCTTCTTTGTATGCCTGCTCGCAAGACTGGAGGTGAACTGCAGTATGGATTGTGGTGGACAGGCCTTCCAGGTTAACTCACACTTGCCACCGTTGGAGTCCACCTGCGGGTGCTAAGACACCAGGGCTTCTAAGGTCTATCAGGCCTTCTAAGGTGTAGCATCAGAATGAGCTCTGTCAGGAGTGCGGTCTGGTGGACTGGTCATGAAGGCTGAAAATGGTGCTCCAGTTTCGAATTCAGCAGCTCTTGCCAGAGTGCCACATCCTCTCCCACACTGAACACCATAGTGCCCCACTGAGAGAAACTTGCACTGCCTTCAGCTACAACTCAATTGTGCTGCAACTAAATTCAAATTATGCACTAGACAACAGTAAAATGCTGCCTGAAAAAAAATGAATAACACCCTGAAAAAAACCCACTCATAAGGAATGCAAGAATAAGCAAATAATGTGAAATGTATTCAGGAACAACATGGTTACCGTAACATTTTTAAACTCATTATTCAGAAATCAGTAAGTGATTTTGCCTGAAATATTCAGGACATCGCTATTGGACCAGGAAGTCCCCGAACACAGAGCTGCAGTACACATTTTATAAGCTAAAATAATTAAAACAGTTGAAAACGATCATATTAAACATTTTCATTCCACTCATCAACCAGGTATTGCAGTCCCCTTAGAAATTGTGCACTTCCAGTGGGAAAACAATGTTGTTCAAAGAAAGAAGAAAAAAAGAAAGTAGCGCTTTCACTGGCAAACTCTGTAAAGTGGTTCTAAAGTGTGTGGGTGTAAATAACAATCTGGCCTGTCTGCTGACCACTCTGTACTGCTTAATTTAGGTATTTCATTTTTTTTTCTCCGACCCAAGGTTTTTCTTTGGAATTATAAAACGGTCAGTAAATGAGGAAATATCCAGCCAGTGTCCGCCTGTTTTGGATCCATTTCACAGAGAAACAAATGAAGAAAAGGAGATGCAAGAGAGAGTAATAAGAGCTCTTGAAATCAGAACTTAAGGCGGAGCGAGACAAAGACAGAAATGGGTATGAAGGAAAAGAGACAGTTTTTTCCCCTTCTCTGCTCTTCCCAGGCCTCCGAGCCTTCCTGCAGCATAGCATAGGGCAGAGGACGGGTGGCCTCTTTGACTCCAGGCAGGTCAAGTGTAGGGCCATTAGGTAGGCTTTCGCGTGCTAATGGCCCTGCTGAATAACAGAACGGAGAGGGGAAATTCTTTTGCCCCCTCGTCCCCCACTCCAAAATCTGGGGGGGGACATATCCCTAGCGTCCCCCACACTTCCTACACCCATGTCGCTAACCTTTTCAACACTTGCAAAGACAAGTTTGCTATGCGCCTATTATTCATGGCACTTGGCTGAGGTAATTTGGGACGCACAGCTATGCCATCCGCAGCGAGCTCTGGCAGCGTCTGCTTGCCCGAAACATCAGGGGCCTCCGCAGAGTGCATTTGTGCAGATGCTTTAGCCCCGGGTGTTATGTGCAGCGTTTGCTAGTTTTAGCGTGACGTGTTCTACCGTGGACGCTTGCTGGGCGAGGGAGGGGGACGAAGAAACAATTTATAATAAATTAAGACCAAATCAAGTAGAAATGTGCCCAGCTTTGTTGGAGCTGTATTATCTAGGCTTTGTGGTTCCTTTGGGGGTAAATGTGTTGCATGTTTGAGGGGATATTTAACTCCGGAAGCCATGGAGAGTGTGGAGTCAGATTCTACAACCTACATTTTGCTTGAGGTGTGGTTGTGTTAAAGGTTGCATGCAGCGATTAATTTAGGAGGTGCTCTGTCTGTTGGTATCGCACATTGGAATCGCTGACTAATTCTTTGGGAGAACTGGCGAAGATGGAAAAAGAACTGGCGAGGAAGGAAAATACTGCTGACACACACTAGTATACTGTGCCTTGCTCCCTGTGTAATACTACAGGGTCACAGTTAGAGGTCGGAGAGACACTGAAAGCTGGAGCCAGGCACGAGCCAGAAGCTTGGCTCTACCACAGGTCGAGGCCCTAGTGCAACCTGATATGGCTTAACGGTTAGGGCAGCCGACTTTGAAGTTTGGGAAGCAGGTTTGAGTCAGGCAGGAGGTTCAGGTATCCTGTGATCACTTAATCACCATAGGCCTAAAAATGAATGTGTCCATCTGTAATGCAACTGGTGCTCATGCAAAGTGCTCTGATACCTACAGGTCGAGTTTGCGCTATGTAAACGCGCAAAAAAAGCCTCAAGCCCGAAACGAGTTGAACTTTCCAGGAGGCAGTTAGTGACTTCAAGTGTCAACCTCTTAAGGCAGAGGCGAGGCTTGAATTCCGGCCTCCACTCCATATCATGTAAATGTTGCCAATCTCCTTGTGTCATAAATAGTAGTCTGCATCTGTTGTGAGGCGCTGGTATGTACTTGTGCGTAGTTAGCATTATCTGGCCAAAATGGTTAGTTGCAGCCCCCCCCATACTCACTGTGATACCTGCTTCCCTTTAATCACATACTTCTACTTTGCACCTATATTCTCTGCCAAAAGTTTGATTATAACTATAAATCAAATGGCATGTATTATGCATGCCTGTCACTTTCTACTTATTTGCATGAGATATACAAAGTATTGAGTCCGTCTAGAAGAATAAGCATGTATTCATGATGTCAGATTGGGAGTCTCTGAACATAAAATGGAAGAAAAGATGGTGTGGGTTTACTCCTACAAATTAGCTGTCTGTTAAAGCGTGTGCACCCCGTTAGGAAAGGCAGGCTTGCCATTTTTTATTTACATCGATTTCTTGCTTGGCATTGGATAGAGGTAGTTTCGTGTTTTGGATTTTTTAAAACATTTCCTGGCACTCAACATAGGAACTCGGCAATCACAGACATTTTTAGTTGCGCGCCGCCTGCTGGCATGCAGATTCAGTAATTTCAAAACTCAAGAAAAATCATAGTACTGCAAGGGAGAAACAACCTCGGCTCGAGGTCCCGGGACCACGAAACCCGAATGAATTCTAAGCACATAAAAGCTGCAGCCACATTCCACCTATGGCAGATAATCAGAAACTGCCAGGTGAAGATGTCGTGTACGGGAACCACGGAGGCTCAAAACACCACCGGCCATGTGCACCACTCTTTCAATGCCAGTGGTATGTTGGTATGCATTTATAAGGAATACCTAGTGAGGTTTGTCCGTGGTGCCATGTTTATAATTTTTGACATATTAGCCATAATATCTAGGCCACAGTCTTTTGTTACTTGTGTGGTGTCCTGGTTAACTGTGCCTTGTGGCAATGGACAGTGCAATAGTGTATTCACACACAAGGATGAGTGGAGAGGAATTGTACGTTTTCTCAGGCTCTCCAGTCAGTGAGATTGCTGGACTGCAACTCAACAGCAATAACAGCAAAGGGCTTTTTCACCAAAAATAGAAACTCACTAAAGTTTCTTAAATTATAAATAACTCATTCGTATTGCTTTACTAACCTTCCTCCTTCCTCAAATTTGCTGAAAATGCACCATTTGTCCGCTCTTTTTTCAACATTTTCTCAGGGGGAGAACCCCCAAACTCCCCGTAGTTTGTTCAGGTACGCTCGCTGCGCTTGCCCACCACAGTGCAGTACGACAATAATTTTACAATGCACCTCTTTCAAATGTCACCAGCCGCCACTGAGGTTTGTATCAGAAAAGTTATGCAAACCAAAATAAAGGGCCTCATTTATGAGGTTTTGGCGTAGGGCAGCGCCGCAAGAAATCTTACAGCACTGCTCTATGTCAAAACAAAAGGTCAGAAATATGTTGTATCTATGAGATACGGCGTACTCCTCTCCTTTTCCCCAGTGCTGGCGCACAATGGAGTGCCATGCAGCAACGCAGGCATTCCTGAACCATGGTGCATGGGTGCCTGCATTGCTGGGCTGATTGATTTTGTGCAGAAAGGGAGACCTTCCTGCACAAAATCAATTGATTCAGGTGATTTTTTCTTTCTATTTGTGCTGCAGAATGCAGCATACCCATGAAACGCCCCATTCACGCAGTGTTCTGCGTGAAAGGGGCGCATATTTACAAGACCATGAAAAGCAATGTTAAGTGGCTTTACGTGGCCTTGTAAATATGCTGGGGCACATTGCACCAGCGGAACGTCAAAAAAGTGACGCTCCGACAGTGCAAAAGTGCTCATAGATGATGCCCAAAATGTTTATTTACAATTTACTTTCGAGCACAAAATGTTTTAGCGACGAAAAGTTGCCTGAAAGTAACGTCTGACATAAAGCCAAGCCTCATAGGAAATATTCGCGCATATTATCAAGGGGGTTTATCTCCGCTTTGTTGGCTTTAAAAGCCAAGAAAGCAGAGATAAAATTATGTCCCTATTACCTAGCTGTCGCTAACACCAGTTAGCGACAGCTAGTAGGAGATAGCGACCATCTTGGGCCCCACTTTGCATGTCAGTGATATTTATCACTAATAACATGCAAAGTGGGCGTGCCAAGATGTTAGCGACTGGAAACAGTCGCTAACATCGCTATCTCCTATTACCAACTTTTGGAGATATTCGCACTAAGCGCGAATAGCTCCAAAAGCTAACACCTGCCCTGAGCAGTTCTTAGCCATGTTATCCAATGGGAGGTGGATAACTTGGCCAAGAGCATTAGCTCGGTAATGCATGAATATCGCTGACTTTTCAGCGATAATCATGCATTGCGGCCGATTTTTATCGCATTTGCGATAAAGCTTGGTAATACCAAGGTTTATCTGCAATAAAAATCGCCGCAGCTCGGCGATAATTTTGTTAACGCTAACCAAGCAATAGCGATAATTATCGGTATTGCTTGGTAATATGCCCCATTGTGATTCTTAAGAAAGAGACACACTGACAAGGGTCTGCTTTGAAAAAGAGTCCGCGCAAACGAGATTGGCTCACATACAGAAGGAGCCCTTTTCATCACAAAATGCATAGCAACGGTCATGCAGTCAGCTTGATATGAATATGTTTCATATGTTCAACCAATCACAGTACAGTAAAATGCAACAATATCGAACAAATTAAAGTAATTCATTTCTATTGCCCTAGTGTCAATGGATTTGAAGTATAAATCTAGTTTCACACAAAACAATGACAAGCTTGTGGTTGAATGGGCTTTCAAGGGCACAGGCAGGAGCAGCCTTGAATTGCTACAGTGGAGGGGAAGCTTCCCTCGAAGTTCTTCGAGAACAGCACGTCATCAGAAAGCATTTAATTGGTGCACATAGTGTTGCGTGTGAGGAGACGAGAAATGAGCACACACACGTGGCTGTATCGAAATTCAAGACGGGGTCAGGTCTCGTTTGGGACTAGTGTGGCCAATCTACATGATACGTAGTTCAGTATATCGCAGCAAAACCGGATTTAATTCAAACCATATGTGAAACTAAGCTGACATTATTTAATAAATTAAAAATATCTCTCACAAATTCATATGTGTACGAATGTGTGTCTATGACTTTGCAGGCCCTGGCCTATTGGCTGACATTATTTATTAAATTAAAAATATCTCTCACACATTCATATGTGTATGCATGTGTGTCTATGAGTGTGCAGGCCCTGGCCTATAGGCTGACATTATCTATTAAATTAATAGCTGGCATTATTTATTACATTAAAAATATCTCTCACACATTCAAACGTGTATGCATGTGTGTCTATGAGTGTGCAGGCCCTGGTCTACTGGCTGACATCATTTATTAAATTAAAATCTGACATTATTTATTCATTATAAATATCTCTCACAAATTCATATGTGAACGCATGTGTGTCTGAGTGTGCAGGCCCTGGCATATTGCCTGTATTTCATGGCATGTTTAGAGATCCTATGCATGATGGAAGTCTGCCTTGGCACTGCTGGCTCTGTCATGACAGTGTTAATGTTCTGTATCAGGAGCACCCGTGGCATGATGGTGCCCACCTTTGGCAAATTCTGTCACTGGACTATTAGTGGTAATTTGTGGTTTATCAGTGCCATCCATGATATGCTTGAGTGTGCCCCTTGGGAAATGTTGTCCCTGGGATAGTGATGGTAATTCCTGTCATGTTAGCACCATCCATGACAAGTTGGCTCCCATCACTGGTATTGCTGGGCACAATGTAACGGCGGTAATGCTGTGCTTAAAGTGGGCGTCCACACCACTGGCAACCCTCAATAGAAGGCTGGCCCTGGCATAATAGTGGCGGCCTACTTTGGGTTATTTGCACTCTTCATAAGCTGTTGGTCTTAGCTAGTCGAGGTAGTTCATGCCATTTTGTTGATATCCATGATGTGAGATAGAGCTATATTAGGCTTGCAAGACAGAAATTATCTGTGTTGAGCAGTAGTAAGTGTCAGCAATAATTGTGATTCTGTTTTCATGACAATTTTAAGCTTTTTTCTTTGTACTCTTTTTAAATGATATGTCTATTTGCTCACAAAATACAAGCCTTTACTTGAATTGACAAGTTGATATTTGTGGAAAAAATATGTGTGTGTCCTTGTCTTCCAGCAAGTAGTTTATCTCATCTGACATGAGCAGAGAGATGCTGACTTCTTGCTGTGTGACCAGCACTTTTTGTCTGCTTCAGAGAGTAGTCATCAGGGCCTGAGGCAGCTGGAAAACTCCAGCAAACAATGTGGATGACCACTGTCTCAGTGATGTTTGGTCTGTTCCCAGGGACATACACACTCGGTGACCTCCAGGACTGCTGGAGGCTCCTGTGCTGCTTTAAAGATGTTCTTCTGTTTTCCAGAAACTGCCTGGTAGTATGGAAGAAGGAGACATCGACCCTGGGGTGCCGAAAGATGATCCACAGTCTCCTGCATGACTAAGCTGCACTGGACGGATCAGATGAAGACAGAGACGACCAAACTTGAGGCCCCAAAGGGGTCCCCTTGAACCCTTACATGATGGGGCCCTGGAAAGTTCAGGCAACAAAAAAGATGACGATGACGACACCTGAAGACCCAAAGGGATCCCCTGCCCTTACCTAGGGGGAGGGGCCAGAGGGGCCCCTAACCTGTTCTGTCTTTTTTCTCTTTAACCCAGGAACCAGATTGCGGCCTGAGAGAGAGAGGATCAGGCAGGTGAAGACAGGTGGAGTAAATGTAGTTATTTACTGTTTTCATTTGACTAACTAGACCGTTTCCCTTCACAGGTAAAAGGTCAATGGGATAACTTGTGCACTTGTTGTCATATCTGTTACCAACAACTTATGAATGATAGGGTTTGTGGGAGGTGACGATTGATGTATCTGAACCAGAAACAAGGCCCTGCCATTGCTTAAAAAAAAATATGTTTTGCACATCTGAAGGGAGCCTGGACTACTAATTTGCATGCTCCAGTGGTTATGCATGAGGGAAGCTTGCACTGTTCCTGCTTGCGCTACACATGTTGTGTCTGTACGACTGTGTGCTTGTGTGCATCTTTTCACATGATTGTTTATTTTACACCAATGACCCTATTGGGTACCTGTTCTCTGTTGCTTACAGAACCTTGAAAAAACATTTCACCATAGTAGGTCCGGGACCAATCCAGGCAGTGCCAGCGCCTATTTTCTTGAATTCTACTGTAGCCTGAATATATCATTTGTCAATAATTTGGTAGAAGGAAACCTTTCGTTAGAGCAACATTATTATTCATTTCAGAGCAAGCAGGTGTTGGACTGGACCAAAAAGGCCAATTGCAATTTTAGCATTTTGTGTTTTTAGTCAGTTATTCGACTTTTGGCATATTCAGGTATCCAGCGTGCCTACATCTGCTTACAGCATTGGCTGTAATGTATATAAACTGCTCCTAAAGTCAGCAAGGATGTTAAAATGAATGCGCAGGCATTTATTGGTTTATTGATTGATTGAAAGGCAGTCCAGTGAAACTACTGCAGAAATAATGGTCTGTGCTTGTTTAAGTGCATAAGAAGCTGCTTACAGCGGCATAACACTGCAGGCGCGACACCAATCATGGCTCCTCCATGTCACAGAGTTAATACAAATATAGCCGAAGACCGGATCTACTGCCTGACATTAAGTCTTTAGCAGTAATGGTGGATACATTTTCTTTTTTCCTACAAAGTTTTGGGAAGTTTACAAACTGTGAAGACTGTATAAAGTTTTGTGAATTTGACAAAAGTTCTCTAGAAGAAGAATCTTCTTGCAAAAATGTTTTGTTACCCATTGTTCTGTCCTTGGCTGGGAGTCCCACCAGCGACAAACTCCAGGTGGCATGGTACTCCTCCATTCATTGCTGATGGGCATATGGGTGAGACTACATTGGCATGGTGTCGTTCCCCATGCTAATGTGGTGGTCCAGCTTACAATGCCAGTGCTCAAACTGCTTTGTTATCCTGCTGTTGGAGCTGTGAGGGCAAACACCACCCACATTTCAACCGATATTTTACTGGCCTTTTGTGCAGTGTTTGTGAGACCGCTTGTGGGTCTACATCACATCATTCGGAGTGTTTTGTGGTCCCTTGATACTCCATCTGCCCCCACTGGGTGCTCACAGAGTCTAGTCTCTTCCCTAGAGTAAAGTGCAATGATTCATGAGCCAGCTCAATGGAATTATTTTCACCTGCCCCTTTTATGGCCTTCCCTGAGCAGAGGACCACTCTGGAGAGAAGTGCAATATTTTTTGGGTAGATATTGTTTACATCGAGTTTTAGTATCAATCTTTTTATTCTTTTCTACAAACAGCCTACCTGATGTTTTGACGTGGTTAAAGGAGATATAACTTCTCTTAACCCACCTACTGAAATCTACTTCCTTAAGAGTAACGTCTAAGGGGTAATTGTGATATGTTCTCTAGAGGCGCTCCCCCAGTGCCACAGGGATAGGATTTCCAACTCCCTGGTGCAAGCCCTCTGCCAATGCACCAATACAAAATAGAAATCTAATTGGAATGCAACCACAGTGCTTAATTTGTGATATATGAAGTGCAGGTGCTCACATTTTGTTAAGAGTGCACACCCACTTCCCCGGCTTCGCCACTTCATCCAGTGGTAGGCAAGATTGGAGTGTAACGATTAGAATGAAAAGTGGAAATGGGAGAAAGTCAAGGGAAGAAGAGCAGACAGCGTGGAGCGCGTGAAAGTAGAGTGGAAGGTAAAGTCGAACAATGAGAAGCATTTAATGAGGGGAGGCGGCGATTAAGAGGAAACGCGGACGTAGGGCAGAAAGTTAAAGAAGAATGGAGAGAAGGGAAGGAGTGAGAAGTGAAAGGAAGGATTAAAAGCAGATACTGAGGGACAGCAATAAAAGAGTACACCTCTGCTTTATTAAATATACAGTTATAAATTATGTAAAGTTGAGGGGTGAGAGGGCAGTATCATTCATGGCCTGTCTCACCATTGCATAGCTGTGCTGTCCAAGACACAGAAAAGGGATTCATTAAGTGTGTTAAGGTTTTATGCCATCAAAAGATGTTTTGTGGCATCACAATGAGTATTCCTAATAAAAGATAATAAAGTGTCAGTTATACCCCTGGGATTAAGCTTTGATGGGGAATCAGGCTCTCATGCTTCAAACAAATAGTTTTATTACATGATCAGGCTACAAGTCACAAAATCCCACTTCCACCAATTTTCAAATGAAGTCAGACATTCAACTCCATTCAGAGAGGCTTCCACACGCACTTTTGAACTAACTCAACTGAGTCTGCCGTCTGTGCTATATCAGGACTGTCATTTATGAATTTATGAAGAGCAAGTAACAAAATGATCTCTATGACAAAAACAGAAATCCACTGAGCTATCCATATAAATACAGTTCTGTCATCTGCATGGTACATGCATGGTACATGTTCTTTGCAAAAGGCAATTTAACTCTCTGTGCTGCAGTTAAATCTACTACTAGACAAACACTGATCTCTCTCCAGCAGGGACATAACATTTAATCACCAGTGTGCAGCATTACCTTCATATTTTTATTGTAGCCTGAATCTTGCTGGAACACACAAGGAACCCTGTAGCAGGCGATTTCAATCCAAGTTATTTGCTAACACAGTGCCCCTGGCCTCAACTCAGCGCCCCCGCCCAGCTGCTGGTCACCCAAAACAACATGATCAAGTTTTAGAATCCATATGCACATTGCCAGAATCATGTAAAAATTACCTTTTTATTGTCTGACTTTCTTACACTGCTGCTGATAACTGGAAACTGCCTCAAAGCTCAGGACAATATATACGTACATGAAACTCGTGCATCAGGGTTTCCAAACAAGTTGAGTACATAAACATGGCAGGTGCCCACAGGGCCTGTGGTAGACAAAAATGTAAAAAATGCAGACCTGAAGAGCGTTAGACTTCCCCGCCAGCCTAGCCCCCCCTGCCTTCTCATGAGCAAGCACAGCACTCATTGGTGTAAAAAGAAACTTGAGGGGCCTCCCTGCAACGACATGAAGGCGCCCCTTTTGCCCTTGGGCTCGGTCAGGAGATCTCAGGCCAGAGGCTTGCCGCCTGTGCACAGTGCTGGGCAGCGCGCAGTGCTTGATTGCGTGCTGCAGGGTGGACAGAGGCTCAGAGCGCCTACTACTCTATGGGGCAGATTTATGTTGGGAATGAGCCACGTTTGCGTCACGCAACTGCGGCGTAAACGTGGTGCATCCCTATGACCCATTTACAACGTGACGCATCTAGGCAGATGCGTCACGTTGTAAAGCCCTGCGCCACTTGTGGGCGTTCCGGCGCAGGGTGGGCGTTCCGGGACAGGTGCGCCTTGCAAAAGTGGCTGAGTGAAATCTAAAAGATTTCACTCAGTCCCTTTCAGGCCAATGCTGCATCAAAACCCTGCGCCTGAATCTAAAAGATTTCACTCAGTCCCTTTCAGGCCAATGCTGCATCAAAACCCTGCGCCTGCTTGAAGCAGGCGTAGGTCTTGACGCAGCATTGTAAAGATGGGGCACCCCCGAGCCTTGCTGGAGCTGCGTCGCGCTTGCGACGCAACTCCAGCACTGCGGCACCTTTACGGCACAGATGCGTCACGCATCTGTGCCGTTTTTGCCCCATGGTGCGCTGCATTGTAAATGCGGCGCACCATGGGTGGCGGAGCAGCGGCGCAAAATAACTGGCACATCCCTGGGGATGCGCCAGTTATCATAAATCTGCCCCTATGTGTGCACTGAGCTCGTGTAACACAAAGGCGGAGCTCTGTGCCTTGGGGTTACTTCCCCACGCGGGTGGACAGGAGCCCCTGTCAAGTGAGAGGATTGTCAGAATGTAATAAAAACACCCTCTGGGGGCCCGGCGGGGAGGTAACCCCGCAGCCTCTGCAGTTTGTCACTTGGCCGCGTCTCGGAGCTGTCAAACCTTATTTTTAAACGCTGGCCACAATTATTGTGCAGGTACAAGAAGATGTGTGAGCTGGCGCGAGCTATTCCCAAACCACCCAGAATCGCAATAAAACAATTCCAGGAATTAGATTCAACAAGGAGGGAGCTCCTGGCCCCTGACGTCCGAGACGTCCCTTCAAACAGAGATGCCTATTTTCAAGTTATCATAAGTTAAACTGATATTTCTGCTGGGGCGGGGCAGTTTTCTTAGCTCGCTGCTAATTTGTCCTCCCCTGTGTTTGTTCCGCCGGCCGGTGCCCATAGTAACAGCCTGACTTGGGACAGGTATAAGTGAGGTACTAATACGCTGAATGGCATTTTTTCTCTTTCGGTTTCGGACCACCCTCAGCTGCTTCCCGTATTTTGCTTTAATTCTGCAAGGCATGCATTTACTGGGCAGTTTCCTTCTGCTGCCACGCCGGAATTTTTCGACCGTGTCCCACAGCCAAGGACTATTTTTTCACTCTGTTGTCTATTGGATAACAGTTGTGTTTATATACAGCATGGTGCACGCACTATTCACCTAATCTTGCAGCTTCGTTTGCACTGGCAAGCAAAGACTGCTGTCTGGCGCCACATAAATGAAGTTCCCAGCTCATCGTACTTGCAGTTTAAACTGCGCATAACACAACACATCCGCTCTGCCCCACCCTGAAGACCACGCATCAGCACGCACCAAAGCAAGCACACTAGAATGCACCAAATATGAACATGCATCTGCACAAGCCTCGCTCCGAGGGGTGTTTTAATGGCCCGTGCACAGTGCTGGCCAGTGCACCAACAATGTGCATGGGAGAAAAATGCAACAGATCGGGCCCTGGAAAAGAAAAAATCGGTGCTTAGCACCGGAAAGCACCAGCATAAATTAAGCACTGTCTGAAAGTGATGATACAAAGCCAAATATAGGCACCACCACTGCATGCCGAGGCTAGTTCTTTTCTTACTGCTTCCTTTCATGAGGGTCTTGATCTCTGCTCCCAAACATTTTTCATTTTTTTATAAATCCCCAAAATTCTCTTTTATGGATGAGAGTGTACTAGAGAAAGTCTCCCCGAAAACTGCATGCTTCAAATAGCGGCAGCATGGAGAAGAGATCTGTCAAGGCCCAGCAAAATGTCTGCCTGTCTGTGCATGGCTCATAAGTCCTGCGATAAATGCTCCCTAATGCACTCAAAGCATAAGCGAGTATAAGGCAAAGCTGTACATAGCTGAGCACAAGAAACAAGGCGGATCACGCTTCAAAGTTTAAGTCCAATCCTGCTCAATGCCTCAGGCTCATTCCCAGTACAGGCCCAGCCGCACACAAAGTCACTGTCCTCGGGTGAGTCGAAAAGCAAGTCTTATCTTCAACATAAAAAATCTAAATGTGATTTGGCTCCTTCCCGGCACTCCCACTCCATGGATATAGTATGATGAACAAACAAGTAGAATCCAGTAGAAGATGTTTCCAAGATGTTTATTAGATAATTAAGTATATAAATTACGAACCCACCAGGAGCAGCCTGTATCATGCTCAGCCCCTTCAGCAACTGACCTAACTCTCTCACTAACGTTCTGAATACTAACATTCCAAACTACAATCACAATGCTGAGCATCATATTACAACATCTCCCTCTTTACAAAGAAAAAGGGAGACATTAATAAGGCAAGTTATAATGCAACATATTACAATGGAGAAATCGCATAGTCGACAGTTGAAGGACCTAACTCCACGTATTTCTGGTAATGAGCAGTCCCTCACCATTGACTTAGGTACACAATTGAACACCAAACCCTTGTTTGTCAAGGAATAAGACATTGAAAATAGCCCTAAGAAACAATAAAGATACCTGAAAATGTTTAGTTTAAAATCCTACTCTAGTGCATAAAACATGAATGGTAACTACACAGAATGCAAAGAGGAATGCAGCACTACATGCTATCGTCTGCGAAAACAGCAAGAACATTTTTAACATGGTAAACAATGTATATCTGTCTCAGCATTCCAATCTTCTAATAGTAGTTAGTGTCAGTATTCTAAGCATTCTGCTTCTTCTCAGCCAACTCAGCATTCCATGCTGAGTGCTAATAATATTATGCTACCATACATCACAAAGGTTTTTCTTAAGTACTACTTTATTTTAGTAATTGCTTATCAAGTAAAGAGCTCTAGTAAAACTATGCCAGAGATATGGCCTAGCATAGTGTATCAGTAATGATGTGCAGTCAAGTCTTAGTCAATTTTATAAATTTCAAAAACACGGCTACCTTTTAAACATCTGTCACTGTGTTTATCATTCAAATTCATATCATTTGGGCCCTGTAGTCGACCAAGGCAAAGATTAGGCTAAGATACTATAACTAGTTTTAGCATTAAGGTCATAGAAGCTAAGCTGTGCCTCCTGTGCAACATCTCCAAATTACCCATGCACCAAGATTTGAAAGAGATTTATGGAGTCTATGGTGCACATGCATCAAAATAGTCAATAGCGATTCTTTAATTGCGGTTATTAAGGAATCGCAATCAAAGAATCGCTATTGCCTATGCATATCGGAATCGCGATTCCTACGCATTCCTTAATTGCAACTTTCAAATTGCGAGTCGCAATTAAGGAAGTGCTTCCCATTCATTCCTATTGGCCTAGGGGCCCATAGGAATGAATGGGAATTGCATTCGCAATTTGCGAGTACCCAACAGATACTCGCAAATTTCACATGGAATTTCAAGGGTGCAAGGGTGCCAAAAGGATATCCTGTTGCACCCCTGAAATTTCAATTTATACACATGTTGCACACACACATGCCCTAAAGGCATGTGTGTGTGTAACATGGGACTTTGAAAAATGCACTTTAGTGCATTTTTCAAAGAAATCGCAAATTACCATCAACTTTAGATTGACAGTAGTTTGCAATTCCTATTTACGAAATCACACATTTTTACTGGTTAATGTATTAAATTTAAGGAATCACAATTTGCGATTCCATAAATGCAATCGCACTTTGAGTAATCGCAAATTTTGCTATTACTCAAATTGTGATTTTTGCATTTTGGATGATGCATCCCAAATGCAAAAATACCGGTCACAAAGGGGAAGATTCTGCAAATCTGTTCGTTTGCATCTGGTTTTTATGTTGATGCATCTGGTCCTATATCTTATTGTAGTAATCTTGATTAAATGCATGTATTCCTCAGTTTCTTAAGCTGTGGATATAGGCTGCAACAGAGTCATGATACAAGTAGATTGGGAGAAATTGCTGCCGGGAAAATTAGGGTTCTCTAGCCCTTGCTGAACTTCAGGGCAAGTGTTTAATTATGATATTCCATGATAGTGTGGCTGAGAATACTCCACCTTATCTATGTTTTGATACTAGCAGAAAGCAAGTAGAAGGCACATGTCAAGATTTGGTTACATCCAGAGGCAAATGAGGAATAAGCTTCTTTAACCAAGAGGGTTGCTGCAAAAGTATTTGCTCTGGCTTTAGCTAGAGCTCAGATGGTAGGAAGGGACCCTTTCAAATGTACGCACTTACTGCCAGAGATCTCATAAATCAAAAGTTTAACGCTTGAATAACTGTCAAGTTGTTATTGTGTTGAACATCTATTCTCTTTCATGCACTAATTTGTTGATGTCCAGCTTAGGTAAATTTTCAAAGGTAGGCTCGATGTTGCTTGTGATCATAGATTTATCTGAGATTGCTGCTACTATTTTAGTAAATCACTTAGCAATGCTTTGTTTCCTTGTACACAAGACTGGGAGATGCTGTGAGTTTTGAACTTTCCCAGGAATTACCACTTGGCACATATTTGTCTGATGATGACCAATTAAAAAAGCTCTATTTACTAGGCCTCTTCCCTTCTATCACCAATACAAATTGGAGGGAAGATAAGAGTGCAGAAAAGGGTGATTAAGGACTGGCTGTGGGTGAGCAGGAGAGAAAAGAGAAATAGGGGAGGCTGGAGCATAGCATCATCAGAGGTTGGTTGGATGAGGATGGTTGAGGATGGAGCATTGCTGTGTTTGGGAGAGATTGAGTGGAAAGGGACAATCAGGAAGGAAGAGTGGTCTGGCTGAAAAGGGAGATTAGCAAAAGAAGATTTGGAGAATCAGATGTGGAAAAGAAGATAAAAAACCGAGTAGGACAGAGAGTAAAAACAAGAGAGAACACTCCTGAAGAAAATGAATATACCTGCATTTGACAGTTGTCATAGTAGATGAGTGACCATGAAGCAGATAGGGATAAGGGGAAATTAAGGAAGAGGGAAAGTGCATTATTGTGCAGCATTCATCGCTAAAATATAGGAACGGCTAGACAAAGCACAGTTGATATGAAAGAAGTGTGTCTAGAAAGGGAGGTTGGGAAGAGGAGGCTGGATCAGAAAATATGACTAGAAGTGAAATTGATTATAAAGACCTATTACATTATATCTTATGTGGGAACTTTCCCTGATTCCCAGGGCAGACAGTAGGGACTAGACTCAGAGTGCAACAATCAGAGCCTTTTACCACCAGGAACTGGCACACCAATTTAAACACACTGGAGAGGCCAGCGGGTGACTCTCTGGCAGTCGGCAGGTAAAAAGGCCTGCCCTGCCACCAGCATTCTACTGCCTGGCGATTTGATGGTTGGTATACTATGAATAGAAGGGGCACACAGTGTGCCTCTCAAGACCACAAAGTCCTCTCACTCTGTAGTGCCATGCAGAAAATTTGTTCCATTCCAACCGATGCCCTTCAGATTAAAATACCCAGGACGTAACCCACCATTGTGGGTGCCTATTATGAATATCCATCAGCACACCCATGCAACCTCCTACCTTACATCTCACAGTACTGCCTGGTGCACTGGGGACCGGACGCTACTGTGTAGTGGTCCACCTTTGAGAAAACCTAATGTCTTACAGGTTGTTCATGCCACCATGGCAAGGCAAACTTGTCCTCACTACTTTTTTACACAGTACAAAGCTCCCACCATTCGAAGGGAAAGCGCCCACCCTCTGTGTTGACAACTGAGAAAATGTACTATGCCAGTCACGACTGATGTAACAGTGACTCTACTGCCTCAGTCATGTGATGCCACACTCTAATTAAAATTAGTACAACAAATGCCAAGGCCTTGTTAATGAAATCCCATTGAAACCTGCAGGAATCGTGCCAGTTTTCAGAGTTCTTTTGTTTTTTTTAAATCTTTTTTTTGTAGTCCTCATTCTGCCAACTCTCTTGCTGGTATTACTCTCATCCCTCAGATGCCAGGAGGGAAAGATGAGCATTTACACACAAGAATACTGCTGTTTCCTCTTCCATCTCCTTCACGTAGAGACCAGGACACAGGAGAGCCAGGACCGACAGCATGTATGGCTTAATCATCGGACCTGCTTGACCGCTGTCTCCAATCCACCAACAATGTCCAGACCTTATTTTATTTATTTTATTTGCAAAGTTTTATATAGCGCTGGCTAGACCCAGAGGTATCAGAGCGCTTTACATGAGGATCATCAAGTTACAGGATACATAGTTACATCAGTTGAATCAGCGAGTTACAGGTTACATAGTTACAACCGCTTGAATCAAAGAATCACAGAGGGGGGAGTGAAGGAGACACGAACGGGCAGAAGAGGAAAACAATGTCAGATGACCGGCTGGGTAGGTGACGGCCTAGAGGCCAGACTCCTCTATTGCTGTGTAGGACAGCTCCACCGGGCATCAGCCAAAGTTGCTCGGGCTCCGTGGTAGATAAGGATAGTTTTGGTATCCGCCCAGGGGGGTCATCATAGTTCCATCGAAGGGGGAGGGAAAGAGACATAGACGGGGAGACAAAGAAAAAAACAATGTCAGATGACCGGCTGGGTAGGTGACGGCCAAGGGGCCAGACTCCTCTATAGCTGCATAGGACAGCTCCAACGGACATCGGCCAAGGTTACTCGGTCTCCGCGGTAGGTTCAAACAGATTTGGTATCCACCAGGGGGCATCGTCATTGTTTCATCGAAGGGGGAGAGAAGGAGACACATAACGGGGAGACGAGGAAAAACAATGTCAGATGACCGGCTGGGTAGGTGACGGCCAAGGGCCATACTCCTCTATAGCTGCATTGGACAGCTCCACCGGGCATCCGCCAAGGTTGCTCAGGCTCCGTGGTAGGTACAAACAGTTTTGTAATTTACATCAGTTGAATCAGCGAGTTACAGGTTACATAGTTACATCAGTTTGAATCAAAGGATCAACAGAGAGAGGAGGAGGGGGAGGGAAGGAGACACAAACCGGGAGATGAGAAAAATAATGTCAGAAGACCAGCTGTGTAGGTGACGGCTAAATAGGTGCTGGAGAATAGTTACATGAGTTACAAAAGCATAGCATAAACATAGGGTGGAGGGGGTATGAAATACAACGGGGAGACGAGGATAAACAGTGTCCGACGTCCGGCTGGGTAGGTGACGGCCGAGGGGTGAACCCAAACAAAACTCTTCTTTAGCCCTTTAGCTGCATAGGGCAGCTCCACCAGTCATCGGCCAAAGGTTGCTCGGGCACCGCAGTACATACAGAAGGTTCTAGATTCTGCCTAGGGGTGCATCGTTAAAAAGTTCCATCATCAGACTGACTCATGCAGATAATACTTTTAAGGCACTCAGCAAAGGATGGGGGAATATCGGATTTCCAAATCCTACATATCTCCTGTCTCGCCAACAGAATCACATAAAAGATTAATTTAGTGATGACTGTGTTTGTTCGTACACCACCTTCTTGATAAAGCCCAAAGAATACAAGTCGGGGGCTTACCTTGATCCGTTCGCCAGTTACTTCCCCAAGAAAATTACACACCGATATCCAGTAGAGAATGATCTTCGGACACTGCATTAACAAATGCAGGTGATCTGCTGATGTAACCATACACCTTGGACAGACGTATGTGTTCCCTGTAACTCTTGATAACTTAGCTGGAGACCAATATACTCTATGAGTAGTAAACAGTTGATTACGCTTAAGCGAAGCTGGTTTTACCACTGCTCGTAGAATGGAGAAGGAATCATACCAGGCTTGCTTCAGATCTCATTCCCCAAGCTCTTCTACCCATAAATTGGAAATTTCTGAGACAATCTTATCATCCGCCTCCACAAAGGCCCAACATCAAAATGAGACTTCCTTTTCCATGGGTCAGTTCTCATCACCTGATCTCATCACCTCAAGTCATCTTCCTCTTCTCCCACTCTTGTGTGCCCATCAATACCGTAATTGGTAGTATTTAAATCTTGTCAGTTGTCCCTTGGTACAATTGTTTACCACTTCCCAACTCACTAAGCTTGATCCCAAAAGCATAGCCCCCCAGATTTTAAGGGCCGACTAAGTTGGTCCATCAAGCAATCAGAGGTACCCGGGGATTCCCAAATCAGGGCCCATGATAAGTAATATGGGACTCCCAACCTTTTCTGAAAATACATCCATGTTCTTAAAGCGGACTTCAGAATCTTCAGCCTCACCTTTTTGAAGTATTTCGGGTCTGCATATTTAAAAAGGAAGTGACACTGGCCTTGATATACCTCAGCTAACATTGCTCCAGAAAGTAATCCTGTAGGTGACCTATCCGTCTTATTAGCAAGCATGCAAATGTTCTTGAAGTAAAAAGCGTGACAGTTTGCGAGCAGATCCGGTAAGGCCAAACCAGCCCGCCTCAAACCTCCTCCTCAGCTTTTTCCAAGCTTTCCAAGATCCCTTTAAAACCCATGTGAAACTGCCTATTTTCCCCTGGAGCTTTGCTATATCCTCCTTCCAAAAAGTTAGAGGAATGGAATTGAAAAGAAAAGTAATTTTGGGGAGGACAATCATCTTAATGAGATTCACACAACCATGTATATTTAAAGGTAAACTGGCCCATCTTATCAAAAAACTCTCTCTCCCGGCTACCTTTTTTCCAATTTAATCTAGGAACATCTTCAAGTTTCTGTGTAATTAATACACCCAGATAACGCATTTGAGATTCAACCCCCAACTACTCTTGTCCTGGTTCCATTCCATAACTTTGTTTTTTTCCTCATTCACCTTGTACCCTGAAATCGAACCGAAGCTCTCCACCTTTGCCATCGGATTGGGGATTGCTGCCTGGGGGTTGGTGGTGTAGAGAATCAGATCATCCGCATACAGAGCCAATTTCGCCACTAACCCGGATGATTTAAAAGGGAAAATTGTGGGATCTGCTCTGATAAAATTCGCAAAAGGCTCAATATACAGATTAAAGAGGAGCGGAGACAGGGGACAACCATATCTCGTGCCCCTAGTGCTGTCAAACCAATCTGACAATTCTCCATTTACCAACACCCTAGCCCTAGGGAGATAGTATACATTTTGCACAGCCCTCATCATGTTCTGCAGAAAGCAAAAGTTTTTTAGGGCTTCCCAAAGATACATCCAATGCACTTGGTCGAAGGCCTTTGCTGCATCTACAGCAACTACAGTCAAAGGCAAATTCTGGGCCTCCGCCATATATATAACCCCCATCATCTGGCACGTAGGCTCATGCCTTCCTGGAATAAAACCTCTTTGATCTGAGTGTAAAACTCCCCTTATGACCTTGTGCTACTCTTGAAGCTACTATACCTGAAAAGATCTTATAATCTGTGTTCAAGAGCGATATTGGCTAAAAGAATCTACTCTCAACCGATCTTTGTTCGGTTTCAAAATTAAAGTTACTTTGGTCTCTGACCAAGATCGGGGAGCTGTTTCACCTTCTCTATATATTGCATTAAATATATTTTTCAAGGCCCGAGCTACTTTATCTATGATTTGAGTGTAGATCCCAACTGGGAGGCCATCTGGCCCGCCTGCCATTTTCCT
The DNA here is from genome assembly GCF_964263255.1 of Lissotriton vulgaris. Taxonomy (NCBI): domain Eukaryota; kingdom Metazoa; phylum Chordata; class Amphibia; order Caudata; family Salamandridae; genus Lissotriton; species Lissotriton vulgaris. The sequence goes on from NW_028245451.1 coordinate 582,037, forward strand.
ACATTGTACCCTGATCGCCTTCTCCGTGATCTCTTCCTCCAAAACCCTCTTTTGCTCGTTTGTTAATTGCGGAAGCTCCATCCTCCTTAGCCAGGCCTCTATACATTCTTTCCTAGGTTGTATATCCCCTCTATATAGGATACTCATATCTCCGGGCTTCTCCGCTTATATCTGCATTGGTATTCAACATCAGCCCTGACTCTGCGTTTATGAAACTCCGTATTGAATTTCTGGCCCTTCCCAGCCAAAAGCGAACTACACCTTTCACCATATGAAAAATGCTGGAGCTTACTCACTTTCCATTTATCCAATATCCTTTTATACAGCTGTGCTAGAAATTCTGCCTGTAGCCCTTCCAATTCTCTACTAAGCACAGTAACTCTACCTGATCCCTTCATCGAAGCCTTCTGAAGATCGCATTCTCTGGCCTTGATCTCTTTAATTCGCTCATTATCTTCCTGCCTCACCGCACGCCTCTTACCAACCATTATAGAGCTTAATATTGCACTTAAATAAGCTCTAAAAGTATCCTAGACTATTTGCAATTTTGCAGAACCCCTACTAGAAAGAAAAAAGTCAACTGTCTTATCTGTTAAGTCGAGTGCCACCCTCTCATTTAATAGGAAAGTCCTATCCAGCGTCTACCTTCTCTTTTCCATTTTTTGGTGGTGTCTTAGAGACAGGATCACTGGAGAATGCTCGAAAAGAACGGTGGGGACATGTTTTACCGCTTCCACCTCTGCATGTAACTCCTGATCCTCAAAAAAAATAATCGATGTGAGAATGATGCCCATACTTTTTACAATAGAAAGTAAAATCTCTAGCTCCCCCATCTCACTGCACCAAATATCAATCAGATTAAATTCAGCCATCATATTTTTCAACATAGCAGATGTTTTAGGTGGGCTAACATATTTAACTTTTGATGTTCTATCTAGCTCTTTATTTAGAACTAGATTAAAGTCCCTTAAAGTATAATCGGGTCGTAGTCTCCAACAGGCAAGATTCCAACTTCATTAGGGCTTCTGGATTATCATTGTTTGGACCATAATACATTGCACACAATACTGGCCTACCTTGAATCACTAAATTAGCCATTAATCTTCAATCAGAGAGACCCTATTCATATTTTACAAGAGTTATTTCTGATAATTAAAGCCACTCCTCTAGTACAACCTCTCTGGTCTGAACACACTACCTCCTGGACCCAACGTAGCTTGCTAAAACATAACCCACACTCTTTCTGTTCCAGATGGGTGTCCTGACGCAGTATCATTTGCGCTTCACTATTCTTGAGGTATTCAGTCACCCAGGCCAACTTCTTCCTAGATCTCAAACCATTGACATTCCAAGATATAAACTGAACTATGTTTCACTTATTCATACTCGAAACTCCACACTCTACCCCCATTTAGCTCCTTCAGCACAGACTCTTGATTAAACTTCCTAACCTGATAGGACCCAGAAATGGCTATAATCATATTAGAGTATAACAGAAAGAGGGCCAATTTTTTCTTTTTTTCCACATGCTCCCAACACCCAGTGCCCCCCATCACCCACCCTCCCCGGGAATCCCCCTTTCATATCCCTGGGCAATAGAATCCGCCCTTCGCGACTCCCCCTCCCGTAGAGAGATACCTAAACGTGCATTAAAGAAAAGAAATCCTAACAACTCATAATGAACTTGTTTTGATGCATCTACACTATTTCGCCTGATAGGGGACCCACACAGCGTCTTTAAGGACTAAAAGCTCATCCCTCCATCTGAGAAAAAAAGTGTTCACCTCTTCTGGATTACTTATATTGGGCACCTTTTTTCTCCACATGATTTTCAACATCGCTGGAAACTTCATCTGGACCTGGTCACCTTTACACCGTAGATCGTTCATCCTTGTCCCCAATTCCTATTGCCTCTGTGCAGTTTTCTTGCCTATGTCCGATATCACTTGATAGTTCAGAGATCCTTCCTTCAGGGCACGTCCCACCATCAACTCTTTAACTGCATAGGTAAGAAAATGTATCTGAATTTTCCTAGGAGTATTCCTAGCAGGTTTTAACTTAAAGGGATCCCTGTGCACTCACCTTCTCAAGATCCAGGTCTGGCCTGTCATGTAGTATTCCTTCTCTTAGCAGTTTACAGATTAAACGCTTAATGTTACCTTTTTCAGTGCCTTCCGGAATACTAAGAACTCTCAAATTGTTATCCCTGGTCTGAGTTTCAAGCCTCTCCAAGTCTTCCTAGGGATTTATTTTGGGGTTTCAAGGTCTCTATATCCCTGGAATTCTCAGACATAGCTGCAGACAGAACCTTTCAGGTTCAGGTTCAATTTTCATAGTTCGTATATAATTCAAGACTGGATTGTAACAGGGATTCAGCTAAATAGTCAAAATATCTGTATGTGTACAAAGGAAAATTTTCTTTTTTATTTAGTACCTTAGATATGATTAAAAGTCCAAGTTCATCGGATGTCTGAGGAGCTTCAATGGTTCATCTGACCAAAATGATGATCCAACATGTTTGGGCTGCATTAAAAACCCATAAGTGTCACCGGTCTTCATCAGGGCTCCTAGAATCCACGCATGCCTACACACTCATGCCTTACACCATCATGAGGAAAAAAAAAAAGATAGTAAGTATTCATTAATCCATTGAAATTGATGCACTCCCCTCAAACTATTGCACATTGCACATTTCAAGGCACAACTATTGTGACTAGGAACTGTAAGCCACAGTTCACTACACAAAACACACTACACTTGTGAACATGCTAGTGTGTTCGCACTCATACATGTATGCGCCTTACCATAACTTTAGGTCAGGTTTAAGCTTTTAATGATCAGATCGGGGGCACGCTCCTATAATCACACACTTTAGATTAAAAAAAGAATCAAAACAGTAATCATTGACATAATTCTCTAAGTTCAACGGTCCCATAAGAAAGACTGTCCTGAAGTCTAGACTCAGGAAAAGTCTGGAAATCTTGCTTGCCTTTTGCAAAGGAGACGTTTTCCAGCTTTTCCAGACTATATAGGTAATTATTCATACTAAAACAGACATAATCGTTTGGCCTGTTGGTGTCAACCTACCATTTCAGTGAATGCTGCAACCTTTATGCTACTTCCAAGCAGCAGATTCCTGACGTCCATAACGTCTGAAGGGAGAAGTGCAGTCGACTTCTGCTTCTTGTGGAATTCGCTCTGTGCTTTATTCACGGTGCATCTTAGCAGTCACTGTAAAAATCTCCCAACGTCTGATTTTTTTATATATTCTTTAGTAGCTCAGAACATGCAACAATGCCTTTTTTCTGAGAAAATTGCAGATGGTTGTTCAAAAGCAAAACCATGGAAACATGATAGTTAAGGGATAAACAAGTTTCTCCTAATCCAGTTTAGTTACTAATAACAAACTCTGATGATCAAAAATACAAAAAAGGGAAGTAAATGCGATGTTGGCTTCAGGAATTAATAAAACAAAAAGAGAAACTGGGGTGCTTTTCAAACCAAAAAGCAGTGTTTGGAGGCAAAATTAATTCAATCAATCAATCAATCGATCAATCCGGGATTCGTAAAGCGCACTACTCACCTGTAAGGGTCTCAAGGCGCTGGGGGAGGGGGAGGGGGTGAAAGCTCCTGATCAGTCGAAGAGCCAGGTCTTGAGGTCCTTCCTGAATGTGTGAAGAGTTGGGGAGCCTCTGATGTTCAGAGGGAGCTCGGTCCAGGTCTTGTCTGCGATGTGGGAGAAGGCTCACCCGCCTGTTCTGTTCCTGCGGATCCGGGGGACCTCTGCCAGGGCGACGTCAGCGGAGCAGAGGTTTCTCTTGGGTACGTGGAAGGATAGTCTTTCGTTGAAGTATTTGGGTCCGATGTTGTTGAGGGATTTGTCGGCATGGGTGAGGAGTTTGAATGTGGCCCTCCTCTTGACAGGGAGCCAGTGGAGGTCTCGTAGGTGTTGGGTCATGTGTTCGTAGCGTGGGGTCCCTAGTACAAGTCTGGCAGCGGCATTCTGAATAGTCTGGAGTCTGTGCAGGAGCGTTTTGTTGAATCCGGCGTAGAGGACATTTCCATAGTCCAGTCTGCTGGTGATGAGTGCGTGGGTGATGGTCCTTCTGCAGTCGGAGGGGATCCACTTGAAAGTCTTACGGAGGATGTGAAGGCAGTTGAAGCTGGTGAAGGTGACCGCGTTGATCTGGTGGTTCAGGAAGAGGGATGAGTCAAGGATGATGCTGAGGTTCCGCGCATGGTCTGTAGGGGTGGGTGGGTTCCCAATGGCGGAGGGCCATCAGGTGTTGTCCCAGGTGGAGGTGCAGGGACCAAGGATGAGGACCTCGGTCTTCTCTGAGTTTAGCTTCAGGCAGCTGTCCTTCTTCCAGGCTTCCACGTTCGTCATGACTTCCTGGAAGCATAGTCTAGTGTCTTCGGGATTCTCTGTGAGTGAGAGGATGAGCTGGGTGTCGTCGGCGTAGGATACTATGCAGAGCCCATGCTGTCTGACGATGGCAGCGAGGGGGGGCCATGTAAATGTTGAAGAACGTGGGGGTGAGTGAAGTTACCTGGGGATGATTTCCATGGGTTTAGAGAGGAAAGGTGGGAGACGGATATTCTGGGTTCTGTCGGAGAGGAAGGATTGGATCCAGTCGAGGGCGGCTCCTTGGATTCCCGAGATATGCAGTCTGGCTGCGAGTATGTGATGTGAAACGGTGTCAAAGGCTGCGGAGAGGTTAGAAGGATGAGGGCAGTGGTCGTCGAGTAGCATACGTATGTCGTCGGTAGCGGCAAGGAGGGCGGTCTCGGTGCTATGGTTGCTGCGGAAACCTGACTTGGAGGCATCCAGGATGGAGTTCTCTTCTATGAAGGTGGTCAGTTGGGTGTTTACGAGTCTCTCAGTGACTTTCACCGCAAATGGGAGGAGCGAGATGGGCCGGTAGTTTTTCAGGTCTGTTGGGTAGGCTGATGCTTTCTTCAGGAGGGGGTTTACTTCTGCTCGTTTCCAGTCGTCTGGGCAGATGCCGGATGTGAGTGAGGCGTTGATGGTGCGTTCTAGTTCGGGCACGAAGGAGGTGGCGGCCCTGTGGAAGATGTGCGGTGGGCAGAGATCCGAAGGGGCTCCAAAGTTTGCTTTCTACATGGTGGCTGTGATGCATTCGACGGTTGCGGGTCAATTAGGCTGTGATTCTCAAAAAACACCACTAGAAGACAAGGGCTTATTAACTTAGGGAATGTATTAATAAGAAAAGAGATTTCAGAAGATTTTGGGCCAGATGTACATAGGTAATAGTTTCTGATTACCACATAGCAATTTTTTTTGTGATTTGCTATTTGGTAATTGCAAACACCAATGTACAAATATATCTTTGACACATTTTGCGATTCCCAGTGGTTCGCAAATAGACCTACCTCATTCATATTTATGAGGTAGGTCTCAGTTTTCGACCCATTAGGAATCACAAAAATCACAGTGATGGTGGCCTGCTGGGGTCAGCAAACCACCATGGTGATTGCTTTTTTTTTTTTAAATGCAGTCCGTTTTTCTTAAAGGAAAACATGATGCGTTTAAAAAAAAAGTGAAAGGTTTTCTTTGAATTTTTTAAGAGCAGGCATTGGTTCATGGGACCTCTGCCTACTGTAAAAAAATGTTTTTACAAACATTCACAAAGGGTAAGGGGTCCCTTGAGGACCCCTTCGCATTTTCTTATGGGTTACCACCTACTTGAAGTAGGTGGTAAAATATGAATATTTTGCAACCGCATTTTGGTCGCAAACCATTCACACATACCACTGCAATTCGGTATTAGAAAGGGACTCCCTAAGCACGCCCCTTCCTAACACTGAAGCGCAAACCCAATTTGCGATTTGGTAATAGGTCGCTGAATCGCAAATTGGGCTTTGTATATAAAATGCCTTTATTCATTCACATACGGCCGAATCTGCGAATCAGGCCAAATGCAAACAAAAAAAAGCTTTGTAGTTCCAGACCCAAGTAATTTAATAGCAGTTTCTCTTTTGTCACCGCAAATGTTCTTTTAAAAAAATAAGCCTAAAAAACAGTAGTATTTATTTTATTTTTTCAGCTTATAGAGCGCAACAGCTACCCAAAAAGGGTTTCCCGGTGCTAACGGAGAAAAGAGCCATGTAACACAACAAGGCCAGAGGTTACTGATTAAACAGCCAGGTTTTTATGGCTTTCCGGAAGCTACCGTAGCAGCTTTCAGAGCGGATGTCCAAGGGAAGAGAGTTCCAGAGTCTGGGACACATAAAGGAAAAGGACTTACCACCAATCCTTGCAAGTCTGACCTTTGGCACGCAGAAAAGCCCTTGAGAGGATGAACGGAGGGTGCGGGCAGGAGAATACATGTTAACCAGCGATTGCAAATATCTGGGAGCCGTGCCCGATTTGATTTTATACATATAACCCAGGGCCTTAAACTTCGCACAGCTCTCTATTCTGAGCCAGTGAAGCTCCCTGAGGCGCCCTGAGATATGTTTGTTCCTCTTGCAGCCACAAAGCAACCGTGCTGCAGCGTTCTGGACCAAACGGAGGTGCCTGGTGACTGCCTTGGTAGCCCCCAGATAGAGCACGTTGCCGTAATCCAGCCAGGAGGAGTTGCTCCTTACTTCAGTGAAATGTGTGGTACAGAGGAGAATTACCCCTTGTCAATAAAAACGGCAATCGAAGACACAGGCAACACGTTCTTCAGGTCTCACCCAATCCAGCTTTTTACAAAAATGATGGCGCACCATCGAAGCCAGCCATAAAACAAATTGGAACCCATTCCTAGGATATTCCATACCGCCCCACAGTGCTTTCTCCTCAAACGAATTTCTGACATAAATGTAAGAAAAACACCATGAGCGATCACCCTGAATGCCAGATTGTGGAACACGCATATCGACAGAAGTAGACCGCTTTGGGAGAGGGTGGGACCAGAACAGGGGAGCTGGCAGGGCTATAAGAAGGAGGCTAGACCAATGGGATCATAGGGCTGAAGGAATACCTAGGTAGAACAAGAAGACATGGGTACAGATGGATGGTTGGAATTTAGGTAAACCAGGCATGGAGCAAGAAAAGGGAAGCTAACAATGGAAATCCTCTTTGTGGTGGACAAATCACTCGCTCAATTAATTGAATTCTAAATCTAAGTGTAACCAGAGGATACCAAATCTGTCTTAAAGGCTCTTCCCAACACAAATTTACCTCAGGAGCAGTAAGATATCTCAACAGTATTTCATAAAGTTTTCAGTTTACTGCACTTTTCGTCAGCAAACTTCTTCCCTGAAACCTCAATGCCTTACAACACATAATCACCAGCAGCTGAACATTGCAGTACGCTGTCACATAAAATTATCAAAGTCAACAAGAATGGTTGTTAGCAAGAATTAAAATACAGACCTGCTCACTGAAAAAAGGGTAGGCTGAAAGAAACTGGAGAAAATGGAGCAGTAACTAGTAAATAAATCCATTAAGCTCATAAAATGGAGTTAACGCGCACTATGATACTGAAATTAGTAAGGCACCCCCACAAACAAGAGACCTTCCAAACTATTTACAGAAGTTAAAGAGCTGTATGCTGGGGAGGAGTCATCTATCATGTCAGACCAACACTATGAGAACCTGGTAACTGTCCTTGAAAGTAAAATTCTTAAGATTCAAGACGAAATATCCCATAAAACAGAGTCATATTTCTGTGACCAGTGAGAACCGCCTCACGTGAGAGCTTCTTTCTCCATTTTTGTAAGACTGAGCTCAGAACAAGTACTTAACATTTCTGGTAAGCAGAAAGCTTCAACCAAATCTGTGTAACCATACTCAACATCCACAGTAATACAAAATCCCTATCCTCATCTAGGTAATAATGTAACTTATACATGCCTATTGGAAGTGGGGGTCCTTATCGCTGCCCCAAATGCTGGAGGCCGGAGTCCCCGACCCCTCTATTCAACGTTAGGCTAAGTAAGGACACTGTCTGAGATAGCCCTGTTAACCCCCAAAGTAGCTTGGCACGAGCAGCCAGGCTTATCTCCAAGGCACGAGTGTATAGTATGTGCAACCACGCTCACAGTAACCCAATGATGTCACCACAAATAGACACCACACAAGTTTTTATAAAATGAGTATAAACTTTATATAAGAGGTTATATGATATGACAACACAATACAAAATCAACATATAAGAATGGGTAGTATTCTTTCCGGTGGGTTGGTAGGTTCTAATCCCAACCACCGCTTCTAACCAACAGTTAAGCTCACTTCTAACCGTTTCCAAAAGGTTAGACCAGGCATATTGCTAGAATCACACACGTTGCAGGATAAAACAAATACTCCAATGCGTAAAATATTCCCTTGTCCTGTGCAACAGAGAACCAATGCCATACGTAGCGCCACGGTCATGTACTTTGCAATAAAAGGAATAATGCAATGCGTTTCACTACCAGCATGCCCTGTACCAGGAAGAAACAAAGCAATGCGTCACGTTACAATCATGTACTGTGCAAGAAAGAAATAATGTACTGCACCACGTTATAATCAGATACTGGACAATGAAGAAATAATGCAATGCGCCACGTTACAATCAGGTAATCTGCAAGGGAAAATAACCCAGTGTGTAGCGCGTCAAGCACATAGTTCGTCAGGCACAAATGAGGTCAGGCGTCATAAGACAGTTCGATAGTTTGTTAGCAGCAATAATGCAAAGTGTAATTCGACAGTTTAGGTGCTCCGCTAACAGTGCCCCCAATATGGATCAATGATGACACAAAAGTACTGCCCCTCCTTGGGTCAGCACAGGCTGAGATCTGCGCCGAAGCAACAGGCTCGCACAGCTGACAGAAGCGAGAGGCTGAGAGAGTGTCCCTCCGGGCCTGCAACCCACCCTAGGTGGTAATCCACGTAACCTGGGGCAGCGTGACCCCACTCTCCTCTCCAACTTCAGCGAATTGGGCCTTGATCTAGAACTCCGTCACGGGGTGTGGTGAGCTCGGGCCGGCGGCTCAGCTCCTCCGGGCTGCCGTCCGGGCCACTGCTGTTTTACTCCGAGGGCCCAATTACTTGGCCCTCCTTCCGGTGGTCTCAGGGAACACCGAGACCCGCCCTCAGCACTGTGGAGACTTTACTTCAAATTCAGTGAACACCCTGCCCAGGCACTCCTCGCCAGCGCATCAGGTTGTACCTTGACATGCACACTGCGCGTCTGAGACTCGCCTCTTCTCTGGTGCTCATGATGACCCAGGGGTCTTCACCAATGCCCTGCTTGCAGCTCGACACGCACCCTGTGTGTCTGAGTCTCTCCTCTTCTCCCGGTGCACACAATGTTGAGGCGCTCTTCACCAACGCCCTGGCTGCACCACAACATGCACTCTGCGCCTCCGAGTCTCACCTCTTCTCCCGGTGCACACGATAACTAGGCGCTCCTCACCAATGCCCTGGCTGCACCACGACACACACCCTGCGCGTCCGAGACTCATTTCTTCTTTCGGTGCACACGATGTCCAGGAGCTCTTTACCAACGCCCTGGCTGCACCATGACATGCACTCTAGAAGTCCGAGTCTCACCTCTTCTCCAAGTGCACACGATGAACTGGCGATCCGCACCAATGCCCTGGCTGTACCACGACCAGCACACTGCGCATCTGAGACTCACTTCTTTTGGTGCACACAACGACCAGGCGTACCTCACCAATGCCCTGGTCTGCACCACAACACGCACCCAGGGCGTCCGAGTCTCACTTTGTCTTCCCATGCACAGTACGATCGGGCACTCCTCACCAACGCCTTGGTCTGCACCACGACAAGCACCCAGCGCGTCTGAGATTCAGCTTACTCCTGCGTGCCCACGATCATAAGGCACAACTTCTGAGGGTCTAAAGCTGCAAAAGCATGCGCAAACACAATATTGCTTGGGACTTCTCCAAAAACTTTTATGATCCTGTATTTCCAAACAGGGGGCCAGCTCACCTCGGGCCCTTGGGGTTACAAAACACAGCACAAAGCACAGTCTTCTTCAAACAGGGGGACCCAGCGCTTCCAAGCACCTTCCCAACAACCTCTCTCGTGGTTAGAACACAGCAAACTGCAGACCAGCCCCAGATCACGAAGCAAGGATTGATCTTTTCACAGCAGTCTCTTCAGTTGCTTCTTCTTTAGCAGAGGTTCCTCTTGACCACAGAATGGGTCCAGGCCTTTTCAGTCTCAATCCATTTCTGTTTCATTCCAACATTCAGGGGTTTCAGCTCTCATAGTTATACCCCTTAATGTCTTTGAAGTTCGTTTGTGCTCAGAGGTCCCTGACCCCTCCCTAAATCTAAGTTCTGGGTGTCTCCCTCCCAGTGTAACCGTTCTCCCTTTGATGCTGGGGGTTTGGATCCTTAATCACTCAGAAGGAGATGAGTCAATTGGCTTATAGAACCAGCCCAGGCCTTTTCACCTGCCGGGCTACTCCTCCCCCTACTTTCCAGATGCAGGGCAGCCTAGTGCCATCTCAACCCCTCCCTGGGTAAAGACCACTCCCAGCTCCTCTCACCTTTCAGATCCAGACAGACAATCCACATTTCAGCAGAGACACACAGAAATGCTTAGAGCACAACACTCAGGGCCCGATTCACAGTATGAACTTAAGACTCAATCCTAAACTTACTACTATTTTGGTATTCACAGAATGCACTTACTACTTTTGGCATTCACAGAATGAATTTAAGACTCAATCCTAAACTTACTACTTTTGGTATTCACAGAAGTTAGGATTTTGTCTTAAGTTTGTCTTAAGACAAACTTAAGACAGACTTAAGACAGACTTAAGTTAGGATTTTGTCTTAAGTCTGTCTTAAGTTTGTCTTAAGTTTGTCTTAAGACAAACTTAAGACAAAATCCTAACTTCTGTGAATACCAAATGTAGTAAGTTCATTCTGTGAATGCCAAAAGTAGTAAGAGCATTCTGTAAATACCAAAATAGTAGTAAGTTTAGGATTGAGTCTTAAATTCATTCTGTGAATCGGGCCTTTTGTCACTTCCTAAAAGAGTGGTTTCTGAACACATAGGGACAAAACCACCTTCACAGAAAGATGTGTAATGACACTGTGAGTTCAAACATACTAAACTTCACCTCTCCATTATAAACTGACAGGAAACTAAGCTAACAAACACAACACCCTGCCTCCCCCATTCTGTCCTATGGGCAGGATGGCCTTTCAGCAGTGAAAAACGAAATGGAGTGTTTTTCACTGTCAGGACATAACACACCTTAGTATATGTCCTGCCTTTTACCTACACTGCACCCTGCCCAGGGATTATCCTGGACCTACCACAGGGGTGCCCGATGTGTATGTAAAAGGGAAAGTCAGGCCTGACAAGTGGTTGCACTTGTCAGGACAACATGCTAATTTAGCACTCTGTGCGCAGGCCCTACACTGCAGGCCTGAGCACCCTTCTCCTAGTGCCTTTGCATTACTAGCCCTGGCACACACAGTGCACATCACTAGGGACTCTACTAGTAAGGCAAACATTCCAATCATGGCTAAGCAATCACCATTACATTTTACATAGGGTACACTTGCACTTTGACACTGATCAGCAGTGGCAAAGTACCCTGAGCATCTAAATTGGCATCTCGATGTCTGGAAATCAGTCTAGGGGGAAAGCAAAGAGTTTAGGGAACTTTAGCCAAAAAGGCCAAGTTCTCTCCTCTTAGACACTGTACCTAATATGCTAAAACATGGAATAATAACCCCTTTGAAAAAAACATTCGCCAACTTATGGCATACACCAACGTACATATCTATATTGAATCCAATGTTCGTCTCTATAACCTGGAAAGAGAAATAACTCACCTACTTTAAGACTTGTTGAAATCCTCAACATTTTACAGAAGTGCAAGAAAATCAAACCTGCAAGTTTCACAAGGATAGCTCTACAACATATGGGTCATCCAGAGTTGTCATATTTCTTTGGCTCATCTCAGGCTTAGAGCTCAGGCCTTTTGTCAACCTGCTGTGCCACGTTAATTACTTTTCTCTCCAACAGCAGGAACAAAGGACTCCCCACACAACGTGAGCAATTAACTGTCCTTAACTCAGCTTCCGAAGAGGAAATGGGTCAGGCTGAATGATCTGCATCAATCAATCAGCGGTTACATTGAACCAAGGATAAGCCTGCCCAAGCCCACCGAACAAAGGAGGGAGCCCAGACCTCTGCAGCCAACGGAGGAGCCCCTCTCCCCCCCCCCCCCCCCCTTCAAAATCTAGTGAGAAAGGTCCTGGCAGTGATGTCAGCAAGGGAAGGAACAGAGATCCCAAAAGGAGATATAACTAGGACTCCTGGATGACACCATTTTGAACTGTCCCAGCATGGTGAGCAGGAAGGTTGGGAGGGGGTGAAGAGGTAACTGGACACCCTAGGATTGGCCAGGGATGCCTGGATTCTAGACTCTTCTTCTCCCCTTTGCAAACTCTTTCTTGCCTGGTGATTTCTCAGATCGTCAAACTCAGCCCAATGGTATCGAGTTATGGAATTTTAAAGTTTGGCAACCTTTGACCTTTCCATCGGCAAAGCGCTTGGGGTTCTGCCACCATTTCTTAATCTACCTCCCAGGGTGGGCCGTGGACCGGGGTTTGGTGCAGGGAGAAGATGTGCATGGAGCCCTCTCCCTGTCTTCACTTTTGCTCCCAAGTCCTCATCTCCCCTGGGGGCTGACAAACCGTACCCGAGGAGTGCTGTCACACCCCCACAATAGCAGTGGCCATGCCCCAGCTCCTCTTTCCTGCGTCTGGGGTGAGCAGGGTGGCCACAGCATCACATACTCCATGTCCGCATGGAGCGGTCAGGGCAGAACAGAGCTGCTGGCTCCCGCTGCAGCAGGAAGGGTGGGCTGCCACACTGTAGCCACTGGGGCAGTCAGGTTGGGTTCCCTGGGCTGCCCCTAACGTTGGAGCATGTGGGGTCCCAGGTGGGACTGGCACTCCAAAAAAAAAGAAAGAAAAAGAGGTGTCTGGGTGAGGCCGTGGACCAGAAAAACTAAAATGAAAAGCTACACATCTCGGCACAGCAGGAGAACTGCCACTAAAATATTCACCGTTCTCAAGGAGCACCCCATCTTGCCCTCCGAGGTTCTTCAGTTCTTGTGTTTCTCCCCATGTGGTGCTATGTTATGTTAACAGATTTGTAAAGTGCACGTCTACCATGGGGTGTTTTGGCAGTGACTCAGCCTGAACACAAACAGAGACTGTGAGAGAGCTCATGAATAAAACGCCAGGTTTTCAGGCGCTTTCTGGAGGCTAGCAATGAGGGAGCATCCCTGATATTCAGTTAGGAGGTTCCAGTGCTTAATAGCTCCTGAAACAAACCTGCCTCTTCCCCATTTCATTTTTTTAAATCTGCAGGACATAACTTTTTTAGTTCCTCGCGATTGAAGGCTTCTGCTAGGTTCATAACAAGAGAAAGCCTGTTTTAAATATTCAGGGCCAGTATGGTGCAGGACTGTGTATGTTATGCAAAGTGACTTGAATTTGATGCAGTTCCTGATTGTCAGCCAGCAGAGTCCCTTGATTGTAATATTTAGGGAGGCCTAGGAGTAATCTGGATGCCACATTTTGAAAGTTCTGCAGTTTTTTTCAGGTATTGTTTATGAAGATTAAGTTACAAACCATTACAGTGATCTATCTTTGATATCACTAACAATGAAATTACTGTTTTCCTAGTGTTTGAAGGAATAAATGGAATCATTTTCCTAATTATTCTCAGGGTGGTGATAGATGAGGAGATAACAGAATTGATATGTTTACAGAAATGTAGTTTATCATTGATCATTACTCCTAAGGCAGATGTACGACCATGACAATTTGCGAGTCGCAAATTGCGCTCGATTGCGAGTCGCAATTTACGAGTCGCAAAATGCCATGTACAACAGTGTCTGAGACACTGTTTGCGATTCCAATGGGGTCACAAATTGCATGCCTCATCAATATTCATGAGGTGCTCGCAATTTGCGACTAACCCTTGGCATAGTTTACATAGTAGAACTACGCGTAATGACACAAAGTGCACTTCGTACTACGCATGCTACGCGTAGGTACAAGAACTGCATTGTGCGGTAGGGAAAATGCTGTCCGCAATCATTGCACAGTGCCGGATGCTTGTCCGCACTGTGCAATCATTGCAAACGGCATCATGCACAGTGCGAGCGGTCGTTTTCTGCTGCTCGGGTAGATTTGTACTCAAGCTGCAGCTTTCTCAACACAGACTAGTAGTTTCTCATCGCAAGCGGTTGCGAGCATACGCGACCACTCGCAATGAGAAACCTGACCTACCTGTGTTCAGAATCTGCCCAGGACGTTTATTTTCCACGCTCGCGATCAGCAACTTGATGTTGCAAACGAGGAAAAAGTCTCCCCGGGATGTTGATTTTGCTCGCTCATGGGCGCCAACTTGACGTTGAGGCCAGCGAGCGAGCAAACAATGCCCGCTACACTACACCTTTTTTGCGCTGTGCTACGTGCAATTTGCATAGCGCGTAGTTGCGCAAACTACGTACACTCTGCGAGCATAGCATAGTTTTCCGCCCAGGCCTATGTGCGCCCCCATTGGGAATGGCTGGCCCTCCCAGGGATGGTGGCCTGCTGGGCTCAGAAGACCTCCATGTCTGGGACTGATTTTAAATAAAGCATTTTGTTTAAGAAATGCAGCCCGTTTTCCTTAAAGGAAAACGGGATGCATTTTTTTAAAAAATGAAACGTTTTCGTTTCATTTTTTTAAAGGCAGTAAGTTGTTCCTGAGACCACTGCCTGCCCCTAAAAAATATTTTCCCCTGCATTTGCAAAGGGCTGAGGGGTCCCATTGGGACCCCTTCCTATTTGCGAGTGCATTACCACCTCTTGAAGAGGGCGCTAAATTGCGAGTGTTTTGCACCCGCAATTGCGGTGCAAAACATTCTTACATGGGGTAGAGAGTCGCTTTTAGGAAGGGACGCCCTTGAAACGCCCCTTCCTAATAGCAAACCGCAATTCCTATTTAGCGAGTCGAAAAGAAATTGCGACTCACTAAATAGGAATTGTACATGCCCCTATTCGTTTTTGCATGCTCTAACGGATTGCTAACCCGTTTGCGCATGCAATTTAGGGCCGTCATCTGGCCCCTAGACTTTTAGCCTTGGTAACTGGGGGTGAGAGAGGCCCCATTTCTGAAAGCCGGCTGGTAGGGACCCAGAATTGTGGGTTGTTTTCAAAGAGGATAACCTCTGTTTTATCCAAGTTTAATTTTAAGTAATGATTGGCCATCCAGACATCAATTGCTATCATGCAATTGTGCAGTTGAGAGCTTATGGAATTAGCATTGTTGGAGGCTGACAACACAATTTGTTTGTCGTCTGCATAGGAAATTAGAAAAAAAATGAAAGCTCAAATTAGAGAGGCTGGTTCTGTAACATAAAGATTAAAAAGTGTTGGACTAAGTGAGGACCCTTGCGGGATTCCAAAAGGAAGGGAGAACCTATTACAAATGAAGCTGTCGAGCATCACTGTATGTTCCCTTCTCCTCAAAAATGATTTCAAGAGTGCCAGGCTGTGCTTTTCATGTCCAGTGACTCAACACAGTGGACCAAGATGGTGTGATCCACTGTATCAAAGGCCGTCAATAATGTCATGTCGTCCCACCTGACCCTGTTACCGGACAGGACAGGCGGACAGGAAACGGGAACAGGAAATGAGGTTGACAGGAAAAGGTAGTCTGTAAGCCAGTGCGAGGCTGGCAGGGAATAAAGAAGCACGTAACAAGTTACCTCTGCCTCGGTGTGTTTATTACGAAGAGCGATGCGACAATGGCGACGAGGGTGGGATCTTCATAAAACCCCCACACGCAGCACCATCGCTCAGCCATCCTGTGTGGCCGACCACCGAACCCTGCAGCACCGATCCTGACCGCGCGGAAAAAAGCGCGAAAGTCACAGTGCCTCAAGCAGTCTGCTGGAAGGCCAGAGAGCGTATGCCAGAGCGCTACTCTGTGTGTGCCCAGACGCCGCCTGCTGAGAGAGACGCTGCCTCTTGTGAGACGAGTGCGTGTGCCCGAGCGCTGTCACCACGTGTGCCTCAAGCTGTTTGCCGGAAAGTCAGAGCGCTGCTCTGTGTGCGTCCGGACGCCGCCTGCCGAGAGAGACGCTGTCTGCAGTGAGACAAGCGCGTGTACCCGAGCGCTGCCACCACCTGGCCTCAGATGCGAGCGATCGGCTCCACACAGCGCCGCAGTGCTGAAAAGCAGCACCCGCCCCCAGGCACCAAGAGAGAGGCGAAGGGGCTGAACGCGAGGACAAAACGAAGTACGAGGGTGAGTTCAAACCCTGCTGACTTCCCTGCGCGCCCACAAATATAATCTGCAGCAAGCACGAGAGGAGTTAAGAGACATTATGTCTCGCGCGGCGGCCATGTTGGAGTCAGGCGCCAGCGCATAAAACCAAACCACACACCCTTGACGGCGGCCATCTTAGGGTCAGGCGCCATCCAAAAATCAGGGAATTTGCTGAGGAACAGGGCGGGAAACACGCGCCCAGGGTAAAGAAGGACCCCGGAGCAAAGAGAAACCCTCACACAACATAAAGAAAACATTTGTTGAAGCCAACAACGATACAAACAAAACCTGGACCATCTCTAATCCAGTTATACAGAGCCAGTCAGCTACAAATGTCCGATACGAACCCTGACAGCTCATCAGGGGTGAATGACGTAGCAGGACCAGCAAACACAGGAGGTCCAGTTCCTCCGGTTAACACGCCCATGATGGCCACCAACAACATTGGAGCATCGTTCATGCGCCAACCACAACCACTGCCACTGACGCCAGGCAATAGTATGGGCCCGACGTGGAAAACGTGGAGTGAAGACTTTGAAGATTACATGGTAGGATCCCTGGTGCAGGACCCCAAGCAAAAACTAGTGGCTCTGAGAAATCTGATAGGCCCGGACATTGCACAAATCATCAAAGAACTACCTAATGCAGCAACTGCCAGCTATGAAGAAGTAAAAGTTGCCCTTGACAGGCGTTTCCTTCACAAACGTAACGTAGACTACGAGCGCCATACGTTCAATCTAGCAACGCAAGAAAAAGACGAATGCATGAGCGACTTCATCATGCGCATAAAAAGACTAGCGCGATACTGCGATTTTGACAACTTTAAAACAGAAGATGCTCTGAGACTCCGCATCATTGATGGATGCCAATCCGAAACTCTCCGTAGGAGACTCCGAAAAAAGCCGTACACGTTAGAAGAAATTGAAGAACTAACGAGAATCAATGATCAAGCAGAGGACTACGCCAAACGGATGGGAACACAAAAACCATCAGACCGAAAAGACCAGGCTCTGCGAGTCCAGGCGCACAGATCCTCCAAGACGACCAGGCATACGTCAAAATCTCACAAGTCTCACACCACCCGAAAGACATCGTCTAAACAGAGTTCGCGACACACAAAGTCCACAAAGTCTGCACCCACCTGCTACAGATGTGGGCAAGACTACCCACACTCAGGACAATGTCCAGCGATCGGTCAGAGATGTCACCGCTGTGGAAGAGACAACCA
The DNA here is from genome assembly GCF_964263255.1 of Lissotriton vulgaris. Taxonomy (NCBI): domain Eukaryota; kingdom Metazoa; phylum Chordata; class Amphibia; order Caudata; family Salamandridae; genus Lissotriton; species Lissotriton vulgaris. The sequence goes on from NW_028245451.1 coordinate 599,586, forward strand.
CTTCGAGATCGCATGTCAAGCCAAGCAGTCAAACCATAGGTCGTCAGCCAAAAGACATAACACACGACATCATGCACGAGCAATAAAAGAGAGAGGAGGTCGGTCATCCAGCTCGTCCAATTCTAGTGTCCAGTCAACATACTCCCATCAATCCAGAGGTCGCTCCGGAAGTGGTCACCGCACCAGGTGTCAAATGACTGAATCCTACCGGTCACGTAGAGATACCTCCAGCGAATCATCATCGCACACTCCAACATCACAAGACAGTGATGAGTACATCTGTATGGTATCAGACCCGGACCGATTGAAGCGATATCCAAAGCTTGACATCCTGATAGGTGACCACCCAGCAAAATTTGTCCTAGATTCTGGAGCCTCCTTAAACTACATCTGCGCCCTAGAATATCACAACATG